>NC_134710.1:110622366-111260491 GCF_043290135.1 Rhipicephalus microplus | reverse complement strand
GGTCCACTTCCGGCCAATCCCACCCGACCCTCCGTCAGTCCACTTGAGTGCGCTATCTCCCGGTGCGCCGAACGCCCTCTACTACCCGCCTTGGCGCCCGTCCCGCCCAACATGCTTTTACTGTGGATATCGTGGCCATATATCGCGCTTCTGCCGCAAGCGCCAGCAGGACGAGCGTCGCGGGTACGACATGCGCGAACGGGACTTTTCCAGAGGGGATTCTTACGCTCCGCGTTATTCATCTGGACAGCAGCGGTCTCCATCTCCGCCCGCGTCGACTGAGACGCGGAACACTTACCGTTCAAGTCGACGCCGATCACCTTCGCCCTTCCGTCGCTCCTCCTCTCCTCTTCGGCCAGCCTCGTTTACTACTGACAACCGGTCAGAAAACTAAATGATGCAGTTTTCGGAGGAGAAACTGCATGTAACAGTAGGACTCATATTCCTCCAGCACGCCCGTTCAACATGGTTTCTGTTACGGTGGAAGGAGTTCTCGTGGACGCTTTGGTGGACACCGGTGCTACAGTTTCTGTGATTAGGTATGATTTGTGCAAACGCCTGAAAAAAGTAATGACACCTTATAATGGACCCAATCTAGTCGAAGCCCAGGGGAACGCTATCCGCCCTTTTGCTCTTTGTACTGCTCGTGTGTTTATTGATGACATTTTGCATTACATCGAGTTCACTGTGCTTACCCGGTGCTCTCACCAGCTAATTCTAGGGTGGGACTTCCTATCTTCTTCTTCAGCCGCTATATGTTGTGGTGAACGGATTCTGCACCTAACTAATACGGACTCCATGTTCGACGAAGGCGTCTACAAGCCTCTACGCCTGTTCGCTCGCGAAGATCTCGAACTACCGCCACATCAAGAACGAATTGTGACCCTGATCTCTAAGGACATTGACCACGGTGACGTCTTGGTGTCCCCTTCGTCGACTTGCGTCGCAAAAGGCATAGCGCTTGCATCAGGTGTCGTACGCTTTCACCATGGCTCCGCGCTAGTCATTGCTACGAATGAAACGCCAGAGAAAGTTCTCCTGCCAGAGGGCACTGCAGTAGCCTGTGTTGTGGATGCTGAGCCTGTCAGCGTCACGCCACTTAACCCTGCCTCTACCAACGACCGTTCTATGAGTAAGCCTGCCTCATCCTCTCCCTTCACAGCTCTTATCAGTGATGACTTAACAGCTATGCAGGCGCAGCAGTTGCTTGCGTTATTAACGAAACACGCCGATTCTTTCGACACCTGCTCCTCAACGTTGGGCCGAACTACCACTGCAGCGCATCGCATTCAGACGGAGGGAACATCTATTGTACATCGCCGCCCGTACCGCGTGTCTCTCGCTGAGCGAAAAATCATCGAGGAAAACGTCGCTGACATGCTCCAACGAGAAATAATTCGTCCATCAACTAGCCCTTGGTCATCCCCTGTTGTTTTGGTACGAAAAAAAGATGGCTCCGTGCGCTTTTGCGTTGATTACCGGGCACTTAACAACATCACACGCAAGGACGTATACCCCATGCCACGCATCGACGACGCCCTTGATTCACTGCAAGGCGCCGAATACTTTTCAAGCCTTGATTTGCGTTCGGGATATTGGCAAATTCCCATGCACGATGACGACAAAGAAAAAACGGCATTTGCAACCCCCGATGGCCTATACGAATTTAACGTGATGCCTTTCGGGCTCCGCAATGCGCCCGCGACGTTTGAACGCATGATCGAAACCGTCCTGCGTGGTCTGAAATGGAAGACGTGTCTCTGCTACCTTGATGACATTATCATCTTTTCATCAACGTTTTCTCAGCACCTTAGCCGCTTGGATGACGTCCTAACATGCCTCGCCGGTGCGGGTCTGCAGCTCAACACCAAGAAGTGCCGTTTCGCCACCAAATTCATCAAGGTTCTCGGTCATGTCGTCAGCAAGGACGGTATTCGCCCTGACCCCGAAAAGATCGCTGCCGTCCTTCGATTTCCATGCCCCACAAGACTTAAGGATTTGCGAAGTTTTCTTGGCCTCGCATCATATTTTCGTCGCTTCATACGAAATTTCGCTTCAATAGCTGCGCCACTTCACAAACTACTTGCATCTAATGCACCCTTTGTGTGGTCCGAGGAATGTCAGTCGGCGTTTCACCTATTGAAGAAAGCTTTGACGTCAGAGCCTGTACTCTGCCATTTTGATGACACCGCCCCAACACTCCTGCATACCGACGCCAGCGGCTGCGGTATAGGTGCTGTTCTCCTCCAACGCGATAACTCTGGACGGGAAAAGGTCATCGCATATGCTAGCCGAGTGCTAATTTCTACCGAAAAAAACTATACCATCCCTGAGCAGGAGTGCCTCGCTGTGGTTTGGTCCATACAAAAGTTCCGTCCTTATCTGTACGGCCGTCAATTCACCATTGTAACGGACCACCACGCCTTATGCTGGCTTTCTACAATGAAGAACTTGTCCGGACGCTTGGGTCGTTGGATTTTACGCCTACAGGAGTATCAGTTTGGGATTATTTATAAATCGGGCAAAAAACATCAAGACGCCGACGCTCTTTCTCGTTGCCCACTACCTACGGCGTCGTTCGACACTCCAGCTGCCACCTCCAACGACACCAGTGCGGACGTGACTCCCACTTCTGTTGCCTTGCTCGCCTCGCTGCACCAACCGCCAATCGACGATGAACAACCCTTCAGTTCTCGCCAGCAGGCTGACCCGTATTGTCGGCGCATTATAGACCATCTTTCAGGAGCTACGCGTCCACCCAATGCACGCCTTCGTCGACAACTCGAGCACTTCAAGTTTCAGGACGGTGTGCTGTATCGTCACATATATCATCCTGACGGCCAACGCTGGGTACCTGTTCTGCCACGCGCTCTTCAACATCATGTACTTAACGCCTTTCATGACGATTTGACTGCTGGCCACCTAGGCTTTCAGAAAACCTACGACCGCATTCGAAGCCGCTTTTATTGGCCTGGGATTTCTACCAGCGTAGCAAAGTACGTGGGTTCCTGCTCTCCATGCCAAGTTCGCAAACTTCCGACATCTCCCCCGGCTGGTCAGTTACAGCCAATGACGTGCCCTACAACACCTTTCGAGGTCGTCGGTGTCGATCTTTATGGACCCCTTCCTGTTACTGGTGCTGGAAATAGATGGATAGTCACCGCCGTAGACCATATGACACGCTACGCCGAGACAACTTCAGTAGCTACTGGTTCAGCATCGGAAGTGGCTGACTTCGTCCTTCAGACCATAATACTACGTCATGGTGCTCCTCGTGTACTTCTTAGTGACCGTGGAAAGGTGTTCTTATCACAGCTTTTAGGTGAAGTTCTTCGCGTTTCTGGTACCACACACAAGATGGCGTCTAGCTACCATCCTCAAACAAACGGTCTGACCGAGAGATTTCATCGAACCCTTGCCGACATGATCGCCGTATACATTCAACCGGATCACAGAAACTGGGATAAACTTCTACCGTTCCTCACTTTCGCCTACAACACCGCTGTTCAGCGCACAACCGGCTACTCACTGTTTTATCTCGTTTACGGACGTTCACCTACTTTCTTTATCGATGTTTCCTTCTTCACCAGCAATGGCCCTACATCACCATCTTCTTGCGAAGAATATATTTCTCGCCTTGCCCAGTGCCGCCAGCGCGCTCGTATGAACACGGAAGCTACGCAACAAGCAAGGAAGGCCGTCTACGACACCTCTCATCATGTGGTATTATTCCAACCGGGTGACGAGGTGCTGCTATTGACACCAATTCGCACACCTGGTCTCTGCGACAAGTTCCAGCCTCGATTCATCGGCCCATATGTTGTTTTAGAGCAGACTTCACCTGTCAACTATCGTGTGACGCCTCTTGTCGTGCCAACTGACCGCCGTTACCGCAGCACCGAAATTGTACACGTTTCCCGCATGAAGCTTTTCACACGACGTTCCTCGTCACCTTGACTACCCGCCCGCAGCGGCCAGGCTGGCCGCTTCCACGGGGGGGAATCAGTGTAGGCATCTATTATGCGCTTCATCCTCATCTGAACAGCAGTCAATCATCATCATATGTTCTGGCTGACAATCATCATCTTCTTGACACGAGCGCTTCTTGGTCGGGTCCGTTGCGCTTGTTCGTTCTCGAGTTCACGACGAATAAACCTCGTTACAACCGAGTCGTCATAATACATACATACATACATACATACATACATGCCCCGCCGCGGTGGTCTAGTGGTTAAGGCACTCGGCTGCTGACCCGCAGGGCGCGGGTTCGAATCCCGGCTACGGCAGCTGCATTTCCGATGGAGGCGGAAATGTTGTAGGCCCGTGTGCTCAGATTTGGGTGCACGTTAAAGAACCCCAGGTGGTCTAAATTTCCGGAGCCCTCCACTACGGCGTCTCTCATTATAGTGGTTTTGGGACGTTAAACCCCACATATCAATCAATACATACATACATACGGAGGAGCGACATACCCACGCTATAAGGAGCTTCGCCCCTAAAACTCCGTTTTCTTAATTGTCTACTCTTCTGTGTTAGGAGGATTGTTTTTGTTTACCTATTCAGAGTATTTATTTCATGCTCTACTACGGGAGAGCATTAAGCCGTCCCAAATGCGGACGTTTGCTCATAAAAAGTGCTTAACGATTAAAAGTACATGGTACTCAACTATGGGAGAGCATAAAGCTGTCCCAGCACGTCTATATTCACCTGGATGGTGTCGACGTTTTTCTTGAAATTGCGTGAAAATACATGCCTGGTGTCAGATATAGAAAGTTCCTCTCATCATAACGCCCCATGTTTTGTCGCTGGGCTTATAAAGAAAATTTGAAGGTCCTCGTCAAATCCTTTGAGAAATTAGTCACCGCAGTTATACCGAACGTAATGTCTTTGGCAGTAACAAGAAACCTTTAACTCTACGTACGCGTATTATTCAAACGAGCCGAGAAAAATGACTTAATGTTTAGCGAAAACCAGCTAGAACTATATTTCGTTGACAAAGCGAAGCGGGCCGTTTTACAGTGGCTAGACGGGGAAGTGTGATCTTTGCCAAGCGGCGCCATGGCTGTGCCTATGGTATGCTGCCTTCACTATTCGCCGAGCGCCATCATGTGGTCAAAAGTGCTCCCCTGCGCTGCGGAAAAACCAACCCTTTGCAGGCATGGTCAACACACTGCAGTTTCCGGCCGTCAACTGTAATGACATCGGGCATCGGCACTGTTATTTATCTCTCTGCTGCTTCTTCGGTTGTGCTTGCTGAGATACGTGTGATTTCAAGTGTATTATTTGGTGAACTGTCTAAGCAATGGTTTACTTTGGGGTTTAACGTCTCGGAGTGGCTTCAAAAAAAAAAAACAACGTTGTAGGGGAAGGTTCCGGATAATTTCGATCATCAGGTGCTTTGTAACATGCACTTAAATCGTCCCAATGCGACTCTACCCACTGGCAGCTTTTTTCCTGTATGACTGGATGTTGCGCGATGAACTGTCATATACCCAGTAAAAACGGTAGACGATGACGCGAGCGTAATCTTCTACACGTCGCTGACTCCTGTTGCTTCTGCGTTGTGAGAATCAGTAATGATTATGTGTGGTAAGTGTAGTTGCAATTTTTTTTTTGAAATGTGCTATAGACATTGTTAATTATTTGTAGAGCACCAGCTGCACATTGTTGCTGCGCAATCACCCGGTAATCGCATCTTTTGGAGCAGGTGTTACCACAAAAATATAGATTGTATTGTCCTTAATAAACAAGAAACAAAATTAGGCTACTGAAAAGCAAGCACAATTTAATGTACATGTGATAACGTAATAGGTAAAATAATAGCAAAATACGTATAGCCTTAATCAGCGGTATGTGTCGGCTGCTTGACACATACAACCATAGCTCGGCGAACTCGCTCATGAGTCGACTGAGTCACTCAGATAGAACTGTATCTCCGATTCTGGGTGAGTCCGGGTGAGAAATGTTGCCAAAGCACAAAATATACTTCATGAGCGAGTCTGAGTGAGCTCCACATTTTTTGTTCACCTATGCATACAATGCATTTCAATTGGGTCATGACGCGTGGAATGCGACCAGGAAGGTTTAATGGAATCATTCGAACAAAAAAAAAAAACAACGGGGCAGCTGGTGCACTAGCATCAGCGTGAAATCGCGGCTCGTAAAAATGAGCCGATTAATTAGTTTTACTAACATTACAGCCACAAAAACTAAAGAATGCAAACAAAAAGAATTCAAGCGTGCGTTCAGTATCTAAACTTAGTCTACCTCACTTGAACTTGCGATTGATGTCTGAAGCACGAGCAATGATGGACGTGACAGCACGCTTGGATCGCGCATACCCATCTTCCCTATTTTCGAGTCGTGATCGCAAGCAAAGTATGTAGGTTTATCGCTGTCAAGCCCGATTGGGCTAACCATTCTCGACTGCAATTCACCCCATTTTACAGTTAGCGCAAGGGAGCCAAACACGATGGATATAACGTGATATTCTGGCTCGATAGTAAGATAAACCCTAGATGTTATTATGGCTCGATTATATATGGAAGTGCGAAAATCGCCAAATATAAAACCCACGTTGATGTTGTCACAAGCACTCTTTAGGCGCAATGCATACTAGGAGCATCAGCGTTAACTCGTGCCGCGTAAACACGAGCCGATTAATCAAGTTTTAGTAGCATTAAAAAACGAAAAAAAAGGAACGCAACTGTGCGTGCAATTGCTTAGTTCAGTTAGCCAATTTGAACTCATATCTCATGTCCAAAGTTTCTAGTTTTACTGAATATCTGGATTTACTATTATTACAAAAATAAAGAAAGAAGGCAAAAAATTGGCAGATCCCACGTACAGTGGAAATCGATTATATGCGAAGCACACTTAAGGCAAAAGGGTGTTAAAAGGTTGTGTGGTTCGTCCTTTTAGGGACTAATGGGGCTGCCACAACCATTAATATCTTAATTTAAGGACTAACGGCACCGGGTCTAACAGCCATTCCCCACAGACGAGCTAAAGGGACTATCATTTATTCCTCACATTTACACGTTAGTGAGTAACCGTTAGTCCCACAAATCACCTCAAAGGATTAACAATTAGTCATCACATTTGCACATTATATAGCAACTGTTAATCGTCACATTTACACCTTACCGGGCAACCGTTAGTCCTTACAGTTGCACCTTGTCGAACTAACGGTTGATCCACTAAAATACTCCAATCGAATGAACTTTTTGTCCCCAGTTCAAACATTGTTTTTTGTTTATTTTCCGCCAGGCCTAATACTGTTTTCGCCTGTTTTTCTGCGCAGTGAGCAACAAATTGCGCAGAAAAGAACTTGCGAAAAAGTAGTTAGCCACCTATGTGTAACTGCTTTCGCAGTCACGGCAACAACGAAAGACAAAATTGAGACATTCAAATCTTTTATTTTCTATATTCACATGAAGTTTCCCCATTCTTTTAAGTGAATTTATGGTGAAGTGTACAAGTCCAGTCTCGTTGTCAAATCTTGTTCACTTTTTGGGGAGCTCCTCCGACGGAAGCGATAGATGACAGGACTTGCAGACGCCAGCGCTCGCAGCCTTCTACCTGTTGTGTTCCCACGGCTGCACGTACAATAATATAGTAAAAATAGTTAGACACACGTGACAGAAGATGAAGATGTATGCATATGACAAGTACGTGCACGTTAATATAAAAACAAGCGTTAGAAAATGACACACAAATAACTTTACCTTCACATATCGCACAGTCCTTCTTAAGCTGCTCTGACGAAAGAGATGGATGACAGGCATCGCATACGCCAGCGCACACAGTCTTCAGCACGGTGTGTGCCCACGGCTGCACAATAAGTATGTAAAATAGTGAGTCACACGTGACAGAGGATGAATACAAATGCATATGAGAAATACGTGCAAGGTGAAATGCAAACATACGTGAGATATGAGATGCTAATAATTTCACCGTGATGTCACACATCGTCAAAGACTCATTTCGATCCCCGTAGCGCAACAGCTTAAGAGCGGCGGTAGCAGCCACAACTCCGCGAACCACCGTGCCGCTAACAAGTCGGCAAGTCCTAAGCGAGTGACGTCGTTCAGCTCGAGCAAGTGAACGCGAGACCAAACATGGTGCTGCACGCGGAGTGTCTGCCGCCAGCGAACTTCGAACAGGAGAGTGAGCGTACGCATGGCCGCCGCCACGAACAGCGCCGAGCTGGTTTGGAGCTAGCGCCGCAGAAATCGACGGTAATGAGGCCCTTTTCCTCAAACTCGAGCGTGTGCAGCGCGCAGACGCGAGTCTGCCGCCGCGGCCAACGGACGGCGCCGAGCTGCTTGCGACCGACTGACGGGAAAGCCAACGGTAATCGCGACCAATTATCAGTGAGTTCCGACGCTAGCGAAAGCCCCCCAGCCCGTGCTGGTGCACTTACAGCGAGCGACATTCTACAACCAAGCTCTTTACGAGAACCCGCAACGTGTTTTCGACGACTCCCAACACAGCGACGAGGTCTCTCAGCCCAATATCGTCTGCACGGAGCTCATCGCGGCGGCGAAGACAGGCGAGCACTCGATGAGCGAGCGTATACGGGAGGCCAACGGCAATGGCGGCCAATTTCCAGGAGGTCGCAAAGCACAGGCGAACTGCAGACGGCGTAGCTGATCTTCGCGATGAATTTCGTGCGTGCGATATACAACACGACCAAGCCCGTTGCCGGCAAGCGCGATCCGTATCGCACACGCGACAAGTAGAGTAGAATAAAGAATGATAACCTACTTTGTGGTGTTTGCGAAAGACGTAAGAAGCACCGGCAGCACCACCGTACAAAAAGCCGTTTATTGTACGCAACACATCGAATATATACATAAAGGACAGACGCGCCCCCTGGGGGTGAAAGAACACAAAGTAAAAACCGAAACTGAACATAACATACTCCCTCCCTTGTATGTAGTGATTAGTTTTTAGTAAGTGTTAGTACCGGTACTTACCGGTACTAACACTTGCCGGTACTCAGCTACGGAGCAGAAACCTGGAGACTTACAAAGAGGGTTCAGCTTAAATTGAGGACGACGCAGCGAGCAATGGAAAGAAAAATTGTAGGTGTAGCCTTAAGAGACAAGAAGAGAGCAGAGTGGATTAGGGGACAAACGGGGGTTAAGGATATCATAGTTGAAATAAAGAAGAGGAAATGGACATGGGCCGGGCATGTAGCGCGTAGACAGGATAACCGCTGGTCATTAAGGGTAACTAACTGGATTCCCAGAGAAGGGAAGCGGGTTAGGGGGAGACAGAAGGTGAGGTGGGCAGATGAGATTAAGAAGTTTGCGGGTATAAATTGGCAGCAGCAAGCACAGGACCGGGTTAACTGGCGGCACATGGGAGAGGCCTTTGTCCTGCAGTGGACGTAGTCAGGCTGATGATGATGATGATGATGAAGTGTTAGTAAGAAACCCCTATGCATGCACTGTACATTTTACACGCTGTATACACATACATATTTACACTACATACACACTGTGCTATACACACAGGCAACTAGTGGGTCTGATAGTCCTTGAGCCAGACCGGTGGCCGGCGCTCTCGGGACGGCCGATGGGGATGCTGCATGGCCGGAGATGGTAATGAGCTTGTAGAGCTCCGTAGTACGCCAGGAGACCGCGATTGCGGCCCAGGAGAAGGCGGCTGCAGCATGGCAGGCTCCGGTACAGGCAGCTGCGGACCAGGAGCAGGCGACTGCGGTACGGCAGACTGCAGTACGCCAGGAGGCGGCGGCTGCGACCCGGGAGAAGGCGGCGGCGGCAGGGCAGGCTGCGGCACTTGAACCGGAAGCTGTGGCGCAGGTAGCTCCGAACGTTGGTATGGTGGACTCGTGCCCCTCTCAGGAACCCGGGAAAGCTTGGAGGCGTTCCATGTGCGGCCGTCTGCAAGTCGGAAAGAGGCAGGTCCCCTCCTCCCCAACACCTCAGTTGGCGAGGAAAAGGAGCGATCCCCCTTGAAGCGAACGGACGGCTTCTTGATACGAACGAAATCACCCACAGCTATCTTTGGCTGCTTAGCAGCTCTCTTGCGGTCCGTGTACTCCTTACTGCTTTGCTGTTGAAGCCGGACCCTTTGGCGCAATCGCGCCAGTTCCTTTGCTGGGTCTTTTGCAAACGCTGGTGCCGAAAACCCCACAACATCCAATCTGGTTCGGGGCATTCGCCCATGCAGCAGAACTGCTGGGGCAACTCCAGTGGTAGCCTGTGGAGTACAGCGGTAAATGGAGAGGTAGTCCGTAACTGCTTGTCGGATAGCTCTCCTTTCGAGGAGCGAAACCTGGATGAAGTTCTTCAGAGTTCGATTGAACCTCTCGACTTGCCCATTCGCCTGGGGGTAATATACAGACGAATGAGACAGCTTGATGGCTCGGTTTTGAAGAAAGGTTACAAATTCACGTGAAGTGAACTGCGGCCCATTGTCGCAAACAATCTCTTCCGGGTATCCTTCACGGGCAAAAACACTGGTTAAGAAGTCTTTCACGGTGCTTGTGGCCACTTCGCTGCAAAAATATATTTCTGGCCATTTGGAATGGTAATCGACCAGTGTTATAGCAAATTGGCTATTGTGAGGTGCATGTTCCAATGGGCCAACAATGTCTAGGCCCAGTTTCTGCCATGGCCTTTCAGGCCAGTCAATAGGCTGCAATAGCGCTGGCGATGTTTTGGCAGACTTATCTGCCTCCAGGCAGATGTGACAGTTTTTCACGGCAGATTCAGCTGGCTTGTCCATCCGTGGCCACCAGAATAGCTCACGAAGTCGCGCCTTTGTGCGCGTGATGCCCGGATGTGCCTCGTGGGCAACGGCGATGAACTGAGCCGTGAGTGAGGACGGAACAACGAGGCGTTCTGCGCGCAGTAGAAGGTCATCAACAACAGAAAGTTCTTCGCGCACAGAGTAGAAAGGTTTTGCCTCCTCTGGTATGGACTTTTGTGGTGGCCAAGAACCGAGCACGACCGACTTGACCGTTTGCAGACAACCATCGTTGAGGACGGCTTGCTTGAATTCTTCCTTGGTCACGCAAGCCGACTCGACCAACGACACAATTTCTTCATCCTTGTCCAGCTGTGCCTGCGCGGCAGGAGCTGGCAGCCGAGAAAGAGCATCTGCCACCGTGTTGGTGGACCCCTTGCAGTACTCGACAGTGAAATTGTAGCATAGGAGTCGCGCATTCCAGCGTGCAATTCGAAGTGGCCTTCTGCCACGTCCTTGCGAAGACAGCAACGATACCAACGCCTGATGGTCCGTTCGAATCTTGAAATGGCGACCCCAAAGGTAAGTGTGCCATCGTTCGCACGCCTAAATGCATGCCAACGCTTCGCGTTCGCCGACCGAGTACTTTCCGCTGGTGACAAGGTACGAGACGCGAAAGCCACTGTGCGGAGCTCATGGCCATTTTGCTGCTGCAGAACGGCTCCCAGCCCACAGTCAGAAGCGTCGGTCGACACGATGACTGGAAGTGATGGATTGAACATGTGGAGAACTGTACTTGAAGAAAGCATTTCCTTGACCCTCCGGAAACTGCTGTCTGCTTCGGCTGACCAGATGAATGGCTCATTCTTGCGAAGCAGAACGCGCATAGGCTCGACCACCTGGGCCAAGCGGGGAACAAACTTGGAATAGTATTCTACAAGACCCAGGAAGGAACGGAGGGCAGCAACATCTGTTGGCACTGGAGTGTTAACTATCGAGTCTACTTTCTCTGGAAGCGGCGAGATACCTTGTGCAGTGACCTTATGCCCTAGGAAAGAAAGTTCTGGAACGTCGAA
The DNA here is from genome assembly GCF_043290135.1 of Rhipicephalus microplus. NCBI lineage: Eukaryota > Metazoa > Arthropoda > Arachnida > Ixodida > Ixodidae > Rhipicephalus > Rhipicephalus microplus. The sequence continues at coordinate 111,248,693 of NC_134710.1, read as the reverse complement.
GAGGCACTTGTCGTTCAATTTCAGGCCTGCGTACTTAACTTTCTGCAAGACCTTTGTTAGGTTCAAAAGATGTTCTTCTGCACTTTTCCCGAAAACTATGACGTCATCAATGTAGAACAACACACCAGGGCAGCCATCCAGAATTGTGGCCATCATCTTCTGAAATGCCGCTGGGGCAGAAGCTAACCCAAAGCAAACTCTCTTGAACCGAAAAAGTCCTTCATGCGTGATGAAGGCTGTCAGGTCCCTGCTGTCAGGGTGCAAAAGAACCTGATGGTAGGCAGAAGCCAAGTCAAGTTTTGAGAAGTGTGTCGCGCCTACCAAGGCATGAAGGAGTTCCTCTGTATGAGGCAACGGGAAGCTGTCTGGTACAATAGCCTTGTTAGGCTCCCGGAGGTCCACACAAATTCTGATGGTGCCGTCTTTCTTGTCAACGACAACAATGGGCGAAACCCATTCAGAAGCATCGATGCGTTCGATGATGTCAAGGCTCAACAACCTGTGAAGTTCATTTGACACTGGTTCCCGAAGTGAATATGGAAGACGGCGCAGCTTCGAAGATACCGGCTGCACGCCTTGCCGAATCTTGACACGATGCGTGAACCCCTTAGCAAGACCCAACTCGGGACTGAAAAGTGAACCGAAGTCGTGTTCCAAGGCTGGCGGAAGGTTTGCTTGCCTGGGTTGCTCTATTGACTGCATCGGAATGTGACAAGGTGTCGGGTCATTAACACGCGGCGGCGTGGCAACGGACGTGTGCAGGCACTCAAGAGTGGAGCCCTGTATTCGAAGATTTAGGGCCTTAATGCCGTCAAGGCCTATCAGACAAGTTCCTTGGCGAACGATGTAGAAAAGAAGTGGTGCAGAGCGCCCTTTAAACTGAACGTCTGCCTGGAAACAGCCTAGCACGGAAATTGGCCGCTTCGAATAGTCAAACAAAGTGACATGCGGAGCTGGGAGGAGCAAACTGCTTTGAAAATGTTGGTGAAATTCTTGCTCTGATAGAATTGAAACAGACGACCCCGAGTCAACAAGGAATGACAACTTGACATCCGCTACGCGTACTTGTATGTAAATTGCGCTGCGAGCGGGATGCTGCGAGCGGGATGCTGCACAGTCAAAACTTGCTCAGAACTTCCCCCTGACAAAGCATCGTCATCGATGCCAACTTCACGAATCCTGCCTTGCATTTGACGCTTGCGGTTGCATACTTTCTGAAAGTGGCCCTTGATACCGCAAAACAAACACTTCTTTCCCTGCGCAGGGCACTGTGACGCTGATGCGCGGTGATTCCGCGAGCCGCATCGGAAACAGTGTGGTGAAACGGACCGGCTATCTCTGTCTCGCCGAGGGGGGCGGGGCCCCTGCGGCGCACGCGAACCGCTAGCGCTTGGAGAGTTTTGCTGAAAATGCGCTTTTGGCTGGAAATTGAATTTTCGCGAAGAATGCGAATACTGGGAACGACGCCGTACAGAAACAGGCTCGACCGAAGCAGAAAATTCCTTCAACTCTTCAGCTGCTTGCTCAAACTGAAGAGCGATGCGCACTGCGCTCTCGAACGAAAGGGTGGAACCCTCGAGCAGCAACTGTTCACGTACGCGGTTGGAAACAACGCCGGCAACAAATCGGTCCCGCAGAGCATCATCTTGTGAAGCGAACGAACAATGCGAAACGAGCTCCCGTAAAGCAGCAACAAAGTCATGAACGGACTCGCCTGCGTGTTGGCTGCGGCGGTGAAAACGATGACGCTCGACGACGACGTTACACGACGTGGAAAACTGCTGCCGTAAGGCGCTGAGTGCAGCCTTGTACTCGTCAGTAGCGGCCGCGGGAGGCTTCTCTTGTACTTCCGGTGTTGCGGCGCTTGCTGGTGCTGCGGCATTGGACCCTGCAGGTAAAGTCCGGTAAACACGCTGCCCTTCCGCCCCCAAACAATACAGAAGAATGGCCTTGCGTCGCGCTGGTGGGAACTCAGCTGCTCCGGACGCTAGAAGGTAGACTGTTAAGGTCTGCTCCCACTCCTCCCATGGAAGTGACGTCCGGCCGGGCGTCGGGAGGAACGGCGGCGGCGGAGCAAGGTCGGAGAAACTCATGGCGAAGCGGACCCGGACGACACTCGATGCTGAAGGTAGCTTGACCGCCAATGTGGTGTTTGCGAAAGACGTAAGAAGCACCGGCAGCACCACCGTACAAAAAGCCGTTTATTGTACGCAACACATCGAATATATACATAAAGGACAGACGCGCCCCCTGGGGGTGAAAGAACACAAAGTAAAAACCGAAACTGAATATAACATACTTGCCTTTGAATTCAGCGCTGTTTTCTGCCCTGAGTCGGACTGAAGTATATATCCGATAGGCCTGTTGTCTTCTCGGCCGCCATATTGGTCTTCCCAACTGTTGCTGTCGTGTGTTGGTCGTGACTATCTTGAAGCCAGAGATATACAGCACGGCGTGGTAACGTGTAGAGACTTGCTCCAGACTTCACGGGTGTAGCGAAACGCAAAAGCAGCAGCTCACGCTCATCCAAGCGTACACACAAGCACCACGTCGTAATTTTTAGATCGTCGAATCGAGGCGGCCGTGGTCGAGCACTCCGAGCGCTACGCAGCGCGAACCGTCGCCGGCTAAATACGGGGAAAGAATGAGCCAGCAGAGGAGGAGAAAGAGGGCTGGTCGCCTTGGCAATGCTTTTCGCGCTGCCTGCAATCCTCGGGCAGTTCATCCCTTTGGAGCGTGTTTGGAGACTAAGTGGTTTCGCGCGGCACGCTTTCCTCTGTGGTTGCTCCTCAACGGTCTATCCGTTCATTGCGCGCGCCTATAGGGCTCCGTTACTCCCTTTTCGGGTAATTTTGCCTTAGAGTGCGCGAATGAGAAATGTTGATATGTCATTTTAAAATCAGCACGGCATTACGAGGTGGAGGTAAATGATGTCACACATGACTTCCGTGTCTTGATTATTATGTTTGGATCAGTCATTTACCATTGTCATCTATTCACGTCACGTGATACCAAAATTAGTATATCTGGAGCTAGCGAAACGATCGCGAGCACGCTATGAGCGTGGTATCTTATGTTCTTACATGTTACGCATGTCAGGATTATCCTGTTTCACCAGTCATATACTTTCGTCATCCATTGAAGTCACTTAACAACAAATTTAGTATTTGTGGAGCTAGCAAAACGGCTGCGAGAGCGTCATGAAGGGCCCAATATACTCCCATGTATCGTTGACGCGCGCGCACGCTGGGCACAGCGACGCTATGCTAGCAAAACGCGAGCAAAACGCGAGCAAAGCGTCGCGCCGTCGCGGACCAGCGGCGCGGACCGACGACAACTGGTGCGAAATGTGACATGCTGCATTTCGCGCCGAAGCGTTACCCAGACAACACTGTGTCTCCCTCTTTTCGGGACGAATCGACGCCGGACGCCCTGAAACGCGCATGCGTCAAAGCAACGCAGCGCGGCACGTGCCTGCGAGTATATGGCAGGACCGGCGCCTATAGCATGACAACGCCGCCGTGTTGCGACGAAATGAACGCCGGCGAGCACGCGCACTGCGTCACGTAGAAATGTATTGTCGCCTTCGCTGTGGCGTGTAGTCATGTTGTCACAAGACACACGTCTCATGATTATCATGTTTGCACCAGTCACATACCTTCGTCATCCATTGACGTCACGTAATACGATTTGATTGTTGATATGGGAGGTTTAACGTCCCAAAACTACCATATGATTATGAGAGACGCCGTAGTGGAGGGCTCCGGAAATTTCGACCACCTGGGGTTCTTTAACGTGCACCCAAATCTGAGCACACGGGCCTACAGCATTTCCGCCTCCATCGGAAATGCAGCCGCCGTGGCCGGGATTCGATCCCGCGACCTGCGGGTCAGCAGCCGAGTACCTTAGCCACTAGACCACCGCGGTGGGGCAACGTCACGTAATACCAAATTTGGCATGTGTGAAGCTAGCGAAACGGCCGCGAGCGCATCATGAGTGTGGCTTGTAGGCATGTTGTTAGATGAAACGCATCTCATGATTATCATGTTTGCACCATTCCGATACCTTCGTCATCCATTCACGTACCATAATACCGAATTTGGTGTATGTAACGCTAGCGAAATAGCCGTGAGGGCATCATGAGCTTGGCATGTAGTCATGTTGTTGCATGACACGCATGTCATAATTTTCATGTTAGGGTCGTCGCTTGTGTTCTTCATGCAATCATATCATACCATACCAATTTTGCAACATGCCATGTGAACGAAACCACCGCAAGAGCTGCAGGACCACGAATTGTAAATCATGACATGCATGTCATGATTTTCATGTTATGACTAGTCAAATGTGTTCTTCATACAGTCATGTTATACCAAGTTTGGTATCTATACCATTATTGTAATGGCCAGTAGAGCTAAACGTCGTAGGCGGATAGATAGATAGATAGATAGATAGATAGATAGATAAATAGATAAATAGATAAATAGATAAATAGATAAATAGATAAATAGATAAATAGATAAATAGATAGATAGATAGATAGATAGATAGATAGATAGATAGATAGATAGATAGATAAATAGATAAATAGATAAATAGATAAATAGATAGATAGATAGATAGATAGATAGATAGATAGATAGATAGATAGATAGATAGATAGATAGATAGATAGATAGATAGATAGATAGATAGATAGATAGATAGATAGATAGATAGATAGATAGATAGATAGATAGATAGATAGATAGATGTGCTCAATGTCGCCGAATTTTGCTAAAAATACTTCACATTAAAAAAACAATACCCTCAATGTGCGGCGAGCGTGGCTCCTACGTAGACGGAGAGTGGTTTTCCCGCATAGCGACGAAGCTTAACATGGCACACCTGGGCGCAACTGTTTAATTTGTGCAGCGCGCATCGAGGCACCCTATTTAGATCACTGAACTGCTGCGCCACCTGTAGATGACAATAAGGGCACGTTCGGCTGCTCAGTATAGAAGCCGAACGTGCCCTGATGTGCAACCAGCCGCTAAAGAAATGTTTTCAGCGATGTCTGGCAAATGACAGGCAGAACGCGTAGAAGCCAGCTGATCAGTATTCTCATCTCTACTCAGCGAAGTACTTAGTACCTCGGCCGCTAGATTAAAAAAAAGTGCCTTTGTTATCATCCAGCAGCCGTAGTAGCACAGTCTCCCACGTCCTTCTTGCGCATCACGTTGACGTCGGTGACTTTATAGGGATGGTATTCTGTAGCACTTTATCTAAAGGAATGAGATTATAACTCTTATTCGCTTATAAGCGCAAGACATGGGTTTAACATTTTACAGCGCGTACGGAGAGACAAGCTAGCCCCGATCGGGCTCGCTTATTTCTGTCCGAGAGGCAGAAGTGGTGACAGTGGGGGGCACGGGGTGGGCTAAAGCCCCCCTCAAAGTTTCGTCTGCACCCGCCCTTTTGCCTTCCCAAGAGCAAACATAAACAAAACAAAACGCATAGGTTCATCGCCTCGCTTCCCTGCCACCCTGCATGAACTCACTTATCCTGAGTACCCCCCACCCCTCCCCGAAAAAATATTCTGGTACCGCCTCTGCCCAGAGGTAAGGATAGACAAGCGAAACATGCGTTGTTGTTGAGTCGAAAGGGAAAGGACCACAAGCCATGGCGCGTCGAAGGTTGCTCGTTCTCGTATTCACTCGTTGTAGACAGTTGAAAGTGATGTTCGTCTTGGCATCGACAAACGATGAAACGTAGCGCATGACTGGCACGGAAAGACCGCACATGAGTTTATTTGCATGTCACTCGCTCGAAGTTAGGTTTTCTGCCAAGCGGCGCAACAAAAGAGCAATGCTTCAAAACAAATGAAGTCATGTTGTGACCCAGGCTTCAAGCCTAAAATCATGGCTTCTCTTTAAATGTGAATAGTGCCCAAGCATTCAGGTGGTTCACATCAAGACTTATACATTAATGCAAAGGTTTAAACATTCACGTATCTAATGCGTCCTCTTATATGTATATAACAACCTCAAATGAAATCTGCGCTTCTTTACACCTAGAAGGTTCAGGAAGCTTAAGCTCTAAAACGCATCTCAGTAGATACGTTACGCATCCTTACCCTTGCTGAACTACACACCGCCATGCACCATAATTTACTGCCATTGCAATAGGCGCATTACTGATCAGATTGAGTATAGAGGCCTCAAGTGTTGTTTGGAAAACCTTTCTATACAGAACACGCCTTTCCCTTACAAGGTTTGCGAGGCACAACTTCGCAAGCTTGTCAGGTGGCAGCGAGCCAACCGTCGACACTGCCAGCTTCTAACATTTTCAAAACTCTACATCACCAAAACTAGGCGTACAAGGAACCACTGCTGGCCTCTTTTTTTCGTAATGCTCTCCAAAACTTACAAATCTAATCTCTAAGCACTTCAGCGTGTATAAGCCAGTACAGGCACTGCGCATTTGCCTGGACCTTCTGCCGAGCGCGTCAACAGCTGGAACAATTATATTGGCTCGAAGACCACTCGATTACAACCTACATCTAAAACAAAATCCTGACGGCACTTCTTTGCCACATTTCATGAATTAAGCGATCTCATCTACATGCCACACCAACGACCACAGGCATCATTCTCCAAGGTAGCCAGAACTCCAATTCCATTGGGCTTCACCCCCTCGGCGTGTTCCAGGATTGGGCGAAAATACTTTGAAATTGTATCGCGATACGCTACAAGATACTCGGACAAAAATTATTAGAGAAACAGAAAATAACACAGCAAAATTTGTGCCCGATGGTACTTGCCAATCGTATCTTAAAATACTTCGATACATTCGTAAACTTTTTTTGTTATGGACCCCAAAAATGTATAGTGAACGTCTATGGACTAAAAGGTCTGCAAAAATTTCTTAAATGTGGCCTTAATACTTTAATGAAGTATTAGTTTATATATTAAAGATTTGTCTTTCTTCAACAAACTAAATTAGTTTACCTCCGAAGAACTTATAAAGGTTCGGCTCAACTTGTCAGTGGCTCTAGCTTGTCGTTACCGTAATTTATAAGAGTCGCAGCTGAGTTTGCCAACCAGCTTGTGGGTTGGCATCTAACCACACGAGTTTCAACATGACGCTTTCACACGATAGCGCAAAATGCCAGTGCGCAGTTTTACCTTGTCCATAAAATATTCTTTATGAAACATCAAATCACCGGTGTACAGCAGCAACAACGCTGGTATAGCAAAATTTTATTTTCGTGGTGCATTATGTATAGGGGTCTACAGAGCACACATAAAACTTCAATTACTTTTCATACTCTTTTTATCTGCTAGCGTGAAGTGTCTGATATGATGAGATTTTCTCCTATAGGCCTAAATTTCTATCATACAGAGTGTTAAATATCTGCTTGGAAGATTATGTTGCACACGTGGAAAAAATAATGTAATAGCCACTGATGGTTCAGTAATCGTGTGGTGATATCTCCCCTATGCAGGTTTGGATCAGATGCGGAATCAATAGAGCATTATTTTTTGTCATGTCGCCGTTACATATTGTTAAAAAAAAACGTCTCCTTGTCATCCCATTCGTAAACCTGGGGCTGACCTTCACCATTGACAGTATACTCTCCTTTAGTGCTTCGGTTATAGGCTACAGCCACAGGGACACCTTTGATGCCGTTTGCAGTTCTATTCATGAAACAAAACGAATACGCGTCCAAATTCCTACTTGTATATTTGTTATTATAGTATTATTAGGCAACTTCAAAACACCAATTTTAAACGTGTTAGAAATTTCTAAATTTACATTCAAGATATAGAACTATTCTGTCTGGTCGGAATGGCAAAAGAGAATTATATATATTGCACTCTTTCTGTTTGTACGTTTTCTCTCTTCTTCTTTCGCTAAGAGTGTGGATCACTTGAAAAGCCTAAAATTTCATATCACCAATTCTTGCCAATCCCCTGAGTGTGCAAGAGCCATAGAGGCGGCGACGTCGACGTGGGCGTCGCCGTCACTCACCGTATACACACACACACACACACACACACACACACACACACACACACATATATATATATATATATATATATATATATATATATATATATATATGCAAGAAAGAAAAAATTCAGAAAAAGACTCCGGCGCGTGGAATTGAACTTGGGTCCTCTGAGTAGTTAGTGCGAGGTGTTCACCACTGAGTCACTGAAAACACGTTCTCCACCGTTCAAACAGCAAGCTATCTATATCTACCACTTACCACTGCTGACGGGCATCTGGGGGGGGGGGGCTATTGTGTTTTTAGCATTACCAGAAACATCATCACAACGCGGCGGCCACCCACTCATCTTCCACACGCACTTTGCCCCGCAAAGAGCAGGGGGTTGCCTCTCACTCGCGCATTCTTATCTCACGGTAGGAGGGATCGTGCGTCTTGACTGGCGTTCGGCTTTTACCGGAGCGATTCTGTTTTAGTTACCGGGCACATAAATGTCACTGGAATCGTTGCACTGTCTACTTTTGCGAAAAGAGCGCGCTTTTCAGACACAGCGAAGTAACAACTCAGACGCTTATTCACGTTCATCTGTACCTGAGAGTACGTTTCGTGCGTCATTTGTGCGTGAGAAACGTGGGGCACGTTTCGATCAGTGTTGGCTCTTCCGCGCGTGACCTTCCCATTTGTTGCTATCGCGTTCATTGCTTCGCCTTTGTGGCAAAGCTGCGACTTTCTTTTTTCGCTCCTTTACTAGAACCTTTCTGACATCCTTGTTCAGCACTTGAGCACGCAAAAAATCTGTTCAAAGACTACATTTTTAATGCTACTGAGATGAAATTGTTCAGCACAAAACAAAGTGTCGATCCTCCAAATTCACTCCCAAAGACAGCTTACGTAATCAAACTTCACATATGGTAAATGTTCAAAGGGTTGTAGAATTTTGAAGTGACGAAACAAATATTGTAAACACATTTATTGGCTCCACAATGCCCCGCGTCCCAAATATCCGTATTCTTCATCGCTAATTAAACATAGTTTTAAATTTTGTGGATTCGCAAAAGAAGAAAATTGCGTTCATGCATGCGTATACATGCAAGCAGCAGTCGTACACAAGCCGCTGCTACGCTCAAAGTGCAGAAATATAGACTTTGCTATAGTAGTTAGTGCCAGTGGTACATAAAAAATTAAATTAATTTACTTGTACAACACCAATATGCACATAGGAGGTAGAACAGCAGCTGAACACCTACGAAAGTTCCCAAGTAAACCACAAAACTGACTGTCACTGAGTGATGGCCTTCCATATAGTATGACAAAGTGCACTTCTTTCACTTCTCATCATAGCGTATTTGTGTATTTCATGCGTAGCGTGGATGTGACAGCAATAATATAGGCTCCTTAAAAACACGTTTAAATAGCCAACAGTAAGCTCAAACCACTCACAGCAATGTGCATTTGCAGTGTATGCATTTCAGTGCATGTCTGGACCACCTACCACCTACTGACACTAACGCGTGGGGGTGGTGTACAACAGACTTCGACCTGTACAGCAGACTTCGACGCCAATGAACACGCACCTGCAGTTGAATCCCGGCCACAGCTGTTGCAATGGGGAAAAATTGGAAAAAACACTTATGTGCAAATCACATACACCATAAAACGTATCCCATGTTCTGCGAACGGTTTCGGCTGATTAAGGGCTACAAATTAGTAAGTACACCGTGTATGCGTATTCGATAAGCAACTAGCCGAAATACTGGTCTTTGCTATCTCATAGGAAGCACAGCAAGATGTGCGTTTATAGTCTATTCCGTCACTATAAGTATAAAAGAAGGGTCTTACTAGCAGTGAAGACGAGTAAGGTACGAAAACTGGCTAACCTCTTTGTCTTTCCTGTCCTCCTCTTCCTTACTAGCACACCGGCTAAGACGACGAGGACAGTCTTCAGGAAGCCTCGTTTCACAAATCTTCTTTGAAAACGATGCCATCAAGTGAGGAGAAAAATTGAAATGTCTTGCTGAGGGAACATATCTTGGTTATAATCATAACGACGCGAAGGTGGTATGCATAGCAAAACCGAACTCTTAACCAGATAACGCGTTCCTCCTTCGTTCCTTATCTTTTCCTCTCATCCGCGCTTCTTTCAGCTATACATAAAGCCTGATCTCTTCGTCTATCATTGCTATTATTATAGGTATACCTTTCCCCGCCCACGTTTTGTTTTCCATTTTTAATTGTTTTGTTTGGTCGCTGCATGCATAACTTCGAACAGAATACGTGCATCCCGCCTATTTGACTACGGTACAGATGTTCTACGCGTTATCGGGCTGTTTGCATTGGGTCGTCATGGAGACTGAGAGTGTTGGGTCCCTTCCTGCGAATGGCGTGCAGTGGAAATATCGATGTCGCTATCCACCGCTAGCGTCGCGAAATTCACGCGCCGTCCGGAGAGCGCGCGGGCGATTCGTGTCCGCGTCTGCGGCGAGTGACCTGCCCTCTTCCGCGTGCCAGCCGTGAACACTCAAGCATTGGCGTGCTCATGAGGAAGGGCACGTATACTTCTTCGCAATATATCCGAGCAACAAAACACTTTTTTACGTGACAGTGTATAAAAGAAAATGTGTCCGCCGTGGTGGGGTAGCGGTTACGCTGCTCGACTGCTGACCTGATGATCACGGGTTCCATACCAACTGCGGCGCTCGCATTTCAATGGTTGCGAACTGCTACAACACCAGATGATCTGAATTTCTGGAGCCTTTCACTACGGCGTCACCAATATCATGGTTTTCGGACACCACACATTATTAGAAAGGAAATGTGGCTGAGGGTCAAGCGAAATATGGGCTTAAAGAGCAGAAAAAAAAAGGAATTGTTATAGAGGCGGATGAGCTTTCTCATCGAGCAAGTTTAACACTGAACAACCGCGTAAGCTGCTAGTTTTAAAATGGTTTCTAGTCGTGAAATTTTCGTCATGTAAACCGTTTGTGGCAGAGATATGACAACGGTTACGTGACCACTAAAACATCATTGTGTGTATGGTGGTAAATATATATGAACAGTCAAATAGAGTTGGTGGTTAATTAAGTGATGTCGCACTTCGTGAAGTACTGCGAAGCAATTGCAAGTATATAGGTAGTATTGCCAACATCACTCAATAGATTTTCTGCTCCCAGCCGGACGTCTTCAACAACGCTATGGAACATCATGTGCTACACAAGCTTGCCGCAGAGTATACCGCCACCGATAGTGACAGACCATCCTTTCAACTGCAAGACGCAGTGACGCGCGCGGGCCATCGCACACTAAAAAGTTTACACGCCCGCTTTAAAGTGACACTAGAAGAAAGAACAATTTTTGTCTCATATGTAGTTTATCGTTTCGAAGTACCGAAAGCACCAAATTTAACACAAGAAGTTGCTCAGTAAGCGAAAGAAAAAACCCGCACAGATAAAGTACAAGTGGTGACACCACCATGAAGTTTCCACATGAGCTCGCCATGACGTCATAGAACTTGATGAGTCTTAATATAACAAGTTTAATTCTTTCGTGACCGTAGGAAAATTGGCCTCATCTTGAATGTTTTCGTAATTACTTAATGAATAATTGCAGATATACAGTGTCATATCATTTATTATTATGAAAATAGGTGATTGAATTTTTGATGTTATTACTTCAAAAATTTATGTTTAAAGTAAAATATACAATGTGTACGAATGGAATGCAACAGCATGAAATCGAAATTTCTCTTAATTGCTGGCCTGCTACGTGTCTTTATTATTACGCGATTTTATTGCGCCTCAAATTTGTCTAGCTAATTGCATGCGAAAGAAAAAGAAACAAAAATAGCGAAGATTGAGGAAGCAGAGTTATTTTATTAGCCAAATCACGTACTTGCAATATGCACAAGAAACTCCGCAGAGGCAATTGTGAGACAACTGTTCGCTAGCACAATACCATAATAGTTCAAAAACTCACGTTGCCCTATCGTTGAAAACTACTGCAGCGAGAAAGCAGCTTTGAAAATATAGCTTTGGCAGCCGTACAGTACAGCGTCTTCTTGCTTAGTCTGTCGCGTTTACAGTCACCAAAGTAGAGGGCATGCCGGCCGTGCGTCAGGGAATGCAATAGCCAGTCACAGGAGCGGCTTTCTACACATTCTGTGAGCTGGTTGAGCTATGAAACCCACATAAAAATAAGTAAACTTCTGTAGGTAAGCACGAAACCATTATAGAAAAGTGAGAGATGCTTCGTTGACCTGGTAACGCGCCGAACCAAAGAAGACGCCGACACAAGCTCTGATAGCATATCGCCTGGATACGCCCCCAAATCAGTTGGCCCATGTCACCAGACTGCTTGCATGAGCCCCCTGTTTCTGAAACCAAACGAAAAACGAATTGGGTGCTTAGCCACATACCAAAGATCAAAGCTTTATTAAGGCAATGTACAATTTTATTGTAACAAATAAAATAAAAGGTATTGATAATAAACATTTACTTATTTTTGTTTTCGCTATTTGCTCCCCCCTCACCTAGTCGCGCTTCAATCGTCAGGCGGTTGTTGATGTTTGTCGCAACGGGTTTGGGACCACTTTTCGTTCCAACTTTCGCGACCTATTTAGATTGACCTTAGTTGCATACCGGCACGATTACGGCATCCACAGTTCGCCAACAATCCCGCTACTCACGGAGTCGACGGTTGCAGTCTCGGCAACCGGAAGTAGACGGTGTTTCAAGCAGCGCGTCAGCGATGACGTATGCAACGCGATATTGGGAATATAGTGGCTAGAAAGGTTTTCTTAGTGTCGTCAACGGGCGCCTTCCCAAGTGGCGTCGGAGAAATCAGATTCTATGCACCGCCACGCGGCGCTGTTTGTTGCTGGCGCGCTGGCGAGTGACGGAGTAGGATGACGACGGGTTCAGCTGGCGGCAGTGAAACCGCGTCCCTGCCGCAAAACGCGAGCAACGACATGGTGTTTCAAAACAATTAACTCCCAGGTCACGGAAACCAATTTTAACTGTTTTGTCCTGACTTGCTCGCTGGATTCCGTGCTGATCGGTTGTGCACGCCCTCGTGATCTCTCTCCGACGACAGTGAAGCTCTGGCCGACTGGGCTGGTCCTACGCCACCTCCTGACGCCGATCCCCGACGACGACGACAGCGTAGCTTTGGCCGACTGGATTAGCCCTACGCCATCTCCTGACACCGACAAGAGCTCTTGCCAGTCGTGCCCCGTCCTCGGACTCCTGCAATCGTGTCCATCTTTCCTGTCTTCTCCTTACTTCCGTCGTTCGCTGTCCCTGCGCCTCGCTCTCTCATTCCTCTCTCTCTCTATCTCTTTACCTTTTATTCCTATGGTTTTAATCGCTTCGCTACCCCCATCCCTCGTGAGCTACTGTTGAGGTGTCCTCCCCCTGAGAGACAATTACAGGGCACACTTTTCTCTTCTTTTCATTTAAAATCACTTCCCCCCTTTAACTGTTTTGCAAAATACTGATGCAGTCAAACATTGCTGCAGCAAATGCTGGCTTCACTCTGGTGGCGGGTGGTTATGTGTATTCATAAAGTGCTTTAACGGTGTAGAGTACTTGGTACTCTCCTAAGGGAGAGCACAACGTCGTACCACTTATGTTCGGTTCCATCCAGTCGTCTTCTATAGTAACGTTCGAAAATTCAGATCAGCAGCGTTTCGCACTCTGAATCAATGCGTATAAACACTGTTTTAGTTCCGGTATTCTGCAAATTTCCGTAATAATAAATAATTCGTAAATTTTTTTTGCAGCGGCTGAGAAATAATAATAAAAACAACTATACGTGCTCCACATCCTTTATAACAAAACACTTCTGGCATATTTCACTATCACAAAAGTCTTTAATTCTCGATGGCGCGGCCCTCCGTTCATAGTAGGACGCCTTTGTATTGATATCGTGGCTAGAAAGATTTTCCTAGTCACTTCTACTATATACCGCAGAAAAATTGCTTGTGCACGCAACGGAGTCGTAAAACGAACAACATTTGTGAGAGGGTTTCGCTGCTGTTTCATCAGCAGTTTTCATGAACGAGCCAAGCGAACTACTATTTTGAGCCACTGTTAAATATCACGGCCGGTCGAGAATAAATCAAATGTGGTGGAAACTAAATGCTCGTGCTATACAAAATATGCCGCATGGTGCAGCTAGTTGATAGTAGCGGATGTACTTATGCGTTCTCGTCCAGCGCGTTTTGCTCATCGGTGATCTACGTTTTATATAGGAACAGTCACGAAAGAGTAAAGAAAAACTTAATGGAACCTATTTGCCGACACGGGCACCTTATCGCGGCGTTTGGTTCATCCCACAGCGCCAGTTCTGCTTACCAAAAGTGGCCCACTTGGCACTCTCATTGCAGTGGGAGGCCTCGACCCAGAAGGCCTCCCGTACACCCATTGAAAGGTTTGGAATAGGCTGAGGACGTTTCGACCCCAATGCCTTTAATCATTCGCTTTACCAGGTGTGACTGCTCTCCCATCGAGCGCCAGCTATCCCGAGGGAACCACCTACTAGATGCATTCTCGTCCAGCGCGTTTTCGTCATCGGTGACCCATTGATTGATTTGTCGGGTTTAACGTCCCAAAACCACCATATGATTATGAGAGATGCCGTAGTGGAGGGCTCCGGAAATTTAGACCACCTGGGGTTCTTTAACGTGCACCCAAATCTGAGCACAAGGGCCTACAACATTTCCGCCTCCATCGGAAATGCAGCCGCCGCAGCCGGGATTTGAACCCGCGACCTGCGGGTCAGCAGCCGAGTACCTTAGCCACTAGACCACCGCGGCGGGGCCATCGGTGACACATGTTCTATATATATAATATATATATATATATATATATATATATATATATATATATATATATATATATATATATATATATATAGCGCATAATTGTGAATTCCAGCAGACCATGCCGGGCTATATGCGAAAATGTAGAGATTGCTTGTCATGGGATCCTAAAATGACATAACACGAGACGCAATTATTCAACTTATATCTGATACCAAACGTAACAAGTACGTGCGTATGGTACACGAAATACTTCGACGCAATACGCCTACCAGCCACGTGCGCGATTTCGAGACACGCTGAAAGACCACGGTCGTTGCAAAGACAATAGAGCTGACGGCTCACGCTTAACAGCTTTTATCGTGATTCATTCCGAAAAAAAAAAAAAGGAGCGACAAGGGGGGTTACACCTGCAGTTTTCTTCCGACTAAATATTCCAGAAGGTAACGTTTAAGCTTTGCTTGCTATAAAATATGGTACCATTTACAAATCATTGGCGTGCTTTCTCGATTCACTATAGCAAGCCGCGCCGCGATCGTCCGTGCAAGCTCGCTTATCTCTATAACACGTTCGTTTCAGAAAAACCTGAAAATTTCCAATTAAAGACAGTGCTGCAGACTTCAATCGTGCTGTCTATTATAAGGGCCTTATTAAACACTTAAGAGCGATTTCGAACTCCTCGAACTACTTTGACCCAATATCCAGCAGCCAATGATCTTCAAGTTGATCAGCGGCTCTCAGCAAGGCGGGTGGTTTGCCTGGTGGTCACATTTCTATTCTGCAAAGTCGTTGGGAAAACCCAATTGCATGTTCTCTCATCCGTTACATGTTTGCGCTAACAGTCACCGATTTAGAAATTTAAGAGCTTAACCACAGGTGCGTGTAGTCAGCCGCGGATCCACCCAACGTTTCTAATCGAACAGCGTGCTGCACTTGTTCTAACCCATCGTCCACCGGTCTGCATTGACGAAACTGTGGTAGCGCACCTTCCCGAAAAATTTGGCGTATGTTTACGCGTGCTTTTATCGACCTCACTTGCTTATATTGAAATAACATTGGCCAAAGATATTTTTTTTAATGCGAACAGTATTGTTTTGGCTAGAACGATAGGTTTTAGATGGGCGACTCATATTCTGGTGTGACATCAACTTATCACCACCACCACCCAACACACCCGCAAATAGGCTAGCGACGGCAGCGAAGCGTACATGTAAACTAATAAGTTTGAAGTTTGAAGTTTATTTATTTCTTTCTGATACAGAAAGAGGAGTAAGAGCCAAATGCCGTATTGCCTGACAGAGGCTCCTACTCCCATGCGCTTTCGGCATGCATGTACATGTTTGCATACGATGCGAGTATACAAACAATAGAGCAACCAGAAAAATCAAAACATGCATGTACATAATTTTCACTGCAATTAAAGCATTACAGGTAGACATCATACATCAAAACTCTTCATAAAAACAAACATATCATACAGACACTCCAAGAATATACACCTATACGCATTAAATTGTGAACTTTCAAATTGTAGCACAAAATGTATATGCGGTACACGAAGAAAATTAGACAGATATATTTTATTGATAAGTTATCGTGGAATGTAACAGAAAGTTCTTTATAAATTTTTTAAAGCGGGGTGCATGAAAATCTATATGATCTTCAACAATGTTCAATAGCCGGGGTACTTGATACTCAAGGTCCTGACGCCCATAGTTAGTTCGCACAAGTGGTGGCATTCTCGTTTGGTGGCGTAATTGATATCGACGGGGAGGAACGGGCAGGCTACTAACATGGAGCCTGTGCTTTTTTATGTACAAAAGTAATCTATAATAGTAGATTTGATTTGCTCTGATTAACGAGTGTTTCTCAAAAAGATTGTGTGTGGGTAAATCTCGCGGTCTACCGTGATAGTTTTCGAAAATTCGCATTGCTCTTTTTTGCAGGTTTATTAATTTGTTGTAATTTTTTGCAGTTGTTGTTCCCCATAATACATAAGCATAAGCATTATAAGCATAAATAAACATTTTAATGATGTCTCAACGGCGGGATTTAAACTCCAGAATACAAGTATATACCAAAGCCCAATGTTATACTCCACCTCATCAGGCACTCTACTTGAAAGGTGAAATATAACGCCTTGATTAATGTCCCGCGGGCAAGTAAGCGTGCCCATACGCTTAGCGCGCTTCCACATCGCTGATGGTTTCTTCAAGAGCTTTCTTCGGGCAAGAAATATACTTTGATTTAGCTGGCACGCTTTCGAAACATTAACGTAGTATCTCCGAGTCGTCATTCATACAGTTCACATTACCAATTATAATGTGCAGCTGTAAATGTCGCCCTCTATCGCAGCAGTCTTTCCCATCGCAATATTGGATCACTTGTACGCTACAACCTACAAATACGGTACAGCCGTTTGTGGGGGTCAGTTGCTCTCAAATATACTATGTTGTAGCAGTGGTTATGTTACTCTCAGTTGCAGTGACCTGAGATGCCGGCATTCCGAAAATATTTTTCTGATCACCATCATTTATAGAAGCGGTCTCTCTTGATGAGGTGCTAGATAACGTTTCCTATATAGCTATAACAAGAAAACTAGGATCCAATCTCTCAGCGTCATCTAGCACTTTACGTGCAACCTAATTAAGAGTACAGCTAGTGCAAATGTAAGAGATTGCCTCCGTATACTGTCACAGACACATACAGTCCCATAATGTTGAATAACTAATAAAAGGAGACACTACAGACTGCAAATTTGGCTATTTAGATTATGTTTACAGCTGTAAATAAAACTCTGCGCTAACACGAAGGACGAATGAAAGTCAAGAACACTATCACTGCTTCGCAATCGAAGTTTTATCGTGACATGCTTGGAATACACATACAGAGGCATAAAAAAGAACAAGAATATGACGCACGAAAATCACGAAAGGCAACATCCCGCTTCAAAATACATACGTACATCCCGTACAAACCTGAAGCAACACTCGACATTCTCTCTTTGGCTCATCCAGCAGTTGCGAATAGGACTGTCCGCATGTGGACGGCTCTCCTCGTCGTGCGAGTGCTTATAGCAAGTACACCATAGGAATCAGCCTTCCGTGCAGCGATTCAGCCAAATCACAAAAGAAATCTTAATGGTTTCGTTATCAAAAAGAGAAAGAGAGATATTAATGGTTGCCTTTCACGCACTGGAGTACTCAAAGCAGTTGCAGCACGCGCACGCACGCATGCTGAAGGTATAGCCAGTGTATTTCACAAGACGTGGCCATTACCTCTCATCCATGCCAGCTTGCGGAATGCTTCCACTATAGCGCAAACGCCAGCCGTGTCAGGTCATAGCGTACGCGTGTGAAGCATGCGTGCGACACATGAGACCAGCTAAGCGTCGCGGTTCCTACGTCCAAGATGATGCATGGCTACTGACCATACGTGAGTGGCGCCTTGGCGCCACCGCAAACGCTCATCGTCACGCGTCGGGGCCACTGGTATCGTGCTGTCGTTTCGTCTGTTCGCTCACGATAAGTTCGGCAGTATGCAGTTCCAATTGGCACTATATATGGAAGCAAGCAAAGTGCGTGGTTTCAAGCAACTTTACGTGACGAGATTAGCAAATACTAGTTCCTCGTCATCCCCATCCGCTGGAAACATGAACAAAGCCTCACCGTGCGCATAGTCGCTTGAAGTCAATAGTGATCAGCTCCCTTCACCCTCAACGATCCTCAGTATGCGTCTCTCATAATCATATAGTGGTTTTGGGATGTTAAACCCCATATCAATCAATCAATCGATCAAGTAAGACCTCTGCTCAATGTCTTTGGCGTATTAGAAATAAATAAACAAAACAAACAAAGAAATAAAATAAAAGCTAGAACATCGGAATGCGGGCTACAACATGGGCAAACAAGACTAGTTCCTGCTGCGTTACCTGCATATTATAGGCGATTATTTCCTGCGGATTACTTCAGCTTTGGTACGCTTAGGGTATATCTCGCGTCTTAAAGTTCCCAAACTTAAATATTTTTTTCTTGTATACATCTCGGGTGGGGGCTGTGGGTCATGTGGAACGTACTACCACGTACAACGATGAGCACTGTTTGGGTGAACACGCGAGCGCGTAGCCAACAGCACAGTCAGTGCACCGCGTAACACCCATCGTTGGAAACATTGCAAATGCGCAGCATGTGTGCTGTCGCACATTTTTTTTTTCATCGCACGCCCACGTCATAGATATGGTTCTTCGCTGTCTGCTAGCGTCATTTTTGTCTGGTGAGCTAGCGCATCCTCCATTTGAAGGTCCATCTGGATCAGAAGGTGGTGCGTGAATTCAACAATGAGCATAAAAGAGTAAATTCGAACAATTTGCATTCGAACATGTACAGTATGGTCCACTGCTAAAGGGAACACTCTAATGTACACCAACAATATTCCTGGCCACCGAAGAGCAAGTGGATTAAGAAACAATCTTCATGCAAGTCAATAGTCGGTCAAGACGAGTCGGAACTTTCAACCACCAGTAGCCTTATGCATATCTAAGCCGCTACGATTCCGTAAGATAGCGAAATCTAAACATGCTGTTCACGCAGGTGTTCTCTTTAATAGTGGACCCGTCTGTACATTCGAATAAGTACGGCTCTTTCCACCCTGACGTGGTGGAAAGACTGTGTCGCCGCGCACATGCTGTGCACGCATGAGCAGTGTTCCCAAGGACGGCTGCTACGCGGCGCTGATAGTGCCATCGGCCACGCGCTCACGTGTTCGCCGCTGTACGGTCATGATGGTATCGGGCCTGTCTTTCTCGCGTGCCTACCGCCAGTGTGCTCTCACCATCAGCTGTGACGTAATCAAACCCGCAATTGTTCTGCTTCCCCTCTCCGACAGGTGATAAATGGGGTCAAGATTATGCATGACTGTCCTAAACATGAGTTCGACGAAAATCGGGGCTACAGACCATTACGCATAAAACGTGTCCGGAGCTGCATGATTCACTTCAAGTGAACCAGAAATACCTGTTCGCGAAATAGCCTGTTCGACCAGCTTAACAAGTGACGAGCTGAATATCCAAGGCGGTTTTATAGATTATGCGGTATAGCACTGGAAGGCGTCGCTTTTACCAGCGTATAGGCTTTAAATTTAGAAAAATCATCACTCTTAATTTCTTCGGGGAGTTTTTGTAAGCATAAATGAAGAAAGGCAGTCATTAAAAACAGAAAAGCACAAATTAAAAAAATAAAATTTTCAATATCATAAAATAAGAGAATCACCGGCATATCTGATTGTTTCTCAGATATGCTGGTGATGGTGAATGTTTCTCAGGGCTTGTTTGTGTCTTTTTAATTCGTCCCGTGAGTTTGTGCGCTAGTACTGCCCATAATGTATCACCAACTAGCCAAACTATCAGTCCTGTTTCTCAGATCCGTCAACCCAGGACCTTGTAATAAACAATTTTTTTAATGTTTGTTAGCTACAAATCGCCTATACTGAAGCGATACACGAGCTACGCCCATTCCGCTCTTTCGTAAAAAAAAAAAAATCACGCTCTACTCCGCAAACATCGACGTTAGATATCTGCAAATAGTCAAGGAACCCCTGAATGCGGTCATCTAAATTTGGCCTGGATTGTCTTCTGCACGAATATTCAAAAATACAATTTTCATTGCATGAACAGCAAATCACCGGAAATAATTCTTTATGTCTATAGTAAGTGCCTTATTATGATGGAGCACTTTCAGGCAATGAATTACTTCGAAAAAATTTATGACAAACAAAAACTGTTCACATCGGCGATTCATTGGTGCTCAGCTGCTGACCAGGAGGTCGTGGGTTCGACCCGGCCCCAAGGGGTGACATTAAATGGAGGCGAAAAGTTCTGGTCCTGTGCGATGTCAGTGAACGCCAGATGGTAGAAATTCCCGAAGCACGCCACTAAAAAGTGCCTCATAGTCACATTATGGTTTTGCGCCCAAAAAATTATTTGCTATTATGTTGTGTATCTCCTTTATCCAAGCTTTTGCGTATATTATTTCGACATCAAGCCACTTGTCGAGCGTGCGTATACGTAATGGCCGGCATATCCTTAGAAAGTAGTTAATCCTGTGAAACCTGCGTCTTTATCAGAAAGCACAACCGAAAAGCTGTCCTGCTTGGTGACTAAGACCCTCTTTAGTGGCCCACCTAATTTGAACACGCAAAGGCATACAGCATCAACTCTCTCTCACAAACCTTTCGTGGATGTTGTCTTGAGCTCTGTTGGAGACACTTTTCACCATGTTCACAAAACTATGGAACTGTTCCTTTTTCAACCGCAAACTGAGTGTCTGAGATAGGTGGTTTTTCTCGCGTATTTAGTCAGGTATAGGAATACACTACCTTAAATGTCGACCATTTCAGAGTTGCACTTACCTCAAGTGAATGAGTTTAGGGTAGAGCGCAGGTGTCCACGTCAGCTTTTCAGACCACAGTATTCAAAGACCGTGAACCAGTGCCCATGCAGAAGACGTACTGCAGCTATCCATTGCGTCCTGGGTTTCACAAGGAAGCCACTTGGCGTGGATGCATGGCACGCACGAATGCTAAAAAGTGGTAAGCAAGCCTTCCACAGCTTCGTCGCGAAATGGGCTGCCTTTCTTAGAATGCGCAGTAACAGATGCGCCCACACTTCGACACTACGTCGTGTATTTCTACAGTGTGTTTTTGTTGCACCATGGCGCTGAGAAAGTGCGATTGTCAATTATGAGTGTGAAATCGCTCGTGCATTCCCCCATATTTACATGTGTTCTTTGAAAAAAAAAAGTCACTTGGAAGTCAGCGCATGCCTGTGTTCACCCTTTCCGCCGTCTTTTCTTTTGTCACACTGTTAAAAAAATGACACTTATAGCAGCATAAACCACACAGCCAAAGACATTCGCAAAAATTAAATACATTTAAGACATGCTACAAGGGTAAAGTGCATAGCTTCGGGTGTATACGACCATCGAGCCGCCAAGAGCGATACGGCATAATCATATCAGGGTTGTGGGATGTTAAGCCCCAGATATTATTACTGTTATGAGTGCAGTCGTTCAGTCAGCATAAACTAGTGAAAAGTTTGCTCTCTTTACAAAAGAATGACCTTAGCCACTAGACCACCGTTGCGGGGCGAATTGATTCGTTACTTGCTTTTATTTCTACCCTAACTTTTCACTTCACATTCGAAGGACTTGCAACTATATTAGTAATTCGCATGACAAAGTAGAATTGCTTTTTATGTAAAGAGGGAATGTTATTTCTGGTCCACTGTTTTCATTGCAAATGCAGTAGCCAGCCAAGCAAGAAAAATGAATCCCAGCTCGATCTACTCTTACGGTAGCTATTTACATATACCACACGCGCATGAAGTGCGCTGTCACTTCCAAAAAAAAAAAAAGAGAGACTAGCACTATCCTCTCAGCCCACACAATGCAAAGTATATACAGACAAATGCGGAACCATCTATGGGGACTGGATGTTCAACATACCGGCAGCCTTAGTACCAATCATATCTAGGAAAGGGAAGTGAGCCATTAAACATGGTCGGCACACATGTTGCTTGAGCTAAAGTAAACATCGTTTTAACTTTCAAATGAAAGCCAACAGCTCATGAAAGCACACCAGCTGATATGTCATACGCGGCACGAAAAATGAAAGTTGTGCGCGAGCGTCGTTTCATTAAGAGAAAAAAAAACATAGTTACGCGGAAAAGGAAAGATGATCGCCAACGTGTACATACATCGTCCTCTATCCGATAAGGCATTCTGCATCGCTGTCGATTCGGGGCTCACTGTATGCGCAGATGGGCACGGAGTACTACTCGAAATTTCCTTTTGTGCACACGCAATTACGTAACTTATGTCTGTTACCCACCTCTCCTCCCATCATTCCCGACAACGCAGCTGTGTTTTCATTTCGTGCAGCTGCACTTGGTTCTATATCAATGTTTTGCCATCTTTGCTCACTCTTCGGTGCATCTGTTTTTACTCTGTGTTGCTAGAGAAATTCGTTCATCTTGTGGGCGCAGCGACAAATGTATCAGCTTGAAGGAATCGATGTGAAAACGCGGGGAGGTATATAGTTAGAATTGTATTGACTCTTCTTACATCCATTACTCTCTCTAATGACTCCTAAGCAGCCTCCACGTATATTTAAAAAAAAAGGGGGGGCACTACACCCACTGACACCGACAAACTAGCTAACACTCTGTATTAAAAAAAAAATTGGCTGCTTTGACTGGAAGAGCATTTTTGTCGGAAAACATGGGACTTCAACAGCCAACGGCATAAAATTGTTTAAACCATGCGGGAATATGACATGTCGATATATAGACCTTCTTACTGAGGGCTTACTGGGTGCTGCCATAATCCTCTCTGGGCTTTGGTTAACATGCGTGACTCCCAACAAATGCACTGCCGAGGCTCTGACGTCGGCTTTTGTGCTCAGAAATAAGGAGATCCTCCTCTCCATTAGAAAAGCGCATTGTTTTACTTGCGTAATACGAGTGGAGATGTGACATAAAACTAAAGAGCATTGATACTTTAGTGCCGAAACATGAAAGTATCAACGCCGTTGTCAGTCTGCGGAAGTTTTGCATATTTAAAATGTTAAGAACCATGGTTGACCATCGATTCGCGATCGATACCGCGGCCCGCAAAATCTCTTAATTGGTGCACACGGCACTATTCCGTCTACAGAGCTTGCTATCTGATAAGATGGCCATGCTCACCTAGAATCGAATTTCTTTTTATGAACAGCAAAGCTGTGTAAGCTTTTCTTGGCATGATAGTAGGAACAATAATTATCCTCATCATGAGCAAGCACGCACTTTCTTCGTCATGTTATTGCGCCGATTTGTCGGGCATGGAATGCAGTAACTCTGATCGGGGAGTCGCAGGACTAAAATCACATATCAGGTACGTAATATTGCGTAACAACTAATGACGTCACTAAAAGTTACGTAACATCTAGTCACGTGACTAAAATCGATAAAACAAAACGTAACAAGTCCTGTGACTCAAATCACCTGGCATCTAGTCAGGAGATTGAAATATTGTAACATCACATAACAATTAGTGGCGTGACTAAAGGTCACGTAACATCCCATAACTAGTCACATAGCATAAATCAAGTAACATTTAGCCCCCCGACTACAATCACGAAGCATGCGTATCCACTAGTCACGTGACTCAAAATGACGTAATATATTTTCACGTGACGGTCACGTAACATCACGTAACAACTAGTAACATGAGTAATTAATGTAACATCACGTGACAACTAGTCATTGAACTAAAATTACGTATGTGACAATACCTGATCACTAATGACGTGAATAAATCACGGGACATCTAGTCACGTAACTAAAGATTACGGAATATCACGAAACAACTGGTTACGTGACTAAAATATATGTAGAAAAACATAACTAGTGGTATCACTCAAATCACGTAACCAAACATTCGCGTAGAATGCCTTAAGAACTAGTAACGGGACTAAATATCACGTAACATATCCCGTAACTAGTCCCATGACTGAAATCTCGTAACATCTTGTCGCGTGACTAAAATGACGTAACATCATCTTAAATTTTGTCCCGCGTCTAACCGAACGTAATGACTACCCACATCACTAAAATTAATGTAATATCATGTAACCCCTAATCACGTGAGTTATTCCGGCAAAGACCACGCAATAGTTTGTCGCGTGACTCAAATCATATAAGGTCACGTAACATATCCTTGTCACTTGGCTCAAAATCACGAAACGTCAAGTAACAGCTAGTCACATGGCTAAAATCACGTAACATCCTCTCCCAACTAGTCACGTGGTATATTCCCGCCAAAAGCCCAGTAATAGCTATAGCCACGCGGCTAAAATCACATCATGTATAACATCTGGTCACGCAGCAAGTTTCTTCCAAAACCCCGTGACGAGTGTGTAGTGTGGGAAAGCGACCAAAACCAGAGAAGAATAACCAAGCCTAGCCATACTTAGTACCACTAGCAAATACTTGGCATATTTCACAAGAGCTTGGTATTACTAGCAAAAACTTGCAAGTTAGTTCGGAAACTTTCTCCGCTGTCTATTGGTTCCAGCCTTGCACCACTAAGACAGGCTGTGCAGTATTTTTTTTTCTCTTTTGTGTTTGATCGCACATCGCACAGAAATTGCGTATGACATGAATAGTGAGAGATTGCCTTCCGGAATTCGTTGCTGGTCTGTTTCTCGGCAGACTGTGGTGCTTCTACCAGCGAATAGATAAGAGTTCTCGCGTCACATTTGCTCAGTACCAGTTGCACCCGTCATCTGCTATATTAAAGAAAATTGGAACATTACGAGCCCTGTAGACTTCACAAATTTCAATATAATAACAATTTTTGGAGTTTACTGTCCTGAAACTACCATATGATAATGAGAGGCGCACCGCAAGGGAGAGCTCCGGAAATTTCGACCACCTGGGTTTCTTGAACGTGCACTTAAATCTAAGCACACGGGCCTCAAGGACTTTCGCCTCCATCGAAAATGCGGCCGCCGCTGACGAGATTCGATCCCGCAACCTGCAGGTCAGCAGGCGAGTGCCTTAGCCGCTAGACCACAGTGGCGGGTATTTCACAAATCTGCTTCAATGCAATCGAGTGAGAAGATGGCTTTCACCTTCGAGTCGCCTAAGGCGAATGTCTGAGGAACCGTGAAATTTTTTTAGATGCCTGCTTTTGAAGGTCAAGCGCAGCACGAAGCTATCAGCCAAAAAAACTACTCCAGAGCCACGTCATGAGCGACGCTAGCTAAATACACAGGCTTGATCGCGCACACATACGTAGATACCTAAGCAATGTATCTTATTAAAGTATACTGAACTTCCAACTGTTGACAAAGCTCGTTGACGACGCAGTGCTCTGAAAGGCTTAACCGAGTGCTGTTGTTCTGTCGAGTGCACTGTCCACTTCTTTAGCGCGCGTCAGAAGTGTCGTAAACATAAAGCAACCAGTGAACTCCCAGCTAGTTACGTTAGGGTGTAACTAAGCTATATACAACTGGCTATAACTATAGCTCTCAACTGGATTGATTGACGGATCATGGGAGAGGCCTTTGCCCGGCAGTGGACGCAGTCAGACTGATGATGATGATAATGATGATAAAGATGAAGCTATAGAAAACTGGGCACGTCTTTGTTTGCTCAAACTAACCATCTTCTTCGTAATTGCCATGTATTGTCATAACTTGTCACATGACATAAGTCAAGTAACATTTAGCCCCGCGAATCTTTATCTGAGCATTTTTAACTGCTCTGCTACATATGGAACCAGAAATGTTTAGTAAAAATGTAGAACTATAGAGATGTTTATAAGCTCGGTACGTTGTTTTTTTTTTTTTTTTTTGCTGTCAGGAATTGGGGCAAGGACCCTTGTCAAGCTGCTAGATAGCAGGTTTTTGTTCTTTTCCTTGTGTTCATCATCTAAATGTAATTAGTGTCCAACATAATTGATTGATTGATTGATTATAGACGCATAATGCTGAGCGGACACTGTGGCTTATTTAATCGGATGCGCAATTGCGTCACAAAAATTGCGATCCCACGCAGCATGTCTCAATGTCCGGCCAACGGCAAACCACACCGTAGCAATCCTGTGAATGAGCGGGAACAGCTCAACTCAGAAGCTACGGCCGGGCACGGACTATTATCTGCTCTGGGGTAGAACGGTAGATTTCATGGGTATGCTGCAAGCTAAAATTATGCTCGGCTTGACTAGACAGCGTCGCCTCTGCGTGCACCGAAAGCTTTAGTCGGGAGCAAACAAACGAGGGCGAGGAGGATGTGGAATCACAGCGGTGATGACGCTTGATTCATTTAGAGCGGCCGGGTTTACTGAATAGATGTCAAAGACCCCTCACTCTTCCCTTTAGTCGCAGACCATTGCGTAAGCACTGTACGCTAACAATTCGACTTTTTATTTCGCTACAAATCCCAAGAGACAGCGAGCGCCGTCGGTTGAGTGCGGCAGGGGAAAAAAGAAGCTGACCATGTTGTTTCGTCGAGTGTAAAGCTCCGGCCTTATTGTGGTGGGTGCAGATGTCTGGATAGAGGTAGATCTCGTTGCAGCAGGTGTCGTTCCACAATGACTACGCGCCGCAAAGGTACTGTAAGCTTCAGCGAGGCGTCCGCCTCGACGATGACCAACGGTATGCTGGCGGGTGCCTATTACCGGCGTGGCCCCGGCGGTAACTTCATCCAAGACAGCTTCCACAGCTCCACCGACGTCCCCACGTATATCGCGTGGCAGACCCTGTCCACCGACTTGTCTGAGGGCTTGCGCCAAGGCTCGATTCGTCTAAGCCGTACCAACACGCTCGAGTACGTGCCCATCACCGAGGAGGATGAGGAGGCACCGTTGGTAAACATTCAGGACGCCGCGAGCTTGTCAAAGTCAACCGTCTCCACGCCCACTGTTGAGCAAGGTAAGTGGGCCTGTGTTTAAGGCTGCGCGCCTTGCTTATTTCTGTTTCAATACAAATACTGAGCTATTGCAGTGCTCGAACAAGAGTTATGTGCTTCCCGCGTTTAAACAAGAGTGTCTAAGGCCAACCCGTTGCTTTTGTTTTTTTGTGTGTGTGCTAGTAATTCAAAACCTACTGAGAGAATAAAGCACTCTTGGTAAGCTACGCTACACAACAAAACAATTCGTAATCGCCTAGATTTTTAGCCCCATAATCACATTGATCTTGTGTGTTGGCTTCATGGTGGAACCGAACACAGGGGGCGGACTTCCTATAGACCTCACATCTATTCGCTCTCGAGAGCAGCAGCACCGCTTTTACCACTGGCGGTTGCCGGGCATCCTACTAGAAATAAATCACGAAGAGAAAATTTGTTTCATGACGTCACTGGTGTGGTCTCTAAATGATAGGATAGAACGAAAAAATCTAGAGGAGGAGGGTTGCCGCAGGAGCCTTCCTTTCCCACTTCGCATGCAAGCGGAATGAGCTCGTGCCTTCTTTGAGGTCCGTCGGCCGCTTGGGCAATGCTGCCATAAAATTTTGTGAATACTTCTTTTTAATTGTGTTCGTGTTTTCTGAAGAGGCGAAAGTTAAGCTGACTGATTTCTCAATAACACGAAAATCTGTCGACACAAATGCACTTTTATTGCATGTTTGTAATTAAAAAATATAGATACATACACGCCGTGTGAAAGTGTCTATACACAAAAGCAACTTTAATTTACAATTTGCATATGGGCATAATGAGCAAACTTAGAACCCAGAATATCCGAGCCAATGCGAAAATTATCGACAATTGCGAGTTGGACACGTCGTATTTGATTGAGTGACGCTTGTTATAACGGCGCACATAGTTTTCTTACAGAACTTGAGTACCAAACGAGACTGTAGTTCAGAGGCATGAAGAGGCTTGAAGCGATCAGAAGTTTTCCGAGAAAGAACGTCACTAGAATCAGTGTTTTGGCATGTTGGCTTGTCCTCGTCAGAGCAACAGCGTTGCCTTGACGAAGAAAAGTTCACTTGTCAAGATGTTGGCTCCATCTACATTCTCTGTAATAAATTTTAGCATGATTTAGTTCATCACGTGTATTTGAGTGACACTTTTAGAAGTAGACTTTGAAACCACGGCTACAAGAAATTCATCTGCAGGAAGCAGCGAAATCATGTGAACTACACGCCAAAAGTAAAAAAAAGCTAAAAATATGTAGCCGAACCAGCTCGAATTCGAGCCTTTCAATAAACGCATTTTTTTTTTTACAGGAGCTTAGCTGCCGTCTTCACACATTAGTCGAGTGACACTGCACTTCTGTCGATCCAGACAGGTTTGCAGAGAACTGGGTCAACTGCACACATGGAAAAGCAAAACTTGCTAAAATAATGGGTCTAAATTCTTGTGCTCACACGTTTCCTTAACGAAACGCTGAAGAACCTTCACGGAAATAGAAAAATCTGGATCAGCACACCGCAGAGCCGCGGAAAACTTGTGTTGCCCGATTAAGTCATCTTTGACAAATGCATGCTTGACTTGCTCGGCGTAGCTCACCGCTGCTTCCGTTCTCTCCCCGCCACAGCTTGCTGCCTTTATCTTTCCCGTAGTTGGCGCGCCAACCGAGCGAGATGACTGAGCGCGATCCAACTTCTATAATATTGCGGAGCGAGGGGCGAAAATGAGCGGAAGCAAGCACTACGAACGCTAGTCAATCACCTCCCCCGCTTCTTCTGATTTAAAATTCACAAAGTAAGGAATAAGAAAATACATATAAACAAAAGAAAATAAAATTTCTTTACAAGGTTAATGATTCTTTTTGTAAAAACTCGCGAAAGCGAATAAATGCGAACGTTCAGATCAGCCTCACTCCGTTCAGCCGGATCTTATAGGATGCCCGGCAACCACTACGATCGTGCAGGGGCCTGCCTTACTGGGAATGTAGCACACAAGACGACTGTCTCGGTGTGTGCATGTACATTTATCAACTAATAACAAGTTCGGGGAAAACTTCCTCAAGCTGAACGAGCAAGATGCCCACTGATTGGTAAACTACACTTGAACTGATTCTTAAACTCCGGCATACTAACGGCTGCTCTTAAACTCTTCCACTGCAGCAACAAGCGCCCAACTTCTTTCCGTCTGGGCAAGCTTGATACGGAAATATTCATATTATCTAAGGCCTTTCGGCAGCTCAACGCACACTAAGTTGGCGGAGCACCCCTTGGCACACTGCGGGTGCGTGGGCGCTTGGTTGAAAATGCGGCTCATCAGCGGAAAACAATAAAAAGAAGCTGAATACGTACTGTCTTTTGCTTTCAAATGACTTCGAAGCCGAACATTTTCATTGCCACGATGTCGTTCTAGTCAGACTGTGTATTTATCGGAGCCTGACGGTCAATTCGCAGGGGTCGCATGGAGCGTGGCCGCTTTCCTGTTGGTCAACTCGGCTTTGGGCGCCGGGGTGCTCAACTATCCGGCTGCTTACGATCGCGCTGGCGGCATTCTGGCAGCAACGCTCCTACAAGTAGTAAGACATTTGCCACACTAAGTTTAAGCATGTTGCACCGGGTGCACAGGAAATGTGTATTTATTGATCCGCTTTCGCGATGTTCTTTTCTACATCCGTGCAGCCCTCTATCCCGTCTTTTTTATGCTTATCTCTTCAGTGTTTTTACCCTTTTGCGACGGCGCAGAATAGTCGTTTTTTTTTTTTTTTTGCAGTGTATACGTGGCTGGCATTCCTATTTTTTTTCACAATCTTCCTGCACCTTCGGATTCTGTCGCCGTAAGCACGCGCTATATACAGCTGATGAATCGGCATGCAAGAATGAATGATGCTTGCTGCAAGTGTATGACGTCCAAACGCTCACGCTATCCTGGCAACAAAGCCAAGTACAACGTGAACGTGTCGATGGCGATGACTACGGCGACAATGATCTGACCGCACATGTCGCTCTATTTCTGTTTAAGTTATATTGCATTGCGGAACCACATTTCGTTCATAAAATTTCTGCACTTGGTGTTTTATTACAGTACTGCACAGAGCTGGTGATTTTCGTTACGCATAATTTCTTTTCACTTATGCCTGCTAGAGACTAAATTACGGATTGGTTTTGGTGCCACCGTGTTGTAAGCCTTGCCGTCTTGTATCTGTAACAGCAAAACTAACAGTGCTACAATGGGTGCATTTATACGTGAAAACGGTTGCGTTGGTGAATTCGGCGCTTCGTGACTTTGTTCATTTAGGTCGGATATTACAAATTAAGAAGACATATGTTTAACAGTCCAAGTTGGCGGTACCCATGCGTATCATGCAAAATCATGAGCAGTTACTTAAGACTATAGCCTTTCTATCAGAACTGGACTGAGATAGGGCTGATAGAGCAATTCGTCAGCATGCAATCCTGAAGAAACTAAACTACATCTATAGCGGAACATGTTGACACCAAGCTTACTATTTTGGCGGGGCATGTACGTCTAATCCGTGCGAAATGGATGGTTTGGAAGCCATGCAGTGATTTCATTCCTTTTTTTTTTTTTAATACTGCGTAACTGGTCACATCAGAGACGCGCTTATCAAATGTTCATGGATAGATGACTTTCTGACACAGTACGTACTCTGGGTAACGTAATCGTGAGTTATTCCTGCTTAAACTATAGATTTTTTTTTGCATCTTGAAATACCTGTAAAACATTAAACCAAATTTGGAACCATGAAAAGTAGTTAACCACTTGAATGACAATTAGTGATTGAAAAAGCACTGTCACGTCGTGTTCTTTTACATTGAGGAAGCTAGCAGTAATAAAGTGGCGATGGTCACCACTTTGCTTTAAGTAAGAGATGGAACCACACCATTGTCGCAGCTCATGATCTTCTTGAACGTGGTGACCATGCTGATCCTGGGCTACTGCGCCGACCTGAACGGTGACAACACATTTCACGACGTGCTGCTGACCACATGTGGTCGGCGAGCACAGCAGATAGCAGCTGCATCGATCTTGCTGTCGTGCTACGGCGTCTGCATCACCTTCCTCATCATCATCGGTGACCAGTATGACCGGTGTAAGATCAATGTTTTAATTTTTCCCCTGTTATAGTCATTCATGTGAATTGCCAATTACATTATCGATGAAACGCTGAGCCGCAATGACCGACGATGTTTCCGAGGTGAAACTTGGCCTTCCCAAATGGAGAACTGCGCCCACCTGCGAGCTAAGAAGTGGCCTCTGCATGACGAGAGAGATAAAAAAAATTTATATGAATAATTGGGAAATGTCGGGTGCGTGGAAGGGGGGGGGGAGCTTTAAGTCCAGAGCTTTAAGAGCAGCTGCCGCGTCCCGTGCCCGACGGACCAGCGCCCGCTGGCCACTCGGGCTTTCGTCACGCCACATCGTCACGCTACAAGCCTCCCAGTCTTGTAGTGTTGGCAGAGGAGTTGGGAAAGCGCCTGGAAGGCCGACGCTGACATACCAGTGTTGCGTGAACTAACGTAGGGACAGCTTCACAGCCAGGGCTTTTGTCAGACTAGGAAGTAGGATGCGAAAGAAGTATATAGGCTGGCGAATGTGTTAGCCTGCAGTTGACGCACCACGGTTGCATCTTCTCGGGTCAGCGTGTAGAAGGGTATACCGAAGGTTTTTTTGTTTACAGTAATCGAGAGAGTTTTGACATCCCAGAAGTTCCGTGTTTGTGTCCTCCTCATTTGGGTTGGAAAGTTCTGCCTCCGGTTGCATGTTAGTGAGTGCTCGGCGGGTAGCTGCATATGCGCAGTCATGATCGAGGAGAGAAGCGTGCCCACGGGTCCAAAAAAGTCGGAACTTATGCGGTGTGTGAAATGCAGTGTTCAAAATTCAGTGTGTGTGTCTGTGTGTGTGTGTGCGTGCGTGCGTGCGTGCGTGTGTGTGTGTGTGTGTGTGTGTGTGTGTGTGTGTGTGTGTGTGTGTGTGCGTGTGCGTGTGCGTGTGTGTGTGTGTGTGTGTGTGTGTGCGTGTGTGCGTGTGAGTGTGTGTTTAGTGAGACGATACCAAGTCTGAAGGCTCGATAGGCATCCTGTGAATGTATAAAGATGTGAGAAGGCCCTTGAGAAAATGGCAACCTCGCGTTCCGCTTGTGAACGCTCGCCATGCAGGACTGCAACATTTGGGTGAGCTGTTTACAGCAGCGTCTGCTTTACGCTATATGTGACCGCGTGGCGTGCTCCAACAAGAGTTTGGGACGAGTAACAACAGCAACTGCGGTGAATTCATGGTGTGCTACACTTGAAAGGAAGCGTTACCATCGGGCAAGTTGCCCGTTATGAGCGGAACTTTAAGTCGACCCATCACTGCTTCACATGCTACTCATGGTTCCCTTTAATGAGGGTGGTGTAATAATTTTTTTCAACTATTATCCCCGAGAACGAGCAATGGTGTCACTGCGGTGACGGCGATGTCACGTCACCGCAAAGAGTCGCCAGCTCCGCCAGAACTTGTGTACACACCCATCGTGTACACGCTCTTTAGCGATACGTTGTGGTAATTCCTCAATTTCGTGATTTCTCAATATACAAAATGCAAGTTTTAACAATTAGTGAAAGTTTGGAACCTGCATGTAAGAAGTTTAATAAATTTAGCTTAGGATAGGCAGACTACCATCCGAACAGAATATTTCCTGTGAAAATGGTGATTCAGGAGAATACGTTCATTGTTTTCATCGCGTACACCACAGAATAAGTGCCCTGCCGTGGTGGTCCAGTGACTAAGGTACTCGGCTGCTGACCCGCAGGTCGCGGGTTCAAATCTCGGCTGCGGCGGCTGCATTTCCGATGGAGGCGGAAATGGTGTAGGCCCGTGTGCTCAGATTTGGGTGCACGTTAAAGAACCCCAGGTGGTCGAAATTTCCGGAGCCCTCCACTACGGCGTCTCTCATAATCATATGGTGGTTTTGGGACGTTGAACCCCACATATCATCAACCACAGAATAAGTGCTAAAAATATGCTAAGTGGTACTAACGTGATTAAAACTAGGCACACGTCAGAAATGCTAATGGGAGCATCACGTGGGAGCACCACTGATAGCAACGATTTCAACACAAACGTCAGAAAATCGAAATGAACTCTTTTTTTTATGGCGTACTCACCGACGTGATCCATGCTGTGGCGTAACCAGGGGATGGCTCACCGGGCCTGTGCCCTACCCCCAAATTTTTTTCTCCGTGTAGAGAGAAAAATGGCAATTTCAAAAAAGTGCCCCTCCCCCCCCCCTTCCATAAAAAATTCCAGCCTATAGGCTCTTGGGCCCATGTTATAATCAAATATCCTTCGCCTCGCTGAGGTGGCGACTGGTCTCGCATGTCATGTCCACCAACAGGTAATCAACTCCAAGAAAATTCAACATATGAGGTGGCTATCTCAACTGGTAGTTAGGAGCGCGACCGTACGGTTGCTACGATTCTGCACGGAGACAGAATCTGACAGCAATAGGACTTTCAGCCCCTAAGCACAACTGCACTATACATCAATAATTTTAGTCAATTAAGGCTTCGAAAGTATTGCGAGAAAAACATGAAACTAAACAACGCGTTGAGCCAGCAAGTACACGAGAAAAACGCACGACAGGGGCCGAGGTATTCTAGGGCGAGCGCGGGGATCGACGCACATGTGAAAGCGCTGTCCGTAGATACGTGGATTACTCCGGTACAAATTATTCTAGGAGAGGAGAAACCCCGATATCTCCGAAAGGAAACACCCATATACATTTCAACCAATAATGTAGATATGGTGTCTTAATTATTTCTCAAAAATCACATGATTACTTGCCAATGAGTTTGTTGTATCCAATCAGAAGCGTGTTCTTGATTTTCACATCTGTCGGAATGCGGCTGTCGTGGCCACGAATGGAATTCATCATCGGGTTTAGCAGCGCAATCAAGACCTTTTCACTCCTTTCACTTTGCTACACGACCCAGTGCGTGATTGTGCAGAGGCAAAGGTAAACTTTTTATTGTTTTACCTGAAACATTACCAATTTTATTTTTTTATTTTTCATTCATCTGCAGCTTGCGATGAGCAAAAAGCGAATGCTAACAGCGGAACAGCGCGCGATGTGAGCGTATCATTATGTAGGCGCGCCGCTGCTGGCATCGAAGAGTCCGTGCCGTGACGTCATCCGCCAGGCGGCGCCACTCCAACTGAGTGGTTTAGATCCGCCACAGTGGTGTAATGGTGTTCGGCTGCTAATCCGAAGGACACTGGTTGAATACCCCGTTCAGTTCACTAACAACGTCAACGCCAGTGGTTTACACAACCACCCTCGTGCACTCGTTCTGGACGTCGTCTCGGCGGCGTTTCGATTTAGACAACGGCCACTTCTTGAAAATCTTTAAGCGACAAATTCGGTCTTCGCATGATATACTTCATTTTTCCCATTTGATCTGATCACCTTTATTTGCTATATAAAAGCCTAGTTGATTTAGTTTTGTAATTACTGCCATAAATAATGCATATATTTATCTAC
The DNA here is from genome assembly GCF_043290135.1 of Rhipicephalus microplus. Lineage (NCBI taxonomy): Eukaryota > Metazoa > Arthropoda > Arachnida > Ixodida > Ixodidae > Rhipicephalus > Rhipicephalus microplus. Next base: position 111,213,889 of record NC_134710.1, on the reverse strand, counting down.
TGATGTATTGCGCCAGAATAAAAGTAATACCAGAGATAAAAAAGCAAATATTTCAATTTTCCCAAGCCGAAAATTTTCGGACAGATTTCTTGAAACACTTGGTAAACTAAGATACGGGTGCTTAACCGAAACAATGAGCGTAAACAGCTTGTATCATATGCGGACTACTCGTACGTGGGGTCTGCCAATGTTTTTTTTTCTTTATTCTATTGCTCTTTCTTTCTCTTTCTCTCTTGGCTGATACTGTGCTATCTTGGCTGATACTGTGACACTTGGCGGTGCCCAGAGGAAAAGTGAAGTTTGAAGCGCTAATCATTTAACTTGGTTCTTCGTGCAGAGGAGCAAGTCCGCCATCATCAAAATTTATTAATATGCGGGAAGGAATACTTAGTCAAATTCTGGAATCCAGCTCACGCTATTGGTATGCCGTACGTTGAAGTAAAAAAACCCATTTCATCCATGAATTAAATTTAAGGCGCGAATATGACAGACGAAGAGAGACAATGCACACACATGTAGCGCTCTCTCTCTCTCCTCTCTCTCTCTCTCTGTGCGCGCGCGCGCGCGCGCGCGCGCGTGTGTGTGTGTGTGTGTGTGTGTGTGTGTGTGTGTGTGTGTGTGTGTGTGTGTGTGTGTGTGTGTGTGTGTGTGTGTGTGTGTGTGTGTGTGTGTGTGTGTGTGTGTGTGTGTGTGTGTGTGTGTGTGTTATCCCTCTTCGCTCATGTTATATTCGCGCCTTAAACTTTAAGTATGTTAAACCAACAAGCCCAGTCTGCCAATCTTTCATCGTGAATTTTATCTTCTTACGTTAATACGAGGGGGATTCTTTCCATGGCAACGCCATTTATTTTGACTGGTGACCCGATGTGCTAACTTCAGCAATCGCCTCTACTATACTGACACGACGTTGTGCGCTGCAGTGAATGATTTATCCGCCAACCTCATGACGGCCACATGTCCTCGTGTATATGAATTCCTGTATATTAAGAACTCTCATGACATCTGTAAATATTCGAGAAAACCATGTACCACATTCTCGCAGTGTTTACATCGCTGCTCGGTCCCTTCTTTTGCCACGAGTGGTACCTAAACCGCCAGTTCACCACGTCTGCTACTGCCGTGCTGTTCATCCTGCCACTCTGCTACTTCCGGCGTCTGGATTTCCTCAAATACGCCAGGTTTGTGGACTCTGAGTAGGCACTGCCCAGAGAAGATAACATTTTTCAGTAGAAACAATCGGTGATGATTGTCAATGAAAGCTAAAAGTAGAATGTTTCTAGAAGTTCGATTCCTTTTAGTAATGTAATATAGTGCGCATCTGGTGGTTTTTCTTTGCCGCAGTGAGAATATTTAGTCTTTTTTTTTTGCACAACGGCGCAGACTGCAAAGCTGTTAAACCGCATCCAGCACCTTTGTATTGTTTGTCAAAGTCCAGCCATGCACCTTTCATGGTAAAGGTGTAGTAAATTTTAAAAAGGGCTGGCACATTCTGGAATTGTGTGCGAGACCGTTTGATAATCAAGATGCAACGAACGAAGAGTTGCGAAGCCAGATTTCGGCCCTGTTTGTTTTGTTCAACAATAAAAAAATTGTTGCGTATCAGCACCATTTGAGTCTAGTTGATTTAAACAGTTTATCTAATCATCTAGACTCTTCCACAGAATATATCATGCTGTTAAAATATGTAACGCATTTTCATTTTTAAAATTATTTTTACCGTGTGGTGAACTTGGGTTGAACGAAAAGCACATTATACTGGGCAAAAATTGTCACTTCTTAGAATGATCAATCTGATTACCGTGTAATATCTGATACGTTTTCATTCTTTCTTTCATTCTTATCTTTCCAGCACACTCGGAATCTTTGTTATGCTCTACCCCGTTTTCCTAACGATATTCATTTTTTCCACGGAAGAGCTGGAGGACGTCACCATGAAGTCAAAGTAAGTCTTCATAGTTGAAGTCTACCATTGATTGCTATACAACATGAAAGGATAAAAAAAACGCGCAGATGATTCCGACGCTGGGATGGGGTGTGCATGTTGCCTTAAAATGAGAATGAACGTTGGAGATGGCCAAACAACTAAGTCAATGTAGAGTAAATTTTAATGGATTTTCAAAGGAAAGGACAGGGCTAGCTTTTTTGAAAACCAACGTGAGCTTGCAGTTCTCTAACCACCGGAACCGTACTATGAAACGGAACGGATCATCAATTCTTGTGTTTTTTTTTCATTTTTTAATGGCGTGTCGTATATTGATCGATATGTGGGGTTTAACGTCCCAAAACCACCATGATATGATTATGAGAGACGCCGTAGTGGAGGGCTCCGGAAATTTCGACCACCTGGGGTTCTTTAACGTGCACCCTAATCTGAGCACACGGGCCTACAACATTACCGCCTCCATCGGAAATGCCGCCGCCACAGCTGGGATTCGATCCCGCGACCTGCGGTTCAGCAGCCGAGTACCTTAGCCACTAGACCACCGCGGTGGTGCTGGCGTGTCGTATAAGCAAGGTACCACGTATGCGTTTTCTTATCAACCCCTATTTCAGTATAGGCACTGGTGTTTCTTATACCCATTTTTATCTTACATCAGTGTCTCTTATAAATAGATTCGACTGTATATGCACCAAGAGGAAAATGTTCAGAAGCCAGTGGAAAGAAATAACATGAAGTTCGTCACATTTTGACAATTTCCTAAGCTATTTCTCACCTACAACCCAACAGTGGCCAAAAGCCATTCTTTTTTGTAGCGTTAGCTACACTGGCCTCGCTGAGCCGATTTCGCGTGGCACTGGTCTGTGCATGCGCAATGATACTCCGCCGCCGCCGTGCGCGGCTCGCCGCCGGTGTGTGCGCAATTCGATGCGCTGCGCAGACGATCACTGGTGTCACGCACCGGAGCCGGCACCTCCCTCGCACTCGCACTCGGCCGCTGCCTCGCGCGACTCGCCGCCGCCGGTGTGCGCTTTCCAGAGAAGTTTCCTACCTACCTTCCAGAGAAGTGCCGTCATAGCCTTGGTAGACATATGGACGCCGACGCGCGTGCCTTCCCTGTGCAGTCGCCATCTGACACTGCGCTGGAGCCGCTTGATAGCTCCTCTGACTGGCGTTTTCCACTGTGGTATAGCCATGGAGAAGGAGAGTGCAAATGCTGCTCAACGGTGCAGTAGAGCGGAGAAGCTTAACTCATCGGATCCCGAAGTAGTTGCCCGGCAAAATAAATATACATGTGCCACATAATACGTATACCGTGTGTGTGTGATTGGAACAGCTGTAAGCATGATATCTGGAAAGCTAAGAATAAACAGCTGTACCTTTGCTAACGCTACGTATATCCTGGCATAGCTGAGCTAAGCCACTGCCATTTTTTTTTCAATAAAAGTCGTAAGCTTTCACTCATCTTTGCCCCGAACTGAGTGTTCAACATCTGCCTCATTTAATTGTATCGTGAGTGAATGGTTGCGGCGATGGTGTTTGATGCCTTGTTTTTTTTTTTTTTTTTTTTGTCGATTCAGACCAGACAACTTTATCGACCTTGTCGTGATCCTGCCAGTCATCTGCTTTGCGTACCAGGTAAGTGCCACGCTATTACGCTGTGTGTTCAACGCTTTGTTGAACCCTTTCAAGAAGAAATGGCTATTTTGCCGATGCGCCATATTCTGCACGTGTAACTTAGAAAATAACTTCTGTGTCACGTGCCATGATAAAATGGGTAAATACGGCATATAAGTTAGCTGGTTAGATGCCCTTGAGTAAATCGATGTGCGTATTCAAATGTGATTAGCTGCGTGTACTGAGTTGAACAGTTGCATAAATATGCCTGCGCAGACATTATGTATAGAAACAAAGGGTTGGGCAAATAACACCATTTTTTTACGCTTGTTGGGAAAAAATTTATGAAGTGTAAATGTCACCATGAGAGGCTGCTGAACACCACTGCCAGCTATATAATAAGTAAACCATGTTGTCTAACCTAAACGTGATGTGCATTGTAGCAGCTGCTTTTTGGCCAAAAACGCAAGAATTCACGAAATGAGGAACCAAAAACCAAGTACTCGGCAGTCATGTTCACACAGTGGACATGGGTTGCTTGATAATTTTCTTGTGCACAAAATTTCTAAGCGTTCTTTTTTTTTTTGCTGATGCCCTTATATGTCTCTTCTTTTATGATGAAATAGCCTGCCCCTTATTAGCCATAATTTTCATGTATGTGGAGCTAATAAGCACCTCCTGTCTTCGCAGGCGCACGAGGTTGTTGTCCCCATCTACGCCAACATGCGTGACCGACGACTGGTGAATCTAGCCAAAGCCACGGTCCTCACCACTGCCTTCCTGTTCGTCATTTACACGCTCATGGGCACGTTTGGCTACATGGCCTATGGCTCGGCCGTCAAGCCGGACATTATGCAGATGTTCGATGCCTCCAATCCTTGGGTCCTATTCGGTATCGGCGCCCTCATAGTCAAGATGGTCACCACGTACCCACTGCTCACCTTCTGTGGTCGGTCGGTGCCCTATTTGCTCCTCCACTTTGTCGTTCACTGCCTGCTTTCACCAAAGCTTGCACGGAGAACTCGGAACGTGAAGAGCTTAAACAAATTTGGTCGCACACGCTTCATAGCGTCACTTCATGCAGTTTTTCTTGCATTCGCGCGTCCTTGCGCGATTTTTCTCCGATGCTCGTCATGGTTGCCGGAGCACAGTGAAGATTGAGTCGTGAACCAACAGACCATTCACCGCCTAATCAGCGATTGATTGATTAGTGTATTAATTGATTATCTGATTGATTGATTGTGGTGTCGCATAGCAGTCGCTTCGACAGCATTAGTCTTACTGAAAGGAAAATAACATTTCCGAGAAGTGAGACAGCCATGGTAAAATACAGAGTAATCAATAGTAACTTAAGTTGACGTTGCTCAGTGGTAACTTATCTCTGATAAGTTGGAATCTTGTTCACAGAAATACGCAAAGCAGTAACTTGGAGTAATGCTTCGGATATATCAAATGCTTGGTGCAACTACTATCAAATCGGAATATTACGACATCTGATCAATCGAATTATCCTTTACATTCAAATATTTTCAAACACAATGCTTCAACGTCCATGTGTATCTACGGCTACGTCAAACCAAAATAGCCTGAACGCCTCCTATATTGCATATCAGGCAACGTGGAACACCCCTAAAAGTTGGCTTTTCCTTACAACTGGAGTTTGCACCGAAGCAGTCTTAGAGTTCTTCTCAGCGAAGCGGTCTTTCCCGAATACCTTTGAGAGACCAAGTGGGACGATGTGCGGAGCGAGTAGAAGCAACCGCCTGCCGTCACGAGCCTTCTCCTATGACATCTCGCTGGCGCACCGTCGGCCCATCGTGCGCAATCACGGGGTTCGCCGTTCGTTTCTGCACGCCACTTCCCTATCTTTGTTAATGCGACGGTTTTTTGTAAAGCGTAAAAACCTGCTCGTCTCCGTAAAGTTGGGGATAATCAAAACTCTCGCAACATGGAGAATGGAAGTCTGATGTCACCGCTACGTGCAGTATCTCAAGAAGCTCGTTGAGTACGATATTGAAGAACCATCCCAGCGTTAGGGCCAATATGCGCACTAAGGGCTTTCCTACGACTACGTGCAGCTTCGTATGGAAACGTTGAGGTGCTGTTTACATTGACACAATTCTTTCTCGCGTGCTCCTGCATATACGCGTAAGTCGCACCCATAAATAAAACCGCGAAAAAAATAAAAGCTAAAAAATCCCTGCATTGTTGTCGGTTCTTTAGCATTATCGCGAATTGGTGCCATGAAACTAACTTGCGCACAAACGATACGTTTTTAAACTTGTGTATAGAGTTATACGATACAGCAAAATTACCCTATTTTTGCGAGCTCAATATATGTGGGTTTGACTGTATACGCATGACGCAGACTGCGCAATATGAACGTACAGGTAACTTTTATATGATTATAGCATGACCATGTGTGTCCGCAATTGTGCAGGGGAGCCTTCGATGGCTTGTACGCTGAGTTTACGAAACTTCCGGCGAAGGAATTCATCAAAGGCGAGTCACGGAGACGCATCATCATCACCACAGGCTGGTTTTTCACCACCGTTGCATTCGCCACTTTCACGTCCAATGTTGGCGTTGTGATCGACCTTCTTGGCTGTTTGGCAGCTGCCAACATATTCATTTTTCCAGGTAAGCTCGCACTGAAGACTTTACAGCAGAGATGTTATGCCCGAGGTTTGCCGCGTGTCATATAAATAAAATTACTAACCGTCGCGTACTCTCTCGCGTCCCAGAACACGCACTTGTCCGTACTTCTCTATTCTTGTGATGTAAACATATACATACCACCTTATATGTCAATGACAAGGGTTGCAGTCGGAACGCTCCCATCACCTCTTGCAAGCTAGTCGTCATTACAGTGGCATGACCAATTATGACCACTGGATATATAGTATTCCACAAGATGCTACTTCACTTCATGCATGACGGCCTAGCGGCTCACATCTAATACGAATATATAACCAAAAAAAGTCAGTTTCGCCGCAAGGGCGCAATGAATGCGATAGCAATAACTTGGAATGTAACGCTGAGAACGGCTAGCAGATGAAAACGTCCAGTGCGCTGCTCACGCACAAATGACGCATGACAACAACACACACAGGACGAGAGCTAACAACGTTTAGAACTCGACACTTAATGCGCTGTTTAAACAAAAACGACTCGCGAAACGTAATCACAGGTATACATATATGAGTGTGAACTAACGAATGTCTCAGTTGTTACTTCGCTGTGTTTGAAAAGCACGCTCTTTTTGCAAACGGCGCCTGTACAGCGAGTGAAATTGACCTTAGTTGTCCAGGCAACTAACACAATCATTCCGGTGACAGGCCAAGGCACACGATTCTCCCCACCTAAAGATAAGCGTGACCGCACGAACACCTAACCGCCCCGCCGCGGTGGTCTAGTGGCTAAGGTACTCGGCTGCTGACCCGCAGGTCGCGGGTTCGAATCCCGGCTGCGGCGGCTGCATTTCCGATGGAGGCGGAAATGTTGTAGGCTCGTGTGCTCAGATTTGGGTGCACGTTAAAGAACCCCAGGTGGTCGAAATTTCCGGAGCCCTCCACTACGGCGTCTCTCATAATCATATGGTGGTTTTGGGATTTTAAACCCCACATATCAATCAATCAATCAACGAACACCTAACCCTCCACCCCCATGCGTGGGCAAAGAACGCGTATGAGATAAGCGCGCGTTGGCGTATCGCGACGAGCTGGGTGCCGAGCGCGGGCGGCTTTTTTTTTTTTTCTTTCTTGAGTTTTCCTACACGCATACATATACGGTGCATGACGTGCAGCTTTGGCTTTGGTAAAAACCAGCCAAGACTGTCCATCTAATTGTTATCGCAATAATATTCGTGTCATTATACCGGTAATAATTCATTGCCGCTAGGTTGGATTTGCAGAGACTATAGGGCTAGGTCGAGTCACGCCGATGTCTTGCGTGCTGCCATTCGCGGCGAGATCGCAGCACCGTCCCCGCTAAAGTGGGGATCAGGCGGCGCGTATGCGCTTTGTTACGTGCCGTGGAGCCGATTGTCGGCGGATAATATGCGCTGACTACAGTTTACCCTTAATATCTGCACTCCTCTATACTGAATAGATGCACGACACCTATGCAAGGTTAACATCACCCGCAAGTAAAGCGCATTCTGTCATTCAAAGGGGTGGTCGCACTGGGTGACTCTCTTCACGCTTTCGCACATAACGCCTTTGCTGTGTTGTTTGTACGTGGTTAGCTCGCGTTGCGCCTGCTACGCACTGCTGCAGCGTGACTGAACTGCTTATTTATATCTTTGTCATCTGCATACTACAAAAAAGAGACAAAGAAAGGTCCTAGAAATCCCGCATATCTGTGCGATCAGTTCAGTACCTTATACGCATGTTTTTTTTTTCGCTCACTCTGTTCACCATGAAACGTGGGATAGTCGATAAGTCTAGTCAGGAAAGCTTAGTGGCTGACGGCGCTTTCCGCTGCACTGCGTTTACCACGTGTACGCTCTTGTTCAACCGTAACAATATAAAAATATTGCATGAGTTCAGCAAAAAGCTTTCATCGATGGATTACTAGCATGACAGTGCTACAACTAAGGTCTGGTTAATGAAACAAGCATGCTTTTTTTTTTTTCAGACAAAATATGACCACTGATTTTCGTAGGTTACTAACAATGCCACACAAACGCTGAAGACAATGTAAAAACAATGAAATTCATTTCCAATGTCTGGGCTCTTTATATCGTTCTGAAATCTAAGCACACGGTTGCGCACGGTAACTCTGCTTCAGGTACAGTTTAAGTCCCGATGTGTCACAGTTTATGTGATAATAATATTTCTGTGTATGATACCATGGCCTGATGAACACAACTAAGGCTCTTCGAATGATCAATAAACTACAGTCACTACAATGCCGTAGTTGTACACCTATCAATAGCGTGCAATTGCATGACTTAGAGCGTTTTTTTTTTTTTTACAACCGAATGGCTATAAAAAGCTGCATTCACACACCATTTAGTAGTGCTCATGTTGGGCAGGATACCACGAGCATTTGGCCATGTGCTTGAGAACGAAACCGGCACCCACTCTGAAATTATTTTGGTGAATAGAGGGTACGACGACAATAAGCAGCTCTCTGAAAAGTTGCACTCGCTAATCTTATTACAATGCAGTAGCAGCCGAGCAAGACCAAATTCTTTCGTATGTCGTTTCAGACATTCGTAGAAACAGTTGCACTCGCGCTGACATGACCGACAAACCACACTTTGAAAACGTGCATGACGTGCGCGTACATAGAAACACGACGGGGCTAGCAGACGACGCACGGAGAAATCCACACTTCGCCCCTTCGGCCAGTTGCCGCCAGGCGGTGACTCTACTCGATATCGCGGCCAATAGGCGTGCGCAGGGTTCCCTTTGGGAGAGGAGGTGAATATTCATTGCAGCGCTGCCCCCCCCCCCCCTGTTCTTATGAAAGGGGCCCTGCAACACTTTTTTAAGTAGCCATAGAATGGATTCAGAAAATGAGCTTATTACCTCACGAATTCACCACAAGAACTTTCAGAATCCGTCCAGTATGAGTGGAGTTACTAACACATGTCGCACGCTGCAAATGCATGCTAAAGTGCTAAAAGCTAAGCATGGGGAACTGCAGGGAGGAATAGGGATGCGCCCGCGCCTGCACCTTGTGACCACTTTCTCTCTCTGTCTCTCCATATATATATATATATATATATATATATATATATATATATATATATATATATATATATATATATATATATATATATATATATGTAATACAATTGCTGCTACTTGGCTTGGGACGTATAGTGATTTCTGAGCCTGTGCCGTTCTTTGTCGAGAGAAGAGAAAACAATTTTTATCAGTCCTTGCGAATTTATTGTAAATTCCACACCTCCTCCTGTGCTATAACGCATGGAACGCGTGTTCTCGGGAGATCCGACTAGCGATCGGCAGCGTTGTTTGACCATGCCCCCCCCGCCCCCCGTTCACACGGCTATGCGTGTAGTACTGCCGTGGTCAGCAGCATTATAGCACATATGTGAAGCACTATACTAGACCAAATCAAGTACAGGAATACAAATCAAAGGACCGGAGTGTTACCTAGAGATGTTGTGATGCTCCGACCAATTATAATTCGGGCGTGTTCTGTGGCACCGCTTTTCAGAAAAGCTTCAATATTCTTCCTGGTGTTTGTTTATTTCTGATTTATGTCAGCATTTGAGCAAATCACAATTAGTTATTTCTGCGAAACATTGCTTTGGCTCCTCATTTGAGTCAAGCGCAACCCAATAGCGAAAATTTGCTTTGGGATAACGTAGTCAAAAAGCATCGGCCCCAGTATGGCTGCTCATGCGCATTTATACTCGCAGTAATACCCGTGTTCCAGTTCACCTATCCTATTGTCACATAATTAGAGAAGTAGTCAAATTCAGTGACAATAAGATAGGAGAACGACGATCAATTCAGGGTGGTCATTACGTGACCACCCTGAATCGATCGTCGTTGTGAGTTAACCGGACAGGAAAAAGTGGATTGGCTGGAGCGCGACAATCCGTTTTCTTTTGATGGATGTTCAAACGCAGAGTGGCTGCTTGCAGGTCTCTGCCTTCTGGGCGTGTTTCACCAGCAAGAGAAATTCAACCTGAGGTGGCCCACGGTAGCGTTTGCCATCGGCGCCATCATGGTGGTCATCGGCAGCTTCATCTTCGGCGTGGTTCTGCTCAATACCATCATGCATGACATCACCGAGGGCAACTCTCACCACCTTCTGTGCACGTGACGGCGTTTTATACCTCCACCCTACCCGCCCTCACCCCCTCTCTACCTGTTTACATTTTGTCTTGAAGAGTGATGAGTGCGCCACCTTTTATGATGTTTTAAGCTTTAAATATCTAACTTAAGTGTATTGCGAATTCTGACTTTACTGCGTTTTTATTATAGCATTGTTTTCTGATCAAGTCCGCGTGTTCTTGTTAGAAATAAATGCCATCTCAGTACATCGTTCAATACTCGACGTCATGTGCCTATTTTACCACGATTGCTCCTTGTTGCTGCTCACCGACCCTTTCGCATTAGCGACGTACAACGCTTACGACTCTGGGGTGTTTGACTAGAGTATAAAGTTGGGCATGTTGGTAAGACATAGTTGATCGACGTAGCGCGTTTAGAAACATAGGACAAGGGAAGGGACAGAAGGGAGCGCTCCCTTCTGTCCCTTCCCTTATCCTATGTTTTTAAACGCGCTACGTCGATCATCTATCTGGGGTGTTGTTAGATTGTTGAAGAACGGATGCTATAAAAGCACAACACTGGACAAGTTCGATGGTTGTAAAACTGAATATTTTGTAAGGCAAGTGAGAGGACTACAACGGAACTTGCCAAAGCATCCGGACGCGAGTTTGGTGATCTCGTTTACTGTCTCACTCGAAACACACTATAAAATTGGTCGTTTGCACATCACTAAACGTTTTATCAAAATAAACTTTATCTTAGTGATGTGTATGAGATAATTCTGTGTAAATGCCTTGAAAAAAATTACAACTCGATCGTGTGTTCTTCCGTCTTTTACTGTTGGCCAGACCATGTTTCTCTCATCCGAATTTTTATGCAGAGCTGTGACTTCGCTCAAAATCCTAAAGTGACATATTAAGACCTTTACAGTAACGGAAAACATGAAAATTGTGATATTGCAAAAGACTATGGCGTCGAATCTGTTTCCATTCAATGGCAAGTCATTCATGCGAAGTCAATACAAGCATTTGCGTACACAAAGAGAAATTCTTTCCTGACGTCCACTTCTCTTGCAAGGAGAAGGAGAAGCTGAATGCAGTCATAATAAAATGGTAATTTGCGGCTGCAATCCCTACGAGTGGGTGCGCGGAACATTCATAAGGAATAATCGTGACTACTAACGTTCGCAAATGCCATTCATTATATCAAAGCTAACATTTGATGGTGTTGAAAGTTGATGAATTATAGTTTATATAGTCGCAGGCATAGGTTGCCAATACTTGTAGAGCTCATTCAGACTCACTCATGAAATATGTTTAGAGCTTTGGACTGGCCGAGACTCGCGAAAGTTTTCTGGGCCGGACTCGCTCAGACTCATACTCGGGAAAATTTTCTTCAGCCGGACTCACTCGGACTCAAACTCACCAAAACATTACTAACTCATACTCACGGCTCGTTCTGAGTCTGGGGGAGTCCAAGTGAGTCGAGTTATGAGTCCATCAGCCTAGAATTAGCTTCTTCAACCATGGTTTCGATTCTCTTGACCACCAATACCTCTCGTAATCGATGCTCTCTTTGGTGCCGTTTGACATAGTATCTTAGAAAACGAGTCCTCAGTGCTTCCAAACCAGTACGGTAATTTTCCTTGGAAGAGGGGACAGCGTCAGATATAATTTATTGATTTATTGAGAGTACTTTCAAGGCCCGAAGGCACTACAGAAAGGAGGTGTAAACAATAGTAAGCGCAGTTTAAGTAAAAAATAAAAAGAAAACAGAAAAGAATGGCAGCATATCCACGGAGTGAATGATGGAGAGTGGGGCGAAGCATTCGTCCGTCCATGTGTCCGTCTGTGTGACCGTCCATGCGTCTGTTCGTGCGCCCGTCCCTGCGTTCGTTCATGCATCCGCCCCTGCGTCCGTTCATGCGTCCATCCATGCATCTGTCTGTGTGTCGGTTCGTCCATCTATTCAACACTCCAAGTCCCACCATCTCGCATCTTTTTATCATATATTCCCCATATAGAAGCACCGCCATTCAGTGGACATTCCCAGGACTAAACGAGAGGTGGCACATGCACACTTTCTTACGGCTTGCGCTTCGGGTCTACTTCCCACCGTCATCCACCTTGAGTTCATGGTATATACTAGTTCACTGTATTCATGGCACTGCGGCCCGATGCTCGCTAAACCTTTCTAAAACCAAGGAGGTTACGCCCAGCGAGTATAACGTAGCAACCTTTTCCTGTCAGATAGTGCTCAATGTACATGCCAGTGGCTGCTAATGTGAAATGAGAGACAGGAGGATTCAGCTTTTAATTTCTTACGGCTTGCTCTTCGTATCTGCTTCCCCCCTTTAACCACCTCGAATTCATTCATGGTATATACTAGTTCATTGTATTCATGGCCCTGCGGCTCAACGCTCGCTCAACCTTTCTAAAACTAAGGAGGTTACACCCAGCGAGTATAATGTAGCAACCCTTTCTTGTCCGATAGTGCTCAATGTACATGCCAATGGCTGCTAATGGGGATCGCAGCGTGCGCGTTGACTAAAAGCCGAATGCTACTGTCTCTCATTCCCCATTAGCAGCCACTGGCATGTACATTGAGCACTATTTTTTATTGTTAAACAACGCACAGAAGAAATCTCTCAGCGGCACCATCTTGGAGGTCAAATGTTATACCTATTTCGGGTATGTGCCACTGGTGGTTACGTACTACGAGGGATGCCCAAGCCACGCCATAAGGAGCTTGAAGTCTTTTAGGTCTGATACAGGCGACGGAGGCGGGAAGGTGGTTCCAGGCCGTGCTTGGTCTTGGAACAAATGAATCGCTATACAGTCGGGTGCGACAGGATAGTATGCTCGATGATATGCCCTTGATAATATGAATAGAGGTGAATGAAAGAGGGCGTCCTTCAAATGACTGTTATGATATAATTTGTGAAAAAGGTTAAGGTGAGACGATTTGCGGCGCAATGAAAGACCGGGCAAGTTTAGAGTGCTCTTCATGGATGTGACACTGGAATGGCGTGAATAATTCAATAAAATGAAACGCGCTGCGCGATTCTCAATGGCTTCAAGAGATTGAATGATAATGCCATGAGTTGGGTTCCATATGGCGCATGCGTACCCTAGTTTTGATCTGGCCAATGTTTTATACAATGTTAACTTGAGTGACGATGGAGCAGAGGAAAAGTTATGGCGCACATAACCAAGCATGCGGTTAGCGTTGTTAATCACATATTTTGTGTGTTTATTCCAGGAAATGTTAGAAGATAGGTGAACACCAAGTTATTTATAATTGTCAACAGATGGTAAAGGAATGTTATTGAGAGAATAAGTACGTGGATAGTGGGTTGTAGTGCGACGTGAAACTTGGATGCTCTTTCATTTCGATATATTGTCATGAACTAAGTTACACCTCGCGAATATGTTAAATAGGTCACGTTGAAGGTTAAGATTATCCACAAGACTGGTTATTTTCTGGTAGAGGACACAGTCGTCTGCGAATAGTCAGACATTAGAAGAGACGCAAGAAGGTAGATAATATTGTAAATTAGGAAAACGGCCGATATCTGGAGTTTAACGTCCCAAAACCACCATATGAATATGAGAGACGCCGTAGTGGAGGGCTCCGGAAATTTTGACCACCTGGGGTTCTTTAACGTGCATTCAAATCTGAGCACACGGGCCTACAACGTTTCCGCCTCCATGGCATGTAAATTAAGAAAAGCAGTGGGCCTAAAACGGACGCTTGTGACGGCGTATAATTATCATGAAATTCCCCGAAATAATTAGTGGGAGGAGGAGGTTAAGGCAACTTCTACGTAATTGATGCCTCTAATTAATAAATATTGAAGCGGTGTATGAACGACACTGCTTTGGAGTACCTGTAAGTAGACGTGAGTATAAACACGAATCTATAGGTAAGGCTGATAGTGATGCTGAAGATGAATAGATAAGACTTTAGGTCACCAAAAGGAAGTGGAACTCGCTTAGACTCACTCAAGAAATATATTTTGCGCTTTGGACTCGCTCAGACTCACCAAAATTTTCCTGAGCCGAACTGACTCGAACTCACACTCACAAAAATGTTGTTCACTCGCTTGGACTCACGGCTCGATTATAGTCTGAGTGAGTTCGAGAGAGTCAACTTAGAAGTGAGTTCACCGACCTATGGTCACAGGAGATGCCGACGCGTGTCTATCTAGCGGGCATCCGTGGTGAAATCATTCATGGGAGTGAAAGTCCTGGTGTTGTCATTCTGCCATCAGGAGGTATATCTCTGATGGCATATTCAGAAGACAGATCCCTATCGCATGTTCAAACGTCAGGGTGAAGTGACCGAAAAGGTAGACCAATCCTGGAGATATTGTAAGATAATGCTGACGGAAACATTATTGGTGATCGACCGACCTAGATGACTCAAAAAAACCGCAAGTCTATTCTAGGAAATGTTGCTTTCTCTCCCGGTCCGCTCCAGGCGCTGCTCTCGACGGAACAGCACTATAAACACTTTTAGCTGGGCGTACGTGACGAGCCTACGTATGCAGCATGGCTGCAGCAGTGAAGTGTACATGCGCCGTATGCAACGCATCTATTCCACCAATGCGTCTGTAAGCCCGAAAAGAAAATAACCGGCGCACGCAAACGTAACGAGACGTAGCTACGTCTCTCGCTCCCCTTTGTGCCCTTGTTTTGTATACGCCATCCTTTTCAAACCAATGCCTCCGAGTGGAATACTTACAACTGCTTACAAGATATAAAGGCTCATGCGGTCAATCTCAATCGCTCTTATGTCGTTCGATTGATTGATATGTGGGGTTTAACGTCACTAAACCGCCATATGATTATGAGAGACGCCGTAGTGGAGGCTCCGAAAATTTCGACCACCTGGGGTTCTTTAACGTGCACCCAAATCTGGGCACACGGGCCTACAACATTTCCACCTCCATCGGAAATGCAGCCGCCGCAGCCGGAATTCGATCCCGCGACCTGCGGGTTAGCAGCCGAGTACCTTAGCCAATAGAGCACCACGGCGGGGCCTCTTATGTCGTTCCTGTCCTGCTGGTGTTCCTATACAAACGCTGCGAAGGTTGTGGGTTCAACTCCCCCTGGCGAGAAGCCGTTTCTTTAAGGGCGAATCTTCTTATGCTCGATGCTTGTCCGTTGACGTTGTGCACCGTGGCCGCAACTGACGATGAACGATGCTGATGACGATCAAAAACAAGCGCGTTCAAACCACACCTTCTTTTTCTGCCATGCACGGCACATGCATGCCATGACGATGACGATGACGCTCATGACAATTCTGACAATGATGAGCACGGACAACTACGGGCTTGTGCAGTAGATGACTTCGCGATATGCTTTACGATGCGTTTCGTATGGCTGGAAACAAACAACAACCACCAGGGGAACGTGCCCAGACATCGTCTTTGCCAACTTCAGGCTAGATTCGATACCAATCAGCAATAATGAAGGTGAAATGAAATTCACAACTGAACACAACTTACCAGTTACGACCAATAAACCTTGTATGCAACTGTGCACCGCTTGGCACTCATTTACATGCATGAGTGGTAAATGTCACCGGTAATTTACGGTAACACCAAACGATCCCACTGCTTCTCCCACTCATCATTATTCAATTCGTTGATATGCCGTGTTTTTTTTTTCACATCTATTTCACTTTATTCCCATCACATAACTTCTGTACTTCACTAATAAGTACAAATAATCTTTTTATACGCTTTACCGTGCACTACAGCTTTTTTTAGCTGCGAGGTTTATTACTAATATTATACGTATATAAATCATGTTGATGTTATTGTCTCACTCCTACTGTCCAGACAGATAGCCTCTTGACATTTTCTTCTCTGTCATTTATTCTCTCTCTCTCACACACAAAAATTATTGGCTCAACTTAGTGCGTCATTAGTGATGCTGCGTTAATTATCTTTAAAGTTACTCTGATTGGAGGGCTAAATCAATCAGTAATTGGTGTTCGTCTTTCAACTGCTCTAGCTGAGCTATGAAATTTTCCAATTCCTGCGAAAGCCACGCGAGCAAATATTTCCTATTTTAAAGCTATCTGAAAGCGAAACTGAGGCAGGAGAGAGTGTCTGTCACGTCAACCTCAGCCCACTTCTTCTTTCATCATATTACCTTAATCGTCAATGACATGGCTACGCAGTCCGGACTAGCTCCACAGTCTGAATTTTTTTATTAGTATTATGCGCATATTTGATTTCTATAGTTGCTCCCATCATTCCGCACCAGTGAAGTGTATTCAAGTAACTTAAGTACGAGTGAACAATCTGAGGATTGGAAGTGTGGTCTCTCTCTTAAGTATGCAAAAACAATCGATAAAGCTCAAAGGCTCGTGTTGCAACGCGCTTAGAGGGAGCGTATAAGCACCCGCCGCGGTGGTCTAGTGGCTAAGGTACTCGGCTGCTGACCCGCAGGTCGCGGGATCAAATCCCGGCTGTGGCGGCTGCATTTCGGATGGAGGCGGAAATGATGTAGGCCCGTGTACTCAGATTTGGGTGCACGTTAAAGAACCCCAGGTGGTCAAAATTTCCGGAGCCCTCCACTATACGGCGTCTCTCATAATCAAATGGTGGTTTGGGACGTTAAACCCCACAAATCAATCAAGCGTATAAGCAGGCATACATCACCCAAAAACCACACACATGGCTTATTTCAGCAACAACGGCGAACTGCTCGGCAGTAACTTTATTCGAGCGAATGCAGCCGCTATGTACAAATGGCGAGATCGTCGGTGCGCGTACAGGCAACCGGCCCGATTACGACATCTGGCGAGTTGTCGCAATGCGCAGTGAGTGTAGTGACATTTGTCCGATTTCCGAGTGCCGTGCAGACATGCGCCGCGGCCATTGCTGGAAGCACGGCCGTAAATCTCGTACGTTGCCGTCACGTTCGCGAGGCGACACCACGCCTCCCGTCGCCATGCACGTGACGGTCCGCACGACCCGAACCGGTAGTCGTGCGGTATAAAGGGACCACATACCGAGCAAAGGTGTTCGCGGGGCATATTAGCGCCGCGCTTGTCTCGACGGCGTGATCACACCGGATGTCCGAGTACCCGACCAGGCTCGCGCAGGTTAAGCTTCTGCGACACCGCAAAAGATCAACACGATTTATTACTCGAGTTTCCCATTAGCAAAGAGACACGTGCCGAGGTCGTCTTTACCATGGGACCAGTGGTGAACTCGTGTCCCATTCTGAATACGGCACGCTTGCGCGCGACTCTGCCTCAGTTGTCGAAGGTGCCGTCTATACGCGCCGCACGTGCCTCGAGGTGTTCTCGTGATGCTTGTGTCCGTCGGCATTACACGGCAACGCGTTCATCAGGCCAACACAAAGAGCAATACATAAGTGCAGAACGAGGACACCATCTCCGAAGGACGTGCGCCGGCGGTCGCGCGTGTCATCTGAACATCTAGGTGTATATATACGCACACGCCTCAGAGCTCTGACTGTGCCGGAAAGAAGCTGCTTCCATCAGCAAAATGAGTGCTGCGTGTACGCGCCCTGGAAAAAGAGTGGTGCTTTTTTTTTCGTTTGTTTTGGTAGCTGAGTGCACAATAGTTGCTTTCTATTACAGCACCCTGTTAGCCACACCGATCGGAGTCGACACAGATGTACCGCACCTCCTGCGTTCCCGCTCATCATGAATGCAATCACTGAGGGTCACCGACAAGCCTCTATTATTATTATTATTATTATTATTATTATTATTATTATTATTATTATTATTATTATTATTATTATTACTATTATTATTACTATTATTATTATAAAATATTCGCGCTCAGCCTCACGTTGTGAGGAGACAATAATTTATTTTCAGTATTTTATTCCACTTTCAGGCGCATTCTGAAACCGAACCTTTCTCCCCACCCTCTCAGAAAAGAAATGGGGCTACAGTCCTGCTGGTGGGGCTTGCTAAACTTTTGTGGCACATAGCTGCGCTAGGCACACGCAGACACATCCTAACCACATACAGCTTCGCTGTAATGAAATGCGACGGCACCTTGACATTCGCTCACAAATTCACCGTGACGTCACATTTATTATGACTTCTGCCAGGGCTAGAAATTATGTACCGATAAAAGTTACTTAAATCATGCTCTAAAAGCGCCAGAAACATTACACCTTAAGTTTCGAGACATCTTATTGAGAAGATGTGGCCATCATAGGAAGTAAAAAAAAAACAACTTCGAAAAAATGATTTCACAATGACATCTATAGGCGCTGAAGTATCAGTGCAATGCTCAGAAATGAAACTTTGACGTATTTTTTTTTTATTTTAATAATGAACTCACGACAGCAAACTTATCGGCAATGCAGCCCTCAAGTCATAATATTATTCTCAACTAATTTAGTCTTTTATTTTAATGTCCCCTTAAAGAGACCCTGATATTTAGTGAAAATTGACACGAACACCCATACAACCTGCCGTATAATCTAGAAGTACTTTTGAAATTTAAAAGCCCATAATTTGTCTCACTTGCCAAATCAACCATTTCGTAACCGGGCTCAGAGTTTCCTTTTTCTTTAATGAAATTATCCTTTTTCCGCAATGTAGTCAAGAGCCCCCACTGTTAGGAAAGTTGTGCAGCTAACCAGTGATGTTTGCGGCGAGCGTTCGAAGCTTTCGCACACCTATGTGCCGGAATGCCTGCGCGAGCCCACCAGCTTAGGCAGCTATTTCTGTGGACGTTCCTTTGGCCCGGAAACTACTGTTTCGCAATAACTTGTTAAATTTTCTGAGGTGGGAGCCAAGCCTGCGCCATATACCTTTACTAAGCTTGGTTTGTCTCGTCCGCGTTTAAATGCCAAGGTTATGGCTGTGCAGGTTTTTGGCGACGACGGCAACTGAGGCAGGGCCACTGATGTTGCACTCAAAAACTGTATACCACCCACCCTTGCCCCCAGAGAGACGGACACCAACGGCAGGCCGTTGAGAGATGCACATCATCGCTTCATTCTCTTTAATTCAACCATCTCCGAGCTTAGGTAAATCCTGGGGCACTGACCGTTAACCATACGTGTATCTGATGCAACAGCGGTGGAACAAACTGCCAACCATGCCGGTAGGTGCTTTTTTGCGCAGTAACATGTTGTATTGCCCTTCTAAATGTCTCCTCGCTCGACATTCTAACCATCTTCGCAGGAAAGTTGACATGCTCCTCCTATCAAAATATCCATTTAATCCTATTGACGTTCGCGCGTTTATCTCCTCGTCTTAATGGCAGAAGAAAGCAGCCACCAGCAGATGCGACGACCGTCTGCTCCTGTTAGCACTCTGCCCGTTTCGTTTATTTTCACCTTGTCCACACACAAGTGACCACTTTGCCATTCAGGGACGTCCACCACACGCAGAACATATATTTACGACAGGGCACGCAGCAGTTCAACTCGCAATTCTTCGGCCAAAAGTGCATCGGTAACTGCGACTGCTGCCGCAAGCATCAAATATAAAGAGTGCGTGAACTCGGGTTTACTTATTCGCTACGAAAGTTTGTGAACCACTGCCATATAAAATATAGGAGTTCTCAAAACTTTTGCCTGCCACTGACATCTTAACAGTGTTATACGCGTTCTTCTAAAACAGGGACGAAAGCTCAATCCACGTTCTTTATTAGTTTAGGAACGAGTTCCCATTACAACTTCCTTAAATGCAAAAGGAACTCGTTATACCGTTACATTCCTAAAAGTTGAAAGTTTCGTTACATATACGTTACATTTGGCTTCCTAATGAATATATCGTGTCGGGTAAAGCTGGGGTGGAATAAAGTGAGCTATTTCAAACTCCCATCGAGCTGTATGTATCACACGAATGTAAAATTGCTTACCGCAGGGTATACGTGCATAAAAGTAATGTAAATAAACACTGCTATAGACGAATTCTTTAGAGCCTTACTACAGACATGCCCAAGTGCAGCTTTCATGCTCGCCTACTTCCAGTCCAACAAATGAAGCACTTTCCACGTAGGTCTTCAAAAACGCCGTCAGAATACTGTACTTCAAGTATTCAAATGAAAATCTCGAATGCAACAACACACTCAAACTTCTTGCATAGGAAACCATGTCGAAAGGGACAATACTTACGTGTTTAATAAGTGCTTATAATTATATTGCCATAAGATAATAATGTCTAGGATAGACATTTACAACCTAGTAAAGTCTTTTGTTTGCAGTCAGCGAATCTATTTCTGTACATATTGTTCACTGTCTTTCTTTATCTCCTTGTTCTGTTTCGTTCGCTCTATTTTTCTCTATCTCACTTTATATACCTTTCTTCCCCCCTCTCTCTCTATACCCTAGTTCTCACCTCATCCTTTCTCTCATCTTCACCCTCACTTACTTTCCCCACCCCTTTGACGTATGGCGATATACAAGACTGTATATGCCATGCAATTCAAGCATGCGAGCGTGTTGCAGGAAAACGCATAGCCAATAATTTCCCCAACATTCCACTTCACTAGCATGGTCACACAGGTAAAAGGTGTATACGAGCAAATTGAAAGACAGTCGGTATGGTATTTGCATTGGTGTTTATGCCTGCCGCCGTTAGTGTATAACTGGAAATGGACGTTACTTGATGTATTCGCTTTAATCAATCGAATTCTTTAGTGGTATGTGTTGGTCGTTGGGTCGTGATAAGAGCAGAATGAACTTGTCTGTCCTCTGTCTGTTATGAATCGCTTCCGAGTGTTACGCCTACATTTTGAATAAATACTACTAAAGAAAAAAACTACATATTGCCACCTGGCCATGAACTGCAGCGAGCCCGCATCCTGGAAAAACAAACGAGAAAGTCGTTTTTGAGACAGCGCATGCTCTCGCCGAAGCTTTTTGGTTGTGTCGCGTCACTCACTTGCGTCTCTGCGACTACGTGGTATTCCTTGCCCGAAGTCCCTCTTTTTCACACGCGACAACTGGTGGAGTCACTGGATATTCCCAGCCAATGATCCAAACTCCTCCTGGTAGCCCTGTACCTGCAGTAGCAACACCTGTCCACCGGGCCAGCCGAAAAATCCAAGGATTGTCTCCCGAGCGTGAACCTTTACTGGGGATGACATCAACTGCATCACCCCAGAGGGGTACGGAAAATAACTCTGATGGCTAATTACGCGCTGCAGAAGCCACGGGTGCCGAAAGTGTTCCGCGGCTCCATGTTGGAGGATGTCGCGGACTGGTTCGCTCACTTTGGACGCATTGCTGCTTTCAACGAGTGGACCGACGCAAAAAGCTGCGGAATGTATACTTCAGCCTTGAAGATAGAGCTCGTACTTGGTACGAGAATCGAGAACCCTCCTCGTCGTGGACGGTGTTTTGCCGTCAGCTGCTGGCAAATACCGCCAACCCCCTTCGCCATGAACGAGCGGAACGGGCCCTTCAATCACGCATTCAAATGCCGAACGAAAGCGTGATGACGTACGTGCACGGAGGACATGACGAGCCTTTCCGTCACGCCGACACAGGTATGGCCGAAGACAAGAAGTTGCGGTACCTAATGCGAAGAGTTAAGGAGCAGCTATTCGCTCGTCTCGTCCGAAGTCCCCCGAAAGCTGTAGCGGAGTTTTTAACTGAAGCTACGGTGATAGAAAACATGAGGCTGTAGCGATCGGCTGTGTGCGACCACCATGCCGATGCTGCTTTGCCGGTGGACCAGATTGGAGTTGTGGAGAGTACCATCAGTCTCGAAGCTCTCTGTGACCTCATCCGATCAGTGGTACGCGACGAGCTGCAAAAGATTCACTGCAGGCCTCCACCTGCTGCAGGATCCATCTCCAGCCTCATAGGGAGTGAAGTACAGCAGGCTCTTCAAGTCCCGCTTTCCAGCTATGCTTCCCCGCCTCTACCGATGGAGCCTCGCCGTGCACCATATGCCGAGGCTGTGAGCTGTTACGTCTCTCCTGCATCATACGCCGAAGCTGCGAGCCGTTACGCCCCTCCAAGCCGTTTCGTACCCCCACACCTCGCAATGCACTTCCATCAGTCCAACCAGTCCAGGATTTGGCGAAAAACTCAGAGCGATCGAGGAATACCTGTCCGAGCAGCGCATGCCACTGCCCCCGCGGCGCCAGTCACGATCACCATCTCTAAGAAGGTCTTGTTCAAGTGTCCTGAACTACCCAGGGGCGGCGCCAGCGCGGTCGCTCAGCCCTAGGTGGGAAAACTAACGACAGCGACCTTTTGGGCTGGGGCCGCTGATATGCAACACGAGCAAAAGCCCCCATCGACGCGAGTACGTACCAGCAGCGATTCGATGACGACAGCTCCCGAATAAGAAAGCCGACTTTCCCTAGACATACCTGCAGTGCTCGACGGCCACCACGGTGCTAGGCCTTATGGCTGACTACTCCATCATGAGCAGAAAACTGGCAAAGCATCTCAAGAAAGTTGCAACGCCGTGGTACGCTACACCAATCCGTACAGCCGGCGGGCACGTTGTCACCCCTCTCGGTATGTGCACGACTAGAGTCGGCATTCGCGGACGCATATTTCTCTGCAGCTGCCTTCTTTCCGAATGCTCCCGAGACGTCATCATAGGCATCGGCTTTTTACGTGAATACAGTGCTATAATTGACCTCCGACAGCACACCGTGACGTTCTCGACAGACAAAGCAGCAGAAAAACCTGATGACAGCTATCTCGGCCCATTTCGTGATTCGGTCGACATAATCACGTTGCCCCCGCGTTCACGCGTCCTGGTTGATGTGTGTGACGAGCTACGGGACGGTGAGGCAGTCGCCGAAGGCAACTTGACGCTTTTGTTCAGCATATGTGTCTGCGCGGCCCACAGCCTCATTATGCTTCACGACAGACGTGCCACGGTGCTTGTGACAAATTTTAGAAATGAGCAGCGACACCTTTTTCGTCACACCGCTATCGCTTTCGCCTACCCCATCAAATACGTTGCTGAATGTTTTGCCGCCACATCCAGCGGGCTACAATCGACATCGACAGGTGTTTCTACGGCTCTTACAAGGTGGACATCAATTTGAGCCTCATGCAGCAAGAACGCGCAGCGCTGCAGGAACTGTACGTTGCTTGAATTCCAAGAGTGTTTTGCTTCGTCCTCGAAGGTGCGTCAAACGCCGCTTATGAAACACCGGAGTAATACGCACACCGATGTCTCGCCCATAAAGCAACGGCCCTACCGAGTTTCGGCCGAAGAACATAACGCGATCGATGCTCAAGTCAAAGAAATGCTTGAGGATTATTTTATACAGCCGTCCAATAGTCCGTAGTCATCACCAGTATTTCTTGTAATGAAAAAAGACGGAACGTTGTGTTTCTGTGTTAACTACAGAAAGCTGAATGGCGTGACTAAACAAGACGTGTATCCTCTGCCACGCATCGATGATTCACTAGGCAAACTACGGCGGGCAAGATATTTTTCATCCATAGACTTGAAAAGCGGATACTGGCAGATTGAGGTTGATGAAAGAGACCAAGAAAAAACTGCTTTTGTTGCAGCGGATGGCCTTTATGAATTTCAGGTGCTCCTCTTCGGGCTGTGTTCTTCACCAGCCCCGTTACAAAGAATGATGGACACTGTTCTCACCGGTCTTAAGTGAAACATCTGCCTAGTTTATGTCGGCTACGTCGTCGTGTTTTCCGTCAACTTTGAGGAACACTTGAAGCGTCTGCAGGCTGTTCTGGAAGCACTCCGCTCTGCGAACCTCACGCAGAAGCCAGATAATTGCCCCTTCAGCTATAAAGAACTTAAACTTCTGGGCCAAGTTGTGAGTGCACACGGTGTTAGACCTGACCCCGAAAATACAACCACCGTAGCCTCCTTTCCCGTTCCCCGGGACAAGAAAGCAGTCCGTCGCTTCCTAGGCCTGTGCCCTACTGTCGTCGCTTCATCGCCAATTTTTCTAGCATTGCCGAGCCTCGGACTCGTCTCGCACGACGACGTACGATTCGTTTGGAATGCAGAACAGAACGCAGCTTTTATCGATCTACGTGAGCGTATCCTGGCACCACCAGTTCTTGCTCACTTCGACGAGGATGCTGCCACCGAAGCTCATACCTACGCGAGTAATGTAGGTCTTGGCGCCGTGCGTGTACAACACTAAGAAGGCACCGAGCACGTAATCGCTTACGCCAGCCGTACCCTGCCTCACATCGATATGAACTAATCCACCTCGGAGAAGGAGTGCCTAGCAGTAGTGTGGGCTACCATGAAATTCGGGCCTTACATCTATGGTCGTCACTTCAAAGTAGACGGTTATCATCATTCATTGTGCTGGTTAGCCCAATTACGAGACCGAACTGGGCGTCTGGCACGACGGAGTCTTCGTTTGTAGAATTCAACCTTACCATCGTCTATAAATCAGGCCCCTAGCACAAAGATGCTGAATCCTTGTCCCGTGCACCTACTGGAGTTTGTGATCCGCACATTGAGGATGACAGCGGCTTCCTCAGAGTCCTCACTGCAACAGACGTGATCGCACGACAACACGACTGTCGCTTGGTTAGTGCCGCGAAGTGGCACGGGGACGCAAGAACCGACACGCACAAACTGGCTCCCTGGACAGAACTGGGTTCGCCGCTTTTATCGGGACCGACATATATAGACATACACAGAATGTACAGGGGTCGCCACGCTCCGATGGCAGCCTAATCAAAGCACAGAAAAATGGCGACATCTACATCTCCCCCCTTGAATCGAAGCACTAAATGTCTGTTGGGAGGATGGAGGAAGCCTAATACATGGTTTCACAAATCCACCGTGCCGACCGTAACGTGTTCGCGTCACACTGCGGTATCTGGTCACAGGAGACCGTTGCGCCAAGTGCCCACGGTGGGTTGATGATTCTGCGAGGCCAGCAGGCTGAGGTTCCTGAGTGGAAACATGCTGCGGTGGTGGTGGTGGTTCTTGCGCAGCTATCTGCGGTGGCTCCTCTCTGGCAGCAGCAGGTGTAAAATGCACTAGGTGACGGTGGTTGTGCTGCAGGACTCCACCTCGCTCTGTCTCGACCACGTAGCTTCGGGGCCTTTACCCTGCACTCAGGACTTTACCTTTCACTTTCTCGGGTCGCAACCAGACAAGCTGACCGGTTTGAAGCAGTGGCAGGTCTCGTGCTCGGGGATATACGTTGAAGTTGTCTGTCTGCTTCCGCTTGTAAGTTGTATCCTTAGCAGCGACGTCTTTTCCTGACGGCCAGTTGGGACGTAGCTTGGAT
Source organism: Rhipicephalus microplus (assembly GCF_043290135.1). NCBI lineage: Eukaryota > Metazoa > Arthropoda > Arachnida > Ixodida > Ixodidae > Rhipicephalus > Rhipicephalus microplus. Next base: position 111,188,343 of record NC_134710.1, on the reverse strand, counting down.
TCTTGTTTCGGTACCTTGGTTCTGAGTTGGCGTCCCATTAACAGCTGGGCTGGGCTGAATCCATCAACGCCTGGAGTATACCGATAGCTGAGCAGGGCCAGATGAGAGTCGCTCGACTTGCGGAACAGGTCCTTGACTGTACGAACCATCATCTCTGCCTCTCCGTTCGATTGGGCGTAGTATGGACTTCTGGTCGCATGTTTGCAGCCATACGATGCTGCAAATGATGCAAATTCTTGTGACGAGAACGGTGGGTCGTTGTCTGACCTAACCTCTTGCGGGATTCCGTGTCTGGCAAATATACTATTGAGAGCCTCGATGACTGCCTGAGCTGCCGTGCTTCTTAGGGTAACAACCTCAGGGAACCTCGAGTAATGTTCACCCCTAGGATGGACATCTGACCATTGAGGTGGGATAAGTCCGTTCTAAGAAATTCCCAGTGACGTCTAGGTAAGGCCGTGGAGACCAGAGGCTCAGCAAAGTTCACGTGGTGGAGTCACACTGTTGGCAATTGGCGACGACATATGCGATGTCTGCAGAGATGCTCAGCCACCAAACCGATTCCCGAGCTAGGGCTTTGGTTCTGTTGATGCCCTGATGACCTCCGTGCAACAGCATTAAGACCACAGACCGAAGGGATGATGGAATGACTATACGGGGGCCTTTGAGCAAAACACCATCGCAGACTGAGAGCACGTCTACTACAGAGGCGTGCTTCGAAAAGCACAGTGGTATCTTTGACTTCTATGGCCAACCCTGCTGGCAGAAGGAATTGAGAACCTTGAACTCTCGATCGGACTCTTGTGCCTGTCGTATGTCTTCATGGCTCAGTGGCAAGATATACGATGTGCAGCCGACGACTTGTGCTGCAAAGAGGTCCACTGTGTCGAGGGGAGTGGATGCCTTGACGATTCGAGACAAGGTATCTGCTGTCGCTAGCAGTTTTCCCGGCACGGGTAGCATACGAAATTGGTATTGCATTGTCCTGACTCACAGTCTTTGAATACGAGGTGGCACACAGGTCCAACTCCATCTTGCCCAGGAGTAAAACGAGCGGCAAGTGGTCAGTCTCGACGTCGAAGTTGATGCTGCGGACGAACTCGTCCAACCTTTGAATAGCCCATGTCGTTGCCAAAGCCTCTTTTTCGGTCTGGCTGTAACGCTGTTCGGTCTCAGTCAGTGACCTCGAAGTGAATGCCACAGGACGCGCTCTGCCGAGGGTTGCATCTGTAGCAAGACTGCACCGAGTCTGAACGAGCTGGCGTCTGCATACACTGTAGTGGCGTATGAGGGATGATACTTAGCCATGCACCAGTCTTATGTCAAAAGCTTCTTATTTTTCTCGAACGCAGCTTTTTGCCCGTGTTGCCACACCCAACTTGCGGACTTGCTCAATAAGGCTCTGATGGGTGCTGTGACGTCCGAGATGTGTGGCGAAAATCTGGTGAGATGATTCACCATTCCCAGCAGTCTTCTAACGCTGGCGACGCCAGTTGGAGCTTCCATGGCTTTGACTGCTTCGATCTTGCTTGTATCTGGCTTGATGCCCTCTGCTTAGACAACTCCGAGGAAGTAGACCTCAGATACTCCAAAATGGCATTTGTCCTGGTTCAGTGTGATGCCTGCTTTTGCAAGACGGGACAGCACCTGGCTCAGTCTAGCGTCATGCTCTTGGCGGTTGCGTCCAAAAGCCAGAATGTCATCGATCATATTGGTGACTCCATCTTGTCTCTCCAGGATTCTCGACAACTGATTTTGGAAGTATTAGGGCGCGGAGGTGATGCCAAAGGGGAGCCGGCAAAAGCAGTGGCAGCCTTATGGGGAAATGAACGTCGTGAGCTCTTGGGAATCAGCTGAGAGCATAACCTGGTGGAAGCTTGCAGGTGGATCGAGCTTTGAAAAAACTGTTGCATCACCATGGAGGCCAAGGACTTGCTCCACAGTTGGTAGAATATGACGTTCACAATGGACGACCTTGTTAGTTTCATCAAGTCAACGCACAGCCGGTAGGAACCATCGTCTTTGCGTACTACAATGAGACCGGAGTACCATGGTGCAGGCGTGTCGACCCTTCGAATCACGCCGGTGCTTTCCAATTCGTCCAGCTCACGGCAGGCGACTTCCAGCAACGGGATAGGAATCCTTGGGGGGACACTTAGTGAGAAGGGCAGGCCATCAGGTTTCAGCTGGATGATGTACTCGTCTTTCAAAGTGTCCAGTCCTTTGAAGAGCTCGACGTGCAGCGTTGCCTTCAAAGTCTTGAGTTCGTCAAAAAAACGTTTTCAACTAGCAATAGTCGCCCCTCAGTTTACACTTCATTGGGTACGACACCGCCTCTGCGCAAAGCAAGAAACTTTACTACTTGCAGGTCTTGCAGTGCAGGCAATCTCAGAGGAGGTACAGTGAGAGACTGTATGACGTAGAGGCGCTGGCAACTTGTTTTTACTTGCCACCAAAGTCGTTCCAAATAGGAGTCTAGCACGCGAAGTAGCTGTCCTTCAGGGCCGGTGAGCAAGCTGTCGACTTGGTCGAGCTCGGCGGGCAGCATAGGGAAGTCGCTGGGCACGGCAGATACTTCGACGCTGGAGCCAACCTTCAACTGCGCCGTATAATTGTCAAGGGTAACGTCGACAAACTTTGCCGTGGTGGGCATCCCGATGGCTTAAATGAAGGGAGCCGAACTTCTGCTTATACTTCCTCGAGTGGTACACTTCAGCAAAGTGCCCTTTCTTTTTGCAAAAGCTACAGGCGAAGCATCGAGCTAGACAGTCTGAACGTCACTGAGGCGCGCGGCCACCGAATTCACATGTGGACGGCTCGTGGGCGCGCTCTGCTTGCGGCTTCCGCGCAGTAGTCTTAGCTCCTGAACGACGATTGGCGAGTTTGTCCATTTTTGCGGCGTCGAGGTTGAGCTCACGCGAGTTCTCTGTGCAGTTCTGAGAATACTTTTCTTTATCGGCGTATTAAGACTGACGGGCCTGAGTACATGCCTTCCTTGAACGTCAGCTTCACTCTTCGGCACAGCTGGTCCGAGAGGCGGGAGTTGTGGAGGCCGACGACGAACCTGTCACGTACGAGCCTTTCCTCGACGGTAGCTAACTGATAGTTACAGCGCTTCACCATCCTACATAGCTCTGCGTAGTGCGTATCGACGCTTTCATTCGGCAGCTGGACGCGTCGATGAAACCGTGACGACTCGTAGAGCTCGTTGGCCGGTTGCACAAAATGCTCAGTGAAGCGAGCGGAAACAACTTTGTATGAGGCGAGCGACAGGGCATCGAGCGAAAAAGTCGCGAGGAGCGGGCGGGCGTCCGGGCCCATGCAGTACTGTAACGAGCGTACCTGCACGTCTTCCGACGCTTTTGTGAGCCCCGAAACCACGGCGTAGTCTTCGTGGCAGCGGAGTCATGTCGCCCATATGTTGCCGGGTTCGCGAAGTCGAACGGAGCCGGTGGCTGGAGGTTGACGCCATACAGTTGCGGCAGTTCGCTTGTCTCATTGAGATGTGGTACGCTTTCACCATGGTTCCGTGCTCGTCAGTGCTACGAATGTAACATCGGAGAAAATTCTGCCACAGGGAACCGCAGTAGCCTGTGCTGTGGATGCTGAGCCTTTAGGCGGAGTGCCACTTAAAGGGGAACTACGGCGCTTTTATTGCGATAGCAATTATGTGGACACTCTCAGCTAAATTTCGCTGCCGGCGTCATGCTCCATATCTGTATACGTATCTCTATATATGAAAACGCAAGAAGGAAAAAATCCAGAAAGAAGACTCCGCAGCACGCGTAACCAAACGTGGAACCTCCGCGTCTTGAATGCGAGGCGTTAACCACTGAGCCACCGAGATGTACCTTTTTCAACGTTCAAACGGCAGTCTATTTGTATCTACCACTTACCGCTGTTGGTGGGCATCTCGTTGGGGGGGGGGGAGGAAGGGGAGCTATCGTGTTTCAGAATTGTCAGCAAGATGGCACATTGAGCGTGCGACGGCTCTCGTTTCACGCGTACTTTGGCCCGCAGAGAGGAGGGGGGTGGACGATCTCTCGCGCGACCCCATCTCCCAGTAGGGAAAATCATACGTGTTAGCTGGCGTAGGGCTTGCACTGGAACGATTCTGTTGTAGTTAAGGGGCGCACAAAGGTCACTGCAATCGTTGCACAGCATCTGTTTGCGAAAAGGGCACGCTTTTCAGCCACAGCGAAGTAACAACTGAGACGCTTATTCGCGTTCACCTGTATCTGTGAGTACGTTTCGTGCGTCATTTGTGAGTGAAAACGCGGGGCACGTTTCGATCTGCTTGTCATTCTGAGCGTGGCCTTCCCATTTGTTGCTATTGTGTTCATTGCTTCGCCTTTGCGGCACAGCTGTGGAGGAGGAGGAGGAAGAAAGTTTAAGCGGAAAGACAGGGAGGTTAGCCAGTTCTTAGACTGGCTGGCTACCCTGTGCCGGGGAAAGGGGTGAGGGGAATAAAAAATGTTAAAATGAAATGTTGCGAACAGAGAGAGAGAAATTGCAAAAAAAAAATGCAACAGAGGAAAAGCAACATCAAAGAGTATAAGACACTATAGTCTGTCTCTGAGGCCAGTTGTCCGCAAAAAGTGCAGCACAGCTTTCAAAGCCCTCTGGGCTGAGGATGGGCTCGACCAATGACCCAGAATCCTATTTCCCGACAAAGGCCGATCATCCAGTCTATCCAGAGCTGCAGTCAGTTCTTGTCTTTGCGCGCTGAAATGGGTGCACTCACACAGAAGGTGCACGATGGTTTCTTCGCAGCTGCAGTAAGTGCATGTAGAAGAGCTGGCCATTTCAATGAGATGAGAGTATGCGTTCGTGAAAGGCACTCCAAGCCACAGGCGGCATAGAAGAGTCTCCTCAGCTCGAGATATCCTTGAGGGAAGACGAAGCTGCCGATCGGGATCCAAGTTATGCAGGCGTGCGTTTGTGAAGTCTGTCGAGTTCCACTGTACCAATGTGAGATCACGTTCGCTTTCACGTGACGTGCAAGCGAACGAAGTCTTGTAGCTGCGTCGGTTCTTGAGAACGGGATGGCTGTGTATTGGGTACCGTTGTGTGCAGATCTGGCGGCCTCATCTGCGCGGTCATTGCCATATATGCCGCAATGACCTGGTATCCATTGATACACTATGCTGTGCTGTTTCTCGATTGATTGGTGATGAAGAAGCCTTATTTCATCTACTAACTGTTCATTAGGTCCATGGCGAAAAGGTGACATAAAACATTAAAGAGCTGCCTTCGAGTCCGAGAAGATAGACCAAGTTCCCGAAGGTTCTTCAACTATAAACTCCAGCGCTGTGATTTTTTTATATTAAGTCACAAAGTCATATAAAAAGTCAGAAAGTTATAAAAAGTCATAAAGCTGTGACTTTTTTTATATTGATGTATTTCAATAACACTTTGAACATGTGTTCTCTTCTGTACCATGGTGATATATGACAAATTATACAACCGTAAGCAATTTAAATTTCTAGAAAACCTATTTTAAATTTGGTAGCGAATTCTGGAATCACACTTTTAGATGCGGAGCATCTAATACTCGAGGCTTGTAGTGCGGCGCCGTCCGCAAGCTTCCTCCTCCTTCTTCCACCATCTGTGCATCCCTTCCTCCTCTACACACCGCGCGCGCTTCACTCCTCCACCATCTGTGCACCCTTCCTCCTCTACACACCGCGTGCGCTTCTCCTCTTCACGAACATTCGCTAGCTGTATAATGTAGCGCGCATGCGCCGTCACGCTTCGAGAACATCGGCAGCTGACGCGCGCGCATGCGCCGTCGCGCTTCGAGAACATCGGCAGCTGACGCGCGCGCATGCGCCGTTGCGCTTCTCCCCCTTCTCGAACATTCGACAGCTGACAGTGCATGCGCCGTCGCGCTGTATATATACTCAAGGTCGGCGCTCGCTCGCTCAGTTGCCGCTCGTCGGTTGGTTTGTACGGCGCGTCGACGTCCAAGGTCGCGGTGAAATGAATTCCAACGAATCCACAAACACAATGATCGACGTCCCTTCGACCAGCGCCGCCCTTTCGCATACGTGTGTACGTGTTCACTCATTTAACACCCCCTCCTACAACCACGTTAACCAATTTAGCCATCGACCCAAGTAAGTCGCAATTTAACACCCCATTTCACAACCACGTTAACCAATTTAGCCATCGACCCAAGTAAGTCGCACTTTAACACCCCATTAACCAATTATATGCTCCGCATCCTCCTCAGTGTTCCCCCGAGGGAAGCTGCGGGCAATTTTTTAATGTCAGGGCCTACTATTTTACAAAAACCCCGCCTTTCCCAGCAGACGGATCCAGCGTGCGCTTTCTTCTTCGAGGCGACGACCAGGGACGACAACGCGAGCACAGTTCAGTCGGGTCTTACAGTATTGAGCAACGAGGAAGTATTTGGGGCATGTCAGAGGCTTCACCCGCCGGCGGGTCGAAATCAAAAACCGATGCTTCCGTGCTCAGACGGTAGCGGCAGTCATCGCTGAACTGTCACTGGTATGTTCAGACGAGCTGGAACAGCTTGATTCCGCGTCGAATGACATCGCCAACTTGCTTTTCGCGCGTAAGAAGAGGCACGTCAGCCATGTTTGCACCCTGGCCAGCCGTGGCGGGTTGTAGCGGATCTCGTGACGTCAACGGCGACGGATTATTGTGACGTCATCTGATACCTACCATGGATGACGGAGCAGCTCCCTGTATCGGTTGCTGTTTTGACTCATCGTTTATTGCTTAATCAATATTATTGACGAGTGCCTCGGCGAAATGAGCCACCCCAGCTATTGTAGGACTGTAATACTATTTGAAAACAGCATTATCTCAGTATATATATTAATAATATATACTGCGACCCTTTCCGCGACCCTTTCGTTCCAAAGAACTACGCAGTTTCCTTGGACTCGCATCGTACTTTCGCCGCTTCATTCGCAACTTTGCCACTATTGCCGCTCCTGATCTCCATAAGCTCCTTGCTAGTACCGGTTCCTTCGATTGGAATGATCAATGCGAAGCCTCATTTCAAGAGCTCAAGCAGGCCGTGACATCCCCACCGGTCCTTTGTTATTTCGATGACAAGGCACCTACGATATTACACACTGACGCTGGTGGACAAGGAATCGGCGCCGTACTCCTCCAGCACGACCATGCCTTTCGCGAGAAAGTTGTCGCGTATGAAAGCCGCACTCGGACCTCTGCAGAGAAGACGTACTCGATAACCGAACAAGAGTGGTTGGCTGTTGTCTGGTTCATCCAAAAATTTCGTCCGTAACTACATGGTCGACATTTTACTGTTGTGACAGACTACCATGCTCTTTGCTGATTGTCCACAATCAAAACCTTGTCGGGACGACTTGGCCGCTGGATTCTCCGATTACAATCGTATCACTTCGACGTCATCTACAAGACTGGAAGACAACACCAAGATGCCGACGCTTTGTCACGATGCCCTTTGCCGCAGTCTTCGGCGCACGTCACATCCCCTTGTCAAATTGGCTATAGGGGAGACCCGCTCAAGTTTGCCCGGCGACGCCAGCGCTTGTGTTTCCCCTGCCAGAAAAAGCGCACAACAGTAGAGTCTTCCGACCCTTCCGCTCCCTTTGGCTTCTACGCATTTGCGAAGCACGCGCTGCACGTGAAACGTCCCTCGTTCCGCGATGTCACCCCAACAGAAAAGGGGGTGTCATTGCTGCGTCGTCAACTGTCACAATAACCATGCAAACACGAAGAGGTCGACTCCACCAGTGAAATTCTACCGATTCCCAAAGCGATGGTACGAAACAAGCAGACGACAGAAATGGATTAAAGCAGTGCGCCGAAAAAAGTATGTAAACAATTTTTTTTCATAAAAATTAGCACGCGCACAATGCATTCAAAATTACGGGTGTTAACTCCTGCGTAACCGTTTCTCTAATCTATCGAGTTACTGGGAGATGCACGTCGCCATCTCAAAAGTATAAATTTTCAACGCCCGTCCTTAGAGCAGCACTGTTAAAAAATAGCGAAGAAATATTTTATGCTGCTACTATTATTCGATATTGTTGGGGACGTAGTAGTTGAAGCTGTGTGCACATGTGGTATTGGTAATGTGTTGTTATATATTTTTAAATCAACGTAGCGCCGACGGAAGTGTGTGGTTGCCAAAAGCTTCGACAACTATGAAAAAAAGAAAAAAATGCATTAGCCGTTGTTGCACGTCCGTTGGCAGATACAGTGAACTAGTTGTTACTGAGTGTGCAGGGGTAGCCCGAACAACACGGTGCATTTTTGATACGGGACCAAGATAAAATGCCTTTATAGCAATGCGCTCTTCCCCTGCAGATTAGACACACACAAAAAAGTTTCTCTGAAAGCTGGGTGCTCATCATGATGGTACGCACGCTGTTCGTGAACTCAAGGTACCCGCGATGAGAACGGTGATAATGCAAGGAAAGACACGCGAGATAGATGTCAATTATTGTTGTGGGTCAGAAAGAAGCCCCAAATAGACCATTTATTTTTAATGTGCTGTGTATATACCGCACGATAACTTGGGTGGGTGCTAGTAAATTAAGGTATCCCAACTAATAGCAGTCACAGCGCAAGAACCGCTTAACCTAAAGCACGAGAAGTGGCCTTACCCATGCATCCAGTAACAAACATAGTGCATAGTACACAGAGTAAACCAAATAAAACAGGTATATAATTATGAACACCCGCAGGGGCGCCTGCGCAAGTAGGCGTTTGGTGTGTAGCGACACCACGGACCCGAGCTAACGGGGGAGTTTTGACTCCCTCCCACGCCTAGCCGTGCGTGGCTTTGCCGTGTCCGGGGAAAAGGGGATCCTGGGGGTTGAGCCGACGCTGGGTGATTGGACCTTTAAGGCCCCCCGGCAGAGGCAACACACCCCTTTGGCCCCGGCTTCACGTAGACGGCACCCCTGGGCTGACCCACCCAGGGGAAATCGGCAGTCGCCTTTTCCTATCTCTCTCTCTCCCTACATCTTCGTCTTTATCTCTTACTATTTATCTGTCCTGTCTTCTACTCTCTTCCGTTTACTTCCAAACTTCCTGGCGGCTAGGGTTAACCCTGTGCAAATAGCCTACCTAGGTCTAGGCGCATTGGGTTATAGTAGCGTTGTACGGCTGGCGTCTGCAGTTTTCAGCACCTGTAAACTTGTAGCGTCCCCTCGTTGGGCTCCGTGGTGGGTGGCCGCCAACGCTGCTGAACAAAAATAAGAAAGGCATGCATGGAGCATCCCCCCTAATGTCTGATCGTACCGGCTTAAAGCGGGTACGCACCGATGCTATAAATTTTTTCAACCAGCCAAAAGAAACATATCCTCACTTTCATGTTATCCATTGTGAAAAAACTGAAAAGCAAGCCAGGACCGTCTCTCCTTTCCTAGTTTCTAGATGTCTCACCGAAACTCTTGGCACGGGATATAAGGTAACCAAAATGGCTAGTGGAGACCTTCTCCTCGAAATCCGCGACAAAGAACAATTTGAAAAGCTAGACCGTCTTTCAGATTTCGGTGGCATACCAATAACCATAACACCACATAGGTCAATGAACACAACTCGCGGAGTGGTATCTGACATGGACTTAATTGACTTGACTGAGACTGAACTTCTGGAGGGGTGGAAGAGCCAAAATGTCACTAATGTACAGAGAATCATCATCAGAAGAGACAACAAGGAAACACCGACAAAACACTTGATACTCACGTTTGCATCCAGTAAACTACCGGATTCCATTCAAACAGGGTACACGAAAACATCTATCAGGCCGTATATACCAAATCCTCGTCGTTGCTTCCAATGCCAGAAGTATGGCCATGGCTCTAAGACCTGTCGTGGTCGCCAGACTTGTGCACAATGTGGAGTCCTAGGCCACGTGTCCGAGAACTGCAAAGAACCGGCACACTGTGTGAACTGCGAAGGAAACCATGCCGCATATTCACGCTCCTGCACATACTGGAAAAAAGAAAAAGAAATAATTACATTGAAGGTGAAGGAGAACATTACGTTTAAGGAAGCACGGCGAAGAGTCGCTCCATTCTATGGACCTACATACGCTGATGCGGCGCGTCAGGGGGCACCGCCGCACCAGCCCTCACCACCCCTTCGGCCCGCGCAGAGCGAGCCGTCGGCTGTGGCACCTGCCCCCAAGGCGGCTGTAGCCCAGGCTACACCGCCTACTCTCAAACAGAGACCGGAGACTCCAGAGTCTTCGGGTCTCAAGGCCTCCCCTCACCAGGCGAGGCCCAAAATCCAAACTAACAGCCCGCACGTGCGGGCATCCAGTGCCTCCGAGGAGGCAATGGATACGTCGGCACCCTTGGTGCCGAAAGAGCGGCGTGGCTCCTTGGAGCGCGCCAAGAAAACAAAAAAGCAAATAACAGGGCCTGGTGATGGCCCTGTTAAGTGAACTCAAACTCCCCGTCTAAACAGCCACTTGTTTTTTGTACACACAGCATTATTTTACATTCACCATGAACACTCAAATTATACAATGGAACGTCAGGGGCCTTCTCAGAAACCTTGACGACATCCAAGAACTCCTACACGAACACTCACCAAAAGTGCTGTGTGTACAAGAAACACACCTTAATTCAAAACACACAAATTTTCTTCGCAAATACGTTATTTTTCGAAAGGACCGTGATGATGCCGTGACATCATCCGGAGGTGTTGCCATCATAGTAAATCAAGAAATTGCATGCACACACTTACAACTCCAAACATCCCTTGAGGCAGTGGCTGTTCGAGCGGTTCTTTTTGATAAACTGATCACAATCTGCACGATTTACATTCCTCCTAGTTATCAGCTACAAAAACGTGATTTACACTCTTTAATTGATGAACTTCCGGAACCTTATGTTCTCCTTGGAGACTTTAATGCGCATAGCAGGCTATGGGGAGACTCTCGGTATGACGCGCGAGGTCGACTGATCGAACAGTTCCTTCTCTCGTCGAGCGCGTGTCTCCTAAACCGAAAAGAACCAACCTATTATAATCTCGCCAATAACACCTACTCCTCCATAGACCTGAGCATAGTATCTCCATCTCTTGTGCCTCTACTCCAGTGGAAAGTCGTCAGTAATCCGTACGGAAGTGACCACTTCCCCGTAGTTTTGAGCACGACAGTAACTGAGTGTCCATCACGTGTTCCCAAGTGGCTCATAAACAGAGCCGACTGGGAACAGTTTTATACTATTGCTAGTCTAGGTTGGAATGACATCCGTACTTTGAACATTGATGTTGCGGTGAACTACTTCACAGCGTTTTTGATCGATGCTGCAACAAAATGCATCCCACAAACAAATGGACACCCTGGAAAACGACGTGTGCCATGGTGGAACTCTGAATGCCGAAACGCGCGCAAACAGCAAAACAGAGCTTGGAGGCTGCTTCGGAACTCGCCGACAGCCGAAAATCTTGAAACCTTCAAGAAAATAAAGTCTCAAGGCAGGAGAACGCGTCGGCAGGCCAGAAGAGAAAGCTGGCAGAAGTTTTTATCAGGGGTTAATTCATACACACAGGAGGCTAAAGTCTGGGACATGGTCCATAGGATAGCAGGAAAACAAGTACACACACTTCCACTCGTAAACACTCAGGGTGATACCTTGGAAGATCAGGCAAACTTCCTCGGTGCACACTTCGAACAGGTATCCAGCTCTTCCCACTATACTGACACTTTCCAAAAATACAGAACAAGAATAGAAAAGCAGAAACTTGAACACAAATCCACTAGATACGAAGGATATAACCAAGCTTTCAGTCTTGCTGAGCTCCGAACATCTCTGAACTCCTGCAGTACTTCTGCCCCAGGTTCTGACCGTGTGATGTATGAAATGTTAAAGAACCTACCAAACGAAACCCGAAAAACCTTACTTTGTTTGTACAATGCTATTTGGTCTTCTGGCACTATTCCTACCTCCTGGAAAGAGGCTATTGTTATTCCCATTTTGAAAGAGGGCAGGGACCCTTCTTTAGCTTCGAGTTATAGGCCTATTGCACTTACAAGCTGCTTGTGCAAAGTCTTCGAAAAAATTATAAACTGCCGACTTGTACACTTTCTTGAAACAAACAATTTGCTCGACCCATTTCAGTGCGGGTTTCGAGAGAGTAGATCCACGACAGACCACCTTGTTCGTATCGAGGCACAGATCAGAGACGCCTTCGTCCATAAACAATATTTTCTCTCCGTGTTCCTCGATATCGAAAAGGCTTATGATACAACATGGCGTTTTGGAATTCTAAGAGACCTATCCAACCTTGGCGTGCGCGGAAGAATGTTTCACATAATCAAAAGTTACCTGTCAAACCGGACATTCCGTGTCCGAGTGGGCACGGTTCATTCTCAAACATTTGTCCAGGAAACAGGCGTTCCACAAGGTGGTGTACTTAGCTGCACACTTTTTCTCATAAAAATGAATTCCTTGCGCTTGACCATCCCTCGCAATATGTTTTATTGTACATATGTGGATGACGTCCAGCTTGGCTTTAGGTCTTGCAATCTGGCAATGTGTGAGCGGCAGGTTCAGTTAGGTTTAAACAAGCTCTCAAAATGGGCAGAGGAAAACGGATTCCGACTGAACCCACAAAAAAGCACGTGTGTCCTGTTCTCCAGAAAGAGAGGCATGCACTCAGAACCCGACATTGAACTGAACGGTCAGTGTCTGTCTGTTAATACGGAGCATAAATTCCTAGGATTAATCTTGGACAACAAGTTGACCTTCGTACCGCACATCAAGTATCTAAAAACAAAATGTTTAAAAGCCATGAATGTTTTAAAAGTGTTGTCACGTACTAGGTGGGGTAGTGACAGGCAATGTCTCATGAACCTATATAGAAGCCTCATTCGCACCCGCTTAGATTATGGGGCCGTTGTTTATCAGTCTGCGACTCAAAGTGCTTTGAAGATGCTGGACCCCGTGCACCATTTGGGCATCCGCCTTTCTACGGGTGCTTTTCGCACCAGCCCCGTAGAAAGCCTTTATGTTGAGTCAAATGAGTGGTCGCTTCATCTGCAGAGAACTTACATGTCCTTTGTTTATTACCTTAAGGTGAAAGCAGACAAGAAGCACCCCTCATACTCTACTATTAATGATTTGTCGAGCTCAATTTTGTTTCAAAACAGGCCTTCGATGAGGCAGCCCTTCTCTATTCGCCTGAAGAGTCTAGCTGAGGAAACTGAAATCTCACTAGAACACAGTTTAATGGCTCCTGTAGCATATCCGCCACCGTGGCAATGGCAGACTATAGACTGCGATGTGTCTTTCCTAGAAGTTACAAAACATGCACCTGTTGCCCATATCCGAACATACTTTTTGGAACTTCAACACAAATACACATGTCCTGAGTTCTTCACAGATGCCTCCAAGACTAACTCCTCTGTGTCCTACGCTGCTGTAGGCCCATCCTTTTCGGATGCTGGTCCACTACATCCACGCACAAGTATCTTCACAGCGGAAGCGTACGCGATACTTGTGGCAGCTAAACACATCAAACAATTACAAATACAAAAAGCAGTAATTTATACAGACTCCCTAAGTGTGGTAACGGCTCTGCACAGTCTTAAAAAACAAAAAAACCCAGTCCTTGTCTCACTTTACTCTATTTTATGCACACTTTACACACTCAAACAACATGTTGTAGTGTGCTGGGTGCCAGGGCACCGTGAGATTCAAGGCAACGTGAGGGCGGATCAGCTCGCTGCATCCGTGCACAAAAGCACTGCCCCTACACCCATATCAATCCCGGCCCTCGATCTTAAACCATCCCTCAAACGAAACCTCAGAGTATACTGGCAGAGCAAGTGGGATACACACACACAAAACAAACTACACGTTATTAAGCCACACCTTGGTCATTGGCCGCCCGTATCGAAATCGCGTTATACAGAGGTGATACTAACGAGACTCAGGATAGGACACACATACACGACACACACACACCTTTTGTCCGGTGGCGATCCACCATTGTGTGACAGATGTGGTGAAGCATTGACAGTCCTTCACATTTTAATTGAGTGCAAACAATTCGACACTGTAAGAAAACAACACTTTCCATTACCCTACCGACAACATATACCTTTACACCCTGCAATGTTTGTCGGTAGGGAACCGCTTTTTAGTTATAAATCATTGTTAGCGTTTTTAAAAGAAATTCATAGCTTTCATGTCATATACCCGGGCATACCGTAGCATGACCTCTCCAGAGAGGTTTTTGCTGCGGTGGCTACACAAGAAAGCACATGCCTCACGGCCCTTGGACGCAAGGGTATGAACGAGTGAGGCACTTGTGCTAATGCCATACATATGCACCATCGTCTTTTATTATCACCAACTTTTGTCATCTATTCACATCACACACACCTTTCACCGCATGGTCATAATTTTATTACTTGTATGTTTTTACCCGCCTTACTGCGAGGAATTTTATGGCCCTTATACAGCCGCTTATCACAATCATTGTCCATAATTTTAGTAAGATGAACTGGCGCTCTTTGGCCGTGAAATGGCCCTTGCGCCATAAAAAATCAAACATCATCATCATTAATTATGAACGTACAGCAAGTTTTATTCACCTCTACCATCGTAAACAGCGTCGTCTTTCACTTGCGAAACGCACTTCGCTCTGACGAAGACGGCGTCGTCTGCTACAACTTGCTTCGCTGCCCTTTTACCAAATTGCTGCCACGAAAAAAAAACCCTCAATTGCGGCATCCTGTTAAATGCGGACAGAGCGCATACATCATAACCACGCGCGACGCGAGACTCTCAAAAACACGTGCAGAACGCGTGCACCGTGCGAGCAAAGCAATGCGTTTTCAAGCAGGTTGAATGGGACAGCGGAGAGGCCAACACTCGAGTAACCAGTTTTCTCCCCACATTGACTGACAGCGCCACGCTCCGCAGCGCCTCCCTCGGCGTGGGTCTCCTCTATACGGAGGACGCCTCGTCGATATCATCCACGGAGGAAGGAAAGGTAAGGAGAGGCCCTGACGTCACTCGTTGTGAAGCCGCGATGAAGCCGGAAGTCGGCCATATTGACTAGGCAAATTCTCCTCTCTTGTTTACATATGAATGCGAAGCAGAAGGCGCGACTCCCTCTCCGGCTCGGAAAGCACGTGGGCTGCGCAGCGCGTGTGTCGTGACGATCCGAAACTAATGGAACTGGGCTCATCAATCTGAGCCAGCGGGACACCTTCAGCGAAA
This sequence comes from Rhipicephalus microplus, assembly GCF_043290135.1. NCBI lineage: Eukaryota > Metazoa > Arthropoda > Arachnida > Ixodida > Ixodidae > Rhipicephalus > Rhipicephalus microplus. Next base: position 111,173,128 of record NC_134710.1, on the reverse strand, counting down.
TCGCTTCGTCCGAGTAATAACAGGGAGTAACAGCTCGCCGACAACGAAGCAACTACGAGAGAACGCGCGCTAGATGCACTGACAACGGCGAGTGCTTTCACGTCATTAATTCAGCAACTGTACAGACAACACGATCGGTAGTGCGCCTTCTACGGTTGCATTCCGCCATGCAGTCGACGCAGCGTCCTGCCACTGTGTCCCGTGTTCCGCGTGAAACTCACCGGTGTCAGCGTTCTGCGACCGTGGTGACTTTGAGCCCGGTGCTAGTGACAGTTGAACGTGGTTGCTGTTACGTTGAGATTACATGCAATGCTGGTGGAGAGTGTACCAAGCGGAACAGAAAAGGTGTTTTAATACGCACATGCAAGTTGTTACTGTACATACACAACACGAAACTACGTATGTTCACATGGTCCTCACGGCGTCTTGCTGGGCTCAACAGCGTCGTCCGTTGTCACAAGCAGGAGCACTGCTCAACCGTCACTGACCTTCAAGGCGTTCGTCGTCATTCAGCTTCGTCATGGTGCTCAACGCAATTTCGCTGATCACTAACTGCTTCATCCGCGTCATCCGCCGCACGACACATGGATATGCACTTGTTCTACGCACTGTTGAAACCCCGTGATGGACAAAGGGATTTGTAAACGTTGCTAAGAGTAATGTAACAGCCATGAGAACACTGCGTAACCAATAACGCGGCGCAGAACACAGATATTGTCCGCCACGGCTCAGCACGAGACCTGGGGAGGCACACATTCCGCCGCCAGCTGCGGCCGCTCACTGCTAGACCAGCTCCACTGCGCAACACGTATAGCCATAGCAATGCCGCCATTGTGCCTAGTGAATATGGCCGCCATGATGTCATTTCCGCCACATTTTTTACGCCCTACGCCGGCTGGGCATGCCCTCTCCTTACCTTTCCTTCCTCCGTGATATCATCCATTTCTTCCCTACCTTCATCCACCCATCCATCAGTACTCACCACTCACCAGCGAGCCAAATTCTTATTGCACTGACATCATCGGTCGGCTTACCGGCGCTTCATCTTCCCCAAATGCCAGGCTCCGGAAACAACTTCGACTATTCAAATTGGAGGACGATGTGCTACATCGATACATTTTCCACCCAGAAGGCCACCGATGGGTTCCCGTCGTACCACGCGCACTACGCACTGAAGTTCTGCGCGCTTCCCACGACGACCCGACGTCAGGACACTTGGGTTACTACAAAACATACGAGTGCATTTGCAGTCGATTCTTCTGGCCACGTCTTTCCACGACGGTAGCTAAATATATCGCCTCGTGCACACTTTGCCAACACCGCAAGTGGCCCACTACTGCTCCAGTCGGGACCCTACAACCACTTCCTTGTCCATCAGAGCCGTTCTCTGTCGTCGGAATTGACCTCTTCGGGCCCCTCCCAACTACATCAGACGGCAAGAGATGGATCGTCACCGCGGTTGATCACTTGACCCGGTACGCTGAGACGGCCTCGATCACTTGAGGAACTGCTTCGGAAGTAGCAACTTTTTTCTTGCATGCTATTTACCTACGTCACGGAGCCCCTCGTGTTCTTTTGAGCGACCGGGGCAAGGCATTTCTTTCAAGCACGCTCAGAAAGTTCTTCAAGCATCAAAAACAGTTCATAAAACAACATCTAGCTATCACCCACAAACCAATGGCTTAACGGAAAGATTTCATCGCACGCTGTGTGGCATGCTGTCCATGTATATCCGACCGAACCAACGCAATTGGGATGCCATACTTCCCTTTGTCACGTATGCATATAATACGTCAGTTCAACGAACCACAGGCTATTCTCCATTTTTCCTAGTATACGGACGCCAACCGACATCACCACTCGACGTTTCATTCTTTTCTGGCCCCGTCAACTCTTCACCATTCGTTTGCGACCAATTTCTGTCCCATGTTGCTCAATGTCGTCGTCTTGCCCGTGTAAACACCGAAGCTAGCCAAGAAGACCGCAAACATCGTTACGATGCCACTCACCGCGTCGTTCTCTACCGCCCTGGCGACGATGTACTTCTGTTGACTCCTGCGCGAACGCCTGGCTTATGCGAGAAGCTTGAGTCACGCTATCTCGGCCCCTACAAAGTTGTCGAACAGACCTCACCGGTGAACTACCTTGTCACACCTGTTCATGCCCCCACTGAACAACGCCGCCGCGGGACAAAGATTGTGCATGTTTTGTGTCTCAAGCCCTATCGTATGCGCTCCACAGCGTAATTCGCGGCCAGGCTGGCCGCTTCTGTCGACGGGGGAAATTAGTGTAAGAATTCATTGGACGTCATCTTCCTCATCTGTCAATAAACATCATCAGTATTCGTTCCGTTCCTCTTCATCATCGGCGCCATCTTGCTGTTGCTTGAATAAAGCGTCAGCTGAACCTGTGGTATTTCAATATAGTCGAAAATGCACCGGAGTTATCCTTTAAGCCTACCTCTACTAACGACCCTTCTACTTGTAAGCCTGGTCAGCGCCTCCTCTATTATTTATATTTTTTTTTTCAATGCCCGGGCGAACGCTCTTTTCAGGCCGTCGAACGGGCGCTCTGCCTCCGCTCCCCGCTGCCACATGATCTCCCTTTCTTCTAATCTTTTCATTGATCAGAAGGGATGCATCCCTTCTACAGCTTAGAAAGATTTCCCATTTTCTTTCAACATCACCTTTCGGTTCACCCCGCTGCTTAGCATGTCTGTGTTCCCTAGAGACTTCCTGACGTTTTGCTATGGCTCTCTTAACTTCCTCATCCCACCAACTTTTGGGTTTGTGTCTTTTTTCCGGGGTGACTTGTCACGTGCCTTAGCAAGCTCTAGCCCAAACAGTCCAATTAGATTCGTGTATGTCCACACTGTTTTATTATCATCAGTGATTACTTTCTCAATTTGTTTAGCAGCTATTTCAATTTGCCTTTCTGAATAAAAATTTTCCTGTAGTTGCTCATCTTGTCTCCTTCCCACTTTCACTTCTCTTTCAAAAATTAGCTTGATACGTTTGTGACCACTACCGAGACTTCTGGAGCCACCTTCATCTATGTGCATTCCCCTGAGCTTATCATACATCCTATGTGACATCAGTGCGTAATCTATCGTCAACTGCAGCCTTCCTATCTCCCATGTTATTTGCCCTTCCCACTTCTCGGTACTGTTGAAAATGATCAAATCAAGCCTTTCACACATATCCATGATCATTTTGCCTGTTGGGTCGGTATACCCATCGTTGTCTACTCGCGCAGCGCCAGTTGCTGGCAGAAGTTCATAAGAAAGATAGAAAGGCAGCTGCGAAATTTTGGAATCATCTAAACTCCCTAAGAAATGAGACGAGCCTAGAGCAGAGGTTTATAACTACAGCCCAAGGTGCCAGGCTAGAAGGGGACGAAGCTGTTGAATATATAAGAACAAGGGTGACAAAAAAATTTCAACAAAGAAGTGCTTTATGCACCACAATAGACAAGGATGAATCATGTCGCACAATGGCTCCATTTTCACAACGAGAGCGGGAAAGGGCTGAGAAAAGGGTTCCTTATAGTACACCAACAGGCCCAGATGGCATGCCAATTATGCTGATAAAGACATTAGGTCCGAAGTCTAAGCAGGCTTTGAGAGAGGCAGTGAGTAAAATAATAATCTATGGAGAAGTTCCCGGTGGATGGAAACTTGGCAGGATGAGCATGATCTATAAAGGAAAGAAGGTCAAAGCTGACATAAACAACTACCGTCCTATAACAGTGACATCAGTGATCTACAGGCTGGCGATGCAGATTATAAAGGAAAGACTGCAGGTATGGATAGAGGATGAGGGGCTGCTGGAGGAACTGCAGAAAGGGTTTCGGAAACACAGGAGGTTGGAAGACAATCTGTTCTCACTGACGCAGTGCATCGAAATAGCAGAAAAGGAACACAGGTCCCTGTGGCTAGCATTTTTGGATATCAAGGGAGCGTACGATATCGTGGTTCAAGTGGAATTGTGGGGAATACTGGACACACTAGGCATGGAAGATGTAGTCACTAATCTTTTGAAGGGTATCTGTAAAGGTAACAAGGTAATTATAAAGTGGGAAAAACAGGCATCCAAGCCTGCAAAGGTAGAACGGGGGCTTAGGCAGGGGTGCCCCCTGTCACCCTTATTATTCATGATGTACCTACAAGGATTAGAGGCCAAATTAGAGAGAAGTGGACTGGGCTTACACCTCCCTTTCGTCAAACAAGGAAAACTCATTGAACAGGCACTACCAGCATTGATGTACGCAAATGATATAGTGCTAATGGCCGACAACAAGGAAGATTTGCAGAGATTGGTGGACATCTGCGGTAATGAGAGAGATATGTTAGATTTCAGATTCAGTAAGGAAATTCAGCAGTCATAATTTTTAATGACAATGAAGGTAGTGAGCTTAAAATACAGGAGGTCACGCTAGAGATAACAGATAAATACAAATATCTGGGCGTATGGATAAGCCATGGGGCCGAGTACCTAAGGGAACACGAAATATAAGTGACGACTAAAGGTAACAGGAAGGCAGCGGTAATGAAAAACAGGGCACTATGGAATTACAATAGGTATGATGTTGTGAGAGGAATATGGAAAGGGGTCATGGTTCCTGGTCTGACGTTCGGCAATGCGGTCTTGTGCGTGAGATCAGAAGTTCATGCAAGATTAGAAATTAAGCAACGTGGAATAGGTAGGCTTGCCTTAGGAGCTCACGGGAATACGCGAATGCGCTAGCCACCGCCCGATCTAGAGGGTACAGCCATAGCTATCCATCCACGGGATGCTGGCGCTGAACGGCCGTGCGTATTAGGAAGCTCTTCAATTCGAGTTTCCATGCGAGTTAATTTGCAGTCATGCTTCTTGAAGGCTATCACGGATGCGGGGATGATGAAAAGCAACACGAACATAGCGACATGCTGTTTTCACCTGGCTATGTCAGACCGTGCTACCGGTTCGATATATTCGATCCAGTTTCATAGCATTCGGGTTGCATTTTCATTTTCAAGCGATTGCAACATCATTATTTGCATGCCTCAGTATATAATACTGCTGTGTACCACTCTGAATATCGGACAGAAAAAAAAAATTAGATTGTCTTTATTCATTTCTCATTATATACAAAAAAAACCCGCCGGTCCTCTTATGGATTCACCAGAGGTGACTGAAAGGAAAAAAAACTATTCTCGTTTTCTTCCGATTCAATGCACTGAATGTTTCCTACTTCCCTACGGGATATTTCGGTGCCAGACATGGCTTTCTTACTGCATCAAGCATTGGAGACACAGCTGGCTTTCTGCCCCTCTGGTGGTTATGCACTGCCTTCATGGTCAGCCCATTTCAACCAAGCCAATATGTTATATGATGCTGTGAAGTTTTGTGACCTTCCGATATGCCACACACATTTATGATATGTGACGACATATGATGACGTTTCACGTAATGATGATTTTTTGCATCACTCATGTTCACGCCGGCGACGCGAGAAGACGCCGGACGCCACCGGCGATAAATTTTCGCTTTTTATGAGACATTAAAGCTATTGCAATAATTATACTGTACGATAGTAGCTCCATGAAAGTGCAGCTTCCGCTGCTGTTCGGAGAGAGCGTGCTTGCAGTAATCAGGCAGACCAATTGGCATCCTAATAAATCTTCGTACTACACTATAATATGTAACCGTCATTTACAACCCGGGTATTCTATAGATTATAAGCAGTGATGGCTGAAGAATACCCATCACGTTTGGCAACATGGCAATTGGTATCACTAAACTGGAGTGCGTTGTATTCTAACAGTCAACAAATGAGTATATCAGTAGCAACGCTGCCTCGCGATCACTGCCATGTGCAACGCTAACATTGCGCCCCGAAGGTGAATGGGGGGAGCCAATGGGCACCACAAAGGCATTCGGCTCTTCTTTGCTTGCTACCGAATTAAGAGGCCAGAGGGAAGAAGAAAGAAACAGAGCTGAGCAGCCGGATATTAAGGCTACAACAATCTGTCCACGAATACGCGGACAAGCTCAAGCAACTGAGCACAGGCCGCATTTTTCATGTCTGTCACCTTCGCTGAAGTTGAGAGTCGGCAATAGACTTCAGACTTTAACAGCGCCTGTTCAAAACATAGGCAATCATCGCAGAAATCCCGCCGCATAAGGAGCTGTTCTTGTTTATTTCACGATGATTTCATTGTTTAAGCTCTCAAACGGTGAAATAACCTGCAATAGTTCCTCGTATTCTGACACTTGGTTTTTCTCGGAGGCAACACATGTAATGTTTTGCGAAAGGAACGGATGGTGACCTATATCCCTGAAAGCAGCCTAGTGGGATTTTTTGCTATTCAGTGCATGAACTCCAAGCTTGCGCATAATGTGCCGCGCCACTATATAGAGAAGCAATCATCGGAGAACATTAGGCACCCAAGCTTTTAATATTAGCTCCTGGCAAATGCTTCTCTCAAAAATTGACTTCCAGTTAGTCAAAAAAGCAACTCTCAGTCATGAGATCACCACGGTGACAAAACAATCTGCGGATTACTGGCATCACGTATCTTGTATCAGCCTAGCAGACGATGCGCGAGCGCTTCGATCAAGTAGTCGCGAATGACACATGCCTTTGAAATGAGCTAGGTGTCCAGAACAACAAGTGTTTCACAATTCTCGTTTCCAAGTTTCCATTAAATCTTACACAATGCGAATACAGCCGAAAACCGAGCCGTATAGCAACTTCGAATGCAGCCGCGGCATTCGTTTGCACGAGAGATGACGCGGCGACATCTCTACTCCAGTTGCGGCGCCTGGCGGTGAAACGCCGCACTAGCACCGACGGCCGCTTCCCATTGAAATCCGCTCCTTCGCCCGGGCACTGAAAAAATAGAGGAGGCGCTGGCCTGGTTCTTCCTCCCCCTTCACAGCACTTATCAGTCGCAGCAGTGTCTTGCTTTCTCAACGAAACACGCCGATTCCTTTTACGTCTGCTCCTCGACGTTGGGCCGAACTACCACTGCAGCGCATCGCATTCAGGCCGAGGGAACATCTATTGTGCACCGCCGCCTATACCACGTGTCTCTTGCTGAGCAAAAAATTACAGAGGAAAACGTCGCTGCCACGCTCCAACGAGAGGTAATTCATCCGTCAGCTAGCCCTTGGTCATCACCTGGTGTATAGGGGTGTACGGCTCAAGTTTCGCCGCGCGCTTGCAGCGCCGTTTCCTCCCCTGGCGGCCTTTGCTCCAATTCATTGCCGCACACGGGACGCGCTCGTCCGCAGATTCGCTTGGAGTACGCTGCTTGCTGCTTCGCCGTGATGAAAACTAGCGCGCCTAAGAGGAAAAGACCGGGCTCTAAATACTGTTGTGTAGTTGGGTGCCACAACAGCGTCGCAAACACGAAGGGAAAAGAGCCCATCGTCAGGTTCTATTCGTTTTCCGGCAAGTGGTACGAGCCAGACCGCCGAGAAGCCTGGATTAGAACTGTGCGGCGGAAAAAGTGAGTGACCGTTTTTCTGTCTTTTTCCTGTCATTCAGTAGCTGAACTGCACTAAATTACCTTGCTTTCTAATAGCTCTGATGGCTCCCCGTGGCTCCTGCAAAAAAAAAAAACACGAATATGCAGCAGGCACTTCGTGAACAATGCGAAGAGCGAGAGCCAGGCCAACCCAGCCTACCTGCCGACTCTATTTCCGGATGTTTACAAAAAGCGGCGGGTAAGCGGTGAGAGACACGATAGGTAAGATGAAGGGTAGAATCAGCCAGATTTCGCACTGACATACTCGCCCTGCTTTTACCGCAGGTGGGCAAGAAATTTGACGTCGCCTCATCCGCCCGAGGAATTCTCACCCGTGGACGTGCTGTCGAACGCGTCGGAGGCCGACCGCTCGCCAGACGCGAATGCGCAATCAAAAGCCTTGGAGCAGGGCTCGCTGCTCTTGACGGAGGTAAAAGTCGACGCTCAGCAGTTCACATTCACTTGCGTCGTGGTTAGTTGTCTTACAACGTGCAGATCGCAGGCTATGTGACCGGTGGCATGTAGCTCACCATGTATAATTGTTTTTCTTCGAACTACGCAGGAAACGCAGACAGATCCTGTGTGCTGCAAGGGTCCTTTGCAGCTCATGCTGTCTGCAACCGATGGAACCCATGGGTCCACACAAGTCACTCACGTTGCTCAAGCAGACAAGGTGATATTTTTTTGCACTTAAAGCAACATACTTTCAACTCCTTCGATGGGGTAACTAAAAAAATAAATCTACAATTAAATTGTGCACCTGTTAAAATTATAAATTTGTACGCACTTAACTTACCTTTCACCCCTCTAACCTTCGCAACGGAGCTGCACTCATCCCAAGCATTTGAATTTGTATCCGCAGTTGGTTCTGAAGTACTACTGCCCAACGAACCAGATTTGTCGTTGGAATTAGTATAAAATTTGGGCCTGCGAGTTCTACTTTTTAAAATTCAGCCATGTTACCGAGGGCTGCACTGAGAGCAGTTGGTTAAATGCTGCAGATAATCCTCGTTGAGTGGGTTATAGTAACTTCTGTCATTGAGTACAGCTGCACAAACTATCCGTTGGTGAAGACGCTGTTGCCATATCTTGCTTTTGGAAGCAGGGTGCTCGAATGAGCTATTCCCGTAACTTTAGATTTGCATGCAAGGTCAATATCCGCGCAGTGGGCAAGCTGAATGATGTTAACTCTTCTTTGACATGTTCATTGAGAACTGTGCTATAACCATTTCTACCTCAAGTCACTACGTAATAACAAACATTACACATTGCCCATCCTTTTAGTGACATTCGACGAATACAAAGGCAAAGCTGATGAAGCTAAACACAAAAATGAAGCCTCGTAGCAGACATTTATTGGAAAGTTTTATTTCCTTTCTTGAATATTTATGAATGGTCAATTTTATTCTCGGTCACCCATCCTGAAAAGACATGGGCAAGTAGGTGCGGCTTCCTCGGATACGAGTCCGTGAAATCATCTGAGCAAGCACTTCAGGACCTCTGCAGTGTTACAGTGACAGTCTTCAGCATGCTGCTCAACCTTCTGCCCGAGCAATGGTACCGGTCGTCAGATGTGACAAAAGAGGACAGATTGGTTCTCTTTTTGATGAAACTTAAGTTAGGTGTAAGCTTAACGGCACAGGGGGCCATTTTCGGCATAAGTAAATCCACTGCCTCACGGGTGTTCAGGGTTACACTAGATCTCCTCCACCGCGAACACATGTTTCACGAGTAGCTTTCCCTTCGTCAGGTTCGCTTCCCTAAAAAATAGCTCACAGTTTTCGAGAGGAAGGAAGCCGCAATAGAACGCCAACGTGTTACTCGCCATTGAAAACCAGCAGCGGCGGCACGGCAGCTCGGTATGCCAGCGGCCAACTAGGGCGGTTCTCCGCCGCGCACAGCGCTGCTAGTATCGCTCCGGCGCGCCACCTGGCCCAGCCGTACGCCCCTATATGTATGAAAAAAGAACGATGGCCCCATGCGTTTTTTCGTCGATTACCGGGCAATTTATAAGATCACACTCAAGGACATGTACCTTATGCCAATGGCGCACCGACAGGGGGGGGGGGGTGAAACCCCCCAGACTCCGACCTAACCCCCCTGTTATACATGCCCCAATGTCCTTATTATTATTATTATTATTATTATTATTATTATTATTGGTGCAGGTAATACAACCTATATTAATTATTCAGTATGTGGTAATTTAGTGTTATCTAAAGTATCACACCCCCCCCCCCCCAGAAAGAAATCCTGGGTGCGCTGATGCCTTATGCCACGCATTGACGACACCTATGATTCCCTGCAAGGCACCGAATACTTTGGAAGCTTTCATTTGCGTTCCGGATATTGACTAACTCTCATGCAAGACGGCGATAAAAAAACTATGGACCATCTCTCCGAAGGGAACCCTGATTGGATTCGAAGCAGTGATGCACGCGGCGTTGACTCGACGCGGGTGCTGGAAGAACGGTTTGAAGCAAAGCTTGGTGTAGCGTTTACTCGAGTAAACTTTTGTTTGAAACGCAAGGACACGGGAGTCAGGATGCGTTGAAGACACTTGCACTCGGCTTCCTCGGCTCGCGTCTCATCGGTGTTACCCACGCGCCATCTGTATTCTCGAACGCGATCGGTGTTGTCTGACAACACCGATCGCGATCGCATTGACTCACACCTCATCGGTGACGCTGGTCTTCTTCTGCCGACGCTTTCGTTCGGCTTCCCTGGCTCGCGCCTTGTCGGTGTTGACGTCGCCATTCGCGAACGCGATCGGCTTCGCTAACCCTCACAACACCGGTGACAGCCGGTAAAGGTATGCGCACACTAGCGGGAAGCATGCCGTGATGGCGCCCCCCCTCCCCGTCAGCGCGATCGCGCGGCAAGCAGCGGTGCGCTACCTTTAGTTAGCAGAGTTGCGCATACCTTTTCTTTCCACCGCTCACGCCACTATTCGGCGAGCACTGTCACATGTTGCTAAGTGACGTCAAATGTTAAATTTTACGTGGCGAAGCCAACTTTACGTGCACGATGGAGCCGCGCCCGTGCGTTTTCTGCCCGCGCCGACTAGTCTCATCGTGACCGTCATTGGGGGCTTTTACCTTTTACGTATAGTTCTTTACGATACCGTGTTACTGGATAGAATCAGCGCATGTACGGGTCTCAACAAAACGTAAACCTTTACGTAACGTAAACTACCCGCCGGATAGGCTTGACGTTTGCGGCTTTATTCGCAAATCCACCTTCGTTCCTAGGAACTCGCGATATCCGCACTGCGGAGACTCCTGACATCCCGTCAAAATAAGCTGAAGTGCGAGCACCAATAACGATTACATTGCTTTAACTGAATTACAAAAGCTAGAATGGCCAGAACATCGAAGCTGCAAACGTGTGAGCACCCGGTTGGATGGATGGATGTATGGATGGATGGATGGTTGGATATGGCTGTGCCCTTTAGATCGGGCGGTGGCTAGCGCCACCAAGCCGTAATACTTAATGAACCAAAACTAGATTTATTTTTTTTTATTTAAAAAGTGAGTTTAAGGATTCGTACTTTGCAGTGAAGGGTTTAATTTTCACTCGTGCCTTGACTTTAGTCACCAATCAGATAACCTCCTTCTAGTTAAATCTACCCGCTTAAAGTTTATTTTGCCCTCCCGGTCCCTAAACCCCAGTGCTTTGAAAAACTCTGCGCCATCATCCTGAACTATAGGGTGAAGCCCTTTACAGAACATTATCAAGTGTTCGGCAGTTTCTTCTTCCTCTCCACACGCACTGCATACTGTGTCTACCCCTTCGTATTTGGCCCGATATGTCTTGGTTCGCAGTACTCCCGTCCTGGCCTCAAACAGTAGAGAACTACACCGAGTATTATCATAGATCCTTTCCTTGGCAATTCCCTGCTTAAAGGTTCGATAGGTCTCTAGTGCGGACTTCTTAATCATGCCCATTCTCCACATGTCAGTCTCCGTTTCCTTCACTTTCTTCTTAACCGATAGTTCTTTTTGGTTTGGCCACCTGCTGCTTTCTAAGTATTTACCAGTCAATTTCCTAGTTCGCTTCCTCCATTTTGTATCGACATTCTTCATGTACAAATAGCTGAAAACCTTCCTAGCCCAACGCTCTTCCCCCATTTCTCTCAATCGCTTCTCAAATTTTATCTTGCTGCTAGCTTCCCTGCCCTCAAATGATGTCCATCCCATATCACCTTGTACTCCCTGATTTGGTGTATTCCCGTGAGCTCCTAAACCAAGCCTACCTATTCCACGTTGCTTAATTTCTAATCTTGCTTAAACTTCTGATCTCATGCACAAGACCGCATTGCCGAACGTCAGCCCAGGAACCATGACCCCTTTCCATATTCATCTCACAACATCATACCTATTGTAATTCCACAGTGCCCTATTTTTCATGACTGCTGCATTCCTGTTACCTTTAGTCGTCACGTATATTTCGTGTTCCCTCAGATACTCGGTCCCATTGCTTATCCATACGCCCAGATATTTGTATTTATCTGTTATATCTAGCGTGACCTCCTGTATTCTAAGCTCACTACCTTCGTTGTCATTGAAAATCATGACTGCTGATTTTTCCTTACTGAATCTAAAATCCAACCTATCTCCCTCATTACCGCAGATGTCCACCAATCTCTGCAAATCTTCCTTGTTGTTGGCCATTAGCACTATATCATCTGCGTACATTAATGCTGGTAGTGCCTGATCAATAAGTTTTCCTTGTTTGACTAAAGAGAGGTTGAAGCCCATTCCACTTCCCTCTAATTTTGCCTCGGTAGACTACATAGAGAGCGCCGTCTAGCGGGAAGAAAATGAACCGGGCATTCACAAAATTATTAGTGCAGAAACATTGTGCATCGTATGGGTGGTGTAAAAACCGTGCAGTACGTTGTTTTAAAAGAATCGCCTTTTAAATCATTTTCACCTCATTTAATTAATTTTGGAGTATAACGTCCCTAAATCACCATACCATAATGAGAGACACTGTAGTGAAGGGCTCCGGGAATTTCGACCTCCTGGGGTTTTTAATGTGCACCTAAATATAAGCACACGGGCCTCTAGCTTTTTCGCAACCTGTAGCAATATACCGCCTCGCTGCAACAGTGCAATCTTGCTCAGCGCACGCGAATACGTATGCGGCACGCCACCCACACCGGAACATCGCTTCGTATTTTTCTCCTGCGCATGCGAGTGGCTTCACTGCACAGACGTTGAACATAATGGCAGACCTATGCGCAACGCTGCTGCCGTAAGGAGCATATAATGTAACTCTCTTTGTCGGCGCCGTAGCATTCTCCATGGCTCAAGGCTTCTTCTCGCCGAGAGATTAGAGAGGTGGCGCGGGTGAGATGATGCCCACTTGAGGAGTGGGCTCGGGCAACACCAACGGTGTTGGCTCGGGCGTTGCGAGCGCTGGAGAGGGTGAATCGAGAGAGAGCGGACACGCGGCGAGTGCGCGGCAGGCGAGGGAGAGAGACGTCACTGCGCACTGCTAGGAGGGCATGAGCCACATGGCACGGAGGAATTCCTTCCTCCGTGGCTACATGGCAACGCTTCAACACCTGGTTCGAGCGGATTTCGCTCGGAGGATTTCAAGCTGGACGGTCGTGCCCTCGCGATCTCCGACGCCAGCGTAGCTCCCGCCAACTGGTTCGCCCTCCGCGGTCTCCTGACGCCGTGCAGCTCTCGCATTGTGGTGCCCCGCCCTTGGACTGCTTCGACCGGATCCCCACTTTGCAACTCCTTCTATTTTCCGTCATTTGCCTCTTTATTTCTTCATCTATTTCCTTCTATTTTTTTATCCCTCCTTCCCCCCACCCCTATCAGGCACTGCGCCGTGTCGCCGCTCAGGCAGACAAAAATTAAGTGCCTTTTTCCCCTTCCTTACAAACACAACCAACACCTGCGACGAGGGGAGCGGTGGGGATGGAGGTACAGCGTTAAAAAGGCTAGTCACAGACCTGCATCGCATCTAAACGTCGGGGAACAAACTCGTCCTGCAGTATATGTGCTCTGAGCACACGATCTGTCGTCGTAAGACGCAATGCTTTAACTTACACAATCATAATCTGCACATCATTCTTCGGGTCGGCGCGGATCATGGTACTACGAAAAGGCTCGTGGCGGCAAGTTTACGCCGTCTTCGGGTGAGCCACCGCTGATCGGACCACTTATCTGCAACACGCTGATACACCACGTGTGCATTATCATAACAAGATTGGCAGGATTGCCACTAAGCTCGGGACCATGCTCCATCCGTTTATTAGACACTTTTAGTTGGGCGTACGTAACGAGCCTATGCACGTGGCACGATACGTTGCGCACGCTGCATGCGAAGCACTCAACGGCACTTTTAGTTCACCGTATTAACCGCATAGAGTTTCCCAATATACACTAGAGGGAACTCTGGTGCTAGTGTCTATGGGAGCTGCAATGCACGGCGCTTCAGCGAGTATGGGAATGGTGGGTAGTACACACATTTGTCTAAACTTCGTACTTCTGTCCTGCTTTTGGCTCCGTGTGTGGTGGCTTGAAGCTGTTTTCTCACGAAACAAAAATCAGCAAATGTTCAGTGATTGCGCTTCACCACCCTATTTTTCTCGAATTACCTTTCCAAATTGGGTCACGAAGTTCAAAAGGGTTAAATCTTTCTTTCAAAACAAAATCGAAACACAGCAATAAACGAAGCCGCAAGTACGATTCGCCGCCCGCCAGTACGACGACTAGGCAAATGTGTGTACTACCCATCATTCCCATTGTCGCTGAACGATCGCAGCGCCAGAGTGCCCTCTAGTTAATTTTGAGAAACTCTATGATTGACCGTACCGAGATACGTTTGGTTCAACTAGACATATGTTCTTAGAAATAAAACAGCTTTTGGGTGCTTTTTAGCGTCTTCGTGCGGTAGCAGCGCAACATCGTCCCTCAAAGTAAAATATACTCGGTTTGGGCCGGCTTTGTTGCCCCGTTCGACGCCGTCGCTGCCGTTTGGCTATCTGGTTCCTATTTCAATCGAGATATCGCGAGAGCGTCACGCCACGTACGCTTCACCTCATCACGTTTACGCACGCCGCGTTTTTTTTTATTTCTTTGTGGGGGGGGGGGGGGGGGGGGGGGCTTACGCGCGCATCTTTGGATTGATGCGTTACGTACTGCACATGCGCAGCTCTCTGCCGTGGCAGTGCTGCGTACGTGGGCTCGTTACGTACGCCCAACTAAATGTGTCTATTGTGCCGAGTAGCTTAACAATGATGTAGGGTGCAACCAGTAGAATCGGCGTCGGGCAAAGAACATTACCTTTTTGTTGACTCGGTCAGACTTTGAGCGCTACAGCCGGGTCTCCGAGGTCCATAGGGAGTTTTAGAAATAGCGCACCGTGAGCCCTTGCGGTGCGGTCGCTGCCACTGCGCATGCGTCGTACGCAAGTCGGCGTTCGCGTTCGCTGACCGCACGCAGGAAATCCGAAATTGCGTGCGGTAATCGCGGCCCGCATGTGACCCGCAAGCGCTGGTTTCGAGGCTACGGGCGGTGATGGCGGCCCGCATCATGTGGCTCGCAAGTGCTGGTTTCGAGGCTACAGTGTCGCTGCGATCATGCATTGCAAATTGCAGCAGATCCAACGCTATTCTATAACTTATGACGCCCGCAGCGCTTGAAAACGGTTTTCTAAAACTCCCTATTGTTTGCACACGCAAGCAGAACACGTGCATCGACGCGGAATTTTCGCTCTCGGTGAAAAAGTCATTCGTCGCTTTCTGCCATCACAAATATACAAAACAACAGCTGGACAGAACTCACCAATGGTCATGCCTAGATGCGCCATCACACGGGCAGCCGCTCCGCATGCCGCCATTGAACTGCACAAAGGAAACGGAGGAAACAGCGTGGAGACCGCTAAAGCCGCCAAGAGGACACTTTTTTTGTGTGTGTGATAATGGACACTCTCGGCTGGATTTTGCCGCTGGCGTCGGCGTCATTCACCATATGTGTATACGTATCTAATATATGAAAATGCAAGAAAGGAAAAAAAAATACAGAAAAAAGCACATCGGCGCGCGGAATCGAACGTGGAACCTCTGCGCGGTGAAAGCAAGGTGTTAACCACTGAGCCACCCCGAAGAACTTTTGTTTTAAGGTATGAAATAATCACCAGTAAAGTACACACAACATATTCATCAGAAGCCAGGTAAACACACACAAGCGTCAAGAACGGAAAGCCTCTCCGGAACGGGGTCAAAAGTCTCAACAACACTGCGCGGAGCAGCTGCTTCTCGGAATACAGATCTCGTCGACCATGGTGGCTCGGCGTGTCTATCAATCATGCGACTTTTCCCCAGTGAATAAAGTCCCAACAATATAATCAGATCAAAAGGAGTATTATCAGTCCGACTCTTTTTGAATGGGAGGAACCTAATGCCATGAGCTGTGATTAGAAGTTCTTTTCTTAATGATCTTTTTAGAATGTCCCAAAAATAAAAAAGCGTCACGACAATGAATAAAACAATGCTCTATAGTCTCAGGTTGGTTGCAGAGTCTACAATTCACTGTCCAGGGTACGTATATTGATTTTTTTATTCAGCAACGTTTTCACTGGCAGCATGGAAGTGTGCAGTTTAAAGAAAAATGTTTTCGCTGAAGGAGATATCCACTTTCTACGTAAACGAAATAATACATCGTGACCAGGCAAAAGCGAATATGGCTTTCGATAAACAGGATCAGGGTAAAGGTTATTCACAAGTGCAGTGGTTAAATTTGTTCTGTCAGTAGTATACAAATACTCTAAGCTAAACCTGGCTTTCAAAAAATTCGCAGTATCAACAATTTTTTTTTAGGAATCCCCGCAACGGCAATTCCTTAACGACACTTGTTGTGACATGAATAAAAGGAAGGTGCTAACATAGACGGTTACGAAGAACCGCTAAAAGAAAGGGGTGGCACGCATTCTTGAGGTAAAAAAATCGCAATATATATACCAACTGTCGCACGAACAAATGCACAAGGCCGAGGCCACCCTTTTCAAGCGGAAGAAAAAGATTTTCTTTTTTCATAGGTTCCCAGGAAGAGCTCCAAACAAAGCAGGCAAATATCCTATGAAAAACTTGAATGTGTATACGAGAGCAGTGCAACACCTGCAGAATATAACTAAGCTTTGATGCAAGGAATATATTGCACGCTTTCGCTCTGGCAAAAATGGAAAGCTCCAGTCCGTGCCATGTAGCCACCTTTCGGTGGATCGTAGTTATCGCAGCGGTCCAGTGTGGGCCGCTGTTACGATAGTTATCAAGAGGCACACCAAGGTACTTCATAGGAGTCGCATTCCAATGGATATTTGCGAAGACCGAAGGAGTTTGGGCCCACATGCCTTGCCAGAATCCACTACTTTTATCAAAATTTATGCTAGCGCCAGCGACGTCAAATAAACGTAAAGTAGTGTTGACTGATTCTTGAGCGTGGTTTTATCAGCGCAAAAGAAGGCAATGTCATCTGCATAAGCTAGAACTTTACCTTCCTCAGCATCATATCGGTAGCCTCCTATGGCTTGTTAAAGAATTTCCGTTGCGGGGATTCCTAAAAAAATTGTTGATACTGCCAATTTTTCGAAAGCCAGGTTTAGCTTAGAGTATTTGTATACTTTAGAAGCACACTGAAATATAATGGTACCAGATAAATTTCAAAAATCAAAGGCGAGAGCAGACATCCCTGATGTACAGATGAATTTAACTCTATTATATTGGGAAGTGTGCAATTTACTATTAACCTGGTTGTGCACTTCTTATAACAGAGTGAAATACCATTGTACAGTACATCACCCAACTGCAGGTTTCGTAGGAGCCGGAACAAAAAAGCATGCTGTACCTTGTCAAATGCTTTTTCAAGGTCTATTTGTAGGAGGGCTACTTGGTACATGCTATACCACCAATACACTCAAGAACTGAACGTGCAATATGAATGTTTGTCTGTATAGAGCGACCGCGAATTCTACATGTTTGGTGGTCACCTACACATTTAGTAATCACTGTCTGTAGCTGATTTGTCAACAATTTAGCAAATATTTTGTAGTCAACGTTACATAACAATATAGGCCTGTATTCGTTAACTCTCTTTAATGCGTCAGGATCAGCACTTTTTGGGATTAATGTTGTATGGCCCTGATAGAAATAAGGAGGAAGTTCACCACGTTCATAAGCCTCTTTAAAAAGTTGCTCAAGGAAAGGTATCAGAAGTTCCTGAAAAGCTATGTAAAATTCGCCACTAGGCCATCTGGGCCAGGAGTTTTGTTCTTCTGCAACGTTGTTATTGCAAATCTAATATCCTCTCTGGTTATGGGCCCATCTACAGTGAGTCTATCATCATCTTGTAACTGAGGCACAAAGGCAATGAAGTGGTCAGCTTCTTCCTCAAAATTCTCCTGAAGCTCAGCCGCGGTGAACAAACTTTTGTAATAATCTTCAAATGCAGCTCTTATTTCACATGTCTCTGCGCAAAGGGAACCCCGCGACTCAATTTGCAGTATCTGTTTAGAAAGTGCATATCTCTTTTCATCCCCGGGGAATTTTTAGTGGGTTCCTCTTCAGTGTAATGGGTAACACGGGAACGAATCTTTGCTCCTCTGTATAAATCTGTATCATGTTTTTGTATCTGTGCTCGAATCAGATTTATCTCGTCCACGTACAATCTCGGCTGTTGACTTTCAAAAGTGTAGAGCTTATGAAGTAAATCGTAAAGATAGCGTTTTTCAGCTGTTTTCTTCGTGCTATTTCACATGAAATACTAATTGCCTGATACTTAACTCTTTCTTTGAACCTTTCCCATTGAGCGAAAATTGGCAGCTCTCGACACTGTGTTAGCTCTTGTATCGGTTCTCTGACTATTTTAACAAAACAATCTTCGCGCAACAACTGTGCGTTAAGCTTCCATAAGTCCCAGTTTAAAGGGGTTTTACGAAAATTTTCAGGACCCCAAAAAACAGTGAACAAGCAGTGGTCTGTAAAAAATATGGGCTTTACAGCATAATTATGAATGTGAGACCATATGCTTAGGGACACACATGCACGGTCAAGCCGAGCACGAGAGATGCCTTGAAAGTCGTGAACCTCACCGAGGAAAGTGCATGCGCTCCCACATCTATTAAATTGTGGTCATTCATTAATTTCTGCAGTAAGGTTGCACTTGCATCATAACGATTTGTTATATATGAATGATCTCTCGCGTCATGAACACAATTAAAGTCTCCAAAAACTATTGAAGTTCTGTCAGTGTTTAGCAGCGAAGTTAAAGAGAGGAGAAAAAACATTCCTGTCATTCACTTTGGAGGGAGCATAGACACAGATAAACCTCCAATTATGGGAATTAAAAGATAAGTCGCAACGCATGAGGCGCCCTTCCCCATCAACATGTGGCGGCGTCAAAGTATAATCCAAGTGCTTTGTAAGTAATAGAAAGCATGCAGCGGATGCACCACGTGCTGGGCTGATGTATAAATTGTAATCTCGGAAAACTTCCAGCGCAAGATCGGTGTCACGAGCAGCCGAAATCTTAGTCTCTTGCACTGCAACTACAGCAATGTTGTACTGCTCGAGCACGGGGTGCAGCTGCCACTGACGCCTTACATTCCTCAAGCCACGTACGTTGAGTGTCGCTACACACATGGGAAACGTTAGCGCGGTAGCCATTTTGTTATCCTAAAACTTTTGTAGGTCACCTTTAGCCACAGGGCAACCTGTGGCTTTACCTCCTTTGTACTTTTTAGGAGCACTTTCCTGAGGACGCTGGCATAGACGGCACGTCCCTCTGTCCCCAAAGAAGGTGATACGTGGACCAAATGAAAACACTTGCTCTGTCGTGTCTGGAGCACTTGTTGCTTCAAAAGTGACCGGTGCCTGGCGCTTCCTTGTCTGACCGCTATCCATTGCTTCTTGTTCCCCATTGTCAGGAGGATTGTCTTTAAGGTCTTCCAAGTGGTGTTCTTCTGCAGCAGCGCATTCATTTATGCTTTTACTGGCGTCGTTAGAAATGTTATTTTGCGTGCCGAGGGTATCCAAGGACAAGTGTTCAGCTTCATATAAGGCACCTTCTGCTCCTCCCACTGCTTCTCCTGTCGCATCAACTAACTCAGTAGCATCCATAAGATGATCCAGATGTTGCTCTTCTGTGCCTTCACCAGAATGGAATTTGTTGGCATAAGTCAACACGCAGGCATCCGACGAGTGACCAAATCGATGGCACTTCAAGCACCTCGGTGTTTTGCACTGTCGATGGACATGTCCCACTAGCTTGCACCGAAGACACAGTGGAGGCCTACCGGGAATAAGTACTAGGCACTGGTGGCCATAGATTGGCATAAGGTGTGGTATTGAGCTCACAGTGATGGTGTCTTTGAGCTCCAAAGCAACGTCCTCATCTATTGTTCCATTCCTGCACATCTCCATGCCTCTCTCTCAACGGACTTCACAACACCGTAAGCTTGGAACGCCTCTTCAACACGTCGCGATTCAAGATGAGGCGGAAGCCAAAGAAGTTTCAGCCTAATATTTTTGGTCTCCGGATCTAGCACCATGCACTTCAGACCTTTTACACGGAGCTCACCACAAGTAAGTTGTTTCTGTTTCATCATGATGCTTGCACACGTAACCATCCATACATGGCTCATTTGATACTGGCCAACTCCTATGATGTCCGCTGTGCTCACTACTTTAAGCTGCGCGTCACGGAAGTTTGGGGCACAGTACGGCCAGAGTCCTTCAATTTTATACCGGTTGGGAGACGTGGCAGGACGACTTTATAGCTTGAGTCTTCATCATGAAACGGAGTCGATGATCCTCGGCCATTGGCGGATACGCTGTTCCCAGCAGAGAGCATTTCTAACACAGCTGATCAGTGCGGCTTCTTCTTCTACTGCTTCTTTTTAAACGTTCAAACGACAAGCTATTTATATCTACCACTTACCACTGCTGTGTTTTCGGCAATACCAGAAAGATGGCGCAATGAGCGCACGTCACCACATCGCGCAGCGGCGCCTGCTCTAACCTCCTACGCGTACTTCGCCCGGCTTAGAGAAGGGGAGCGACGCTCCCTCGCACGCCCTTATCTCGCGGTGGCGAGGAGGGGAGGATCGTGCGCCTTGGCTAGCCTCGGGCTTTACGTGGAACGATTCTGCTGTAGTTACCGGGTGCACAAAGGTCACCGCGATTATTGCAGTCTTTATTCGCGAAAAGTGCGCACTTTTCAGACTCAGCGAACTAACAAATGTGGCGCTGATTCGCATGCATCCGTACCTGTGTACGTTTCGTGCGTAATTTGTGTGCGAGAAACGCGGGGCACGTTTCGATCTGCTTTCCATTCTGCGCGTGACTTTTCAAATTGTTGCTATCACGTTCATTGCTTCGCCTTTGCGGTAAAGCTGTGATTTTTTTTCTTTTCTTTTTTTTCGACCACGTGAGCGGAAGTGTTTTCCGCCACGGCTGCTTCATGAAATGTGCCTTGTCATCGAGCGCTCTTGTTTCAGCGGTGAAAAATCTTTAAAAAAATTAAAATATGGCGGGGAATTTCTACATTTCGAAGGTTATTTTCGCCCTAACTAGGGTTGTGTAAACAACAGGAATAGCTTTCCGATGAAGCTTAGCAGCACTTTGTTATGGTTTGTAGAAATAAAAGTGTTTTTTTCTAATTTCCTCAGACAACGCAAACCACTACAGCGATTTCTCAGGCTTGATAGTGGGCAAGATTTGGTAGTTTATAGGAAGAAATAAAGTGAAAATCTGTGACTTTCAGCCTATGTGGATATGTGATTTATCTTTTCCTAAACTAATTTTAAATGTGAATGAATTTTTTTTTGTTCGGCTATGTCAGGCGTACATCGGGATCCGTCCACCGCTTTCTCCAATAGCAACAGCTGGGGGCGCGCGTGGTTATCCACGAGGCCCTAGCAACCGGAGCCTCCACCTCCTTGACTTGAACGTGACTTGCCACCGCCTCAATGCAGTGCGTTTTGAAACGCGTTTGTGCTGCTAGTGTTTGTGTAGCGTTTGTGTTGATAAGACGCTGACATTATGGCCATCAGGTACAATGACATCACAAACAGGTGTTGATGAATGTGTATATAAATGGTTACAGTACAAATTCTCGTCTCGTCATTAATTTACACCATTAATATTACTACGCCATGTACTCTCAGCGCAAGAAATGCCTTCGCATTTCCTCACAATTATCTTCGGCAAAATGGGGTAATTTTTTTTCAACTGAGACGTGTTTCTTCCCACGAAATTTTTGTCAATTTACATGACGCTTCGCGCTACAAATTGGTGTAGATTGGTAACGTGTACTCTGAGGACTTAATGACCTTAATTTCAATTTATTAATAGAGGAGAAAGACAAGGTTGAAGTTTCACGTGCCTAAGTCTTCGTGCGTGACGTGAATGATTTGTATTTCGTATTTTGGCTACATTGGCTCAACCAAATTTCCAGGAACTTGGCGTACGAAAACCAAGGCCCCTTTGAAAAACAATCTCTTGCATTCTTACAGACGGAGAATGACGTCAGACTCAGTGGATGACAGACGGAGAATGACGTCAGTCTCAGTGAATGACGCTCAAATCTATGACGCCACGGTGATTAGCGTCGCCACAAGTACTTTCTTCTTGCATGTTTTCTCGCTTACAAAGCGTCTTTTTACGGTAAAAGTTGTGTTTTTGGTATCGTGAAATAGTAGTTTACTAAAGTGAGAAAAATCGTTGTTTTCTTTGCCCCGGAAATAATGACGTTATGAACAAATAATGATGTATTGCTGTAAGAAACTTTCAGCGATTGAAGCAAAATGATCGAGAGGTCCATATGAAACCTCCTCCTCAGAATGTTGAGTTTTATATGTAACACGCGCACTAATTTGTAAACTAGGGCGAGCTCAGACGTTTTACTCAGACTTCGTGGTGCTTTCAGCACCTTTCTTATTGGACCTGCTCTTGCAGCACCGGGGCGGTGATAATTTTCTTTCTCAAAATAAGTATTATTCTAATGCAAGGCCCCCATTACCACCCTCGATTCAGTTGCGTCGCAAGTCAACTCCTTGGGTTTTATTAACGTGCGAACACATTAAAAGTACCCAGCCCCTACTTGTCCCGACCAGGACACAAAGATGCCCCTTCAGCAGGTCTATCTGTTGCTAAATGTCACCCAAATTTTTTGCACTCGCGTTTATCAAAGCAGTACATCAGCGCCGCGAGGCTTGTCCGTCCACGTCCCCGAACTGTCAGGAGAAAGTGTGTGGATGTAAGACACCAAAAATGTTTAACAACCGACAACTATCATTCATAATTGTAGCGCAACAATATAAAACAGCTAAAAGCACAAATCATTTATGCTAATTGGCGACTTCAACGTACACATTATGAACCTTTAGCTTTGTCGTCGACACCCACTGTCCACTGTAACGATGTATAGAAAAATTGAGGGATCCTACAGTCACTGGCCTCAAACCTGCCGAGTGGTGACGGTATTATCATAGAGTATATAAAATGTATTACCAGTCACTGAGTGCAAACGACGGCCCCCCGGTGGTGTACATTCCTGGCAATTAGTACCTGCCGAGCGGTGGCGGTCACCGAGTGCGAATGGCCACCCGGTGGTGTACGTTCCGGGCAAGTACCTGCCGAGCAGCGGTAGTATTACCAGTCACCGAGTGCGAACGGCCACCCGGTGGTACGTCCCTGGCAAATACCTGCCGAGCGGCGGTGGTATTACCAGTCACCGAGAGCGAACGGCCACCCGGTGGTGTACGTTCCTGGCAAGTACCTGCCGAGCAGCGGTGGTATTACCAGTCACCGAGTGCGAACGGCCACCCGGTGGTGTACGTTCCTGGCAAATACCTGCCGAGCGGCGGCGGTATTACCAGTCACCGAGAGCGAACGGCCACCCGGTGGTGTACGTTCCTGGCAAGTACCTGCCGAGCAGTGGCGGTATTACGAGTCACTGAGTGCGAACGGCCTCCCGGTGGTGTACGTTACTGGCAAGTACCCACAGCCACCAACCGTGCCTGCCGCCTACAGCATGCATGGCCTTGGAAAGGCGGACTGTGGGGAAGAGAAAGATTCGAGTTTTCGAGTTTGCGAGCCAACTCAAATCTAAGGCAATACGGTAGCCAGACTTCCATCCTATCTAGATCAAGCAGTCTCACAGCCAACAGGCCCCTCAAGCCTAGAGTCATCCCTGCAGTGTCCAGGAGACTTTGGCCCACAAGAGCCTGCTGGTTGCCCCACAGGTTGCCAAAGCCAGCCAACCCTCTGGTACCCAGGCTCTGGCCGCTTGTCAGCAGTCCGACCAGGCTAGCTAGAGCTGTGCTGGCCAGGTTCTCCGGGATCATAGTGGCCGTCCAAGCACCAATGCTGGCGAACCACCTGCTTCGCAAGTCACCCAGCCCCTCACTTATCTCTGCTGGCTGTCCAAGCTAAGGTAAATGGGACTTTCATTCCAGCGAGTGGGTACATTGTTAGCTGAAAAAAAAACACCCCAAAAAGTACGAGAACACAGAGAAACAGTACACACTCAGCACTCGTATGTGAACTATGTTTCTGTGTCTTCGTCCTTATTTAGCTGTTCCCAGCTAACAATGAGGTAAAGCGCGCTGTGTTGGGCCCTGCATGCAATATTGATCCTCACTCTGATTGGTAGGTCGTGACTGGCGAGCATCGTGGCACCTGGAACAAGGCTCGCGTCGACCTTCCCTGTGGCACTGAGGTAACCAACCAGACTGGTAATTTAGGGGCTATGTGGGCCTCAACGAACCACCCTTCGGCAGTCCAGACTTCAACCACCCAAGACCAGAGTGCCCCGCCAGCACCAGGGGCAATTGACGTGCACGCCCTTGCTCGAAGGCGTATGGGCCCCGTAAGCTACGACTGAGCATCAATAAACCTCAATACAGGGCTTTTTATATGCGTCGGAAAGGCAAATAATAATTGTTTCTATCTGAAATTTTCATTCTGA
The DNA here is from genome assembly GCF_043290135.1 of Rhipicephalus microplus. Classification (NCBI taxonomy): domain Eukaryota; kingdom Metazoa; phylum Arthropoda; class Arachnida; order Ixodida; family Ixodidae; genus Rhipicephalus; species Rhipicephalus microplus. Next base: position 111,148,627 of record NC_134710.1, on the reverse strand, counting down.
ACGTCTTGTTGGGCCTTTCCTTTAATTGGAACATTTCTGCTCGACAATACGTTGATAGAAAATCTCAGGTGCAACTATTGCAGTTCATCTACTTTGTCAGCTCAAGTATGAAGACCTCGCGGGGTAATGTCACCTTTATTTGGGACTTCCTATTGAATCTGTGAATAATTGTAAGGGTCATTATTGTATAACATATTATAAGTACAGCATACGAGTGCATAATATTCGAATGCTTGTTCACTAATTAGAACTATTTTTGCACCTCACCAACTGCCGTTTTCCCATTCGGTAGCTTCCTCATTGAAGTTGCAGATTGCCGTGAATTGAGAACTCCAGAATTATTTTATCTCTTAAAATAAAAAAAATGTAATGATAAAACTTGTATTATAAGAGCTGTTTACTGATTTCATTTGAGGTTAACACTGATTTTTAATGGGAGTACCACATTGTGAAAAATGAGTCAATTGGGACCAAACGTCTTTTTTAAAACAGATTTTTCTTGTAAAATATAGAAATTTCAGTGTTTTTAACATAAAATATATATTTTGTGAAGTAATTATTACTCTGATATTTATACACAGTGCAATACTGCGAAAAAAGAATGCTAACTTAGAACGTTCTGGTAAAATTCTTCAAGACGTACAATTAAGGCAGTAAAATTGCAGTAAAGTCATTGAGGTTCGAAAAGCTTTCGCAAACGCCTTCGCTTCATATGTAAACCAATTTTCTTGTTGAAACAAGAAAGCAACAATACTCTCTGAATCAAATTCCTAACAAACAACAGTGGGATGACTTTCTGTAGAAAACTTCCACGTGACCAAGAATTTTTTCTCATGAACGTGTTTAGCAGTAAGCTGTTTTTAATGCATTAAGATCGCGAAAAGGGCTGAGACATTTTGCAAGGCATTTGGAATCTGTTTGCCAAAAGTACATCCAAGTAAAGCTATTAATTGGTCTAGATTGATTGATTATACCCGGAGAAGTCTACATTAATTTCACAAGCATGTGTTTATCAAGAGAGGGGAAAGTCAAGGTTAGAGTTTCATTTTTAGATTTTGCACCGAAATTTCTACGCATGACACCACAGATTTCTTAGTGTATTTCTCGCATTTTGCCAACATTGGCTCTATGAAATTTCATAAAACTTGGTAACTCTACAACCAATTCACATGACAATGTAATTCATTCCTACATTTAGGATCTATGTATGAACTAGTATACACTGTCGAAATCTATTAAGTCACAGATTTGGCGCGGCAATTACGGGGTGGCATAACTACCAGCGTTTTTCTTCGTGCATTTTTTTTTGTTTTCCAAACGTCCTCTCACGATAAAATTTGTGTTTTTGGAGTTACAAAACTGTTATTTGGAGTTGCAAAACTGTTATGAGTGTAACGCCGGAGTCAAGTAGGCAAGTTAGATGTATTTACGGGAAGCACACTTCCAATTAAAGTGCTGTCTACCAAACGTATATAATGCAAGCTGATTGCCGTTTGCAGAAGAGAATGTTGCGGTCGGAGTCTATTCTGTGAACGCACTTTGCTTCCTCTTAGCTGCATGAATTCCTTCCGGTATAGACTTGAAATGCTTGTATAAGAGGCAGCTGCGCTTTTGACTAAGAAAAACATAACCTAGAATTGTTACTAATATTTCGATATAAAGCAAGCACCTTTCTATCTTTGTTGCTTTTTCATCTGCATTTACGAAAAACATGCTCACTGACCGTAACAATTTCTTCTTTGCTATACCAGCGCACCGTGTTTTCCTGTTTAGCGCTGTGCACCATAAAGTGTATCTCGGTTTTCCGAAGCTTACTTCCGTATTCTAGAACGTCCCTTCACTCAACGCTCCACCTTCACTTGAGAAAGCCGATGGGAGCGCCGTCTCTAGTCTCGACTAGTCACTGTACATCAGCGATAATCTGCTGTGATTCTTGAGTAGCGCAGTGCTCTTTTCAGCCGAGCGGCGGCACACTGCTGTGCCCAACTCTGTCAAGTGAAGGGTGAAAGTCGAGTCGAGGAGCGTTTGTGAATACGGGGGTTATTCTCCAAAGGTGCAGTGAAGTGGCGATGCAAGTAAACAAATGGAAGTTTTTTTTTTTTTCAGAATGATGTATTTTACTTTTTATTTGCTTTCACAAGTTTAACATTTCTACCTTCTCGACAAAAACTGAAAATAGTAATTAAACTCGAAGTAGGTTAAATTGCTTTTTAAAAGCACAAACTCGCTACTCAAAACTCAAAAAAAAAAAACGCCAGGCCTGTGTGGAAGGCGCAGCACAGTCTCAGCGAAAGCTAGAATAGCGGCCTTTCGGAGCTTTTTTCTAAACACTCATTGGGTAACTACTGCAAGCACACTTGCTTGATACCCATTAGGGCATTATTAATAATCTTTCGGGTAGTAGGCCGGCATTCGCTATGCTACTTTTCGTTGTGGCATACTTTTCTTCTTCTTCTGGCACGACACACTTGGGACATAAGCTAACAGTGGGTAGTCTGCTGAGGAGAAAGAGAAGTAGTTGGAACAATGGCAGAGATGCATTAATAAACCACGCTGTGTTTTCGAAACCGCGTTTCAGAGTGCTATATTTATTGGTGACCCGGACTACGAACGCGATCTTCCATGAAGCAGCGTGAACGTCTCGACAGCCTCAGTCCTGGTACCGCTGCCACTGCACCCAGCCATGTACCCTCTTCGGGTGTTGTTGGAGGTACTACTACCATGACGCTACCACAGCTGTGGCTTGCCGATCCCTCCTTATGGTTCATTCAAGTCGAGAACAAGTTCCGCATTCATGGCATAACGTCAGAAGTTCGCAAGCATGAGCTCCTCGTTGAAGCGTTGCCGCCACAGGCAATGGCCGAAATACGCGACATCCTCGTGGGCCCACCTGGTGACACTTCACATACGGCAGTCAAACAGGCTCTTCTTCACCGACTCGTTCCGCCTAAGCATCGGCGCATTCAGCAACTTCTGTGCAACGAAGAGCTCGGGGACCGCCGTCCCACACAGTTTCTACGTCACCTGCAGCACCTGCTTGGGGACCAGCCGGACGGCTCGGAAACATCCATATTACGTGAGTTGTTTCTACAGCGTCTTCCACCTACCATGCGAATGGCTCTTGTCCCAGCTCAGGATAAGCCGCTGTCGGAGCTGGCAGAAATGGCCGATGACATGATGGACGTTGCTCCGGCAGTCATAAACGCTGTCCACACCTCTCCGATTCCCGAAGCAGATTCCCTTCGAGAAACGGTAAAAGATCTCGCTTCTGAAGTCGCCAACTTGCGCCTGCGATTGCTGAGCATTCGCAACTTAAATGACCAGCCTCGTCCACATCGACCATCTCTCACGTCGGCTGCTCCGCAACGGCCCCTCCACCAGCCCGAGCACTGCTATTCACCGCAGAACACATGCTATTATCACCGGCGTTTTCGTGCCGCGGCTCGCAGATGTGTGCCACCTTGCTCATGGCGCATGGGAAACGCTCCGGCCGATCGTCAATAACAGCGGCGGGCGATCAAGGCCAAGCATCAAGCCGCCTTTTCCACATCACCAACAGAACCACAGGTCTGCGCTTGCTGGTGGACACTGGAGCAGACGTCAGCATAATTCCAGCATCCAAAACTGACCAGCGTCTTCGCGAGAAGTCAACTCCTTTACAGCGATCAATTCTTCAGTCATCGCAACTTACGGACAGAAGTCTCTGACCCTTGATCTCGGTCTTAAGAGGAAACTGGAGTGGTTATTTTGGATAGCAGACGTACGCCACGCAATCTTAGGCGCCGATTTCTTAATGCATTTTTATCTGCTCGTGTATATGAACCGCTGTCGCCTGGTGGATAGCTATACCGGCTTATTGGTCAATGGGTTTCTGTTACGCGCTACGGCCCTAAACCCCACATTCGTGAAACTACCCACGTCACCATATACAGCTCTGCTCAGCGAGTTGCCGGAGATTACAACGCAGTCTCCCATGGATAAGACCCCCAAGCACACTGTGACCCACTGCATCGTTACCACAGGCCCACCGGTTCACTGCCGCCCTCGTCGACTTGGCCCTGGTAAACTTCGAATTGCTCGCAACGAGTTTGAGCATATTGTTACGAATAAATATAGCACCTGGTACTATATAAACTCTTTATTTAGGGCGAACTTGTGCCCGTAAACTCGAAGCTAAAAATGGTCAGCCCAAAAAATGTCTGTGCTCGCTGACTCGACTTCGTCGGTCTCTTCTTCTGCCCCTCGAGTCTCGTGCCAGTCCCATGGCGTAGCATCGTGGCGCGTGCAGGACGGCGTTCCATGGCACGGCTTTCTTGCTACTTGCTTGACGGCTTTTACGAACGCGAATTGTGGTACGCGTCTTCTGCGATGGTCGAGCTGTGGCATTAGTCCCCCTCCTAGCACGCATCACCCCGATGCGTAGAGCCGGCTGACAGTTTCTAAACAATAGGACTTGTCCTTGTGTTAGACGACGTTGTTCAGTTCCTGTTGTAGTACGGTTTCATACGTACTACGTGTACAACTTCCGGGAGATTCCTGCGTCGTGTTGTGCATACTTGACCTTCAGGGATCACTTCGTAGTTTAATGGGCCTAGCTGACGAAGAACCCTGTAAGGGCCAAAATAGCGCCGCATAAGCTTTTCTGATAGGCCACGTGCACGTACAGGCGTCCAGACCCACACTTGGTCTCCAGGGGAGTATTGAACGTCCCTTCGTTTTAGATTGTAACGGTGCGCGTCGACGTTCTGCTGTTGAATGATGCGGTTCCGTGCTAGTTGTCGCGCCTCTTCTGCCCTTTCTACATATTCGCTTATGTCAGGGTCCTCTTCATCCGTGCTGTTGACAGGCAGCATCACGTCTAATGTCGTTATTACTGTCCAACCATAAACAAGTTGAAATGGCGTGAAGTGAGTTGTCTCTTGTACTGCGGTATTGTATGCAAATGTAGCATACGGTAATATCGTGTCACAAGTCCGATGCTCAACGTCCACATACATCGCGATCATGTCAGCAAGCGTCCTGTTCAGCCTTTCAGTTAACCCGTTAGTTTGCGAATGGTATGCGGTAGTTCTTCTGTGGTCGGTGTGCGTTAGTTTCATGACAGACTGTACTAGCCTGGCAGTGAACGCAGTTCCTTTGTCAGTTATAAGAACTTTAGGTGCGCCATGTCGCAGCACTATCTGGGTCACAAAAAACTGAGCCACTTCATTTGCCGTTCCTTTTGTGAGAGATGACGTCTCGGCATACCGGGTCATGTAGTCGGTTGCTACAACTATCCAGCGCTTCCCAAACGATGACATAGGAAATGGTCCCAGCAAATCCATTCCGACCTGCTCAAACGGGACTTTCGGTGGCTCTATCGGTTTCAAAAGACCTGCTGGTTTTAGGGGTGGTACTTTGCGTCTTTGGCATTCTCGACATGATCTTACGTAATGCTGTACTGAATCCATCAATTTTGGCCAGTAATATCTCCGGCGGATTTTCGCCAAAGTCCTACTAATGCCCAAGTGACCTGCCGATGGGTCATCATGACACGTTTCTAAAATTTCCGCTCGCAGTGATGATGGTATCAGCAGTAGGAACGTTTCACCGGTGTGTTGAAAGTTTCTCTTGTAGAGAACGTTGTTGCGGAGGACGGAGGAACGTAGTCCACGGACGAAAACTCTGCCCCTCTAAATATTGAATGAGCAGAAGTAATTCTGGGTCCATTCGTTGATCATGAGCCATCTGCGACACATTCACAGCTCCAAGAAATGCGAAGTCTTGTTCATGCTCAGGAGACGAGTTCTGGATTGGTGCTCGTGACGAGCAGTCCGCGTCATTGTGCTTGTGGCCAGACTTGTAGACTACGGTGATGTCATATTCTTGTAGACGTAGGCTCCATCTAGCAAGTCTTCCGGAAGGATCCTTGAGGTTCGCAAGCCAGCACAATGAATGATGGTCACTGATGGCGCGGAATGGTCTCCCGTATAAATATGGACGGAACTTACTGATGGCCCATATAACTGCGAGATATTCCTTTTCCGTAGCTGAATAATTATACTCAGCTTTCTACAGAGTGCGGCTTGCATAAGCAATAACTTTTTCTTCCCCGTTCTGCCATTGAACAAGAATAGCACCGAGGCCAACGTTGCTGGCGTCCGTATGAATGTCTGTTTTGGAATCTTCGTCAAAATGAGCAAGTATGGGAGGTGACTGCAAACGCCGTCGTAACTCAGAGAAGGCGTCTTCTTGCTCTTGGTGCCAGATGAATGGCACACCTTCCTTCGTAAGCCGTGTCAGTGGTTCCGCAATCTTGGAGAAATTTTCAACAAAGCGCCTATAGTAGGCACAAAGCCCCAGGAAACGTCGCATAGCTTTCTTGTCTCTTGGCCTTGGGAAATTTTCAACCGCAGTGATCTTATCCGGATCTGGGCGGACACCATGAGAACTGACAATGTGCCCGAGGAACCGAAGCACCCGGAACCCGAAGTGGCACTTTTCGGGTTTGATCGTAAGTGCAGCCATACGAATAGCGTCCAGTACCGTTCTTAATCTCTGTACATGCTGCTCGAACGTAGTGGAAAAAATTACTACGTCATCCAGATAGACAAGACATGGCTGCCGTTTGAGGCCGGAGAGCACAGTGTCCATCATCCTCTGGAAGGTAGCGGGAGCAGAACACAAACCAAATGGGAGTACTTTGAACTCGTAGAGTCCGTCGGGTGTCACAAACGCCGTCTTTTCCCGATCTCGTTCGTCGACTTCTATTTGCCAGTACCCGCTCTTTAGATCCAACGATGAAAAAAAGTGAGCATTGCGCAGTTTATCCAACGTATCGTCGACTCGTGGGAGTGGGTACACGTCTCACTTCGTGACGAGGTTGAGTTTTCTGTAATCAACACAGAACCGCAAGGTGTTGTCCTTCTTCTTCACCAGTACTACCGGCGATGCCCATGGGCTTTTGGAGGGCTGTATGACATCGTCGTCGAGCATCTCCTGTACTTGCTTCTTTATCGCCTCCCTTTCTTTTGGAGCTACTCGGTATGGATGCTGACATACTGGTCTAACATGCCCTTCGATTACAATGTGGTGCTTTGCTACAGGCGTACGTCCGACTTTCGAAGAAGAGGAAAAACACTCTGCTAATTCCTTGATCAACTCCACAATCTGGTCTTTCTGCAGAGATGAAAGCTCTCGGTCAATATCTATTTTCTCGAGGACACTGTCCACTGTTGAGGGCGTTGTAGGTACTTTTCCTATGGTGCAAACATCTGAGATTTGTATGAAGTCATGAAGTGATGCTATGGCTGCTCCCTTCGCCACATGCTGTACCTCATTGGTAAAGTTAGTCAATAGCACATCAGTATATCCGTTCCGCAGGTTCACTAGATCTCTCGCCACGCATATTCCCTTTGTGAGCAGCAGTTCGACATTTCCATCAGCTAGTCCGGCATATTCACGAAAAACGTCGCTTTTCACAGAAACTGTCACAATGCTACGTGGCGGCACTGTCACACCTTCATCCACAATACGAAGAGACGAAACAATTGGTTGCTCCGCATGACACACGGCAACAGCGTTCTCTGTAGAGAAAGAAACTTGGGATTTCTGCAAGTCGATGATGGCACTGTTTGCTTGCAGAAAGTCCATGCCCAGAATTGCCTCACGGGAACATTCAGGGAGAACAATAAAACTGCAGACGTACACATGGCCTCTTATTCCCACTCTCGCTGTGCACAATCCTACGGGGCTGACTAAGTGCCCGCCGGCGGTGCGTATCTGCGGTCCGGTCCAATGAGTGAGCACTTTCTTCAGCTTCTTTGCGAGCATGCTACTTATTACTGAGTAGTCTGCACCTGTGTCTATTAACGCTATGGTTTCGACGTCGTCTATTCTGACTTGTAGCTCGGATGTCACGTCACCATTACTGCGCTTGTCCGTCGTTGTGTCAGTGTCGTCGTCTGATCCGGTTAGCGATGGAGGGTTTTCAGTTTTTCGAAAATCAGCGGCCCTGCCTCCACAGGTCGCCGGTTCTAGTTTTCCCGTCGCGAGCTTGGTGAACGACGCCTCGGGAAAGTAGATAATGGGTGTGGACTCGGCGACCTATTGCGCATTGGTGCAATCGACCGCGATTCATGTCGCTGAGTGTTTGGATAGGCATAGCGCGAAGATAAATATTCTTCGATTTCGTAAGGGCGCTCACCGTTACGAGGGCAGGGCGCATTCACTGGGAAGCCGCGTAGCCCGACTCGACGGTAGTGGCATGTCCGGTAAAGATGACCTGCCTCCCCACAGTGGTAGCAGAGGGGCCGCCGGTCTGCCGTGCGCCATACATCACTTTTGCGGGGTCTTGCTTCTGGCATCGGCGCTGGAGTACTGCGAGGAAAGGTCGGTGGCATAACGGGAGCTTGTGCAAAGCTCGGGCGTCTCATGTCTTGCCGTACGACTTGCGCGTACGACAGCTGTGGCTGAGGTTCCGGTTGCGAGTGGTGTGGCACCTGAGGCTGCGGTTGAATAATTGCTTGCCGCACTTCTTCACGCACAACGTCCGCAATCGAGAGCATCGCTGAAGGACTTTGGGGGAGTTGCAGTTTCTGGAGCTCCTCCTTAACAATAGCCCTCACCATTTCCCGGAGGACGTCAACGTTGGTGGGGAGGGTTGTTGACTCCGCCCTGACTGAAGAGACACTGAAGTCTCTGTTGTACAGTCGCGCACGTTGTTGTAGTGTCCTTTCCATGGTCGTTGCCTCGGACCGGAGCTCCACCACAGTTCGCGGTGGATTACGCACCAAGCCTGCAAAAATTTCTTCCTTTACTCTGCGCATTAGGTGCCGCAACTTCTTCTCCTCGGCCATGTTTTGGTCGGCTCGGCAGAAGAGCCGTGACATGTCTTCTATGTACATGGCCACGCTCTCGTTATTCCGCTGGTTCCTCGCCTGAAGAGCAGCCTCTGCCTTCTCTTTGCGGTCCGTGTTCAGATAGGTTGCGATTAGCTCTCGTCGGAAGTCGTCCCATGACAGCAAGGACGCTTCGTGGTTCTCAAACCACGTACGTGCCAAATCTTGCAGGGCGACGTAAACATAACGAAGTTTTCGGGCTTCGTCCCAACCATTCAAACGTGCAACGCGCTCGAAGCCTTCAAGCCAATCCTCGGCGTCTTCAAAGGTCTCACCGTGGAAGACCTCTGGTGTACGTGGCGAATCCACGATGAGGTGAGATGAAGATGGCATCGACTGAGTGGCCATCGCAGTGACACTTGTGCTTGAGGTCTCGACAGGTATTGATGAGTCAATTAGGGGGCCAAACTCGGGCTGCTCACCACGTAGTCGGCGACTCGTGCGTTGGTGCACAGGTGTCAATTCTGCTGGCTCCAATCTTCTGGGATCTGGGCTTCTCCTTGCCTGTGGTGGGCTTAGAATCATACCCAGCACGTCCACCAGATTGTTACGAATAAATATAGCACCTGGTACTATATAAACTCTTTATTTAGGGCGAAATTGTGCCCGTAAACTCGAAGCTAAAAATGGTCAGCCCAAAAAATGTCTGTGCTCGCTGATTCAACTTCGTCGGTCTCTTCTTCTGCCCTTCGAGTCTCGTGCCAGTCCCATGGCGTAGCATCGTGGCGCGTGCAGGACGGCGTTCCATGGCGCGGCTTTCTTGCTACTTGCTTGACGGCTTTTACGAACGCGAATTGTGGTACGCGTCTTCTGCGATGGTCGAGCTGTGGCAATATGTTACAGTTGCAAATCATTCGTCCATCATCAAGCTCGTGGTCGTCGGCGCTACAAATGGTTCCCAAGAAGAACAATGACTGGCAGCCCTGTGGTGATTATCGGGCTCTCAATGCAGTCACCGTTCCAGATCGATACCCGTTACCCAATATTCAGGACTGTACTGCCCTTTTAACCAGCACAACTGTATACTCGAAGATTGATCTTGTAAAAGCTTATCACCAGTTCCCCGTTGAACCTTCTGACATTCCCAAAACTGCAGTAATTACCCCATTTTGGCTCTATGAGTATTTACGAATGCCTTTCGGTTTGAGAAACGCAGCTCAGACATTTCAGCGTTTCATAGACGAAGTCACAAGAGGCTTACCGTTTTGTTTCGCATATATAGACAATCTTCTCGTTGCCAGCAAGGATGCTGAAACGCACAAGGCACATCTACGTCAGCTTTTCACTCGACTGCGTGATTACGACCTTGTCATCAATGTAGAAAAGTGTCAGTTCGGAGTCTGAGAGATAGCATTCCACGCACATCAGATCTCTAAAGATGGCATCACTCCTCTACCTGACAAGGTTCAAGCTATCCTCAAGTACCCGCCTCCCACGTCCATACGCAGTCTACGACGTTTTCTCGGACTCGTCAATTTTTATCGCCTCTTCATCCCTACATGCTCTACACTGCTGCAGCCTCTGGAAGCACTACTCTCGACTTCGCAAGCCGAGTCAGCCGTACTTCCCTAGGACACGGTCGCGGATCAAGCTTTTGCCACCGTTAAGACCAAGCTCGCCCAGGCCACCCTCCTGCACCACCCTTCACCAACTGCTTCCACTAGCCTCGTGGTGGACGCTTCTTCAGAAGCAGTTGGGGCCGCTCTTCATCAATGGATCAATGGTGCATGGGCTCCAATTTCCTTCTTTTCCCGCAAGTTACGCGACACTGAGCGCCGATATAGTACTTTCGGACAGGAGCTCCTCGCGGCCTACCTTGCGGTGAAGCATTTCAGGTACTTCCTTGAAGGGCGACAATTTGCTATTCTTACCGACCCTTGTTTCGGCTTTACGTTCCTGCAGTGCCACGCACGCTCCTAGAGAACTTCGACACCTTGCTTTCATTGCCAAATTCACCACAGACATACGTTATGTAAAAGGCAGCTTTAACAGTGCAGCAGACGCTCTCAGTCGTATTACAATCAATGCCACGACAGGCACCACCGACTTTTCATTGTCCTCGCTTGCGGAGGCACAGGCATTAGACGATGAGCTTCCACGACTCCGATCATCTACTTCCCTCCGACAGGAACAAGTCAACTTTCCCGACGACGAAGTTACGCACTGGTGCGATGTTTCACGCAACTGCACTCGTATCTATGTTCCTTCACAGCTTCGTCAAGCTGTTTTTGACACCCTCCACTCCATCTGCCATCCAGGCGTAAGAGCCACGCAACATCTGGTCACTGAACGCTATGTCTGGCCGCGCATACGCGCTAACATTCGTGACTGGGTTCGCACTTGCAGAGCGTGTCAGCGTATCAAGGTGCAACGGCACGCCAAGCCTCCACGGGGAAAATTCCCTCTCCCTGATGCACGTTTCGACACCATTCATTTGGACATTGTCGGGCCATTACCTCCATGTCGGGGAAATACGTATTTGCTTACGTGTATTGACAGGTACACTAGGTGGCCTGAAGCAGCTCCGATGCCTGACATCACGGCAGAAACAGTTGCTCGTACCTTTCTTGCTACCTGGATTAGCCGTTTCGGTGTACCATCAACGGTGACTACTGATCGAGGCAGACAGTTGAGGAGGAACGCCGCTTGCTAGACGCGAGCCGGACGCGCTCGCATCGGCTCCTGCTTTTTAAAATGTTTTTGACCGCAAATTTGCCGATCGACCTCGGTTTTTCGACTCATCTGATCCAGTTTCTTTCAAGGATCGAGTGGATACCGACTTTGGCGGGTAGGTCAAGCTTTCCAACTTTTATTTGGGTGTTTCACCCTGTGCCACGTTGGCGCTCAGCTCGGCCTGCCGAGCGAGACGCTTCGAGGATGCCGCTCGAGGAGATGGTCTTCGGCGAAGAAATCTCCAGGCAGGAGGATGAAGCCTCCGGATGGATTGTTGCCCACTCTCGGAAGAAGCAGCATAAGGATTTTACGCCCGGCGACAGCCCTGGCCCCAGTGCCGGTCATCGTGCCGCCCGTCCAGCGCACCCGAAGGGGCCGATAAACAAGCTCATCGCCGCGTCGCGCCTGCCGCGATTGCCTAAAGATCACTACCGGGTTGTCGTACGTCCCAAGGGAGGCATGGATGTGCGCAAGGTCAGTGGAATCAAGGTTACCCAAGCTTTGGTGATGGCTGCTTGTCTCGGCCCGCCGCAGGCTGAGGAAGATATTGTTTGTGCCAATGAAATGCAGAACATTTTTGTGATCAGCACGCCACACGCTAGGAACGCAGAAGCCTGCGCTAAAGTGAAGCAAATTCGAGTGGGAGAAACGCTCCATGAAGTCTCTACTTACGTGACGCCACCCGGGGATACGTGCAGAGGAGTTGTTCGCGGTATCGACCCTGAGCTCTCTGATGACCGGCTTGGTGAGCTCTTCGTGCACGCAAGAAATCCGAAGGTTCTTGGAGTACGGCGCATCAAGAAAACGCCCACGGTGATCGTCCTGTTTGACGGTATGAAAGTTCCAAACTACGTCATGTGTGGGACGAACCTGATCCGGTGCACGCTCTACCGACGACAAATCGACGCCTGTCGAACCTGCGGAAAGCTGGGACATCGCTCGGACGTTTGTCCCACTCCTACAGTCATCACCTGCCCGGACTGTGGGGTCTCATCGCCCCCCGAGAATCATACGTGCCAGCCGAAGTGCTCCATCTGTGGAGGAGCGCATCCGACCGCGGATCGGGCCTGCCAAAGCAGGTACCAGGTTCCCTACATCGTTCGGCGTAGAAGGCGACGACGGAGAAAAGCAAACAAGCAGCGCGCGGAGTTCGTGCCACAGAAAGCTCCCGGCCTTGGGTTCAACCAGGGGGGTGGCCTTGATAACCCTGGGCGGGGTGCGGGTCACCGCTCTCGCTCGAGGGATAGGTCTGCCTCCTGTGCCCGGATTCAGCAGGAACCTACCTGGGCTGAACGAGTGGGCCCAAAACGTGAGTCTCGCACTATCGTGCAGCGCCAGTTGCCAGAGCAAGCTACGGCTAGAATACAGCAGCTAGAGCGTGAGAATGCAACTCTGAGGAGTGAGCTTCAGGAGATTAAAGCATTAGTTGAGGAGCTTAGGCAGCGCGAACGCACGCCGGAAGGGGCGGTGAAAGTGCAGCAGGCCGAGGCACAACCTAGAGGCGGTAAGCGAAAAGCCGCTGACCCTCCGGTAGATATCGAGAAGGAGTTCAGTGACTTTAAACAGGAAATTATGGGGGTGGTCCATGAAATTAAAGAGGCCATCGCTGGTGTCAGCTCTGTCATCCAGTCCCTTTCTGCAAGGGTGGTGGTGGTGGAGCAAAACCTAAGTAGCAATCATGGCGAAGCTAAATAAAACATTTGTCATTTGGCAATGGAATTGCGCGAGCTTCCACAGGAAGAAGGCAGTCTTGCAGCAGTTCGTCAGCTCACAGGAGAATAAGCCAGCCGTAATACTCCTCCAGGAGACCCTTAAAGGAGAGGTGGCCCTCCGGGGTTATCGCTCCGTGGCCTGCTGGGGGGAAGGAAAACGCGGGGTCGCCACCCTCATATCCGAAGAGTTCTCCTTTGAGGTTCGCGATGTACGTCCAGACCTAAAGGTGGAACATATACTCATTGAGTTAATCCCAAACTCTCGGCTTAAGGAGCACCTATTCATTCTCAACGTTTATAGCTCACCATCTGATACTCGGGAGACTTTTAATGCGCTTCTCTGCAAAGCCTCCAAAATCGCGGGCTCGGCTCCGTTGACAGTTGCTGGCGACTTCAATGCGCAACATCAGACATGGGGCTATATCAATAATACGGCTAAGGGGCGGGCGCTTCTGCAGCATACTACCAATCTTAATATGTTACTAGTTACTGATCACAACTTTCCCACACGTCTCGGCAATTCTGTAGCGAGGGACACCACGCCGGACCTGGCTTTTGTCAGGAACGTCGAGTGCCCTTTCTGGCAGAACTTGCATGAGAACTTGGGGAGCGATCATTTTATCGCGTCTATCTCCCTCGATGTTAAAGCACCGCCGCCGCGGGTTTTCAAAATTGTTGATTGGGATGCCTTTCGGGAACTGCGTCTCTCATAGCCATATGGTGGTTTTGGGACGTTAAACCCCACATATCAGTCAATAAAGCAAGCTGTCAGTATGGGTTGAGGATTCAAGAAATTTTCACATAAAATTATTTTTGTCTAATAAAATGTCTCATACCCACTTTTTTCATAGTTATTTGCATTATGCAGTTAATGTAGAAAAATGTAAATGATTAGCGGCTCAGAACCATAAAGATTAAAGGTAGAAAGAGTTCGTCCAAAAAGAGTTAATACTTTACACATCGCCATGCCATGAAACCAATACTGTGCAACTTACTACAAAACTGATTACATAGTTAAAATCAGCATAAAATCATATATATACAACGAAAATTTTATTGCCCTAGGCTAGATTAAGTCAACTTTTTTAAATTTTATCTTCCTTTAACTTGCTCTTTTGACATGGATATATGTTATTATTGATATATAGCTGAGTTTGAGTAATACTGAACACATCCCATAATTCTAGCTTTGGCCCTTACGAGCAGCATGTTGATTTTTGATCAAATTTCATTTCTTTACTTTGTCATCATTACATGCACTGCAGTTAAAACCTATGCTATTTCACTAAGGGGAAAACTACTCGAAAAATGTCATTTTTTATTAAAAAATATCGTTTTAACATTTGCCTCAGTAGATTACGTTTGGTTATTAAACTTTTATTTTGAATTAAGATTAGAAATTGGTGAAAGATTAATTTTATTCAGCCCATGTCACTCTGGCCTCAGCTACAGCAGTTGCTCAGGCTACAGTGTATGGTGAAGTTGATGTAAATAGAGAAAAAAAAGGCCAAACACAAAGGCGCGCACTTCGTAAACTGCCATTACCACCCGCACCGAGAGATAAGTTGAAAGATGGTGCAATACAAGAGGCACGAAATCATCAAATAGCAATAACCGCCAATCCAGCCATGCTACTTTAATTCTCAACATGAAAGGAAGTCGCCAATTCTGTCTATGAATAAGAGTGACTTCTGCTGTAAGCGGAGGCAACCAAGATTCAAGAGTCCACACCAGATTACTTATTAATGCTGACTAACAAACACCTTTGTGGCTGCACACCCCACATAGTATAAGCACCTCACAGATCATCATCATCATTTATTAACCCTAAGTCACGTCGGCGATTAACATATGTATTCATTTGAAGTGTGAACATCCGGCGTTCTTGAAGCACCCGAGACGTTGCTTTAAGGGAAGGATTTACTTAACTTTCAAGAAAACACAAGCCACACAGGCTACAAATACACCACACAGGCCATTAATCACGAGCTTCTCTTCGAACGTCGTCCTCTTCCTTCACTATCTACCAAAAGGGCACGTGAATTTCTAACATTCGGCCATCCTGCAACGCTTAACGTATTCGTTAAGGCTGTCCCGAAAATGTTCGTGACTTAACATACAAATGTTCGGCCATGCTCTTACATGAAATACTTAGTCAATGACACACGAAAGAAACAAGATAAAAAAGACACAAAAACAACACAAATAAAACCGTAATACCGATACACTGGCGCATTAAGCTCTTCATGGCACGCAGAAGTTCGCCCATTCGAAGCGTGAAACTTTCAAGATGTCGTACTTTCCGGCCATCTTGACTGGCTTGACCTTGAGAAAAGGAACAACATGCAGAATGCCAGAGTTCTTTTTTCTACACTTCAGTTTCGAAGTTTGGTTCGGCTCGGGCTTCGGCTTTTTGCCCATCTGCGGCGAATCTTTCTGCGGATTTGCTCTGGCATTTCCAATGTTCTTGGTTTCGGCTGGTTTTTTGGTTTCGGCTGTTTTGGCTCGCTATCTTCGTTCAGGTTGGTCCGGGGCTCTTCGTTCTTTCTTTCTGTTTGTCGGGCACTATTAACCATTTCTTCTAGTAGCTTGTCTTGTGCAACCTTGTTGTCCTCCTGCTTATCCTTACCTGTCACATTTTGTCTGTTGACTGCTTCTTTATGTTCTTCCTTGTTTTTTCCTACGGTTTTTGTCGTCTTGGCTTGGCTGGGTGTTTGGCATTTTACCTTGTGCAACCTTGCTGACCTCCTGCTTATCCATATGTGTCGCCTTTTGTCCCAGGGCTGCTGCTTTGTCTACTTCCTCCTTTTTTTCTTCTCTGCCTTTTATTGTTGCTATTTCTCCATTCGGGGTTTTTCTTCGCTGTCCTTTTTCGAAGCACCGGGTTGGGAGTTCGTCTGCTTTCTTTTGCTTTCGGCTTCAGCTTCACCCTTGTCTTATGGTTTCCTGTTGCTCCGGCAGACATATTGGGTTGTGGTTGTTTGCCTTCCTTCGTAGTCGGGGCTTTACAATCTCTGTAGTTCACGGCATGGGGCGAGGCTTGCTTGAAAAGTGGGTCTACGTGTCTTTTGGGGGTCGCAACAGGCACAACTTATGGCTTCTGTAGACACTGGGCATATTCTACTTCCGCCGCGGCGCTTCCGGTTGAGAGTAGATGATGGCCTGTCGCGTTAACTCTGGAGCCATGTTGGACAAAGGTACGACGGAAACGTAGCTCGATATCCTCCCACGATGTGAGTTGGGAGCTCCTCGAATGGTACCAGTCATTGGCAGCTTCAACCAGTCGGGCCTTGGCGATTTCCAGCGTGTAGGCAGCTGTCAACGAATGAAGTTTCGACGTTCGACGAACGTTTTCAATCCACTCGCAAGCCGAAGGAGCATCTTCGCGGAGCGGTAAAAGGGGCTGATGTTGCGGCTAAAGTGAGTGATCACCTGGAACGTTGGCGCTGGTTGAGGCTGTGCTGCGCCGGCCGAAATCAGTCTGTTTAGAAGGGTCGATACCTGTCTGTTCTTATCTTGAAGGGCTTGCAGCAGTTCCTGAGTAGTAATGGTGTCTCCGTGGTTGGAGTCAGCGTCTCCACCACCAGTCAGGTTGATTCTATCGTCGGTATGTTCCATACCAGGGTTAGGGTTACCACTTCCGTGCACTGGTAAAACTCACATCCGTTGGCGACTAGATTTCCATCCCACTTCTGAATTGTTATCTTCCAGCGTCCTTGAAGCACCCGAGACGTTTTAAAAAGGGAAGGATTTACCTAACTTTCAGGAAAACACAAGCCACACAGGCTACAAATACGCCACACAGGCCATAACTTCACGAGCGTCTCTCCAAACGTTGTCCACTTCCTTCACTATCTACCAAAATGGCACGTGCATTTCTAACAGAAGTAAGGCAAAACGTGTGCCTCGGCAATATTTTTTAGAATAAATCTGCAGTCAAATGGCGTTCATTGCACAAATCCTGTAATTTCCCTTGATGATGAGCCAAGCTGGCTGCTGTCCTAAACCCATACGCATGAGAACATTTTAAAAATAATCCTGCAAATGACGTTCAGTGAACATTATCAGGATGCTGCCAAGCGGACAAGGACGTTAGTACGTTTTGAGGACGAGCATAAGACTTCGACTGTTGCCTGGGTAATCCCAGGTGACGAGTCCAGCGTGTATGGGTACGACCCGAATACCAAATCTCGGTAGTCATAGTGAAAGCATTACACTACCAAGACCAAGGAAGGCCCGCCACGTGCACAGCAACGTTAAAGTGATGCTGACTGCTTTCTTTTGACTCCCGCGGTGGGGTACACCACGAGTACGCGTCACAGGGCGAGACAATCACGCAACAGTACTACAGAGATGTCCACCGTTACCTACGTGATGCTGTGCGGCGCAAGAGACTACGGTGAACAGGAAACAAATGCATTCATTGTGACAATGCTCCTGATGAATCCTTGCACTTGATTCAGACTTTTTTGGCAAAAGAAAAAAAAACAGACTCCTTAAGTTCAATAGGCTGCTTGCTCTCTTGGCGTGACCCCCCCGAGACTTATGGTTGCTTCCCAAAAGCAAGAGGTCATCAAAAGGAGCGCAATTTTAGCCACGATAAGACATTACGATTGCAAAGACAGCTGAGCTTGACTCCATTCCAAAAGAGGCCTTCTGGAAGAAGTGTGGAGAGTCCCGAAGAGACTACTTTGAGGGTGATTAGGTTTTAAAGGCTCAATGCCAGTTATTCTTTTCTTTGGCCCCAGGCCAAATACTTTTATAACAGACCTCGTATATCGCTGGTCTTCCTGGACGTTGATGTGACCGAGAATATGTTTCTTTGAACTTTTAATAGTTAACTTAGACACAATTCAGTTGACGGTTTCTTTTTTCATACTCTGTGACAGGGACTGATTAACAGAGCTTATTGAATGGCATATTCATCGCGCATGTGATGCAATCACGAGATGCAAGTCTCACTGCATTCAGTTCCTCCGTGCTCTTGCGCTATAGGGTACGGGCGAAATATTACTTACTCGGCGACGTTGGATTGTTAAACCCGGCGGTGTTGAGCGTATAGAAGTGAGGCCCCCGAAGACAAGCCTGTCACAGGCGCATTTGTATGCGCATGTGATCCGAAGGGACTTCTCACGTCACGTTGCAACAGTTACGTTTCCACAGAGAATATGGTGAAGACACGACAAACACCTTTGCTGTACAAAGCCCGGCGATAAGCACTGATCAGCCTTCAGCGGTAGGGCAAATGCGAGCCTCGATCCGCCCAGCCCAATAAAAGTTTTTTTTTATCTCCCTCAGCAACGCTACCATACTTTACAGTTTGCAAGCTTCGGACTGGATCTCTTGCAGAGGTTCTAGTATTAATAATAGGTGCTCTAATATTGGAGCGCATATCTACAGAAAAAAAAAAACACATCTGAGAATTGCCCTGTAAGGTTCGGCTCACATGCTCGCAGGAGCCTCAACTACAGATCACCAGCACTTTCTAATCATGTTCAAAATGTGTTGCAGTGCCTTTTCAAGTCCCAGTAGGTGCTTTTGGCATGATAATTTTCCAGCAAGGAATACTGAGGCGATAAGTCAGCGACGAAACGTTCAATGTTCAAAAACGAAAATCTGCGGCAGTTTCATGTAGCTACATTTACAAGCCCAAAAAAATGCCTGTAAAAACTAAATACTATTTCAAACATTTATACACAAACGTTTCGGAGGCTTTGCATGCAACATAATTTCTTAACCTTATTTTGCCCTGCACGACATTCGTTGATATCCACAAGTGTAAAGAAAAGAACACTTGCAATGTAAGCAGGACTTGACAGACGAAAACAGAAATGGCACTTTTCAGTCTTTTTTTCTTTCTCTGCTATTCACAGTTTACAATATGTCAGCAAAATGGAAGGCACATTTACTTTTGCTGAGTTATGTATACACTAAATAACATATAAAGTGCAGGAACATAAGCACCCTTCTCCGATGGCCGTTTATAATAGTGCTTGCTATTTTTTTTTTTTTGTCTTCACTAGGTGCTGCAGTTTATTGGTGATACATTACCAACCGAATAGAAAAGTTTGTCACGCGTGCTTTTAACTGCATTAGACAATAGTATCCCTAAGCAAAACATGTTTCAGTCTACAACAAACTTTTGCAAAAGTTATCAATTACTAAAATATTGACCTTTTTAGCTCTTCTGCCACGCTCACATAATTGCAAAGCTGAAATGATGTCCTAACCATTTGGCATTCCTAATGCTCATTTTAGTCACGAGACCAATATCACATCATAACAACTGTTACAAACCCCACAGCCATTCATAACAATCTCACAGGGGTGTAAGTAATGCGAGCGAGGAGAATAAGTGACAGGATAAACAGTAGCCTATGAACAGGTAACAATAGAATTGTGAACATTCACAACTAAAGATTGCTCGAAGTAAACGATCAAATGCTGTTCAACGAGGCGTGCACTATAAAAACAAATAAACAGTTACATTAGCCCACCATTTAATATCTCAGTAACTGAGTAGTCAAGATTATTATACAGGCAGTGCCCCTCTTTCCTACCTTAAATATGCATAAACCAATTGTTGATTGAAAGTACTTGGTGGCCAGTGTGGAGAGACGATTTATGAGTGCATAAACTATGAAACAGGAAGCAAAGATAGATACCAAGATATACTGCAACACATCAAAGCCAGTTTTTGTAAGTTGCTTCAAATATGAAGTGAGAAATTCATAAACAGATGGGTGGTGAAGCAGCCGTTTTGACAAGCGGACTTGTCTTTTTCAAGGCTACCAATTTTTAGCACTTGTGTGTGTATGTTTCGCACCCTCTCCTATGATCCAAACAAAGGAGAGAGAAGGAGAGGGCAACCACGAAAGTTGGGGAGGGAGGGAGGTACATTGAGAGGCCACTGTGGCGACTTGGGTTAGTCAGAGGGAAGAAGACATTCCATGAAAAAAAAATAGCGGGGTAGGTTGGGGAGGGGGGGGGGCGATGTACACGTGTCAATACATGATTAGGGGAAAAAAAAAACATTGCTTAAAGGGAAACTGAAGCACTTTTCTAAAAAAAATGACTTAGGAGAGTGTAAGGACAGTTGAATTAGAAAAATGCTGCTGAATTAGAAAAGCAATGTGAGATTTCTCAAAAGTGAATGCCCATACCACTTTTTAGTGAAAAAACAGAGGCTGTGGTCGCCGGGCTTCTTGAGATGCCGAGAGAACACGGCGACGTCATTCTCGGCATGCCACGTCATCTGCAAAAGCAGCACTGCTGAAGTGTGGCCTCTTCGATAAGTACCGGTAACAGCACGTCATGGGTTAGTCCCGGAGGCCGTGGTAGAAGATAAGAAAGAACACTTTCTCTGGGGCAGAGGAAACGAAGATGATGTATGTTTCCACGCCCACACTTTCAGCGCGCTCGCGGGGGCGGAGCAAGACAAGTTTTCATTTTGCTTGTTCTAAAGCTCCTGCAGTTACGGCCACAAAATCAATTATGAAATCATCAACAATAATGCCGGTCCTTCCTAAACACGAAGTTTGATTGAATTCTAAAATCCCTTCAGCTTCCTTTAACAATGTTAAGTTCAAAATCTAGAAGATTCAAAACATTGGTTTCCATTGTGTATGCACCATATCAAATGAACTCAAGAGCACCTTTAGAAACATTTATACCTTCTGGCTGAAGTGTACTAAACTTGTGACTAAGGCCTGTATATGTGCTCTGTATATTTTCTCTCTCTTCGGACCAGAAGTTTGACTTGCAGATGTAAAGTTTGAGGTCGTCAAAATTGTGACCTGCTGGATTAAAATGCTGAGCCACTGCTTTCGGTAACTTCTTTGCCATGTCCACGCAGAGCCTGTTTAACCTAACATTAACAGGCTGCCCTGTTTTGTCAATGTACTGGCCGTGACAATATGAATATTTGATCATATAGACAACAGTTTAGCATGTTGTCTACATGATCGAAGCACGCAACGGAAACTGATAAGTTTTCAGTTTTTCTAGAAATTTCTAACTTAACATTGTTCACTGGTGTTTTCTTCCATCAAGCATTACTCAAGTGACACGTGTGCACACCCAGCCCCCTGACCTCAATACTTTTTTTTTTTCATGAAATACCTTTTTTCTAATCCCATTCCCCACGACGGCCTCCCATTTTGCCCCCTCCCAATCCCGACTTATGCGGATATGCTCTCCTTCTGCTTTGTTTAGATTGAATGAGAGGGTACAAAAAATACACACATAAGTTCTGAGAAAATCAATAGTGCTCTTGAAAAGACAAGTCCACTTGTCGAAACTTTGACTCCAGCATCCACACCCTGCTTTCGAATTTTTCATTGCAGGTTTCCATCTTCCCTTTTGTGCTTTTAGTTCAAGTGTAGTGTAACATTCCCTCCTCTTTTTTCCAGCATTTCAATGTCTAGCCTAATTTTTGTTTTTAAGGGTGACTCATATATTTATTTACTACTGCAGTATATTCAAATTAACCTGCACATCAAAATTAAAAACTTACTACACAAAATGCTGCAAACACTGTGGAAACATGACCTCCCAAACAAGCAAGAAATCTATTATTTAAAGTGGCGTTCAACTGAAGTGATGAATGTCACACCAGGATAGACTAAAAAAAAAAAAAGAAGAAGAAGGAAGTGATGACACAGTGTACCATGCTCATTCTTTATGCAGGAACGACTTTAGCATAAAAAAAGTCCGATTGCAGTTACATTACAGTTCAAAAACACACAGTAATTACAAATTCATTCAAGGACTGTGTCCCTTCAACAATAAAATCTTATTAAATATCTCTTGAAACATGTGCATACATATGGTTATTTCTTTGTAATTTACAAGCAACTATGAAATATAAGCTAATTATCTGGTATCAAAGGTTAACATGATGTGTTTGTGAACTGAAACAAAATGTTTCATGCATGTGGCATACTTACATTACAGTGCACATTATGTTTTCACAAACACTAAGAATGATATTTACAAGCACTGCAGTTCACTTGCAAGTAGTACATGCACGACCTACAACAGAAGCTGCGACAATGCAAGAACTTTTGAACAGCACCGAACAAAAAGTAAGTGGCTGTGAAAAAGGTGACGAAGAGAGCATAAAAAAAAAAGAGAGAGGTACGAACAATTCCATATACTACTCTGCCTACGTGAAGTTGACATTGCATCAGGTTAAAAATGTTTCCAACGCTCAACAACTTCGCAAAGCCTCACTTCTTTCATTGCTCTTGCATGAGAAATTTACATGTATCACAGAAGTTACGACAGCACAAATACTCCTGTGTTGAACAAAGCATGACCTATACATAGCCAAAGAAAAAAGATCAAGAAAGCTTGTACATAGAAAGATATTGTATATAAACAAAAAAGATATCTGTATATAAACATATATACAACATACGGAACAGGACAAAGAAAATGTGTAACAATATGTATAAGTAGATGGAGAGCACTTTTCCATTAACTGAACAAGCATTCACTAGACTGAAATTTTGTTGAGCTTGCGACATCCTTGTGGGTTAAAAAAAGAATACTTGTAGCAAAAAACCTTGACAGCCCAAAGCAAACAGCTATTTATTGATTCAAAAATCTGCCAATTATCTAAACAGAAAATGGAAGAACATGAAACTTTCAAAAAGAAGTTTCATCAAAAAGTTATCTTTAAAGGTTTGGAAGATAAAAAACAAACAACATGTGTATACAATTATACTATTCAAAATACATATAACGAAAAAAAAAAATTCTATTCCCTTCCTCTGCATCTGTGAGTGACAAACAAATCTATTATACAAATCCACATTACAAAACTTATCACTTTTTTCTAAATGCGGGTTGTTACTGTGCTTCTCCCACTTTCCTTTTTGCACAAAATATAGACCTTAAAACAACAAAACAAAAAAGCAATCTACCCCCATATTTTAGAACTTCCCTCCACTCGGTCGACCACTTCGACTCGAGAAAGTTGATAGCAGCGTCGCCCCTTGGCAGAACGGGTCACCCCATATGAATGATAACAGGCAGCTATTCTTGGGCAAGCATCGTGTCATACTCAGTTAAGCGGCGGCACTGTGGTCAACCAAGTTGAGCAAAGGACGGACTTCAAGTTGAGGCTTGTTTTAAATTACAGGGGTAGAAATCAACAAACTGTACTGCTAAGCGGGTAGAATTTGAGGCTGGCCAACAGCTTCTACATTTTCTCAGTGCCCAGGCGAAGGAGCGGATTTTAAAAGGAAGCGGGCGTGGGTGTAGTGTGGCATTGCGCCACCACTGCAGGGTAGAGGCCGAATGGCACAACGACGGTGGTTCACCCTCCTCAGTGGTGAGGACACAAATGTCTGCATTAAAAAAAAAACACAAAAAGAAAGCTGAATGTCGCCGAGGGCCACACCGTGAGTGAAACCATGCACACATGCACGGCATCGAAAAAAAGCGTACGACACGGATACACCACAAAACTGTTCGGTAAAGCCCCCTCCATATGCAGCATAGCCCCACACACGTGACGCTAGCTAAAACCGTGGTGCTGTCAATGCTCTT
This sequence comes from Rhipicephalus microplus, assembly GCF_043290135.1. Taxonomy (NCBI): domain Eukaryota; kingdom Metazoa; phylum Arthropoda; class Arachnida; order Ixodida; family Ixodidae; genus Rhipicephalus; species Rhipicephalus microplus. The sequence goes on along the minus strand of NC_134710.1, from coordinate 111,124,806 downwards.
TTTTTTGTTCTTGTTGTTTTGGAGGAAGGGGGTCAGCACATTTGCGGTTTTTTTTTTTGCCCTCGGTGGCTCGCGGGCCACGCACCCACCTACCCGCCTCGTGCCCTAGCCTGGGAGTAGCCACAAGTGCGCTGGGCACGCCGTCGCCATGGTCAGTGCCTGGTGAAAGCAGCACGCTGCTATGTTTGTGTTACTTTTCATCAGCCCTCAACCTGTAAAAGCTAGAAAGCAGCGCGAATTCAAATAAACTTGCATAAAAACACGAATTCGCGAGCTTCTTAATATGCATGGCCGTTCGACGCCAGCTTCCGGTAGTCTACTTGCGCAGCACCGCTGTGCGGCAGCGGCGAGCGGAGGCAAAGAGCGCGCTACACGGCCTAAAAAGAGCGTTCGCCCGGGCACTGGAAAACATATAGGAAGTACTGGGCTGGCACAAGCCAACATATCAGGGTGGGCAGTGGATGAAACTTCAAGAAGTGCACACACTGTCTACTGAGAGCTAGTGGCTTTGGGCATATCAGAAGCCACTCCTGTGTCCAAGGTGCAATTGCATGTGTGCCCCTTTCTATTTGAGATAGGACTTGTACAGCAGTGTACTGTGTATGCTCTCGCGCTCTTGCTCCAAAAGAAACAATATGTCCTTCAAGTTGACTCGTTTCACTCTTGGCCGCATCTGAAATAAAAAAGAAACAACATTGAAAATGGCAAAAGGTCATAGCAGACTTGGAGCCCATTTGCACAGATTATGTCAGCATGGATGCCAGATGTAGCTCAAAGATTAATAGAAAGCACAATTGATAAAGAAGGTCAGCATCTCAGCTAAACTCAGCAACAAGCAAATAGTCTTTAGTGGAAAGCAAAGAAATAACTATTTCGCGTAATAGAACATGTATAGTGTCAAGTGCCCGCTAATTGATGGCTGGGGCACTTAATAACTGCTGTAGTTTACCAGGGACTTCTGACACAGTCTGGTAAGAACCATCATACTTGACAGAATCTGTGTGACAAGGTCCTGAACAGGGGAGGAAACACACAGCCACAATATCATTCAAAGTGAGCACAGTAGAAAACATGAGCTTTTGTCATATTATAGCCCAGCACGTGGCCTGAAATTCGCAATTCTCAAAGACAGCTAGAAATCATTCTCCCTTCTCTCAATAAATGATACCATAAACCCAAATTCACAGCGAGCTGCATAGTTCTTGCGGCCGTTGCAGCATGCCATGACATACCCACGCGATCACACTGAAAGTAAATCATTGCGGGGTGCTCAAGGTGACATCACACTGTTTGTGAACAGGGAGAGGTCTATTGCAGCAAATTTTAGCACAATGACGTATTACTTGTTCCTGAAATGTCGAAAACAAACAAGGATCATTGGAGTAACTTTGCTAATGCAGAGTTCGATTATGCCATTTTTTTCAGCTCTTTCTCAGAAAATGGATACTTGTGAACAAATTTTATCACATCATGCCCATCACGTGCACAGCAAACCACTAGAAGACCGCTACAGAATGCCTTCATCTCTGTTGCTTGGAAGGGACAGCGCACAGGATACTATCTCACCCACCACTGTTAGACCTGCCCTCGAATGCTCAAGCAGAGAGCAAACACGCCACCCGACTTGAATGAGCATGAAAAAATACGTGGAGGAAAGGGTGGTGGGGGACCAGTTCCTGCAGCAGCAGCAGCGCTGAACTTTGATTCCAAGGGCGTGGTTGTGATAAACTGGCACCTGCGCTATCAGCAAGCATCAATGGGCAGCTTGTAAACCATTCTAAGTGGTGCGCTTTCTACTGATGAAAGATTGTGTGATAAGAGCATTTCTCCCTGGAGCGACCATAGGTCCTTTTTTATACCAGCGTTTTACAGAGTGTCGCGATGTCGGATTCAAAAGCATTAGCTTTCAACCTTCCTATTCTCATGGGGTCGTGAGCTTGACAAAGGCAGCAGCCGCTGTTGTCACGAGTGAACCTTATTTGGGCGAACCCTGTGCCCGGAAAACAAAACGTCACTCTACATGCAATACAAGCTGCAGACTGATAGCTGTAAACTAGAGCGGATTGCACAAGGCAGTGTTACACGCGTAATGATGCGGTAGCAAAAATAGACAGCGCGCACTGCATTACCATTACAAATTTTCGCTATTGCCGTCGTCACTTCACCAATAAAACTGACTTAATTTTTTCAGTTTATATGGTTTGGCTAACAGCTTTGCTGTCAAAACATCTATTGAGTCGCATAATGAAGTATGGACAGAAACAACACCTTAACAAAATTCATGCATGAGCCGAAATACGACGTCACCAAACTAATTTGATATGGATGCGGTGGCGCCGTTGGTGTAGCCCATGCGCGTTGCTCGGTTGACGATAAAACTCGACGAAATATGACGTTGCACACACAAATTACCGTTTAGGCACCGCTTGGCACAGCAGGTCAGATTGGCCCAGAATGGTGCAAATGGCACAGCACTTCCACCCCTGTTTCAAGTGCAGGGCGCTTCAGGGAACCAGGCCGTCATACGCTGTTGTGTGCAGTAGTATGCTGTCGTAATGCTCTATAGTAGCATATTGAGTGCGTGCTCGCAACAAGGAGACGTCTTCTTACTCTTCTTCGTCGAGCAGCTTGATGATGATCACTTATCATCATCAGCAAAAAAAAAAAGACACAACTAGTGTGCTTGGCATAATGCAGGCAAAACCCCTCCATAGACTTATAAAAAAGAAGACAAAGCAAGTGTGAAATAGAAACAGAGATAAAGGAAAAAAATAGGAAAAAAAATAGAGCACGAAAAAGAAATAAAGAGAAGAAGAAATAAATAGAACTAAGGAGAGGAATAACACAGGAAAAAAAGGAGAAAAGGAAAGAAAAAGAAAACCAAAGAGGGGAAAAAAAAAGGCTGCCAAGCTCTTCACTTACGTTAGGCTTCACTAACGATGGCTACTAGCCATCGTCATAATTCTGGCTTAGCCACCGTACAAAGTTATACCCAGCCCCCTCTCATTGATTATATTCATACCTAGTTAAAACAACAGCTTGAACACTATTTCTGGTTGGAAAGCACAGGTGCACATTTAAAAATTTGCTCTCAGAAGTAGCACAAAAATATTACGAAGTAGGAGCCTTACTTACTGGAAGTTTTGAGAATGAGTTGTTGAGGCCAGAGCCACTGCCAAGACCACCCTGGATAATAAGAAGGACAAAACAATGGTTACGCCAATGCTTACATCAATAAAAATATCTACAGTGTTACTATTGAGTGTCATAAAAAAAGAAGACATGCAGACTCAGAGAAGTCCTAAACATTAGCTCACCCCTGCATTCCCACTGTTTTCTGTCTTCAGCTTCTTCCGTGGACCAATGGCCAGAAGGGCAGTCATGTTTGCTTCTCTTTGTCGCATCTCCTCCATTTCTGCCTTTTGCATCTGAAACCATGAACAAATTTGTTTCATATTAAGGTGCAATAAAATGAAGTTTTTTCATAAAGAACTACAAGAAAAGAATTTGAGTAAAAAAAAAAAAAGAAGTGGCACAGTATGAACCATATCTTGAGGTGTAGTTTCTGAAATTCACAAGAGAGCATGCCATGAGCTCTCTTGCCTTTGCTTGGAGCATGCTTGAATGTTCATAGTACCACAAAGGGTTAATGCGCAGCAGTTTTGCTTTTGCAGCTTCACGACAGCTGCACTGGACTGCTCACAGACTACAAGAGCTTTCAGCAGAATATGATTAGGCAGACGGCAGATGACAGCTGCTATGAAAAGATGTGCATGGCATCAGCAATGCCTGAGTGAACTAACACTGTGCACATAGTTACCTAAATTTCTGCACCTAGTTCTCTAACCTTCTTTGAAATTATGTAGGCTTTCTATACATAGGGTTCTTTGTGCCACTTCAGTACAAACTAGACCATGACAATAAGATAAAGGAAATAAGCTGCCGAAGTGATGCATCTGAAATGTCTTTTTTTTTTTTTTTTCAGGACGATAAGCCAGAGGATTAGATTGCCTTCCAAAGTAGCAGAAATTTCTTCACATGATATATTTTCAAGTTCACTGCAAGATGTGTGCAGTAGTACACTCGTGTGGCTTCGTAAGTAAGAAATGGTATTACTAACCTAATTTATATTGTGTACTCTATGTGTCACTACATAAGTGGACAGTGAATTACGTTTTCATTGTCATGTTACCTGTATTCTGTATTGATATGTTGTATTCTCCCCCCCCCTCCTATAATGCCCTTGGTCACTGTGGACACCATGATAAATAAATAAATAAATAAATAAATAAATAAATAAATAAATAAATAAATAAATAAGAGATAGAGATATTACTATGGATTGCCTACCATGATACATCTTACAAAATCCGTACACAATAACACTTAGAATGCTTGGTGCCATGTAGATTGAGTCATTCCAAGTGAATGAAGGTGACATACAATAAAACATAATTTTGCATCTGTGGTTTCTTGATAGCTGCAGAGGTGTAATACGACACTATGTTAGCCTTATCGATGGATGTTTAAATATGTTCTGTTGCCAAGCTTGAAGACTTATTATTCATGAAAAGATATAGCAGACAGTGACATTTTACGAAAAAAAAAAAATGCATGTAGTGTGCACTTAGGAACCTCGCTGCAGAGCTACTCTTTAAAAGGACCCTGAAACAGTTTTGGTGATTTTGTACAAACACATTAGGCCAGTAGACTACACTCTAAGGGTCACTTAGGATTTGAGCTCTCTGAGTAAAGTGTAATTCATTATAACACATTTAAAGCTGTGAATCGCTGCAGATTGGTTCAGATCCCTGAAACTCGGCCAAACGCGTTTTCAACGGCCCGTTCTCATGGCGACATGCTCTGGCCATTTGACGTCACCGTGGCTGCTAATCTGATTGGCTGTCACAGGCTGTAGAATGCGTGGAAGTAGGTTTGGCTGATAGGGTGGCGGCACCTGTTGGGGCAGATATGCACCCCTCGATGATCTTTGTCTCTATAGCCAGACAGCATGCGTGCTGCAGGGGCCACTGTGTGATGGCCTCCAAAATTTGTGACGCAAATGGTTTGATGATGCTCCAACCTAAACACTGACAAAACTTAAAAAAAAAAACGTTTCAGGGTCCCTTTAATAGCATCACCATGTGCAGTGTTTAGCACTTTCCTAACCCAACAACTTACTTTCCAAATATGGATACGATATCAGCATGCACTTTCTGCACAAATGGTGATGCAGTATAATCTGGATTATGCATTACTGTCAGTTCAACTGCCACTTGATTATAATAAAAACTTTACAGCAATGAGCTTGTAGTCACTACAAAACTGCGCGAAAAATCGACAAGAAACAGAGAAGGCACACACACAAGCGCAGATGTGTGTGTGCCTTCTCTGTTTCTTGTCGATTTTTCGCGCAGTTTTGTAGTGATGATTTACCAACTCGCCCAGCGTTCAGTACTCTTGAGCTTGTAGTGTCTGCATTATGGGATATCTCACACACAAATAAACCTCAATGAACCCAAATATCTCATCAATCTCTCCCTTTTCCCTTTGTACTGACTGCTGGGCTAGCTCTCCTTGAATATAACTATTCTTTAATCCAAGGTGATCAACAGGCACAAAGAAAAAACAAACAGAATAAATTTACAGAGATATGTTGATCGCATTGTGATAAGTTACCATAGTTCAAAGCCTTCTGTTTAATCTTTCTCTACATTGCAATATATGCTGTGCAATTCCGTGATCTGTGTTTCTGTTTGTAATAGTCAAACCCATTTACTGAACACAAAAGTGAAAAAAAAAAGGGGGGGGGGGACCTTTAAGCTTTGCCTTAAAGAGCTAACGTGATAGCGAAATCCGGCCCCTAGTGCACTTCAACCGCTAAGTGCATACTTATTAATATGTTTTGTTACACAGACACACACACACACTGATGCACACACACACACACACACACACACACACACGAGCATGCGAGCATGCAAGTGCGACGTATCTATAGTAATGCAGAAACTGTGCAGTGTGGCCACTTCCCTCAGCTAGAACGGCGCTCTACTGTAGTTGACACACATTTTTACTAATGTCTCACAAATGGTACACAGACACGCACACACACACATGCGCAAATTGTACATACAGGTTTTTGATCTAAACCAAGAGTTGCATGGCCTCCAAGATACACGCCGCACACTTGCCATCTCGGAGGCCATAAAGAGTCACACAATGCCTCACAAATGGCAGCATATTATCTAGCGTTTGCTGTGTGCTTGATGAATGCCTCCGGAAAGGCATGATATGTTTTCACTAGATTGACATAGTTGTCCATTTTTAGAGCTGTTTGAAAGTTCCTGTGTGTTTTTAGCGGCGATGGCTGTACTATCCCGGCCTTTTTCGATATAGTTTGATGGCCTCCCAAATGCGCCTACAAATCACCGAATGGGCTGGTTTGCGTCGTGACACCTGTCAAACAAAATGCGTTAAGGAGACTCCTTCCACAACATGGCATTTATGTAGTGTTTTTTCCCGAAGCAGCTGCGAGTAACATCGTGGCTTTGTGGTAAGACACCTGCTTACCACGCGAACTCAACTCAACGGCACAACTCAACGGCATAATCTCAATGAAAACTAGTAGATAATGAAGTCAACAAAAGATTAGGGAATGCTAATTGTACTGTTTAGGTGTATCATAGTAAAATTGATATACAATTGTGAAGAAAGTAGACAAAAAGACAACTAGCCACTGACAAATGATCTTTTCACAAAGAAGGAAATTACAGGCAACAGGACTAAACTAATACTCATCCTATTGCCTGTCATTCCATTCTTTGCTTTTGCCTCTTGTCTTCATACTTAAGCTCAGCTGCGCTATAGCAATACAACATTATCATGCAACTTGCCCAATCAACAGTACGTACTTCACATGAGCACCACTGTGATAAAAAAAAGCATGAGCCAACTTCTTGCCAGTTTCCTTCATTTTGGCCTGCAATTACTACCACACTTATTCTTTATAGCAGGGAATCACATGAACAATGTCACACCTACAATGAGAACTTCTTATGAAAAAGAAAGTGATGTGGTATTTTCAACATAAACAATAAAAGTACAGGAAGCTTTGAGCTTGCAAAACTTTCCATGACAGGAAGGGAAGGAGAGGGGGCAGGAAAAGAAAAACAGATACCACGAAAATCAGTAGCGAACCAGTGTCAGAACGTACCTCTTTCGCCTTCTGTTTCAGCTTGAGCTGTTCAGGATCTTCCATCTTTGACCGACTCTGTGTCAAATAATTAAAGCAGAAAAGCTGATCAGTGAAACACGATCACTAGCAGTTGGGAAAATAAAACATACACCTACAGGTGCATTAAAAACAAAAGTTGAACGAATCTTTTGCATTACATATACAGTCAAATCCCGCTAAAACGGAACTGATGGGACGCGCGAAAAAGTATGTTGCAGCAAAATTTAGTTGCAGCGAAATTGCATGTACAGACCTCAAAAGTTAGGAAGATCTCATGTTAACACTAGTCCTTTGGTCCTGGCAAGTGCATGCATTATCTTTTGTATTGAACTCTCACTAACTCGGACATACTTGGCCTCACGTGGAGTGAATGTAGTTTCTCATATATAATACGCAAAATTTGGAGATAAAGTCGGGGTGTGGGTTATATGAGAATTTTGGTGGCTTCATGGTAATGCAAGGCGAGTATATTTCTTGAATCTCCCGCAGTTTGTGGTGAGGACGCCGCATAAAGGGGGGGGTAATACCGGAGCAAATATAATATTCAAGCTACTCTCAAAGCCTGCATAGAGTACAGCACCACGAACGAGCATGCCAAGGTTCGCTAAAGGCCAACTGAAAACTAAAGGCCAAAGCTTTGCAAGACTATAGTGATAAGCGAGCGACAGGAAAGCCGAAACACTGTGTGCAGTTTTAGGACTTTAGTGCTTTCAATCTCCACATGTGTGGGCTGAGCACTTCCGTCCCCTATCGATGATTGCAATGATAGCGAGCATGGTTTCCTCTTCAGAGGTTGCAGCAAACAGTACCGTAAAAACCCATGTATTGCCCGGCATTTTTTTCAAAACTTTACTACGTAAAATTTCTGCCCCGAACTATATGCGGATCCCAAGAACTTTCGGCCTGAATTCGTAGTTTTCGTTTTGGCAATATGCGGTGCTATCATGATCATTAGGTGTCAGCATGCTTCTGCGGTAGATAGTGTTGAAGCATTAGTGGCGTTAGTCCTACGAGCATGCAACAGTGGTCATAGCAACCAGCTGACGCACGTAACAACCATCACGACTTTACGTCTATGACTTTACGCCATGCCAGCTCCGCGAAGGCAGTATTCGGCTGCCTTTGAAAGAAAGGTTATTTTATCTGCTTAAAACATCGGTAACTGTGCTGCAGGGTGACAGTTCAGTGTGGACAAGTGGTGCATTCGCGGCTGGAGGAAACAGAAAAAAGCCCTTTTTGTATGCAGCGGCCAGGAAAAAAGTTTTCAAGGGCTGGAACATCTAGCTTTTCCTGACGTTGAACAAACAAGAACTGGCGAACTTTGTTTGAGACCAACGGGCTACAGAGTTTGCTGTCAACATCAAGCTGCTGCAAGCAAAGGCAAGGGAAATCACGTGAGATCAAGGCATTGAGCAGGTGGTCTTCAAGGCGAGCAAGCATAGGGTGTCACGCTTCATGCGCCGCGCTGAACTCTCTCTATGTCGGCGTACGTCCATATCACAGAAGGTGCCAAAAAACTACAAAGGGCTGTTTGTGAGCTTTCAGAAGCAGATGGTCCCCAGCTGCAGCCGCTAGATGCGTGCCTCACTAAGCCATTTAAGGACCACATCAAGTGCTTGTAATAGTGTGGATGAAGTCCGGAGAGCCGAAAGTGACTCCAGGCAGACGACTGAAACAGGCCTCACCAGCGATGCTGCGCTCATGGATCGCTGAGGCTTGAGACTGCAATCTCAAAGAGCTTGTTTGTCGTTCCTTCAAAAAGTGCTCTATCTCAAACACCATCAATGGCACTGACGACGAGGCGCTGTGGGAGGGCATGTACGGTGAGGGAGCTTCGGATGAGCGCTTGCCAGATGACGATAAGTAATTGAGTGTAAATAAATGTACTTTTCTGTTTTCTCTGGGCCTATATTCAAGTGAAAACTTTTTTTGCGCATTTGCTATGCCCGAAATGCACTTCGGTCCGACCTATATGCGGGTCCGACCTATATGCGGGTTGTTACGTATACAGTGAACTCTCAATTGTACAACCATCTGCTTTATGAATATTTCAGAATGACGAACTTTTAGATAATCCCTGCCAGTTATTCTATGCATTCTATGTAAAAATATTTCATTTAAATGAACTTCTGTATAGTGAATATATCAGCTGAACAAACGTGCTTTGTGGACTTAGGCTTATTTTTTAGATCAATTCAGTGAAGTTTTTTGCTCTTAAGCACTGCCGTAGCCAATAGGTGCTGCCACCAAAATCGCCAATCCATCAGCGGCGGTACAACATCGCTTGTGCATACGGTGCCGCCGAGGCAAAGTGGCTGTGAGACTGACAAAGCAATATGAACCATCTCCCCGGAGGGAACCATGATGGGATGCGAACCAGCAGCGATGCGCACGCTGTTAATCCGACTGATACGGGCATTGATGCGGGTGCTGGAAGAACGGTTTGAAGCGAAACAGTGTAGCCTTCACTCGAGTAAACGTTTTCTTGAAACGCAAAGACATGGGTGGTGGGTTAGGTTTCGTGTAATTTTCATCGCAGATAAACAAGCCGAAACAGTGTTTCTACTCAACATGCGGTCCGATCGAGTAATGCGGGTGGTCAAGAGGGTGAAGAGAGAGAGAGAGAAGTGTGTTGCGAGCGAGCCGAGAAGAAACACCACCTAAGTATGTTGGAAGGAGCCGGCAGCTGCGACTTGACCTACTTGGCATTATTCCAACAAGTGCGGTGGGGGGTAACGCACTGTGACGGGTTGGCACGAAGACATGGATGGACAGCGTTACACAGGCTAGTCGAAGAGCTGCTTGGCATCTAAATCGAGCCAACTGCACTTGGGTACCAGTGCAGAACTATCAGATTTAGAAATTGTTTCCAGCGTTCGCCTGGAATTAAAAAAAGAAAAGTGCAACTAACAAGTTGTAATGGCTAAGGCACTATAAAATCCTGTATTTCTAGCTAAGGCTGTAGGATATATCAGAAAGTTTAGGGACTTCGTGATATAGGGACAACATGTGCAAGAGGTAGTGCAAACAAACGTAGACACTCTGGGCATTTTGTCGTTTTTTGCTCTCAAAAGGTGTCAGTCCGAATAAAAATTACAGAAATATTTTTAAAATAATATTAACACTTTTGACCTGATAGCGGCTGTGTCCAATGCAGTTTCATAATCTAATGAATATTTTTAGTGAACTTTGAGTTAAGGGGAGATGCAGGTCGAAAAACGAGTTTTCTTCAAAATTATAGATTTCTTTATTTCACCTGTTTTGATAAGATTAGTACCTCTACTGTTCAAAAAAAAAATGTCGAGACTTAACTGGAAATGCTTTAAAATTGCGTCTAAGGAGCACAAGGTGTCTGTTAGAAGGCCCAAAGTGTGCAGTCTTCGAGCACCTTGACTCCGATATGCCGCCGCACATCATTGTCGATCGCATGAGGCGAAGAGTCCAGCCTCACACCTCAAATATCGAGTTTCCCGTGCTGATACAGTGCAAGAAATAACAAAAAGAAGCACGCTTTTGCGTGTTTTTGAGCGCTGCGATTATGTGGTACGAATCGGGGACCGCCATTGGCCATTGCACGCCTGTATGTGCTGTGAAGCCTACTTGCGGGGTCCATGTCTTGTAGAGCAGCGCAGCTGAACAATACTGTTATCGTGCATGTATCTCCGTTATGAAAAAAAAAAAAAAAACCATTGCTAGCGCGTGAGAGCCGTCGTGGCAGCGCCCTCTGTAGGAAACAGGCTACGAGCAGCTAGTGCGATTTGGGGCAGTTGTTGGCTTGCAAAAGCCAATGCATCAAAAGTCATTCACAGCCATCAGCCGGAAAGTTCGTGATGCGGCAATGGATGACGTCAGTGCCAATCTTGCGAGGTCGACATTGCCATTATGTACGACGGTATATGGCACAAACGTAGCCGCAAAACGGCGTCAGCACAGCTGTGTCCCTTGACACTGAACTTAGTTTAGATTTCGCAGTACTGTCGAACTTTTTCCTCGCTTGGAGTCGGCACAAGGCTCTGCCAGATGGCGCGCAAAAAGTTTGGAAAGCGTTTCATGGCCCTGTCTGTGAGCGAAATGTCTGTGACAAGTCACCTCCAGAGAGCCGCGAGGGACAAACTCATGGTGCTGGCGCATTTTAGAGGGCAGAGGCCACCACAAAAAAGATTGACCTTTTTGATGTGCAAATTTCGTTGCACTTAATGACATACTTTATAAATAAAAATTCAGTTTTAACTTTATTACTCGTTTTTCTCAAAACACAGGTTTTGCTCTTTTTTTTTCAATGCACCCCTCCTTTTTCAGGTACTTCTGTTGCTCAGATCTGCATGAAATTTTGCACAAATTTTTTCCAAAGAATGAAAAATGCAATTACCTAGTTTTAATTTCCATATCTCTATTCTATATTTAAAGATTCTAATTCTATGTAAATCTTTACAAGGGTAGGAGAAATGGTAACTTTTTCACGTCTGTTTTGTTTTATGTCTATTACATATTTTGTATGTGCTTCCTAGATAGTTACTTGCATTCTTCACTTTATGAACTGTGAACGGTAAAAAGTTATAAAAGTTTCGGGATAAAAAGAGGAGGGGCAAAAGGGTTAAGGTTTTCACTACCTAATGTCGGAGAGCTAAAAGCATGCAACTTGCAAGAAAACTAATTATATAATTGAAGTAAGCATAAAAAATTCCATAAATAGTAAATATTAAAAAAAAAATGTCTTCGAGTAGCATCTCCCCTTAAGTGAACCATTTTCATGGGCCCCTTGAAGTTCACTCAAGTGAGAGTTTACAGTAGTTCCATTTTCAATCTGTGCACGTGCCTTCAGAACCATGTCGTTGCTGTGATCACATCGACAACTATTCTGTCCCCCGCATTGCTTTGCGTCGGTGCATGTATGTTGGATGCGTACTTTCGTGGTCGCCTCTGACCATGTCGACACGACCGCATTTGTGTTCACAGCAGTTGCAGCAGAATATAGTAATGCTTCAAGAAGGTGCGTGCCACGAGTGTGCCTTCATAACGATGAGGTTGTCATTCACATTCGCAATGACAAGCAGTAGCTTTGTTACGAATGCTACGCCAAAGACATGGCAGGAGTACTTGACGAAATTCTCAAAACTTGCACGTGTATCAAGGCCGCTGGTAGCATCATGATGGACGGAAGGTCTATCGCCCAGCATCACAATAGCCAAAAATTTACCAGGATGTGCATGTGGTGGCGGAAAGCATGTCTCCAATGAAGACACGGGTCTTGCAATGCGGATGCACGGCTCTGGCAACAAGAAATTGTTGAGTCCCTAATAGAATTTCTCGGCAATCCTAAGCAAGCTCTTTTTCCTTACGTGGCAGCACACGCAAAAGCTTCGTTGGATCGCAAAGACTCAGAAAAAGTATTCGTTGTGATGAAACATTTTCTGTATAGTGTTCTAGAGGTGGCTGACGAGGAATCGAAAATTAATCATTCTGGCAGAAACTTTGTTGTAGTGTTATTCCTAATAGCGGGATTAGACTGTATACCATATATGTAACGAAAACGTGTTCACATGTTCAAAAACAAACAAACTTGAAAGAATCATTTTACAAAAGTAGACTTATTATTCAGCAGTCAAATTACAAGATAAGAAAAAAATCTACAAAAAAAAACAGTTCATTCAGGAGCCTGTTTATAAAATTATAGCTTGCCCTCACAACACATACAAATCTACTTCTTATACTTTAAACACAATGAGAAATGTTAACTTGACCCGTTCGCTGCAGCATAGTTTCTTGTGGTTTCCTTTTACGTGCAGTGTGACCCACTGGTGGGCCACTTGGCATATCTTCCAGCTGTGCGCTGACCCACCGGTGCGTCACCAGTGGGTCTTGGCATGTAATATTGCAAAAGAATTCTTCTGGTTATTTATAACCTCTTGCAACAACAATTTCACTGTTGCGTTCATGTGTGATGAAGTTATCACATCAGCAAGCAGATGCATTCTCGTAACATCATGGCCACATAAGAGGAGCACAGGCCGTGACCCACCGATGACCTATGTCACAGTGAACGTGTGAAATCTACTGTGCACATGCTGTGAAACCTTGGTGGTAAGAATCTCTTAGGATCATCAAAAACATTTCTAATGTCTCAAATTTGAGTCACCAAAACACATGCAAAATGAATAGTCTGCAAATGAAAGCTGGCGTACGTTTTCAATCGTTATCTCTCAAGGCCGCAGCAACGCCATGAACAGCTCTGAATAATTTCCAGCAAAGTTTTTAGATGTCGACGATCATATGTACTCGTAAATATATGGTGTGTGTGTGTGTGTTGAATCAACCAGATAAGTTTTGACCCGTGACAGCTAGTCGCCTCTTTCAAATCTTGGTACGCTTTTTCGCATGATACCAAAGTACTGCGGCTAAAGTGACCTGAGGTGTGCTTCGGATATTGGTCAAGGTGGCAAAATTTTAGAACCGCTGACCTTTGTTTTTATTTACTTGTCGTGATGGTGTTAGGCATGTTCTTCAGCAGATTTACAGCTGTGCCTGCACAATGAAGAGGCTTGTTTGAAATTCAGGAGTCTCCCGTGCAAATGAGAGAGTTGGAAGGTGAGCACGTGCCCAACATTTGTGCATGCTGACATTGCAAGGATTAGCTCCTTTGCCAAGGCCATCCGCTTTCTCCTTCTGTCCTCAACCATCTTTCATAGAATGCCTGATTGCGAGGACATGGCTTGCATCGACATGGCAGGCACATGCAAACGTAGTACAACGACACTGCTTCGAGCACGGCAGGACACACCGATGCATAGAAGAAGAAAGAGAAAAAAAAAACGACTGCAATGCCATCTGTAATGTAAATTCAAAGGCACATAAAGGTGCATGACAGTCTCCAAGATTCGTGCACACAATCTCAGATGCTACAACTCCTCCCTCATGCCTATTCTGACAAAGTGGCGGCACAGTGCGCATGCCTGTGTTTGCGTTCCCATGCGCCCGTGTGATCGCCCCGTCTTTCACAACAGCATGGGCAGTGCTGCATGGTATCATACATTCATATCTAACATTGCAGCATAAAAATCGGTTTGCAACAAATGCACTGTTTTACATTGCAGGCTAACGGGACTTGGCTGGGACAACAGAAAAATTTGTTTCACCCCAAAAATCATACAACTGTGTTGGGGCTATGCCATCACCACCAAGAAAGACGCGAGAGTCCAGGATTCCGCTCAGCAGCATGGCCTCACATTGCTGAATGATCCGCTCCAGCCCACGAGAGTGGGAAACAGCGTCTCAAGAAATACCACGCCCGACCTCATCTTTACACGAGATGTCAAGAAGGTGGGATGGACCTGTCTCCCTGAGATGCTTGGCAGTGATCACCAGATAATTCAACTCGAAATCGAATATTACCAACGACCTACAAAAACAGGCACAGCAAGACTGACAGATTGGAACGCCTTCAGAAACGAGCTCGATGGTGACAACACAATAGCAGACATAGACGCCTGGCTCACCAAGATTCTGGATACCGCCAAACGGTGCACCAAAGTAATGCAGCTTGACGAAGACAATCCGGCATTTGATTCCCACTTACTACACCTCTGGGAGGCCAGACGAGCCTTACTGAAGAGATGAAAGAGGCAAAAATTGAACAAGAAACTCAGGAAAAGAATTTCCTTATTGACAGAAGAGACGCAACAGTATGCCGAACACCTAGCGAGACACAAGTGGCGCGATTTCTGCGGTAGGCTCCAGGGTACGCTCAGCACCTAGAAGACGTGGCACCTGCTGCGAACTCTCCTCGGTGACCGCCCCACCAAGACGCAGCAGCGGCTACGAGTAAGTCAGCTAACACACAATTACGATGGCTCGGAGGAAGACCTGCTCCACGAACTATGAACAAGCTGCGTGGTCTTGTCCAATCAGCGGCAATGCCACCACCACACAAAGAATACGAAGGCATGCCCAACTCTGACCTTGACAGGCCCTTCACACCAGCAGAGCTTCAAGCAGCTCTTTCCAAGCTTACAAGAAACACGAGTCCAGACAAAGACAGGATAGTCAGCAAGCATCGCCGACAGCTACCCAATCCAGCTAGGACTGCTCTCCTACAGTACTACAATGAGTGCTGGGACAAAAGAAAGCTTCCAGCAGTGTGCAAGCATTCAGAGGTTATCATGATACCTAAGCCCGACAAGTCCATAGCTGTTGAAAACCTTAGACCCATTTCTCTGACTTCGTGCGTTGGCAAGCTGTTTGAGCATATGACCCATGACCGGCTCACGTCGCACCTTGAGGACAACGGGTACTTCCCAGACACCATGTTTGGCTTCCTCCAGCTGCTTTTTACGCAGGACATCCTCTTACTCCTCAAGGAAGATCTAGTTGATCACTTGAGCAAGAACAGCAAGTCGTCCCTTCTTGCCATTGATGTGAAAAGCGCCTTCGACAATGTTAGCCATATAGCAATACTACAACATCTCGAAGATACTGGCTGCGGTTCCAAGATTTATGGCTATGTTCGAAGCTTCCTCACCGGTCGTACGGCCACGGTGGGAATATACATTAAACGGAGCAGAACATTTGAGCTGCCGAACAGGGGTACACCTCAAGGCTCTGTTGTGTCACCACTCCTTTTCAATGTGGCACTCCTTAAGCTCTCCCGGCTTCTCGAAAAAATACAGGGCCTATGTCACGCCATCTACGTGGACGATATTACGCTTTGGACTCGAGGCAAGAGCACTGGAGAGCAAGAAAGCTGCCTTCAGGAGGCGGTCAATTCATAGAGAACTACCTCGAAAGCTACGGCCTCCATTATGCACCTGAAAAATCTGAATTACTAGTACTGAAGGCCCACACGCGGGGAAGACCTCTAACCTGCGAAGCACCAGACCCATGCATCATCCTTCACGGGGTCCAAACACCGAAGGTCACCTCCCTTCCCATGCTCGGCTTGCACCTGCACCCCGACGGATCCGCCCCGCAGGGGCCGCCCCGCTTCCTGGACTTCAACGCACAGTCTTCCAGCTCACGCACCTCGTAAGGAGAGTCGCAAACTGACGCAGTGGCCTGAAGGAAAACGATACCTTAAGAGTTGTGCAGGCTCTTCTAACCAGCCCAATCACTTATGAAACCCCGTACCTCGCCCTCAAGACATCTGAAGTCGACAAGCTGAATGTGCTTATTTGCAAAGCTACCAAGCTCGCCATAGGGCTACCTCCAATGGCGTCGACCACCAGACTCCTAAGAATGGGTATACACAATACCTGGCAAGAGATGGCAGAAGCCCAACGGACCAGCCAACTCGAGAGACTTAGGCTTACGTCGACGGGCAGATCGGTCCTTGAGCGCTTGGGCTACAGCAAGAGCTATATCTGCGAGGCAGACCACAAAGAGAAGATGCCGCCGCACATGCGAGAATCATTCAGCATCACCCAAGTACTGTGTAACATGCATCCGGAGTACCATCGCGAAAGACAAATCGCTCGAGTCGACACCATTCGCAGAAGACACCAGCACGATCTAGACGCTCGCTGCGTTGACGCGGCAAAATACCCTGGCAAAAATGCCTACGCTTTAAGTGTGGTCGACGTGGAAGGACAAGAGCTGGCATCCGCCACTCTCCGGGTGCGGAGCTCCGAGTCTGCCGAGGAAGCAGCGATCGCCCTTGCCACTACGACTGGCAAGGACTCGGTCGTAGTTTTCACAGATTCCCAATCCGCTGTCCGCAATTACACGCAAGGCCGAATCTCCGCTGAAGTTCTTAAAATTCTGATAAAGAGCCGAACTCCGCTTCCTTACACCTGCGTGGTATGGGTGCCAAGGCACGAGGGGCTCGAGGGAAATGAAGCGGCTCAAGCCACGGCCCAAGGTCACGTAAACCGGGCCTTCCTCAGCGCCTCGCTTGACCCGCAGTTAGCCAGCACTGCAGAAGAAGTGGAGACCGTATTACCAACATACAACGCCATCCTAAAACACTATCGTCTAGCTCGCAGGGTGTACCCGCCACCTCACCCTAAGCAGACTAAAGAAAAAGCCACAGCATTTCGGAGACTTGAAGCTAACACCTATACACACGGCACCCTACTGCATAGAGTCTACCCAACGCTATACGCCTACAACTGCCTGATATGCGACGTGCCAGACACACAGGCCCACCTACTACTCGAGTGCCCGTGGCGCCACGATGATGCCAATACCAAGTCCGCAATGACTGCACGTATCGACTCCCTAGCCGAGACGTGGGAGGCCAAGATTGCCGCATGCGACCTAGATGACCAACGAGGACTTGTCGCCAGGGCCCGGGAGGCGATTGCGGCCAGAGGATTCCTGGAATAAGGAACCCTCCCACCTAGGGTGACCCCGAACTCACAAACTCGGGAACACTGTTTCGAAAAATAAATGTTTATTTCATCATCATCATCTACAACCGTGATCGCATCACCGAGTTTCCACTGCATTTTGCAGAAGAGAGCAAAGGACATTCACATGGCCTGTTTTTGAACTGCATTCTTAATCCACTTAGATGAGTTTAAAAGCTGTGCACATGGTCCACAAAGTCCGGACTTAGGTACCATTTTTGAAGGGGTCCCAATAGGCTTGTTGTGTGAATAGGGAATTTCAAGTTTGAACTGAGTTGGAAAAATTTTGAATTGAATTCAAATGGTATATAGCACACATTATAAAGAAAAATGAGCATATTTGACATGGTCTACTAGCCTGCAAAATACTTTTTGCTTTAATTGAAGCAGGACATGTGCGAATGTTATTCTTTTTGGTTCAAAGAAAGTGAAAGCAGCTTAGAACAGCAGCAGGTTGTAACCTTCAGTAGAATGCAAGTGACCACCAATAAAATATGTTACATTTTAAATTTTACTATTTTTACAGCATATAAACTAGTATAACAAACTTTCAAAATAAAAAAAAGAAATTATGTGAGAGTAGTATCTTCATTTACCTTTAGAGTGGGGCTTAGCTGCAGTGTGAATTTTTTCAGGAAAGGTGTATTCAATGTATTCCAAGTACGGCATTCCTCCACTGCAGTAAAACCACCTTTACAGGGAGATTACATGTGGTCTAAGATACACTTACTGTATAAACGGGACTATAGGTCAAGTGGCAATATAGGTCGACCCCCCAAGTTCAGGTTACCGAAAAAGAAAAAAAAAACAAAATTGTTAAACCCCAATCGTTGGAGCTCCTCTCAACCATCATCGCAACTGTTCCTATTCGTCCGACGAAGCACCCCTGTCTTCTGAAGATGAGAGTTTGTTGCTGGCCGTCTCCCACAGTGTGTTGTCTTTCGTGCCATACAGTGAGTTGATTGATTTGTGGGGTTTAACGTCCCAAAACCACCATATGATTATGAGAGACGCCGTAGTGGAGGGCTCCGGAAATTTAGACTACCTGGGGTTCTTTAACGTGCACCCAAATCTGAGCACACGGGCCTACAACATTTCCGCCTCCATCGGAAATGCAGCCGCTGCAGCCGGGCGAGTTGCTGATGGAACATTTCTTAAAAGCATTTTCAACCATAAAATCTGGCAAGGAACGCCACGCGGAAAGCACCCAGCCACAAACAGTCGCAAGCGAAGGCCTCTGCAGGCAACCCATCGGTGTTTTTGGGTTGTCGCCGGACATCCACTTTTGGTACTCCAGCCGCAGTTGGTCCTTGAACGGCTTGTTTAGAACAACGTCGATCAGTTGGAGGGTGGACGTCATACCACCTGGTATCACGGTGAGGTCCGTTTTTCCCTTGCCCAGTGCACGCTACACAGCGTCGGTTAAGTAACCACAAAATGCATCTAACACCAGCATGCTGCAAAGACGCAGCAGTGCACCTGGCTGACGGTTCCAGACTACTCGTATCCATTCGAGCATCATGGCCTCGTCCACGTATCCCTTTTTGTTGGCGCGAATGAAAGCACAGGGCGGGAACACTTTTTTCGGCATTGTCTTACGTTTGAAAATGATGAAAGGCGGAACCTTTCTACCATCTGCTATGCATGCCAGCATGACGGTGAAGTGTGAGTGCTCGTTGCCAGTGGACAACAGCTTCATATCCTTGGCACCACGCTGCATGATCATGGTCGATGAAGGCATGTCAAACCACACGGGGGTCTCATCTGCATTGTCAATCTGCCCCATCATGTAGTTGTTCTGCTTCCGAAGCCGGTTTACGAAGCCCCAAAGGTTTATAAGCTTGTCCTCGAACTCGTCTGGAAACTTCTGACAGATGGATGTGCGCCACCGGAAAGAAAATCCTTTGCGCCTCATGAATCGACGCACCCAAGAGTTTGGTGCACGAAACTCTTCTCTCGTGAGCCTAGCTTCTCGAGCGAGTTTCACAGCTTTCTTGCGAATGGTATCCACGGTCACTGGCAGCGTGCACGCATTAACTTCTCACACAAGGTTCCCTAGCGCATCCTCCAGCTGCGGATGAACTGCACTTCGCCCACGAAATGACATTTTCTGAGGATTGCACATCTGCAGCTTCCCTTTCTGCACCCTCCAACAGCACACGCTTTTTTCTGATACACCAAAGCGGCGCTGAGCAGCCATATTCCCATTTGCTTCTGCGAACTCAACAACCTCTAGTTTAAACGCAGCTGAGTACTGCCTTCTTGTACCACTACTCATATTCAGTGAATAAAAAAAAGACCACTAAAAATGAAACACAATGTCAAGCGGAGCGAAAACTTAGAACAGATCGGAGGCAAATCACGAACACAAAAAACAGACAGAGAAAAAAAAACCTGCTATTGGATTTGAATGCGAATATGGCCGTGTCCAGCTTCCCATGCACATGCAAGCCACATGTTGCCAGACAGCGCTATAAAGGACAAGGAGCAACTTTAGCTTGTTGTTTTATTGAAAATATCTCGACTTATATTCTGGTTGATACAGTAGTTGTTCATTTAATACCTCAAAATTTCGCACAATTTAAATTCAAATCGAACAAATTCGACTACGTTAATGTTCATATTCCCACAAGCCTAGTCCTGAACCACTCCTCAGGCTTAGTGAAAAAACAAATTCTATAGACAGTAAACACTGTAGTGAATACCTCAGCCAAACTTTGTAGACGTGCACAGCGTGTATAGCGACGGCCGGACTGGAGGAGTGGCATGCACACACTCTCCTATGGCCTGCACTTTGTGTTTAGTTCCCATCTTTCACCGCCGCTAGTTCATGGTACTGCGGCCCAACCCTTACTAACGACTCTCTCCTTCGCGTGTAAGTTTCCTCCTCGATTCAAATACAAATACGTGCAGCTGGTCAGAAGCGAGGCGTCGACTGAGAAAAAGAAAAAGGGAGAGGATAGTGGGTTGGCTCGAAGCCCCCCCCCATGCAATGAGCTGTAAAGAACCTGCCTTATTATTGCCTCTTTGGGTGCACAGGCTGTAAGAAAGTGTGCGCGTGCTGCTCTTTTAGTCTGTCTGTGGCATAGCTTACAAGCGGAGCAAGAAGCTGCCACTTTCGAAAGTGCCCTTTCTTCATAAAAAGGCCTCATCCTCACTCAGTTCAGTGGGTGCAGCACCAGCTCTGCATTGTCAAAAAGCAGACAGATGCTGTTGGTTGATAAGTGACATTATTCAGAAGCAGCATTTTAATTAAATGTGCTTCTTGCCAAAGGGTGACACCACTTGCCGGTGCCTCGCTGTACATTGCGCACAGTAGCAACACCAACTTGCACAAGAATCCCAATGAGAAACAGCAATCACATATCATAACACATGCTGACACAGCTTTTTTTCCCATGTCACCCCTTCCTCCTTAGCTTCCAGCCCGCTCATCAAGATGAGAAAAGAGAGAATACACTAAAAACGTGCAACAAACCTCTGTAACACCGCTTGTTTTCGATGGGTTTGAGAAATCTCGAAGGAATCTATTTGTGAAACAATGAGCTCTCATACTGAGATTATTCGATATTTACTTGTAAAAATGACACAGAACCTCATTAAGTGAGAGAGTTTCAAGTAAAATGTCCTTTCAGCACAAATGCTGAGCTCACCTTTGCAGCCCGAAGCAAAATTTCTCTCTCCTGCTCTTCATGCCTTTTCTTCTCTAACCTGTCCAATTCTTCCAAAAATTTGAGCTGTGCCTTCACGTCCTGAGTCACTTCATATCGAGAGTCAGTCTGAAAAACAATAACATGTTAAAACAAGGGATGAGAAGACTTGGACAGCACAATGTATGTCTCCCAGCGATTCTCCCACAAAAAAACTAACAGTGTACATCTAAATCCATGTGTCTTCATGAGCAGGTTCGTTCACCGAGTTTTAAAATACAATAGAGTGTGAGTGACAACATGGACAATTCGAGGGGACAAGTTCTCGTTCTATCTTCTTGTCTATGCGTTGAAACAATCTCCACAGCACTTATTTAAATCACTTTCATCCATGTGCATTTTGTTTAAAATATGAGTGAATCACATGCTACAGAATCATTTACATAAGCATCATAGTAATGTCAAAATGTAAAGCAGAAAATTTTGTTTACAGACCTTGATGTTTTCAAGACGATGCTCGGCCACAATACCCAGCTTCTGCACAAGTGTTTTTAACCGTTCTTGCGTGGCATGGGAGATTAGGGCAACAACGTCCGATGGTATTTCTTCGATGCCATATTTGACAGCTGCAAGACCAGTTTATGCAAGCCATTAGGGTTAGTGTTACACAATCAACAGAACCAAAATAAACCAAGCCACTACATACCTATGCTTGTGATTCTCCTTTGCAAAGGGTTTGTGAAGAGGAAGTTCTCATCCTTACATGACCTAATCTGCGTTCCAACAATCTCTGCATTGGACGCGAGAATTCTCTGGCTTTCTTCGACAAGGTTGACGCCACCCATAGCTGCCACATCATTGATGTCATCATCGTCCCTGCACAGATGGTGATCATATGCTGAGTGCCTGTGGACATTACTTGCTTTGTCCATTCTTTTACAGAATGAAATTTGAAGACTTTCCTACATGACGATAGGTACAGCCAGTAAGGTGACATTTTGCAATTTTATCATCTACGTCACATTAACTAATAGACTTGAATTCATAAGCAATCTCTGAATAACTTTTCCTCCATTTTTTGAACAATGAACAAAATTTTATAAAGTAAGGCAGATATGCACAAAATAATCCTGAAACTAATGATGTGAGCTGTAGATTATCACTGGTACATAAAGCATTGTTTTTCTTCAAATACTTTTTGGCATTAAATTTTCACTTGGCAGTCAGTGCTTGTCCTGTGTTCTTACTCCCTTCATGATTCCAGTTTTTTTTTTTTTTTTTTTTTTTTGCTGTCCCTGAGTTATGCCACTACGACAAACATGCAGTCCTGAAATGAAATGATGACTACTAAATGCTGCAAAACATACACAAGTCGCCTATAACCAGGGTCATATCACAGCAACAGTGGGTGATGTGAGTAGTCTGGAGGAAAGACTTGCTCTGAAGTTGTATAGCAGCCTGTTCACACATTTGTGCTGTTTCACCACTACCTATTGACAATCTCTCACAACTGATTGATGATAGTGCGTTTTAAATTCAGAAGATTGTTTCTCCTCATCTTAAATACTAATAAATATGTGTACAGGCGTACCAATTTCTAGAGTGCATTGCTTTTCCTCTGCGGTCAATCTCACCAATACTAGCTGAAGAACGGTTCACAAAATCATTTTGTCTCACAAATACAAGAGCACTGTGATGAGTCCCTCTAATCAATCTCAGTGGCAGGATTGTAGGCCTATTGTGAAAGAATGCCTCTCAGTGATACAGCCCCCTGACTACAGTCACTCAAGCGTGTGGGTGTCCTGTCCGACGTATGTGATTAGTAATCCTTTGAGGGGTTTATGCCGTACATGTACGCCATTGCCTGTACAGTAAAACCTTATTACACTCAAACCTCGATATAACGAAACCGGATATAACAAAATATCGGTTATAACAAAGTAACCTAAAAATATTTTTGTAATAAATATAGTATTAAAAATTAACGTTTATAACAAATTTTCGGATATAACAAACTTATTTCGTGTAAGTTGCAACTTTGTTATAAAGAAGTTTGAGTGTAATTCAAACTCGGTTATTTTGAAATCCCACTTAATTAGAAATATTTCCACGGTCCCGTTTTTTGCGACGTAAGTCTGAGCTGATAATTTGAAGCTGCAGTTAGCACCAGTCTGCCTAATTCGAAAATTTTGTGTGCCACGTGCCAATTCCTGATCCCGATTTCACCGTAAATCCACGGAAACGACAGCCTCTAAGAGCCATAAGGCAATAACGCAGCGATACTAATGAGTCGTAGCTTAAGCACCCAAGCCTCTGGATTTCCAAAGCGAAAAAAAAAAAAAAAAAGATCACGTAATCAATCAATACGTGCGCCTGCGATAAACAAAAACAAAACATGCTTCACTGCAATACAATAGTGACGCACGAGCAGCATATCACATGTTGTTAGAGGTTTTTAGTTTGACGTTTTTACGCTCCGCTTAGCAGCTAAGCGGAGCGGGAACGCGAGTGCGCATGCGCCCTCCGCTAAGGCCTTAAGCGGGTTACCGGAGCGGGGAATACGGTCCGCTTACGAGCAGCCTAAGCGGAGCGCGGCGCGTCGCTGCCGTTTTTCCAAGCGGAAGGGGGACAACGCGCGCGCCCTCTCTCGTGCGTGCAGCCACATTGCTCATTTCAAGATGGCTGCCTCCGGAGATGGCACGCTTTCCGCGAGTGCTGCAGCTTCGCCGTCAACTGCCCTGCGCAAGCCGCAAAAACACAGTTTCAACGGTGAAAAATAAAAACAGCGCCACCACACACGCGTAAAATGGGCAAACGACACACAGTGAATGCTTGCAATGGATCTGGAACGGAGCCGTGCTGGCTTTTGAGCGGCTACTATCAAGTCGGAGCTTGCTTCTTTGTCAAAAAAAAATAGGCGGTTAATACACTGAAAGTGAATATCTAAATACTTCATGAAAAGATCATTTATACGTTATTGTTTTGCTTTGTATATGTGAAAAAAAATGTTTTTTTAATTTTGTTTACCGACGATGAAAACGACCAGAGGGCGCTGCAACTGCGAAACGTCCGCTTCGCTGCCGGCAACGAACAACTAAAAGAGGAAAATCGGCCGCCGCTCCGCTGCGGCTTCGCGGGTGCTCCCGGAGCGGAGCGGACCACAAAAACGTCAAACTAAAAACCTCTACTGTCTACGTCAGTGCGTCATGATTTACCCATTCTTTCTGGGATTGTAAAGAAATTTTACACAGGACAGTTTGGCGGAATTCGCGACGTATGTGAACCTCTGAATGCCAGTGGCTCCAGCAATTTGCGCACTTGCACTGCTGGCGAAGTTCTTGCCTGCAACACCTACTTCAAAAAACCAATTCGAAAGCTTCCATGATCATGTTTTCCAGCCAAAACATATCGCGAACTTTGTCATACTGGCCATTATTAGTAAATTCTTAATTTTACCAGAAAGAATAGGCGAATGATCACACCATGACATGTTCACGCAGGGAGGAGCAGGCATTACGCTGCCTGCATGTCACTACTGTGTTGCAGTGAAGCACATCTTGTTTTCTGCAAGCACGCATTTCAGTTGATCACGACAGCATTATATACACACACACACCCACACACACATGCACATATATATATATATTATAGTATTATAGTAATACTATTGAAACGGGGTGTATTGGCGTAAGTAGTACTTGCACAGCAGGTCTATTGATGCGGAAAGCGGGCAGCAGCAACCGACGCAGGAATCACAACGCTCAGGGGAACAGCTCGCGCTCAGCTCCTCTCGCTAAAGACGTGACCCACTGCGGCACATAATCTTCTTCCTCTCTACAATACCCCGGCGACAAAGACGAGCCATCCTGGTAAGTCAAAGTGACGAGATTAGGAGTGGGTCGTGAT
Organism: Rhipicephalus microplus; assembly: GCF_043290135.1. Taxonomy (NCBI): domain Eukaryota; kingdom Metazoa; phylum Arthropoda; class Arachnida; order Ixodida; family Ixodidae; genus Rhipicephalus; species Rhipicephalus microplus. The sequence continues at coordinate 111,099,673 of NC_134710.1, read as the reverse complement.
AGGGCTTGAGACGACTCACGTGGACAGTCTCACGACCAAGGCATCGCCTGTCTGTAGATGGCGTGACCGGCTCGAACACGTATGTGACAGGAGATCAACGTTCGACGACGCGATAAGGACCGTGAAATTTGGGGGCAAACTTAGAGGACAGACCTGGGGAGTGGAAGGGCAGTCGGAGCCAGACGAGCGAGCCCACGGCAAAAGTCTCGACTTGCTGGTCGCGGTCGTGGCGGTCTTTTTCGAGTGCTTGCTAGTCCGAGGTGAATGATCGGGCCAACTGACGACACTCTTCAGCGTGGTGCACAATTTCAGAAAGAGGGTTGAACTCTGAGACGTCGGGACGATATGGCAAAATGGTGTCAAGGGTGGAGCATGGCTCACGCCCATATAGAAGAAAGGCGAGAAGCCTGTGGTTGACTGCGTCGCGGTGTTGTACCCATAGGTCACAAATGGGAGAATTACATCCCAGTTTGATTGGTCGGAATTGACATACATGGCGAGCATGTCTCCTAGCGTTCGGTTGAAGCGCTCAGTTAGACCGTTGGTCTGCGGGTGGTAGGCTGTAGAGGTGCGGTGCACCGTGCGGCATGCCTGAAGGAGTTGTTGCACAACTTCGGATAAAAAGACACGCCCTCGATCACTTAATAGTTCATGTGCTGCCCCATGACGCAGTACGAAGCGTAGCAAAATGAAATTGGCTACGTCACGTGCACCAGCCGTAGGTAGTGGAGCTGTTTTAGCATACCTCGTATGCTGAAACAGCTCCACTATGGTCGACGGCGACAATGATCCATCGATTTCCAGCGGCAGTGTAAGGAAGGGGACCATATAGATCGATACCAACGCGGTCGAAAGGGCACGCTGGACACGGTAGAGGCTGTAATAATCCGGGTGAATGGGCCGCTGTCTTTCGTCGTTGGCATAATGAACAGGACAGAATGTTTTTTGTACGAAAGTGTACATACCACGCCAGTAGTAACGCTGGTGGATCCGCTGATACATTTTTAACACACCAGCGTGAGCATGCTGTGGGTCGGCATGAAAATACGCACAGACATCAGATCGCATGTGGCGTGTTATAGCCAAGAGCCATTTACGACCATCCGCGTGGTAGTTTCTGTAGTATAGTTGCGCGTCCCGTATCGCGAAATGTGTGGCTTGGCAACGAAGAGCGCGTGGGTATGCAGATGTTGAAGAGTTGGAAAGAATGTTAAGGAGAGATGTTATCCATGGGTCTTTCCGCTGTTCAGACGACATGCTTGAGACGGAAATGGGAGCGATGGAGAAGTTGGTGTCCGAATGCAGGTCTGTGCTGGATCTCACTGGTGATCATGAGAGGGCGTCCGCATCAGAGTGTTTTCGTCCTGAGCGGTAGACGACACGAATGTCGAATTCTTGTAGGCGAAGAGCCCAACGTCCAAGGCGACCTGAAGGATCTTTTAGCGACACCAACCAACAAAGTGTGTGGTGATCGGTCCCAAACGTCGAAACTCTGTCCGTACAAGTAAGGACGAAACTTGCCTAATGCCCAAACGATTGCGAGGCATTATTTTTCAGTTACTGAGTAGTTCATCTCCGCTTTCGTGAGTGGGCGGCTTGCGTATGCGACGACATACTCTCGAATACCGGGCTTTCGTTGCGCGAATACTGCTCCTAGACCAACGCCACTGGCATCTGTGTGCACTTCTGTGGGGGCACTTGGGTCGTAACGGTGTAGAATAGGTGGGGACGTAAGCAGGCGGCGCAGTGTAAGGAAGTCACATGCCGGGGTGCAGTTAGAAAGATTAGCTGGACCATTCAGTAGTTGTGTAAGTGGGGCTATTATTGATGCAAAGTTGTGGACGAAACGGCGAAAATAGAAGCACAAGCCAATGAAGCTCCTAAGTTCTTTGAGTGAAGTCGGCTACGGCTCGAAGTTTGTCTGGGTCAGGGCAAATTCCATCCTTTGATACAACATGACCAAGTATAGTAAGTTGGCGAGCCTCAAAACGGCACTTCTTTATGTTAAGATGGAGGTTTGCCTTAGTAAGACACTGAAGAATGGTGCGCAGACGGTCGACTTGGTTAGGGAAATCAGGAGAGAATACGACAACATCATCAAGGTAACATAAGCAAATCTGCCATTTAGGGCCGTGTAAAATGCTGTCCATCATTCGTTCAAACGTTGCAGGTGCATTGCACAGACCGAATGGCATAACCATGAATTTGTATAAGCCATCCGGCGTAACAAATGCTTTTTGGGACGGTCACACTTTGCCATCGGAACCTGCCAGTATTCGAACGAAACTCCAGCGAAGAAAAGAATTCGGCACCTTGTAGGCAATCAATAGCGTCGTCGATGCGGGGAAGAGGGTATACATCTTTCCGTGTAATTTTGTTCAGTCGCCGGTAGTCAACACAAAATCTAATCGAAGAGTCTTTTTTCTTCACTAGCACAACAGGTGAAGACCAGGGGCTAGAAGATGGTTTGATGACACCGTGCTGAAGCATATCATCCACCTGCTCTGCCATTGCATTTCGTTCCTTGGGTGATATGCGGTAGGGGCTTTGCCGCAAAGGAGGGTGCGTTCCAGTGTAGTTTGTGTGAGCGACGGTGTTAGTTTGACTCAGTGCCTTTTGAGGAAGGTCAAATGAATCTCGGAATTCATGCAGAAGGGTTATTAGCTGGTCCCGTTGATAAGAAGGAAGCTTGCTGTCGATAAAACGATTGAAGATATCGGAGGAGTAGTCATCCCGCGTGAAAAGAGGAGTAACAGCGTTCAGTTGAAATTGCTGGCCAGGATCGTGGGACTCAATAGGCACAATAATGTCATCAACAGGATGAACATAGCCCAGTGTTTCATGAGCTTTTAAGGTGAGAGGGCATGAGCTAGGATTGCAAATGACAATTCCGGAAGTATCTTGGTGAGCTGGCAGAACGGCGTATGGCAGAGACGTACCGTGGCGGCGACTGAAAACGTCAGATGGGGAGAACACAACGATAGAGCCGGACAGTTCAGTGCGATTGACGGGGACAACGATGGCACTAAGAGGAGGAACATCAACGTCGGAAGCAACAAGAAGCTTGCCAAGGTGAGTGCGCTAATTGTCGGTAGATGGCACATCTGAAAACACAGAAAATTCAACCTGCGCGTGAGCGCAGTCAATTACGGCGTGGTGGCGCGACAAAAAATCTCATCCAAGTATAACGTCGTGGGAACAAGTGGTCAACACGAGAAACTCGATGTGGTACAGGACGTCCTGAATGTTTACTCTCGCCGTAGTTGCTCTGACTGGTCGAACTGGTTGCGCACTTGCGATATTCAGCAAAACGTCGGAAGGCGTCGTCGTTACTTTTCGTATCGAACGGCAGAGTTTCTGACTCATCACAGATACGGCGGCACCCGTATCAACAAGCACAAGAGTTCGTAGACCTTCAACAAACACTTCCAGAACGTTTGTGGGGGATGGGCGAGGACTTGTACAATGTGACGATTTCGCAGCTCGTGCCTCCGGAGCTGCTGTAGTCAGTTTTCCGTCTCTACGGGGTTCGGTCGGCAACGCAGAAGGGACGGAGAACGGTAGCGACGTGGTGAGGATGAGCGACAGGGACCGAATGGTCGGTAGTCGGCAGCAGGGCGGTGGTCTAGTTCGGTTGGTGACGGGTCGCGTTCCACTGATTGTCGGTCGCATTGACGTGGCAGTTCTCGTTGCGTGTTGTACGGGGCCGATAAAGAGTAGTCAGGGTACCTCGGAGCTGCAGCCGGGCCCGTTGCGAAACACCGGCGACAGAAGCGCGCCACGTGATCTGGATATCCACATGCGTAACGGATCGGGCGATTGTCAGCTGTGCGCCAAGGGTCTCCGTTATAGCGCTGTTGTGTTGCTGGAAATGGTGTCGTTAATACTCGTACAGGCTGGGGAGTCGACCCAAGCGGAAGTCATGGCGGAGTAGCAGCAACAGCAGCGCAAGTCAATGGCGCGGTGACGGGTGCTGTCTGAGAGACGGACGGCAGTGCCTCAGAGACCTGCGCCTGTATTACCTGCCTGATGGTGGGCGCGAGACGCTCAGAAGAGGGTTCCGTTGTCGGTAGATACGACAGGCACGAACGTTGTCGGGTCACCTCCTCGTGCACATATCGTTTGAGTTCCGACATGATTGTGCTGTGGTCTCCATCCAGGGTCAATGCGGCGAGAGTTTCATCGGTAGCCGCTGGCCGCCGTGTCATGACCCGTTGTTTGCGCAACTCCTCGAAGCTCTGGCAAAGAGTGGCGAGTTCGGACAGAGTACGTGGGCCCTTGGCCAGCAGCATCTGGAAGGCGTCGTTGTCTATCCCCTTCAAAATGTGTTTGATCTTGTCTGCCTAGATCATTGAAGGGTCAAGGCGCTTGCACAAGTCGAGCACATCCTCGATGTAGCTTGTGAAGCCTTCCCCCTGCAGCTGTGCGCGTCCCCGTAGGCGCTGTTCATCACGAAGCTTGCGTACTTCGGGGCGACCGGACACATCGGTAATGCGTAGCTTAAAGGCACCCCAAGTGGCAAATTCCGAGTGGTGGTTGTTAAACCAGAGGCTCACTACCTCTTTCAGGTAGAAGAGTACATATTGCAGCTTCGAAGGGTCGTCCCACTTGTTGCTTGCGCCTACCTTTTCAAATGTCGACAGCCAATCTTCTACGTCTTGCTCATCAGTACCGTCAAAAAAAAGGTGGATCGCGCACGCGTAGCGCAGGGGGCACGGTGACCATGGGAGGCTGGGTCGTACCTTGCTGGGTGTTTTCTTCAGCCATGTCTGGCATGGCAGGTAGTTTCCTGTTGCGGAGTTCCAGGTTGAGTTACCCCGCACCTCCACCACTTTGAAACGGGGTTTATTGGCGTAAGTAGTACTTGTACAGCAGGTCTATTGATGCGGAAAGCGGGCGGCAGCAACCGACGCAGGAATCACAACTCTCGGGGGAACAGCTCTGCGCTCGGCTCCTCTCGCTAAAGGCGCGACCCACTGCGGCACATAATCTTCTTCCTCTCTACACTATTATAGTATTAATATTATTATTATATTATAGTATTATATATTATATATAGTATAGTATTATTATTCACCTTCGAGCGCATGATGGACTCAGTTCTTCGGGGTTTGAAGTGGCAAATATGTCTCTGCTATCTCGGCGATATTGTCGTCTTTGCGCCAGACTTTGCGACATATCTCGAGCGCCTGAAACATGTCCTCACGTGTCTGAAGAATGCTCAGCTCCAACTCAACCTCAAAAAGTGCCACATTGCTGCTCGGCAACTACGATTCTCGGGCACGTCGTATCAAAGGATGGTATACTTCCAGACCCGGCTAAATTACGTGCTGTCGCCGACTTCCCCAAACCAACGACCATGAAGCAGTTACGGAGCTTCGTGGGGTTATGCTCCTGCTTTCGCCGGTTCGTGCGCAACTTCGCCTCTATCCTGGCACCTTTGACCGAAGTTCTAGGCAGGGCCACTGATCTTTCGTCATGGTCTTCTGAGTGTGACCAAGCCTTCTGTACCCTTCGTCGTCTCCTCACTTCACTACCAATACTGCGTCACTACGATCCAACGGCAGCAACTGAGGTCCACACTGACGCCAGTGGTGTCGGCCTCGGTGCGGTTTTCGCGCAACGCAAGCCCGGATTCGCCGAGTATGTCGTCGCTTACGCCAGCAGAACTCTCACCAAGGCTGAACCGAACTACAGCGTCACCGAGAAGAAATGCTTGGCGATCGTTTGGGCACTTGTCAAGTTCTGCCCATACCTTTATGGCCGTACTTTTGATGTAGTAACAGACCACTATGCATTATGCTGGTTGTCTTCGCTCAAGGATCCATCGGGACATCTTGCCCGTTGGGCTCTTCGGCTTCAAGAATAAGACATCTGCGTTGTATATAGTTCCGGTCACAAGCAAACCGATGCTGATGCACTATCACGATCTCCCCTATCCCTGGACATTGCAACTGTTTCCTTGGACAACACGCTGTCAGCTCTTGACGAGGACACCATCTTTTCTGCACAACGCAATGACCAATGGATCGCTTCGCTTCTCGACACATTATTCGAGGCACCGACACTTCCAACCACTCAAACCCTGCGCCGCCACGCTCCGCACTTCAGTATTCACGATGGCCTTTTGTACCGGCGCAACTATTCAGCAGATGGTAGGAAATGACTACTAGTCATTTCCCGAACGCTGCGCTCTACTATCTGCGCGTCGTTTCATTTCGACACGCAATGTGCTCACGCTGGTGTTTTCAAGACCTACGAGCGCCTACGAAAAAGGTATTACTGGCGTGGAATGTTTACCTTCGTCCGCCAGTTCCTTCGCGGCTGCCACGAATGTCAGCGGCGGAAAAATCCGCCACATCCTGCAACATTTTCATTGCAGCCACTTCCATGCCCAGACCGCCCATTCGACCGTGTAGGAATTGACCTCTACGGACCACTACCATTGACAATGTGAGGCAACCGATGGGCTATCGGGGCTGTGGATCATCTTACACGGTACGCTGAAACTGCTGCTCTCCCCACAGCTGCAGCACAAGACGTTGCAACTTTCATACTCAATCGTTTTGTGCTTCGCCACGGTCCTCCTCGCGAACTCCTCAGTGACCGAAGGCGTGTTTTCCTCTCCGATGTAATCCAAGCACTTTTTCAACAGTGCCATATTGTATACCGGAAGAGTAAAGCCTACCACCCACAGACGAACGGTTTGACTGAGCGGTTTATCGTACTCTGGGGGACATGCTCGCGACGCATGTCGCTTCTGATCAAACAAACTGGGGCCTCGTTCTTCCATTTGTGACATACGCGTATAACACCGCTACACAAATCACTACCGGGTTTTCCCCATTTTTTTTCTTGTACGGTCGCCAACCATCGCACACTAGCGACACTTTACTGCCATACTCGCCAGATCCTTTCGAATGGACGCCTGTCTCGGAAGCCGCTCGTTACGCAGAAGAGTGTCGCACGCTAGCCAAGTGGCTTACTACAGCCAACCAAAAGCGCCAGAAGGAGACCCGTGACGACGACTATCGTTCTGCACCAACTTTCGTTCCTGGAGCACTTGTATGGCTGCATGTACCTCCCTGCGCCCGTGGTACATAATCCAAGCTACTCTCTAATTACCACGGTCCCTACTATGTGGTCGAGCGTACCTCACCCGTGAACTACTGAACCCTTCACGCCACCGAGTGACCGTCGTCGGTGTGGACGTGATATTGTCCACGTAAACCGTCTCAAGCCCTACTTCGACCCCCTTGTCCACACGTGTTAGATCGCCAGGATGGCTTCAACTTTTTCGCCGAAGGTAATTATAGTGAATAAGAAAGACGTTGATACCATCAGCTCAACTATCATCAACACAAGAAGAAGGCATGAGATCAGCGATCGAGCTCCGTCATCTGGGTCCGCCTGCGTTCCTTTCGAGCTACCACCCGCTTGCTCAGTTCCTTCAATAAACCCCCTTTACAATACCGTATTTACTCGATTCTACCGCCCCCTCGATTGTAACGCGCACCCGATTTCCACGAGGAAAAAAAAAAAACGTAAGACATCGATTGCAACGCGCACCCATTTTTCTCGCTGGCCCGCACGACCACACCACTCGAAAAAACGACTCCTTTCGGGAGCGTCTTCCATTTAAATGTGAGGTACGGCGAAGCTTGTGCCCATCTGACGTGTAACAGAGCATTGCCGTCACTGTAGTTTTACCGTGGACCGATGTCAGCACGCGAACTTGCTTCACCCCCTTCTTCTCGACAGTTGTGGTGCCAGGCATGTTGAAGTAAAGAGACGTCTGATCAGCATTCCCGGTTTTGCCCAAGCAGGTAGCCGTTGTTGTGCCGCAAGTTTAGGACGAACCTCTGAAAACTGTGAAGCTTTTGATCGTACTCCTCCGCAAAACTTTTCGCATATGCCTGGTCGCCTTCGAAGGGAAAAGCCTTTCCTCTTCATAAAGTTAGTTAGCCAGCCCCTCCTCGCTTTAAACTGGCTCCGCATCAGCCCTTTTTCTATTCTAAGGCTAACTGCATAGCCCGCACTTGGAGCAGTTCTGTCGTCACGGGCCGCTGTGCCGCTCGCTGCTCAAGCACATACTCGCCGAGCAGCTCTTTAATTTGCGGAAACCGACCTTGCTGTGGTCCACTGAAGCCTTTGCGTGAAGCTTTGCTGTCGACAATATTCTGCTTTTGTTTCCGCCACTCCCGCACACACGTTTCGGGAACTCCAAACGACCGCGATGCAGCCCGCTTTACGTCCGTTTCGGCACACGCGGTGACTTTTCTTTTAAAAGCGGCACGGTGGTGCACTCGTCGAGTTTTTGGAGTCGGCCCTTCCATGCCGTCGATGCTAATGCACACCAAGATGACGAACTCCTCAGCACACGTACGAAGTGCCGCATATGGGAAACACATAGGCAGAAATGGCCGACGCGCCATGCCGACGCACGTAGGGGGCGGCCATTTCGGAATGCCGATGTCAATAAAACGACCGTATTCATTTTTTTTTTCGTACTCGATTCTAACGCGCATGCGATTTATGAACTTGCTTAACCGGAGAAAAGGTGCGCGTTAGATTCGAGTAATTACGGTATATTTTTTTCTCCATGGCATTAGCGAGGGCCGGCGTTCCTCCGTATTTGCGGCAAAAATTTAGACCAATTATTGCGAGAAGGCATAAACGTTGGACCCGCAAACTAGCCAGCACAGCAAATGATCAGCCCTGGTTACTTCAAATAATTGCAAGTTCCTTGCCTTCCATTTTTTGTATGTTCTGTTAATCCAAAACCCGCTTAAGGGGAGATGCTACTCGAAAAAGGTTTTTTTTTATTTCATAACCCAGCTCCTTGAAATTTTAGGTGTTAGTAAAGCTTGCAGTGCTGATTTCATAACTGCAATTATTTTTTTGATAGCTATAGTAGTTCCGGAGTTACTACAACTTTGATATCAAAATATAGTGTTTTTTGTGCACATAATAAAGCTTACTAAAAATTTTCACACAGAATTGCAAAAGGGCTCATTCTGCTGCACTTGAGCAGTACAATACAGAAAAGTACCTCAAACAGAAAATTTATTTGCTACATTGAAAAAAAAATTAAAAGTACTAAATGCATATTTTACATCTCTCTATCAGTGTATCAAGTTGTGTAACAAAAAATCTGTGATGTATAATGCAACCTAAAGTAGATACTTGTATTCTAGAGTGGCTGATTAAGCTCTGTGCAAAATTTCATCAAGATAGGACTATTTTATGCCTAAAAAAGATTGTGCACAAGATGAGAGAATTACCTCAAAATGGAAATTGAGAAAAATGCATTTGAAAGTTGTAAATATGTTTACTCATGATTACACAGTGCGATTTGCACAAAACTTGGTGATATCATAGAAGGGACACAGCTAGAGCACCTAAAATTGTCCTGCTCCATATGTGGATCCTTCTCGCCGCTTGAGAAGGGAGTCATCAAGGCGCGCTTTCTTTGCCACGTTCCGCCGATGGGCCCTTGCCTCGGCTGTTTCACACGCAGACATTCTTTCGATTCTCCTCTGGTCGCGGGATTGGCCCAGGGTGATCAGTTGATCTGGTGGGACTACACCAAGCTCCTCTAGCACGTGTTCAAAGCTTGAATGTCCTTTATTGAACCACAACACGGCCATAGCAGCTGCAGTTTCCACTGTTGTCCGGGAAGCAAACTTAGTCTTCGGACACAACAACCAGATTTTGCTGTTCAAAGATTCTGCAGCGTTTTGGGTCTTCCCTTGGATACAACGCACCAGCAACTTTTCATCTGTGAGCCGCTTGTAAATGGGAAGCACAGCCAATCCTTGAGCCTTGGTCAAGATTGGTGTGCGGTCGGGTGGGGCCTCCCCAAGCGCTTCGGCTCGCCTATGCTTGCACCAGGAAGTCGCCCCTTCTGGACAGTATCGGTGGCTGCCTGCTGTGTTGCTCGATGATGAATGGAAATATGAGGCCCAGATGGCACGATGCATTTTCAGAATATCACCTCTGTTGTTTGTGATTGCAATACAGTAATAGTTCTGCAGCTTCTGAATTGTGCCATCTGTCAGCTTTTCCCCTCGTGGAAGTCGTGTTGGCAGTTTCCGAAGTGCAGTGCCTAGACGCTTGGCCACATGGTTTGTGCACTCCTCCTTGTCCACAACAGCTTCACCATATACCTTGGCCTCAGCGACAGCGGTATAAGCTTTGCCGTCCCCATCAATGAGGAACTTGGTGAAGCGCAATGGTGTTGTGTATGAGGATGTCCTGCCCCATATGCGCAAAGCTGCCTCAGTCTCCATGGCATGAGAGGAGCACTCTGTATTTTTTTCGCAGACAGGTGTGTGGAATGCTAGCCATATTTCTTCCTCATCACCCAAGTCCTGGTGCCGGCTACAGGCAAGGCAGTAATTCGATAGCACTTCAAGATCTAGGCACAAACCAGTGTCCACAGACACAGCAGTGTCGATGCCATTGTGGCTCTTGTGCCCTCTTTTTTGCCATGTGCCATCATACATGACAGCAACATCAGCCCCATCCACTTTCTCTTTAGTTATCATCCGCGCTTTCGCCAGGTTTTCTTGCACACCTTTGGTAGCTGCAGCATGAACTTTTTTGCCGATTGCAATAAAAGTCTTATGATGCATAGGTATTGGCAGTCCAAGAATAGCGCAAAAACGCGACAGCTGTTCATGCCCAATGCCTATTGCACGCGCAGCCACAACTACCTTTACATTGACAGCGAAGCTGTCGCGCGAGCTGCCGCTTCGGTAGCTCCAGTCATCACCGGCATCGGTGGGCTGTCTTTCCGGCAGAACACGCCGCGAACTATGCGCGGCAGAAACCACTGACTCAGGACACTCACTGTTATCACAGTGCAGCTCGAGGAACGAAGAGAGGCCCTTACGTTTACTTGCGGTGTCGCGAACGACGAGTCCAGCGGTGTGGCATGTTGGACAAACAGCACAGCTTACCATCGATGTCAGTGCGCCGATGTCACAAAATACTCCGCTCACAGAGCCACAAACACTCTTCGGTCTTTCGCTTTCGAACTGTTCAATCTTTTTTTTCTGATGCGCTGATGAACTTGATCGCGGCGTCGATTTCGTCAAAGTTCCCGCAAGCCGCCGTATCCCCGCTGCCTTGATTAGGCCTAGTGGCCCGCGGCTCGCATTCTTCTACCGCTGCTTTGCGCTTCGGTTTACGTCGACGCCCTTGGTACTTGTTCTTGCTTGCAAACTTTCGTGCTCGGAAGTCTCGCTTCTTCGAGTTATCCATGGTGAACTCGGAAAAACATAGAAACGCACGGCAAGTGCCGATCGTCGCAAGCGCTCAGCGAGCGAGGCCGATCAGATGTAGCCAATGGCGGCCTCGGTAGCGTACCATGTGACCGGTAGAGATGCACGAAGCGGCTGCAGCTTGGCTATAAACCGACTTGGAAACGACTGTTTTGCGAAATTCCTCACTAAAATACGAAACTAGGGGGACGCCTGTACACTAGAAGGAGCCTTGATCTACACCACCGAACAAACCCCGATGGCGGACGTCATCGTGTTGCCGAGTGGCGGATTTTCAAAAATAGCCGTCGGATGCGTGAATTCGCGACTTCGGCAGCTACCTTCACTAGCGCAGATCGACTTTTTACCACTTTTTTGTTTGAATTCAGCTATGACCTTTGGGGAAATGATAGTTGAATGATCAAAAGTGATTTTAGAAGCAATATCTCAAAAGTGGAAATTTTCGCAAAAAACGCGATTTTTCGACCCGCATCTCCCCTTAATTCAAAGATTCCTCGCGGCCCCAGTGACCTCGAATTAGTGAGGTTTTACTGTATGTTTAAAATGTGCACCTTTTTCGGTCATTTCTTTTGCTTGGCATGTGCTGCAACACTTAGGAAATACAGTAAAACCTCATTAATTGGAAGTCACTGGGACTCTCTGAGAAATCTTCAAATTAAGTGGGTTTTCGAAATAACAGAACATACAAAACGTAGGATGCAAGGAACTTGAAATTATTCAAACTATTCAGGGCTGATCGTTTGCTGGGCAGGCTAGTACGTGGCTTCAAGAGTTATCTTTTCCAGCAATACCTGGTCACAATTTTGCCGCAAACAAGGGGAAATTCCGGACCTAACCGCAGTCACCAAAAAAACAAGACATCTTCATTGCAACACAGTAGTGAGACGCGGGAAGCATGTCGCCTGCTCTTCGATGCATCAACACATTATTCGCCCACTTTTTTCAGTAAAATAAAGAATTTATGAGTGGACACTGAGACGAAATTCGCGATGTGTTTTGGCTGGAAATCATCACCATTGAGGCTTTCGGCCCGAGGTTTTGAAGTAAGTGTTGCAGGCAAGAACTCCGCCAGCAGTGCAGGTGCGCAAATCGTCGGAGCAACTGGTACTCGGAGGTTCGCATACATCGTGGATTTCTCCAGACTGTCCTTTATTGATTTTTTTAAATTCCCAGAAAAAATGAAGAAATCGTGATGCGCTGACGTTGCGAGAAGCATGCAACACGCTGCCCGCATATCACTAATGTACTGCAGTGAAGCATATCTTGTTTGTCGCAGGCGCACATTTTAGCTGATCACGGGACTGTTTTTTTTTAGAATTTTGTTTTTCGTGCTGAAAGTAGCAAGCATGGGTGCTTCAGCTACCACTCATTAGTGTCGCTAAAGTACATTTGCTGTACAAAGCAACTGTACAAAGTACAGTTGCCCCATTTGCGACAAAATCGGAATCAGGAATTGGCACACTGCACATAAAGTTTTTGAATTAGCCGGACTTGTGCTGACTGCTGCTTCAAACTATCTGCCCAAAACTTACATTGCAAATTACGGGACCATAGAAATACTTCGAATCAAGTGAGATTACAAAATAACCGAGTTCGAACTAAGTAAGTTTTACTGTACATGAAATTTTTTGTCGTGTGCCAATGTCTCCCCCCCCCCCATCCCTTTTTTTCTTTATTTCAAAAGCGGCGCTTTTGCATCCAAGCACGCACACGGTGTGGCTAATTTAAAATGCGTGCATTTTTTATCATTTTTTTTCTTGGCATGTGCTGCCACAATTGAGAATACAACAGCTTCTCATTAAACGGAACCTAGAAGGAACCAGGAGAATATGTTCTGTTTAACACATGCTGCATTTACTGCTAGATGAACAGGGGTGCAGAATGCAAGAACGAAACCAATCTTGCTAGAAGCACTTGTTTCATTTACCAGCAGTTCTCTTTAACAGATTTTTGTTTACTGAGAGCCTACTGTCCGTAGAACTTTTCTTATGAGCTGATGTCTTTTTGTTCATTTTTTATTTTGTTTCTTTCGAAAGTGGTGCGCCAGCTTTAGCTTGTGCATCCAAGTGTCCGCAGTGGTGCAGCTGGTTTGAAACACTCGGCATTTTTAATCATTTCCTTTGCTTGGCAAATGCTGCCACACAACAAGCATATGTGGAAATTTTTAATGTGTCGATGTCGCTCTGTTGTTGTTTTTGTCTTTTTTTCCTTCCTTTCTAAAGTGGTGCCATAGCCTTTACCTGCACATCTGAGCGCGACAATGTTTGAGTCGCACATTCTCAGGAACATCAAACTATTAATTGGCAGTGTTTTCTGACTACGCTGAAAACGTTTTCCTGGGTCCTTTTAAAAGGAATAGTGACAAGGTTGTCAGTGACATCTTTGTTTAGCTTAGAAAAAATTTGTCATTCGCAAACTGTTATTAGGATAACGCCCATTTGATCACAGGGCAAGCCAGCAGTAATCATGCAGTTAACAGGAGGTTCTAATTTCCTGTGTTGTGGTGGTTTTTAATGCGCACGTCCAGTTCTATCTGCCCATAAGAAGCACACGACTACAATCATATAATTATGTGGCACAATTAATAGATAGCATCACATAAATTTGGTTTCACAACCAGAAAAACTGTTACACAGTTATATTTCTGTGGCAGTGGTAATCCCCAACTACCAGTAAACGTATAGAATGTTAGCAAACGGGTCACAACATTCAAGACATTGGATAATATAAATTCGTAACACAAAATGTTACGGAACTGTAAGGCTTCAAGAATAAAGAGTGCAAATGCACATGATCAACGTAGGTACGTGACAACAGAAGTGCTGAAGTATCAACTTTCAGTCTTGCTTTAGGAAAAAATGCAAGAAATCCTTAGAATAAATGAAATATCAAAACTGTGATTTAACAGCATGTCTTCCTATATGTACTACTTCGTTATAGTAAGATTCTACTATATCAGTGTAAATAACATGTATTACGGCTTACATGAAAGATGTAGGCTCTGCAAACATCCTGATAGCAGCCTGGGCCTACCTTACCTAGCTACACCAATTCTCTAAATTGAAAAGTTACCCGCTGTGAATACAACAAACAAACAGAGGCTGATAATAACCAGTGGAAGATACAGAGGTGGGGTGGTATGGGGACCGGCCCTTCCAAAGCCTGTGCCAGTACCTTTGATCCTCCCTTCAGTGCTTGTCCACCTCTCATAACTGATTATGCCAAATGAGTGGGACCACTCTGAGCATAAATTAATGGTATTTATGCTGTGATGAGGTTCTCCTGATGATATTAATTACTAAAAGCAAGAGAGTCAGGACCCCAACGAATGGCTGGATTCCACACCTGATCCTAACATGTGGTCTAACATAGCTCTGTGTAGCAAAGGAAGCACAATGTGTGCCATCGACAGGCACACACTCAGAAAGGAGAATATTGGCAGTTTTTATTTCATCTGCCTACTGCCGTTCGACTGTTTGTACCAAAATCTGGAGCTTAGACAAAATTATATAGAACAATTTCATCCACATACCTGAGTGAAGAATAGGTACGTTTTTCTTTGAGGGCAGCAACAGGTGTCCTAGTTGCCACAGGCGTGGCCACCTTAGTCTGCAGTGCTCCAACAGTGGCTGGTGACAAAGCTGCCGTCAAGTTGCTTGTCTTGGTCACCAACAAACTTTTCGTTCCAGGAGCTACGACTGATGTTGCTGGCCGTGGCTATAAAACAAAACATTATGAAGTCAGACTGGGTGCATTCCATAAAAGACTGTGCACACAATTATTATTATGTCGATGTAGTAATGCAGCCTAACTACAATTGTATACACACTTTTAACACACATTACTATGAACTTGTGTTTACACATTACAGTCTCAGCAATCAGTCCTACGACTGAGGGTCAATGAAAGATATAGCTGTCCTCACAGATATTAATTATATAAAGTGTCACATTCAACGTGCATTGTTTAAAGCTCCTGCAACTAACTACACAACCAAGCAGTTCCTGCTACTCTTACATGCATTACCACTTCTGAAACATATTTCTAATGATTAAATTCTAAGCCCCACCTTTCCACACTGCAGTTATAGAGTACTTTCAAAGAAGAGTGCACATATTTTGCAGAAGTTTTTCTTGCAATGAAGGAAATCCCATGGTAACTGAAAAGTGCCACTCTACAGTGCAGTTAAACGGCTGACCAATGCTGCCCCTAAACATTTCGTGGGTGAACAATGCCTTTGAGCAGAATATTGTAACGATCCAGAACTTTATTCCACAAGTTGTCTGTAGATGTAACTCTATGTGCTTATTCGAAAGACTAAATCCCTTTTTGTAGCTTTACTTAAATTTCTGGAAATGCTCACATTTGGAAATGCCTGCAAAGTGTTGGCTAATCAGACTTTTTGAAAGTTTAAGTGGCTTTTGTGCAACTGAAGAAATATGGTAAAACTGACCTTACTGCTCAGTTTGACATAAAACGAGAGTTAGAAGGCATTAATGTCAACACGAAACAGAAATGTTTTTCTGAAAATATTTTCTGAAAATATTTTTGAAGTTTAGGGTAAGTCTAAGTGAGCGTGCCATGTGTACAATGAGCTTTAACACTATTGGCTAAGCATGAAATGCTAAACTTTATGTCTTTTAGTTCTCAATATTATTTTGTCTAACAAACAAAACGAGCTCTTACGTTTACACTTTTTTCCTTCAAACTACTATCTAAATGTGATAAAAAAACAAAAGATAATAAAGATAATAATTTAATTTATTCTGGTGAGCAGTCTTTCCTCTCCTTTCCATCCCAAACCTGTTCCACCCCTCAAAACTTTCTGAGAGAGCCTTGACAGGCGTAGGTGCAAAACAGTAACCCACCGTAACCAGCCGCTGGTGCTGTGCCAGGACATTGTGGAGGTGTGTCGAATTAGCCAGCTGTGCTGCTAAGCCGGGGTTCGCTGGTGCCACAACCCGTACCTGGGTTGTCGAATGAGGTACTGTTGGCCGCGCCACTCCAGCTACCTGCTGGGAAATCGAATACATTTTATCCAGTTGAGTCCGTACTACTAGGATTTACTCGTGTGCCGTGCTAGTGTGAATACGGTGCAACGAACCTGAATATTTGGGATAATGGTTGGTGTTGATGGCAGCGTAACTGCACCCTGTGGTGGTGGCCGCACTCCTTCAATGGTTAGCTCTTTCGTCATAAGCGAGTGTCGCAGGTATGGAAGGCTTTTCTGAAAAACACACATCAAGATATTCCAGCCTATAATGAACTCTACTTAAAATCAAGCATGACTTGAAGTACTACCACAAACATCGAATATTGATTGATTGATATGTGGGGTTTAACGTCCCAAAACCACTATATGATTATGAGAGACGCCATAGTAAAGGGCTCCGGAAATTTTGACCGCCTGGGGTTCTTTAATGTGCACCCAAATCTGAGTACACGGGCCTACAACATTTCGGCCTCCATCCAAAATGCAGCCACCACAGCCGGGATTTGATCCCGCAACCTGCGGGTCAGCAGTCGAGTACCTTAGCCACTAGACCACTGCAGCGGGGCGCAAACATTGAATATTAGGGGTGTGCAAATGTTGATATTTCGAATATAAAGTGAACATAAATAAGAAAAAAAGTCTTCAAATATCAAATATGTCATCATCTCCCACCTCCTATCTCATGTCCATTGCAAGACAAATGGTTCTGAAAATGATCTACATTTTATCCCCCCCTGACCTCAAGATTTGATTCTATTTTATTCCTCCCAATAGACCTTTTTAACATGAGAGTGTTCTATGTCGGGATCCACCACGACTCCGCTGACGTATTTCTGTCATGAAATGACATTGTCAAATATATAACAGATCACAAAGAAAACAAATGAGAAGGGAAGATTTTGTTGCACGGTGTCGAACCAGCAACCTGTCGATTCCCAGCGCCCAGCGATAACCACTATGCCACAGAGCGAATGTTGTCAAAGATGATAACGGCAAGCTATTTATATACACTATACACCCTTTGGCACGCCTCAGAGCCCCAAAACTCTCGCACATTTTCGTTATCAGTCGCGAGATGGTGCAATGGGCTTGGGTAGTATGCGCTCCAGTGGTCGACACTCCATGGAGCATGGTCTCTCCTGCATGTGCACTTATCAGACCCGCAGTTCAAGAGATGACGAAGGTCACTTCGCTCGTCGCTGTGGCCACGTTTACAAAAGGAGCACCCTGCTGCCACACGATGAGGAATTGTGACATTTGTTTGCTTGTCCTCTGTATACTTGTGCACTCGTTTAGAGCGTCTTTTTTTTCTGTTTGAACAGCGAGCTTTAAGTGTCTAATTGTGCCGATTGCCAATTCCGATTGCAATCGTGCCGATTGCCGATTTAAGTGTCTTAAGCAATCATGCCGATTGCCGATTTAAGTGCGATTGCTGATTTAATTATCGTGCCGATAATTGTGCCGATTGCCGATTTAAGTGTCTAATTGTGCCGAGATGCCGATTCTAAATGGATCCACGAATATCATTGACCACTTGTAGAAACTAGAAAACCGAGTTGAATGTTTTTAATTCATGCTGTAAGGCATACCAGCGGGCGTCAAAAAAAAAAAAAAAGGAAAAGAGAGAGGCATTTCGGAACTTATGAGCTGGCTCAACAGTGACCCTTTAAGAAAACAGTGACCCTTTAAAAAAACTAGCCATATGAAAATCATACAGAGGTCTTCAAAACTAAAGAGAGAAATAATTCATGACTAAACTACACAGCAATACATTACAACTTGTCGGACGTATTTCATTTGAGAATTGCTGGCATGGCGTAGGCGGTGAGCTTAAGTGTAAGAGCAGTGACTGCTGCGGCGTGCAGACTTTTTCCATTAGCACTAGCACACCCGCTGCCGGCGCTCGTGTGCTTGAAAAAGGTCCATTTCTTGATTTTGTCACTTCATGCTACTCTTTTCTGTCCTCGGCCCCAATGAATCGTTAAAATCGGCCCCAATGAATCGTTAAAAGATATAAAAAAGAATGCGACAACAGCCCTCATTATTCCTTTAGAATGAACTATTGCATGTTTTGTGGTACCATAGAGGCTAATGTACCTAGTACAGGTGAAATCGTTTTTATTATTAGTGTCTTTTAAAAAAGACTGACAACTGCCCAGAACATACCACGACAAGTGGAAATCAAAAATACACAAACTATGGTAACAGAGCTAATTACACTGAACGCACTAAGTTATAATATTAAATTGCCGCAGAAAGCCACACTAAATCTTTCGTTGAACCATCTTGTAAGAATACATAGTACTATGTGATAGAAACATTGAAAACCTACATAGTCAACATGGAAGCCAGTGCTGCTTCTGATCATTGCAGCAGCAATGAAACGACAGTGCGTGTTGTCTGTCACTGCCATCGCTACAGCGTGCAAAGACAGCCGCTAGCTGCTGCATTAGCCTGCCTTGATGACAGACCCTTGTCAGAACAGTCAACGCTCGAAAGCTCACATGATCTGTCCTCGCACAGAAAATCAGTGAAGGCTTTTTCGAACTTTTAGCATGGTAGTGGCCTACTGAATTGGCTATAGCACTCCTGCCCTGTTTTTTTTTTCTTTTTCGAACGTCTATATTGCTCTTCACCTTCTTTCTCATCTTTCTTCACCATTCCCTTTCCCTTGGTACAGGGTAGCAAACCAGATGCCCCAATTTCTGGTTAACCTACCTGCCTTTCCCTCATTTTATTCTCTTTCTACAAAGTCAACAGCAACTATTTGATGCCACCATGTTGAACATATAAAATTATAGTTTTTATATTGTTTTATGCTATAGAGGCACTTGCACTTTATTCAATAAACAATATTACATAGTGATGAAGACAATAACAGGCAGCACAGCCTTAGTGGCAACAACTAGAACAGCAGACCCGCAACAAACCGTAGCGTTCCTCATGGAATGGCAGTGCATAGAAGAGCTTTTGTATGCAAACAAGTTTGTGAATGAGTGTTTCCTACGGCCTCCCAGGGGGAAGCAGAAATCTATAAGCGAATTTGCATTAAACTGGTGTTGGCACTATATAGGTATCACTACTCACACAGCAATGCTGGCATGTAACCGCTATCTCAATTGCTTATCACTGTTTGTAGTGTATTTCGTATATAGACCAGAATTTTCATAGCTTACAGGAGGCAGCCATCTTTAGTGGGGGCTGCTGATTACATATAACAGACAATTACGATAATACACGGCCTGTCCTTATCGCACCTTCGCTGTGCTAGCCACGTGTCTTTGCTCGCCATCAGACAAATATAACCAAGACAGCAGCCCCTGGAAGTGGGCGGGCCGAATGATGATAGCTCAGGTTGAAATTACACATGCTTGCTCTAAACATAGGTGCAAGAGTAGAAATAATCTGGTCTATATATACAGAGTCATTCCACGCTAAACATCCTAGCCATATTAGTGAAGATCTGATATATATGAAAAAATTGGGCCAATTTTTTGCATTAAAAACAGTGAGTTGCTAAAACATTTCAGACGGAATTAATTTTTGGTCATGTAGAATGTTCCCAGAATGTGCTTCGTGAGTTTTTTTTTTTTTTATAAAATTTATTTTGAGAGTATTGTTCTTTCTGTTACAAAGGCAAATTTGGTTCACATTTTAAGCCAAGGCCCTTGTGTAAGGTTTTTGAAGCTCAATAATATTACTGCAGTTTTTCTGCCATGTATGCCTCCAGAAATATCACCAAAATGTTGTATGCATTTTTCCCTTGTATTATTTCACTATTTGTGGATATCTGAGTAATAAATACTTAATTCACAGAAGGTATATTTTGCACTAAAAATATTTTAAGACCATTGAAGTTTCTAAATTTTATGAGAAACAATCACAAATTTCAGAAAACCATCATTTTTGTCCACACTGAGACGAAATTTGCATCACGTGGGGGCTCCTATTAAAAATCAGTCTGACACCTCAATCCAAAGCGAAAAAATAGATCTTGCATGGCATGTTTGATCACTACATTTGTTATGTTTTATTTTAAGACAGAAAATAATTTTTGAAGTTCCTCATTGATGGCTCTCTTCCAATACAATCATATGGCAGCTCTCTCATTGAAGTTTCTCATTGGCTTTATTAAAATATTGATAGTTTACTAACTGACTCAAGCATGGCCAATCAACTTTCAGATTTACAATAATTGCTCATACTGGTGCTTAACTTTCTCTTTCTGTGCTTGCATGTGCGAGCATTAAGTGAGAGGGTCCACTGTGATTTCAGAGTTGCAATACAAGAGTAACATTCAAGTGAAACTTTTGCCTTAGAAACTGGTAGTGCTTGCATTATCATAAAAAAAAGTTTACCCGCAATCATGTGACGATATACCATGCTTACATTTCAAACAAAAAACATCTACAAAAAAATGTTTCCGCAAAAGCAAGCCTCACTTTTAAAAATGGTACAAGGCATGGCTGTGGCGAAGAGTTGAGCTCCTTTTGAAGCTGATTTGTGAAGTCTTCAGGTTGAATCGTTCCATCCTGCAAGAAAGAAAAAAAAACAAAAACAAAAAAGAGCATATTACAAGCTGCTCTACCAAACAAACAAACAAAAAAGATATTGTGATAGTAAGCATGCTACTTACAATAAGTCCCTGGATGAGACCTTTGACATTGGAGGCAACTTGTTCTGGCTGATCACTGGCAAGCCGTATCAAAGTGGACAGAAAGTTCTTGCATTTTTTCTTGGCAGTGTTTGGAGACATCTGCAATGTGCAGAACATGGATTCGTTGACTCTCCGACACAATGGAGAAAAGGCTCTAATGGCAGATTTGTTAAACTAAGATGCAGCACAGAGTGACAATCATAGCATTGTGAGCTCTATAAGACAGATTGAGCATGCTTGCCGGCGGCGCTACGGCTATTCGGTTATTGCACAAAGGAAACAGCCAAACACGCGGACGAGAAGATGCCTGCCAAGGCAGCGCATGAATCTTTCATTGCAAGCCTGACAGCATCTGCCCAGGGCAAAAAAGCACCAGAGAAAAACAAGCTTAAGTGGAGAGGGGGCCCCGGGGCTGTCATTGGTGGCCAATGAAGGCAGACATGGCACAGCGATGTATGCAAGCATCATGTGCCACATGCAGTGCCCAGGCGTCTCAATGCCGGGAAAGGGTATGTGTGCCTTGAACCAGAAAATAAGGCCTGGCATTATAGCCATGGCCTGCTTATTGCTGGTCCCGGCAATCAAGCCGTGCAGGGCTCGCACAACGCCCTCGCTAAAAAACACGGCGGAAAGGGAGGGCACTCTTAATTTCTACAAAGTACACTACATGAACTCATGCATGTTGGAAGAAACTGCACAATTCAAAAGTTAATTAAATAGCGACAGATAACTACCTACTATACGTTTTATGCTTCTGAATAAAGCACGAAGTAAACAAAACAGAAGCTTGAGAGGGCCACTATGTGTACCTGAGACGGCGTTGTGGCAGCAGACTGGCTGTTAGCAACAGTCGTTTGAATGGTGAGAGGCTGGGTGACAGAGGCTGTAGTAGTAGTGGCTGCCACCTAAAAACAAAAATAAGAAATTGTGAACAAATGCATATTATATATATATATATATATATATATATATATATAAAAGCAAGAAGAAAAAACATATACCTTGACTGTTACAGTCTGCTGTGCTAGCGGCTGCCCCAGTGTTTGGATTGGGGTGCTGCTGGGCACTGTAGGCACAATGTTGATACTTGGCTGACCCTGTTGCAGGACCGTTCCCACCATTGGTGTTGCATTGGCCTGCAAATTAAAAAGTTGGAAAAAAAACATACCACCAGTAAATAACTGACAGCCCATTATGGTGAACGTAAACATCAAAAGCCTTCTCCTCAAACAGTGCATGATAAAGGGACACTTCCAGGCTCACAAAATTTCTGAGCACACTGCATCTGCTGTGTCTTGGTCTCTTCTTGGTCACTTAAAACATCCTGGTCTCTTAAAACTGTGCCGTGCTATTGACACAGGTTAATAATTTTTGGCTAGAAGCCAGCAACTGAAATAAATTTCTCAATCCAACTGCTCCAGTTAGACCAATAATGTTTGCTTTACAACATTAAAAGCCAGGACACGAAACTTGACTTTGCATCGTGAGTAAGTGATGGGGCAGGTGAGAAACAACAAAACCATTGGTGACAAAGATGGATTGCTCAATAGTGTATAATTTCAATTTATTTTAGCCAGGTTATACTAAATAAAGCGTACGTTAGCTATTTAATTTTTTAGGGCTCTGTGACTTGAAACATTTAGGCTTAAGAAAACTTACTGAAATATAGGCTCTTGTGTCCGTGTACAAAACTGAGTACCGTGTGCTGCTGTCGTGCAAGGTTGGTTTTTCAATTACCACTGTGGGGAACAAACCTGGGCAGGCTCTAGAAATTGATTACACCACAGTTTGTAAGTTTTGTTGCTTTAACACAATAGCGTTAAACAGCTCGTTTTGCAGCAATTACGATGTCAATGTCGGCGGTGACGTCTTTGGTTCCGAGCCAAAAATCAGTGTTTGCCATGATAAATACAAATAAACATAGGCCCTGGAGGGCTTTTGCACTTTGCCTTTCCTAGCGGTACTGTTTGGGTCTCCACCGAGAAGCGAAGGCAGGCTAGCAGTGAGAAGGCAATTACATGTGTGTGCGCTCACGGGAATATCGCTATTGCATTCAACTCTTAACCTTCTCAGTCCCAAAGTACCCGAATGTGTACCGTTGTTTAAAAAGCCACAGATAACCACAATGCAAAATTCACGCATTCAAATTTGTCTCGCCACAATCATGGCCGCTCAATCTTCCCTCTTTGGTGTGGCCTGCCGAGTCGCCTCCCAAACAAAAGAAAATAAGCGCGCTGAAAGCAAAAGTTAACAGACCGGCCCCGACGGGAGGTGAGGGCGCTGCATACTGCCGAGGTGACCCCCCTTGCACATGCCAGCACTGCGTCGTGCGAAGGTGCAATCCCATCCTCCCTATTTCGCGACAGTCGTATCCTGCCGTCGTTTGGTCAGCATTCGATGGCATTTTGTTCTTCCAGACTGCTGTTATGTTTAAGTCCGCACTCCATATTAAGAAGCTATTGAGTTGGTTTGTGGCCAACTGGGTGGAGTTCTTAGCAGCTCGCTAGAAAACATACTCAGACAATTTTGGAAACCACTTTCTGCAAAGCCCTCAGTAAATGAAATCTCACAACGTTTGAGGAATAAATTATGCATATACATGTGAGCCTATTTACGAAGAAACGTTACTGATAGCTGTCTGATTCACATTAAACCTACATGTATGTCGCAGAAATAAATACGTCACGATGCTCAAATAAATGTGCCCAGTATACCTTTATAAAAATAATCATAACTGATTATTGCCCGATTCACATTACACCCAGATATATGTCGCGGACATAAATATGTCACGACGTGAAAATAAATACGCACAGTATACACCTTTATAAAATGCATATTAACTTTGGCTATTTTGTCTACACAGAATTTGGAGCCACTCTATTTTAATTGTGCACAACAGGCCTGCCGTAGCCAGGAATCTTTTGGAGAAACAGCCATTATCATTATTTTTCCTTGGTAAACCCCCTCCCCCCCCCCCCCCCCCAGCCACTGGCCTGATTCACAATAACATTATTATCGCAATGTTGGGTTATCGTACGAGTGAGAACAAGACGAGAATCTTGTGCTTTCTTATTGCTTCAATCGGACAGCCAAACTTGCCGCGTGCATCTGATGGAGCGCCTCTATATGGAGAACCATCTACCCACAAAAAAATTATTGTTGGTCTAGCTAGGTAGTTTTACATAACTGGCTTTGGCATATTGCTACAAGCATATTAGGCATTGGTTCATTTCATGCACAACATTGGTCTAACAGCGCACATCTAGTAAAAAAAACATAGCTTTTGTTACTGACCATATGTCGGGCCTGCTAACACAATAATTTCACCAATGTGCCTATGTCACCAAAATGCTTCAAAGTCTATAAAGTGGTTAAAATCTACATATATAGCCCAATTTGGTTGCTATTCAGGGGTAAATTTCAATTTCTTTGGGCTTGAAATAGCTTGTGAAAGGTCTAAATTACAGCAAATGAACAATATAATTACAACACAAATATTAGTTCGTAATAATAATCATATTTGGGGTATTACGTGCCATAACCAGGATATATGATGATGAGCCCCGCCAGAGTGGAGAATTTAGAATATTTTCGATCATCTGATGTTCTTTAACGTGCAGTGACATAGCATAGTACATGTGCTCGGCCAGGATTGTCTTCTTTCCTGCGTTCATCGTACTCCTTGCACTAATATGTGTCATTTGGTTGTCCACCACTAATCCATTTAAATTGATGCAACCTGTTCATGAGAGCATGACAAAGCACATGTGAAAGTACCGGCGCAGATAGCTCACTGTGGTTGAAGGGAGCTTTGGGAGAAAGACCTGCGTCGCCGACATATAGCGCCATAGCCGATGCGGCGGGTTGAAAGAGAACTAGCGCTCTCACATGCGTAGAGGAGCGTTCGGCGGGCCACACCAAAAGGGGAGATCGAGCAGCCATGCCCCAATAGTCTTGTGTTGCTTTCCCTAAGTGCCAAGAAGTGGTGCTATGTGGCCAGCCATCTTGAAAAAATAAGTAAACAAAAATGGCTGCGCACAGCACAAGCGCTCGGCTATGTCCTCATGATATGTAAAAGCTTTTTTTTTTCTTAGTTGTAGCAAGAATGACACCATCTATAAAACATTCCTTTAGCTATGGACACCTGAAAAATCATAATAGAAGTAATCTCAGTCTTATAATTTTGCCACACACAATGATACAGTCTTCGAAAGTTCAGGATACCTGTTTGGGCATTGCGAGCCTCAGTTGTGTTTCTAACACTTTTTCGCAAGGAGACTGATAAGCTGACTAGTCATTAGCTACTAGTATTCGACCGCTAGTAGCAGTCTGCTGCATAGCCAGAGGGTGGCAGATTGAGCCCGGGCGTACCATACCAGCATGTCAACAACTGGTCAAAGTGCATGATCTCGCCCATACACAACTGCACCAAATTCAGCACAGCATTCAATACACCAACCCTACATGTCAATCATTCGTGTAGCCTTAAGGAGAGGATCAACCTTCCTGAAAGGAAGAAATTTCTGGCTACACCTCTGATATGAATTCACCCATTTAGTGGCTGTGATGACTGCTGATCTGCACTCAATATCCTAATTTTAACTGTTAGACAAAGCTTATAAGCGTCAGAACAACCCTTCAGGCTTGGTGAGACACATCCTGCAGATAACAGACACGGCTATGAACATATCAGCTAAATCTTGCAGTCGTGAACAGCACAGAAAACCTAAAAGCAGAGCACAAAGTTGCCAATATCTCAAGTGCCCTGTTTTCACATACAGACGCCTGTGCTCATTCTCTCCGGAGCTGCCAGTGTCTGCTGTTCGACATCGAATAGCAGGTGCGTTGGACAGCAAAGAGCAAGTCGTCCATGCTACTGGACAATAGTTGACATTAATCAAGAGTGGCATTTGGATGAGATGCGCTTCTTGCCATGGGGGGGGGGGGGGGGGGGGGGCACCACATGCCAACACCACCCTCCACAGTCTGCTAACATTGCAGAGTGAGACACACTCACACAGGGATTGCAATGGGAGAGAACAATTGAGTTTTATCATGTGTGCTGGAGGTCATAATGCACACTGATGTAACTTTCGTAAGACTTGTTTGGCGAGTAGGGTTAACATCAATGGGGTACCTGACCTTTCTGCTCCCTCCAAATTCTTTTCTTTAATCTGTGTTATTCCAATTATGTACCCCATTGATGTAACTTTCCCCCATGCCACACTTCCCTATACAGCTTTCGGTGCCTTTATCAGGACTAGAGAAGAGAGAAAGTGTTTAAACTATGCGACAAACCCCTGCAACTCCACTCTACCTTATACATTCAAGAAATATTCGTAACAATTGATTTGTAAGGCAATAAATTCTGATACTGAGATTATTCGATGGCTACTTGAAAAGTGGCCTATTTTAAACGCTTACAGAACACACATAGCTATTTGCCAACACTTTACAGACGGGAGTGGTGACAACTACATTGTAATCAGCCATTTAAACTGCAAGAGCTCTAAAGTTTTTTCGACCAATAATGATATGCCAGGCAACAATGACTATAAATGGCCGATCGAATTGTGCATCTGGATATTGAATGCTGCAGCATACTGAAACCAGCCCAAGTGTGCTAGACAACTGCATTGAAATTCTCATAATAGATGTAGAACTTGGCAGTTTCGATCCCTTTATTACGTCATTCTGTTTAATGGGACTTCGAAAGATGGCCGACTCTGTAAAATTGGTAATTTTTGAAGCCAGAAAATACATTCTGGTGTAGCTAAGCTCACAACTACTCAGAGGGTTGTAATTATAGCATACTTTTCTGCCTTGAAGCTGCTGCACAGGTTGGGTTCCAAGGTTCTGTAAAGCAATAAATTACTTATTAGGCTTCTCTACCAAGCATATACACAAGAACACATTCAAAATGAAAAAGAAAAACATTGCCTAGTGAATAAATGTCATTTAATTTTACTCATAAGGTATGTTTAAAAAACCTACGAAGTTACAAAATGTTGCATCATGCATGCACGAGTAAGCATCAAATCCTTATTGCTTAGCGCCTGGATGCACTTTCCATACCACACGTAACAAACAACCAAAACAATTTATACATTTACAAGTTACAGTAAGGAGTTAAATAAACAATGCTCTAGCTTCAATGTGAACACTACAGTAGCTAATAGTGATCCAGAGTGGGAACCATGAGAAGGAAGACTGCACAGCTGACAAGAGTATATGAGCAGAATGGTGCAGTCTGCCTTTCTATAAGTAATCATTGGAGTGCACCAAGGAATTCAGGGCAGCACAACTGAAGTTCCACGTCATTATGACTACAAACTGCCGTGCTCACAAACATTTGTGCCTTGAGTGCTACTGATAAGCACAAAGTGGAAGAAGATGCAGTGCTGTATAGAATGGCTATGTGCTCAATTATTCAAACACTATTAACTACTAAAATGATTTCCATCGTAATGGGCCTAGCTGGAGCCTCGCTAACACCACTCAGTATGTATTTAAAAAAATTGGTGCATCATTCTTCCAGATGAACTGTACTGGCTTTATTTGTGCACTTTTATTGCATTTGATGTGGCAATAGATTTTTTCTCTTTACTGCCAACCAGATAAAGCCTCTTAAAAAGGTGCAGTCATGATGCTGCTGGAAAACAATCTTTGCTAGATGATAATATCTTTTAAACAACACCCCCTCCTTCATTTAAATAAGCTCTCTGGTCCTTATCGCTCAAGCAGGATTCCTGCTTAGGTAATTTTTTCCCCCTCTCTACTCCTCTCATTGAAAGGACATCCCATGCATTTTCTTAGCTCTGTCTTCCATCACAAAATTGTAAAAAATGAAATCACTATAGCTAAAAATGAGTCTGTAGCAGCCAAAATAGTTTATTTTAATATTATGGCAATACCTGACACATGTAGGCAGTCCATGTACATACAAAATAAAAGCTAAGTCTTTAAATCCCAGGCTAGAGTTGCCTAACAGTGGCTGTCCCTTCATGTCAGTCAAAGTGGTCAAGGTTCCAAGATATCTGCTGCTCAAAGTCTACACAAGTTAACCAATTAAAGACTGCGACTATGTTACAAAAACTTTTGAAGTCTAGCCATGCGAGCTTAAATGCAAAGCATTTATAGTGTTCTTTCAAGGACACACCACTTCATCTTGTGGAGGGTGACTTATTTTTTTTTTGCTCTAGCTTGGTACATATTCTTTTTTATTACTGTTATTGGCAATGATGATGTACAGCATTATTTACTATTTCAACAGACAGAAACCTTTACAGCACATCAGATAGTTCCTTTGGACAAGCAGGACAGTACTAATTAGCCTAGAGACTAAATATTATTCCTACATAAAAAGATATGGGCAAGTAAAGAGAAGATTACCAGTCGCACACCAGACTTTCTACTGCCGCTATTTTTATGTGTTTGTGTGTGTGTATGCACATGTTTGAGTGCTAAATGTAATGGGCAGTACAAAGCAGACACTACATAGATACGCCAGGGCGAGGAAAGTAGCACAGTGATAAAAAAAGCAGTGGTATTATTAACACACCTTACCAATATGCAATGTCGAGGCAAGGAGAGACTAAACCTTGTAGACTTGAACCACGAAACTTGCTGATAAAAAGAAAGAGGCTGCTAAGATCAGCATAAGCTAAAGATACATGCTAAAGTGAAACATGACTATCGGAGACAATATATATAATAAATGAAAAATGCTTTTTCAATGCTGCTTCATTTAAAAAAAACTGGTTTTGGAGTGTAAAATACAGTAAAACCTGATTAATTCGATCTCAGCTATTTTGATATCCCACTTAATTCGAAAGCTATCAGAGGTCCCGCATTTCGCAATCTAAGTTTGAGTCGATGATTTGAAGCAGCGGCCTGCAACAGTCCGGTTAATTGGAGAACTTTGAGTGCCATGTGCACATTTCCTATTTCGATTACGCTGAAAATCTGCGGAAACAACGGCCCTTAGGAGCCACAAGGCGATGTAGTGCACTGATACTAATACTGATACTAATGAGTGACAGGTGAAGCATCCCAACTTCACTTATACCAGTGCAAAAACATAAAAAAACAAAAAAGGTATAATTGTGGTCACTCGAATATGCACCAGCGAAAAACGTGTTTCCCAACAGACGTGTTTCGCAACAGACATGTTTCGCAACACAGCAAAAACACGCGGGCAGCACATCACATGCTTCTCGCAGCATTGGCGCATCGATCTTGACCAACTAATTTTTTCTGAAAACATCAGAAAATTAATAAAAGCCACCCTGATGCAATTTGCAATGTATGAAAACCCCCGATCGGCGGTTGCTTCAAACATTACACTGCTGGTGGAGTTTTTGCCAGCAGTGTCTACTTCTGAAAGTCAGTCCGAGAACTTCAAAAAAAAAAGAAGAAAAAGACCATGTTTTCCTGCCAAAACACATAACGAATTCTGTAACACTGTCCGTTATTAAATTATTTATTTTACCATAAAATGGGCGAATGGTAGCCGACGCTGAAGGGAGCATATGACGTGCTGCCCGCGTGTCACCACTGTATTGCAGTGAAGCCTGTCTGTTTATGCAGGCGCATATTTTAGTTGACCACGAGACTGCATTTTTTTATTTTCATTTATTTACTTTTATGCTGACAGCAGCGAGGCCTGCCATTCCCTCTTGTTTGTGACACAATTAAGAAGAGGTATTGCTCGAAAACATACCCCTTGGAGCAGCAAACTAGGTGGCACAGGAGATGACCACTGCTGATTACTTTCAGTATTTCTAAGTTCCTTGCACCCCAATTTTAGTATGTTTCGTTAATTTGAATTCTTGCTCAATTTGAAGATTCTTCACAGTCCCAGTGACTTTGAATCAACGATGTTTTACTGCAGATAGTTCTTAAGTTTGTTTAGATAATTTTTCAAGCCTGTAACTTTTGGGAGCAGTACTGTCTCTTTGCTATTCAATCAATTTTTAAAGTGTCCTGAACCTCACTACATGCTTGGTGAAATAGAGCAGAAAGCAGCATCTGGTTTCTGCTCTAGACAGCCAAATCTTGCAGTCATGCATGGGAAGAAGCGTTCATAAGTGCAGCACAGAATTGTCACTTTTCGATGCACTCCTTTCATACAAAGGCCCGTCCACTCTCTTTGGCAGGCAGGGTGTCAGCTCCATGTCACTGCTGCTATTGGCTAATAGCTGACGAAAATCGAGGGTAGCATTTGGATTAGATGCACTTTTCGCCATGGAGTGCCACCACATGCCATCGCAGCATTCTATATTGCGCTAAAATTGATGGTGCCGCCATGCGCCAACGCAGTGCTCTATAATGTGCGAAGGTTAGAAAGCCACGACACTTGCGCACACCAGATTCAAACCAGAAAAAAGCGATTGCGTTTCACAGTGCATGCTGACGAAGCTTCTTCTCCCCGCGTCATCCCTCCCAGTGTAGCTTCCACTGCCCTCATTTTGAATGAAAAAAGATGGAAAGCACTTAATGTGTTCATCAAATCTCTATAACTCTGCTTGTTCTTGATAGATTCAAGAAATTTTTGTGGCAATTGATTTGCGAGGCAATAAACTCTGATGGTGCGGCTATTTCATGATCCCTTGAAAAGTGGTTCAGGATACCTTTAAAATGCCACGTTCTTTACCACTAGTGTCACAGAGTGCAGAAGTACTATCACTGTGTTTTAGGGCACAACACAATTTTGAAAATCTTGCAGAAATCACCAACAAAAATTAATATGTGCAAAGTCCAGTTTAGATTCTTCAGACATGCGGAAATCTACCCACCTAACTCTCTCGCTGCATAAAGTTTTTTTTTTTTTTCAACTTCTGCAGTAAGCACATAAGATTGGATATTTACTGACAATTTTTTGCAAGTCAATACCAAACATCTTATTTTCACCTGAACCCACATCTTCATGTAAGTGTGCATTAAGGTTAATCATGGAATGGACAAAAACAGTTGGCTAGAGGTAAAGTAGAAATCCCTAAGATATGGCAAATTGGCGTTGGAAAGTGAAAAGAGTGGAGGGTCGAATTCTGGTCCAAAATACAAAGCTGATGCTGAAGTTCACGGCCCAAGAGAAAGGTGGAGAGGAAAAGGTACAACGAGAATACAAAGCATATAGCTATTTCTTATGTGTGTCGGCATTTTAACCTCTGCACAAGCCACTAAGAAAGGTGGTTTAGTAGTCATATTCTCAGCATAAAGGGCGGTCACAGAATATGCTGAACCGAGTAAACCAGCCTGTGAGCATAGGCGAGTCATGAAACATGAACAGAGTATACAAGGCTGCACACCAAGAGGAGATGCAGTTGCACTCGAATGTGTGTGTGTGCGTGTGACGCATGCCTTATTCACTTGTTTGCTAACTAGACAAAAATCAAAACACAGTAGTGCTAGTCGGTAGCTATTGCTACCCTTGTACAGACAATGCGCAGTGTAGAGCCATATGGTATTGCAGTCGGCTCAGACTGTACACACTTGCGACATTATGATGTTTTCATTTTTTGTATGTTTACTGCATGTAGAATAAACCACAGATTTGAAGTCTGGCATGTGTTCTGTAGCCTTCTCTTTACCCATCCATATCCTTTTCTCTACTTCATGCTTCTTCCTTTGCTTGTTTCTCCTCAGCCTGAACTAACAAGCCC
This sequence comes from Rhipicephalus microplus, assembly GCF_043290135.1. NCBI lineage: Eukaryota > Metazoa > Arthropoda > Arachnida > Ixodida > Ixodidae > Rhipicephalus > Rhipicephalus microplus. Next base: position 111,068,068 of record NC_134710.1, on the reverse strand, counting down.
AACTTTCTACTTTCACAGCATTGATTTGCCTCGTTTACCACAACTTTTTAGTTGTGGTTAACTAATGCTCTTGTTCATTTTATGACCACTATCAGGGTTTAGCACACGGAATGCTGTTTGAAAACTTTAATGTTCTCATCAATGATCATGGTTCCCCTTATCTACAATATATTACACACAAAAAGAGAAGGAACAAGGTATATAATAGTTCTTTGATTACGTGTACCACTCAAAAAGCACAGTGTAGCTTGACAAACGTGACACTTAAGTGTACAGTGTGTGTGCATCAAGACAATAAATAGAAACTTGGAAATATTTTCCAAAATATACCATTAAGTTTACTAGGCAGCAAGCATACTTTAATAACACAGTACAAAATGAAAAATCACTTTTGAAACATTGCTCAGTAACATTTATAAAAAAAAGCTAAAAGTGTAGTACACACATTCAAGTCATCTTTAAACCTAAAGAAAATAACCAAATAAATGTATATACAAAGGTGCACATAACATGCATTCAAGATGCTTCATGCATAATGAATCGGTGAGTCTTACCGGGAGATGCGGCCATGCCTCACAGATGGAAAAGGAATTGAGATGAGAGCACATGCAAGTCAAAGCATGAACCACAAAGAGAAGCACAAAAATATAGAGATAAGCAAAAGCAAAGCATACAGCATCAAAGCACACTGCACTTTTAACCCAGTGATATGGTAACAAATGCTGTTTCACAATATGTATTCATGCCATAAGCTTTAGTATGACGCTTGAACACAAAAAAGCCATACAGAAGAAAATTCATTTAGGAGCCTTCTGAAACCAAAAATAGATCAATTCCTTTCCAAGACTTTTTTGTCAGTTGTAAAAAAAAAAAGCCAAAACTAGCCGGAGTTAGTAGAAAAGTTAGGCATGTGAGAACTTAAGCATATTTACCCCTTCAAATGCTATTTTATGCAAATCAAGTATGATAGGCTTCATGCAAGATGTTACATTATAGTTAATAGAATAAACAGAAAAAGAAATGTATAATCTTAAACGGCCCAGTAAATTAAAACAATTAATGCTCTGAATTTTTTTCACAAGCTTACAGTTCAATACATTTGGCCAAGACAAAAAAACTTGAGGTTTCTGTAGCTACCACTGCATCATTCAGATTCCATGTTAGTAAAAGAACAGTGGATATACAAGTTTGTGCAATTAGGAAGCAAGATGCTTTATGGCAAAACCTTGCCTGATAAAAATTACTGTATCTGTTATAATCATAATTGGGGCTAAACTGCAATATCCTTATGGAAGCAAAAATATGGTGGTGACTTGACGTTTAGCTTGAGCATCTAACCACAAAAGTACACAATGTACAGTCTTGAGACAAATACTGTACATTACGGAAAGGTTTTCAATTACCCGAATTTTGGCTTACATAATTTCATGCAACCATTCGCATCAAAAATTATTTTTGCCATGCATAATCTATGTGGGCATGATCATGTTCAAGTGCCACATTTTGCATGAACACAAACACTAACACACAAACACTTTTTTTCCTAAGGTCTTCCTCATTTGTGTAACACTCTTATTCTGCATCAGCAGCAGCCAATGCAACATTCACAGCGATAAAATGAGACCGTACATATGACCCGATAGGTTTTGAGAATATGAATGACAAAAAGTGCAATTTTATAGAATCTTAAAGGGATACTAAGGACCATTTCATGAATTAAAATTTTTTTATATTTTGATACCAGGTAATCACACCAGATTTTACAAGTTTAGGCTCAATGAAATGCACATGTTCAGTAAAAAAAAAAAAAAAAGCCCAGAAAAAAAGAACTGCAGCTGCCACATTTCCAATGGCGCGTAACAAAATACTGAGTAAGTGCACAACCTAGGCCAAGTTCCCCCTCCCGTTGGCGTGGTTTGCTAGTGCCAAAAAGGATAGAGACAGAAACCCTTGCACGCAAACTGAAAGCAGGCTTTTTCACATATGAGTCACAATTATTTCAAAATCCAGTCATTCTCATGATGCACGGGTATCCCTTGAATTAAATTCCCCTGTTGACATGTCCTGCTATGTCCACACAGGATAATGATACCAGAGGTCGTTACAGCATGTACAAGTGCAGATTACTATGCACCAACATCCTGTGGTTAAAGTTGCACAGCTCTGAATACACTTCATGTGAGGAAGGCATGAGCCACCATTTTAGTTGCAGATTACCAGCAACTCCAGACCACCCCAGAAAGTCGCCATACGAAGTAGCTGTTTGGCTTGCCACCTGAGAATGCGTGTGCTATGCGTTGATTCTTCCATTTATGCATAGTGCAGATACACTGGTACACTGGGCTTTTAAAAAAAATGCCGCAATAAATATAATTGCTGAAAGTTTCGTATAGTAGAGAACAATACGAGGGTATGCATTGAACTGGAACAATGATGCATGATTTTTATTTTGATGTGGGGGAAAAAACCTGGAAAGGTAGGCTATACTAGGATGCATAGTGCATGATCATGATGAGCATGCCAGCTACAAGGATGCAATCTAGAAAAAAATGTGATCCATAAAATGTGGCAAAATATTGTAGTAGCAAATTATGCAATGTATTTTGCAGAATACAGCTGAAGTGAAATTTCTTTAGAGTCCCTTTAAGTATCCAACCTCCTGTGCTTATAAATACTTGGCAAAGTGCACTAGAGCCACGGATAATCACTTTAAACAGTACTTCCACTTTTATGATATTTTTGAACCGAGAGCCGCATGTGATTTATCACTTAGGGGCCATAGCAGTCTAAAAGAATACCAACCACATGAAACGTGCAGGCCAGAAACATTATCACTCATAGACCTTGACACATCCACCATTAATCTCATGTAATCTTGCTCAAGTGAGAATACTGTTGAAACTGATCGCATGTGAATATTACCACTAACCTGAAATCTAAACAATTACAGTAGACAAAAATCTCTTGAACAGAACAGCAGTTTAATTGGAACTGCCTCTCTTATATGATTGGTTCTGGGTTTGTTCACTGCACTCCTGCTCCTCTCTCAGAGAATGGAACTGTTATTAAATGGGACACATTCTCCTGGTGCCTCGAGGTTCCGCTTAATTAGAGCATACTGCATTTTATTTACACCACCTTTCTGTAGGTTCCACACTTCAAAAGATTCAATGGGTGGCAGTACAAACGGCTGCAACCACACGCATGCCGGCATTAAGCAACATGCATTATTATTAAAGTATAAATAATTTACCACAGTGAGATGCTAGCATAAAATTCTAAGTGGAATATAATATTTTTGTCAAGTTTAACATTGACAAAATATACAATGATAGTTGCTTGATCATTACTCTCATACATTATTATGAAATAGTAAACTTATAAATATTGTATAAAAAGTAAATAACATAAACCTTCAAATGTATTGATAAAAGAAATCTGCAGTGACCCAGTAATCAATGTTACTTAAATTTCTGAAATTAACCAGCAAGTCTTGAGCAGGCATATTACAAGGTATAGTATCTTGACACAGCAACTATAAAACCGAACTAAGAAACCCATAGCTGCGCACACCTAAGAGATCCAGACAGAGGCTGTACACTGCTGGTGTAATGATGGTAAAATGGCAAAACATGCAAATTATGAGTAGAACAGCACAAATTATACCAATATAGTTTGTAATCAATTGGAAACAATAAAAAATATGTTATTCTCACCTGTTTCATGTGCTCGTGAATAGGAGCACGACGAACTAGAGGAGTTTGGTGTCTGCAATTCTGTAATGATAGGTTTCTTCAACTACCAGCACAAATCAACTCCTCTATCTATATACCAATAATCTTCCAGCTTAACATTTGTTAGGAAGCTTTGAATGCAAGAATAAGCAAAAAAAAAAAAAACACTGCCAGCTATTAAATACATAATTTTATTTAACTATAGTTAAAAATATGTCACTATTTTGCCACATTGAATTCAACAGATGTGCACTTAAAATCTACTATTGGGGGGGAGGGGGGGGGGGACAACTGTCCAGTCATGACCAGCAGCATGTACATGCTTCTGTACTACAATCCTCACTAATCACTAAGCCCAATTTTGAAATGTCTTGCACATAATACCATGCGCAAGTTTGCTTTGTCTGCACGCCATAATGACCACTTTAAGTACTGAATATGAGCTATGCTCATCTTGTATATTTTAACACTGAAGAGAGTTCTTTTCGGGGCAACTAGGACAGATAAATTCGTTCCAATGATACTGCATAAAAAGAGGTGATCTCACTTAGTTGAACATGTTTGCAAGAGTCTTGTAAGCCCATGTTTAATGTGGCTGAGTCATCAAGCTACAGAGATCATTTAAAGTACTAGTCATGTTATATAGATGGACAGTCTATGTGGCTCCGAGGTCAATGAAACTGTCAACCAAATTGATCCAGTACTGCAGTGGATGAAGCTGATTCATCTCAATGTGTACCTTCATTACCTCCATGCAATTGCCACTGACTTTCAGAAACTTTGAGAGAATGCAAACAAGTTTCACTCATCTAACACTCAAACATTTTATAAACTCAAGACAATCAGATGCTTCCGACAAGGCACACATTGTTGACAAACTAGTAATGTAAGCGAGGTCTCCAAGGAAACATGCTTCTGGTGTCAGGAGTGTTTTCAAGTCAATAACACAGAAGCTACATTTCAACTTCCTTCCAACCTTCTCAATTAAAAGGATGCAGTAAATATAGTAGAAGCACCATGAGCAAGACTGAACTCAAGATGGCATCTAGTAACTGCATATACTGGGCTATAAATATATATACATCATGTTTTTTGCTTTCCTTCCATCCTTTTTATATCTGTGAACATGTTTTCATACTTTTTATATGGCATTTCGGGAGCTCATTTTCACACTTATCAGAGTCTTAAATACAACTGTTCAAAGAAGCAGTGTACTGAAGCACATATAATACGCATGGGCACATCATATGCCCATGTACTCTCCCTGAAGAGGGCATGCCAAATGTCACACCATTTTTAACCTTTCCCCAATATAAGAAGCACAGCAGAGTGAAAGCCCCAACAGCATGAATAATTAGTCAGTTTCAGTAGCCAGCAATGCTGAAGTCTCACTGTACATTTTCCAAAATTTTTCAAAGCATCAGACAAATCACTGCTGCAAAATGAAACTTTTTTGGGGCACCACACATAAATGCATCAACATAAATCACAGCAGTATTTTAAAACATCCTTACTTCAATATTACAGTTAAATAATAAGAAAAAGCAAGCTGTAAATAAAAGTTCTGGTGATGATGCAGCAAAAGAGAATAGTGAGAAAAAGAGATAAGCACCATTTCCTTCCACTCCAAGTGCCACATGATCAGGAGCAGCATTACTTTGTATATGTAATCACCATAACAGGAATGCACTTTTTTTTCCTGACTTTGATTGTGAGATGAAAGGGCCCCAAACGTTTAGTCACCCTCTTCAATTTCCCATCTATAACTATTTTTGAGGCAGTCATTTCAGGCTACTGTTCATACACAAAACGATCTCGCGATGAAATCAGCTGTAATGCAAATGAAAATCATCTACAGAAATTCCATATAATACATGGAAACTGAAACTAAATGTCAATATGAATTTTTTTGGTTTTCCGTCAATACTGCTTTCCTTTTGAAAAACTAAAGCCTGATTAAACATTTAGTGTTGACAGTAAGTGTTCATGAGTTAACTTTCAAAAACATACTGTGCCTTGCTAGGAGAATCTTCTCTGCCAATTTAAAAAGTAACCCTAACCAAGTAAACAATACAAGAGTTGCCAAATGATAGAAAATGTTTCCCAAAGACAATTTGTTATGCTAACATAGAAGCATAATATGGAAAAAAAGCCTTCACAGAGACAGTGGTGTTAGCGCTAGCATCAAGCAAGATAAATTTTAGTCACAGCAATCAAAAGGTACTGTGCTCATGCAATCAGCTGTGTCAATTTAGGGCTAAGTATTGTGCACACTTTCATTTCCACCACCTACACTTCATGTACCATCGTTATAATATTGCCCCAAGTGCTTATAGCAGAGTAAACATCCACTTTACAGACCATGCTCGCAGCAGCATTATGTGATTGCCTGGAGTAACTTTGCATGCCAGCTTTTACAATTCATCTTTATGTTTCATTCCATGAGCACTGTACATCACAGCAGTGACGGCCAATGCGAGTGGAAAGTTCTGTCACTGTACTTGTTTCAATTTCTCATTCATTTTAGCATACGTATCACTGACTTACATGCTAACCAAAGTGGCAGTTTTTGAAGCATTGGTAATCTACAGAAAGAGCTTAATTTGAAGTCCGGTGAAAGCCCAATGACTTCTTAATTTGGCACTAACAAACATGCTACTAGTGACACTATCTTGATTTAATAAATGCAGAAGGGCTGTGTAAATATTTGCTGTATGCTCTTTTTTGAAAACATGGTACCAGTTCTACTGAGGCGATAACATTTGATTGACTGGCCACCGATGGAGTACTTTGCTTCGTTATCAGCATGAATTTTAAAAGGGAATTCTCTAAACTTAAGCTGATATGCAATATGACAGAAACGCAGGCTAGTTGAATAAGCTTGATTGATTTATTGATTGATTGATATGTGGGGTTCAATGCCCCAAAACTACCTAATGATTATGAGAGACGCCACATTGGAGGGCTCAGGAAATTTCGACCACCTGGGGTTCCTTAATGTGCACCCAAATCTGAGTTAGGCTGCATAGTGGAAAATTTGCACACACCGTACGGAGACACAATGAAAAAAAAAAAACTACACAAGGACAAGAGCAGTCACTTCCTCAAGGACTGTCTTCAATGGCATGTTCATTGGGAGATGATGCCAGGATTAATTTGAGATTGTATCATGTGTGGTAGAAATGTGCAGTTAACCTCTCTACCCCACACGATACGATTTCCAGCTCAACAAGCATAGCTGGCTATCCTTATAGGTAGATTTTTTAGCCGCAAAAAGACTAAAGCTGCTGAAAAAGAAAAGGTCCTCCTTCTCGGATACACACCAATAGATGAAAAGCAAAATATCTTAAACTTTGGGCCCAAGTTCTCCGTAAAACCTTCTCTACAGATACCCGAGAGGCTCGCTTTAGCAAGGAAGACTTCAGTGATGTCAAGAACATCAGTGATGTCATAGAGAGAAGTATTATTGCATTAGACACTAGGTAGAAGCAGCGAGTACAGGATGTAGATGCAGATGTCCTTCTGAGAGATTGCTGGCTTACTATTTGTATTCAAGGTATTGAGGGTAGTAAAATCGTACAAAGAAGGTTATGTTCTCGTATTGCCAAACAATACGTATTCAAGTAAAGCTTGTTAAGTGATTCGCGAATGCTTTGAGGAAGTAAAAGTAGTCTCAGGAACTCAAAAAATGTGCTGTGGTATTTGTTGGGCTCGAACTTCGTGCGTTCCCCGAATAACTTATGTTATCCACCCCGTGGCCGGCGACCCCTCGTCAACAAGAAAGCAGGGCTACCGGAATGCGGGACGATGACTGTCTGCTGGCCACAAAGGACGCGACAACCCTGTGCCCCAAGGGGTGCAATAATGGCACCTTACAGGAGACCAAGCCAGGCTGCAGGTGGCCGGTACACGTGGAGGGTACACGTCCGCGTCAGCCGGACAATCAGAATCAGCAGAGGCGACGGCATTGGCGCACGGGCCAACTGTATTGATGGCCTGTCAGCCCGGCATCGCGGGAACTTACTCGGAGGCGCTTTTCCACGACCTGGCAATGCCCGTCGTCGATCATTCCGGGAACCGGTGTGAAGGAAACCTGAGCGATGGCGGAGAACCGATGAGTGGGCAAGAGACGGTGGGTCTTCGAGGTTGTGGCGAGGAGAGACACATCCATGCGTTCCGATTGGACTGTAAGAGTGGTGCGTTACGATTGGACTGTAAGAGTGGTTGAATGGGGAGACAGGGGATAAAACCAGGGGTGCAGGGAGAGAGAGGAAAGAAACCAATAAACGCCTCTATATCCAGATGATGTCGGAGCGGTCGTTTCCTCAAGGTGCCAGCAGATGAAAAGTTCTCGTCTTCGGCTTCCTTGGCGGCAGCAGCAAATGTCGCGCAACAAGCGAGAGGCGAGTGGAAAGAATAAACGGAACGTAACTGGCGCAGTCGGCAGGATCTGCATGGCTGAACTGAGGAGGACAGCGGGGAGCGACATCGGCCGAGACTGACAACCACCTTTAACTGACTACCACGCTGCGGGATCAACGAAGCAAGGCTAGTCCACCGGATTCCGAGGAGGAAGAGCGCACCGCAAGGCTACTTCAGGCGGGTACCTCTTGATTTTCTGTTGGGCGCAGGCGATGACAAAGCATTACAACTTGCGGGACAGAGAAAGGGACAACTCGGAAATGAACGGGGACGGGGCAGGAAACTTGCAGGCATTGGGAGTCGCCGACAGTGGCACAGGGGGTCATGATAGTGGCACGTCAGATACGGCGTCGGAACAGCAGCTAGCGCTGCTCCAGCTTCAACTAAAAATTGCTGAGGCGGAAACGGAGAAGCAGCGCTTGATGCTGGAAAGCCAGCGGCTACGAGCCCGTAATGGGGCAGACTCCAACGAGAGCGATGACAGCGTAGCGCTTGGCGGAAGGTCAGAGGAAGACAGGTGACTGAAATTCGCAAGCTTGTTAAGGGGTGTACTGGCACCAATGCCGAACCAAGAGGCGCTTGCGCCAATCTGGTTCGAGGATGTTGAGGCAACGCTCGAGTCGTATGAAGTTCCGAGCGAATAGTGCGCCGAGCTAGTTTTGCCACAGTTGAGTGAAAGGGCACGCGGGCTGCTGTGCAGGCTTACAGCAGAGGAGCGCAAAGCTTATGTTAAGCTTAAGTCAAGCATTTTGGAGGGTCTCAGGCGTTCGGCGGCGGAGTACAAGAGGCTGTTTGCGGGATTAAAAAAGGGAGAAAGGGGATCAGTTTGCCGTGAGCCTTGAGAATTATTTCGACCATTATGTCCAGAGTTCAAAGGTTTGATTGATTTGATTGATTTAACGTCCCAAAACCACCATATGATTATGAGAGACGCCGTAGTGGAGGGCTCTGGAAATTTCGACCACCTGGGGTTCTTTAACGTGCACCCAAATCTGAGCACAGAGTTCAAAGGTAGGCACGTTCGAGGAACTCAAGCAGCTAGTCGTTGCGGATCGCTTGAAAGAATGTTTGAGCCCGAAAGCGAGAGCGCATGTCATTTGTAATCAACAGGAGTCCTTTTGGCTGCCCAGTGGCGTGGCTAGGCTCACGGAGAGATTCGAGGAGAGCGAAAAGTACAAGGCAGCACATAAGAAGGCAAATGTAGAGGAGTGGCAAAAGAAAGCTAAAACAGCAGTAGATACACCCACGGACGGAAAAGGGAAAAGGCGATGTTTTGAGTGTAAGGGGGCCGACCACATTGCCAGGAATTGCCCCAATAAGGGCTCAGGTGCAAGGCAAGGCACTAGGCCAGCAGGACAACAAAACGGTCCAGTGGTCGCGAGGGTGACGGCTTCTGCATTCGGGTCAGAAATAGCAATGACAGACAGGTTGCGGCAGCGTAAAGAGCAGAAACAACCCTCACTGGAAACTGTAATGCTTAAGAGCTCAGGTCGATCATTAAATGCCGTGGTAGACTCAGGAGCGGAGGTGAGCGTCATCAGAAAGGCAGTGGTACCTCAGTACGATGGTACGGGTTCGCAAATTAAGTTGACGGGAGCATTCGGGCAACAGGTAACCGCTGAGTTGGCTTACGTGCCGCTCATAGCTACTGAAGGAAGTCCTTACGTGACGTCCGAGGCGGTGCAGTCGGCCGTGCTTTGTGCAATCACAGATAAGCTGCTAGACGGCCCCGACGCGCCGATCACGCCCAACGATTACGCACAGCTTCTCGAGGAAAGGGTTAACCGTGACATAGTGTCAGACGAGTGTTCAGCAGTCGAGGAGACCGAAGCTATAGTAGAGCTGTCAGATGAGGCATGCGAGGAGCAACGGGCGATGGCAGGCGTCATAACCGCAGAGAGCAACAGCGAAGGTTCCGAGTCGGTCAAAAGCAAACGACAGGAGTTTCGTGAGGCTCAGGAAGCAGACCCGGCTTTGCGAGATGCTTGGGCGCAGGCAAAGACCGGAACGCATGGTATGCTAGTTCAGGAAGAGCTATTGTATCATCAGGAACACCTCGCGGGTCGCATCTGCAAACAGCTAGTGCTACCATCGCACAGGTACAAAGAAGTGCTGAAAATGGCTCACGATTCACCATGGGGAGGTCATTTAGGAGAGCGTAAAACACTACAACGAGTGAAAAGCTCATTTTACTGGCCGCAGATGTCGCGAGATGTAAAGGAGTACTGTAGGTCGTGCCATGAATGCCAGGTGAAATCGCCGACGAGGCAGATAGATAGGGTCCCGATAAAGCCCTGGCCAGGCCCAGCGCGCCGTTTCAGACAGTAAACATGGACTGCACCGGTCCTATGGTACCCCCTTCGGCTAGAGGTCACCGCTATGCTCTTTGTGTCGTAGACTTACATACCAGATGGCCAGAGGTGGTATGCCTCCATTCCCTAACGACAAAGGCTACATGTGACGCGTTACTGCAGATATTTTCTCAACACGGGGTGCCAGAGACAATTTGCTCAGATCAGGGCACCAACTTTACATCGAGGTTGACAGGAGATGTTGCAAAGACTTGGGGCAACTCTAAGATTTTCCACGCCCGATCACCCGCAAAGCAACTGCTTAGTCGAGCGCTGGAACAGCACGTTCAAAAGAATGCTTTCTCACATAGTCAGCGAACATGGACGCGAGTGGGATAGGATGATTCTGTTTTTGTTAGGGGCATATTGTGAGGTCCCACATGCGACTACAGGGCGGTCACGGTTCGAGCTCTTGTACGGGCGGGTGCTGAACGGGCCCCTATCCATTCTCAAAAGGACTTGGTCAGGAGACTGGGAAGTGTCAGAATCATTGGGTATGCCAGCACCGGAATATCTTGCAAAGCTCCGAAGTAGTTTGGAAGAAGCTAGCGAAGGAGCCGCCCGACAGAGTGAGGTCACTCAGAAGGAGTACGTAGGACGCTATAACTTGAGGGCCACAGACATACAGTTCGTCACGGGGGACCAAGTACTATGGCTCAAGAAGGTCAGGGCGATAAAGGAGATCCCGGCTCCCGAAACAAAGGGATAGCTTCGTAGTTTCTTAGGGCTAGCCAACTATTATAGGGACTACGTGTTTGAGTACTCCAAAGTCGTTATGCCTCTGACTAACCTAACCGGCCAACGTATTCCGCAGAAATTACCTTGGAATACAGAGGCGCAGGAAGCTTTTGACAAGGTGAAAAACTGTCTAGTGCAGGCGTCGGCGTTGCAGGCACCAGATCCGAGGAAAGAATTTATCCTCGCCACAGATGCATCCGATTACACCGTTGGTGCGTGCCTGGCACAGCAGGATCTGGTGGGCGAGGCGCGCCCTATCGCTTTTCTGAGCAAGAAGCTTAGCCCGGCTCAGACTCGATGGGCCACCATAGAAAAGGAAGCTTATGCAATCATTTGGGCACCGGGGAAGTTGGATGCTTGGCTGTTTGGCGCTAAAATCAAGGTGATTACCGATCATAACCCACTCAAATTTCTGACTCTAACCACTCCGCAGAGCACTAGGCTGACACGCTGGGCGTTGGCACTACAGAAGTATAACCTGGAAATTGAACACAAAAAGGGGTGTCTAAACGCTAGTGCCGACGCAATGTCGCGGTTGGTGACTCCTAACGATGACGCATAAAAGGGACAGTGAGTTAAGGGGGGTGTATGCTTTGTTAGCGCGTGCGCGCGATGGAGTCAACGAGGTACGAGTGACAGTTGGTGCCTCACGTGTCGAGCCAGTGAACATGTGTGCATATGCAGTTGTGTTTGTGTCGCATGTCAGAGATACAGTGAAACACAGTTGGAGGAGAGGTGTTGGGCTCGAATTTCGTGCGTTCCCCGAATAACTTATGTTACCCACCCCGTGGCCGGCGACCCCTCGTCAACAAGGAAGCAGGGCCACCGAAATGCGGGACGATGACTGTCTGCTGGCCGCAAAGGACGCGACAACCCTGTGCCCTAAGGGGTGTAATTATGGCGCCTTACAGGAGACCAAGCCAGGCTGCAGGTGGCCGGTACACGTGGAGGGTACACGTCCGCGTCCGCCGGACAATCAGAATCAGCGCAGGCGACGACATTGGCGCACGGGCCAATTGTATTGATGGCCTGTCAGCCCGGCATCGCGGGAACTTACTCGGAGGCGCCTTTCCACGACCCGGCAATGCCCGTCGTCGATCATTCCGGGAACCGGGGTGAAAGAAACCTGAGCGACGACGGAGAACCGATGAGTGGGCAAGAGACGGTAGGTGTTCGAGGTTGTGGCGAGGAGAGACACATCCGTGCGTTCCGATTGGACTGTAAGAGTGGTGCGTTACGATTGAACTGTAAGAGTGGTTGAATGAGGAGACGGGATAAAACCAGGGGTGCAGGGAGAGAGAGGAAAGAAACGAATAAACGTCTCTATTCAAGATGATGTCGGAGCGGTCGTTTCCTCAAGGTGCCAGCAGATGAAAAGTTCTCGTCTTCGGCTTCCTTGGCGGCAGCAGCAAATTTCGCGCAACAAGCGAGAGGCGAGTGGAAAGAACCAAACGGAACGTAACTGTATTGTTTAAAAATCACGAGTAAGATAGGGGGGGTTTCACTAGTGAAAAAAAAAAACAACAGAAAAAGGCCGTACACTGGGGTGGTGGTAATGGTAAAGACGCGTAGATGTTCCATTTAAAGCAATAGTGTCGGAAAAAAACTTCACTGGCCCTTGTGTGCTTTTTTCGCTGTGTCTTCGTATCATGTGCGCGAATTTCGAACTTTTAAGGTAACTAAAAAAAAGTGCATATTACCAAAGAAAATATGGACAGAACAAATGAGCGTACTATAACTTACAGCAACTGTTACTTCACAAAAAGTGAAAAGCTTCCTTGTGCCTGTTTTTTTCACTCCTGTTGCAGATTGATGAACAAACATGTCATTACTTATACCTGCCACTTCATTCTAACCATAGGGCTGAAATTCCCCCCCCCCTCCCCAAAAACATTTATCAGCAAGAAATAAAAGAAATGTTTTTCTGTAATTCCTTATATAAACGTTCCTCATATAAAAACTGAAAATACCCATACTAAAAACACCCATTTAAATCATCACACCTATAAATGTTTGCTACAGGTGATGGTTTCTTTTCACTAATTGTATAAATCCTTCACAATTCTAATTATTGTAACCCTTGTGAATATTCCGTGACCAAATGCTACTACAGCTGATTTCAGGCCCTTTCTTGTACGTGTGTGCCTACCTTCGCATCACATACCACCTTATCATTGCCATCAAATCTGTTTCTGGAAACAACTGCCAATAATGTTTTTGAAAATCAACACAATTTATAATTTCAAATTTTACTCCTTACCTTCCTCTCGTTGCCTCTTTGGAGGCTATAGAGTAACAGTTAAAAGAAAATACTGGAACAAGAATTTTCCTGAAAATTTAATGATGACAGAAGTGAACATGTAGGCTAGACAATGTGCTACACGCATAAGAACCACCTACAAATGCGAGGCATCATTTTACAGTATACATATCACTATTTTGTGAGAAATTCCCTAAAAATGCAGCACAAACAAAAATTGCAACTATCTACAGCAGCATACCTGCCACCCTGGGGAGTTCAAAATCAGGAAAATTCATAAATTGAAAGATAAAAATAAATATAAAAAGTCTAGATTGCTTGATGCTCAGGACTGTGGAAGTGTCACATACAGCTATGAATGATTTCCAGCGAAGTTTTTACATGTCAACTGCAAATCGCACTGGTACTCGCAATTATACAGTGAATTATTGAGCAATACATGCATCTGTGATAAAGGGCCACAATTTGCTATGTCCCATGACAAGTAGTCGACCCCTCCCAACTTTAGTACACTTTACCGCATGAAACTGTTGTACTGCAGCAAATCTGACTTAAAATTCATTTTGCAGCATGAGAAACACTGCGGGGAAAAAAAAAAGATATGGCATATTGCATTAGTAGCCAGTGTTCATTATGATGTTTAGTTCGAAGTACACCAAAGAGAATAAAACCCCTGTCACACGTGGCAACTTAAGTGCACTTTGAGCAAGTGTACGTCCATTCACAAAGTGTCACTTTGGTGGTATGCTGCTTCACGAGAAAGCGAAGTGTACTTAGGAAATGATGATAGTGGCAATAGGTGAATAGTAGCACAACATATATTTGTTATTTTCGCACCCGTGCTTCAGCATCTGACCCCGCCATTGTAAAAGTAGCAACAGTGGCACATGCCATCACAAAAGCCTAGAGAATGACTCATCCAAATATGTGCAAGCGTGCAAAGAAGTAAACAACACAACGGACATGGCTGTTGCACGGCATGTGCTCTCACATCCCTCTATAGCAGTGGTTCTAAAAGAGGGTCCGCAGACTTTAGAGGGCCCGTGAAGCCATTTTTATGATCTGCAAAACCCGCATCCACTTTTTTTTTTTTTTTAGAAAAGTCATGCTTAGACTCTGTTCAAGGGCGACTGTGTCACGTATTTATGAAATGTCCAAAATGAAGCGATGTGACACGTTTGTTTGATGTTTTTGGTTGCAATAGAAGGTACCTGTTTCATACTCCAGTTGTGTTATTTTACCTACGCACCCCCCCTCCCTACCCTTTGCTTAAAGGGTCCCCTGTCACATCCACCAGTCCACAAAGGATCCCCGACACATCCATGGCTGAGAATCACTGCTCTAGGGAATGTGGCCGCTAACAGCCTAGAGAGTAGCGAGGTTTTTGTTTTATTATGACTTGTTTTGAATACATAGAAGTGTTGTTAATAAAGAAAACAATGGTATAAAAATACCTCAGCTGCATTTCCAAAATAAAACCTCAGCTACATTTGCAAGTGCTGTCTCACGTCCACTTTCCTTGCCTGCATTTTTAGTGCACTTCAAACTAAAAGACATAGTGCTCTAAAATAAACTTTTGTGCATTCAAGACTTCATTTGAACTGGGACAATGTTTTATGCCCTACAGTGCCTAATACAGTAGGAATGCACTGCAGAGTGACAAGAGAAAAAAACTGCTAGTCTATTTAGGTGTCATCATGACCTCCTCAATTAGATCAAAATAACACAGCAAACCATAAATTATAAAGGCCACATACAAATTAGATGGCAATACTAAAGCCAAACCAACATATGTCAAACTCATACATGCTAAACTAAAGAAAACACTAAATAAATAAGTAAAGTGTTTCCATATACCGTATTTACTTGATTCTACCACGCCATCGATTGTAACGCGCACCCGGTTTCGACGACGAAAAAAAAAGTAAAACATCGATTGCAACGCGCACCCATTTTTCTCGTTGGCCCGCCCGATCATATCACTCGAAAAAACGACTCCTTTCGGGAGCGTCTTCCATTTAAATATGAGGTACAGGGGAAGCTTGTGCCCATCTGACGTGTAACAGAGCATCGCCGTCACTGTAGTTTTACCGTGGACCGATGTCAGCACGCGAACTTGCTTCGCCCCCTCTTCTCGACAGTTGTGGTGCTAGGCATGTCCAAGTAAAGAGGCGTCTGATCGGCATTCCCGATTTGCCCAAGCAGATAGCCGTTGTGCCGCAAGTTTAGAATGAACCTGTGAAAACTGTGAAGCTTTTCATTGTACTCCTCTCGAAACTTTTCGCATATGCCCGTTCCCCTTCGGAGGGAACAGCTCTTCATAAAGTTAATTAGCCAGCACCTGCTCGCTTTAAACTGGCTCCGCATTAGCGCTTTTTCTATTCTAAGGCTAACTGCATAGCCCGCACTCGGAGCAGTTCTGTCGTCACGGGCCGCTGTGCCGCTCGCTGCTCAAGCACATACTCGCCGAGCAGCTCTTCAATTTGTGAAAACCGACCCTGCTGTGGTCCACTGAAGCCTTTGCATGAAGCTTTGCTGTCGACAATCTTCTGCTTTTGTTTCCGCCATTCCCGCACGCACGTTTCAAGAACTCCGAACGACCGCGATGCAGCCCATTTCCGTCCGTTTCTACACACGCTATGACTTTTCTTTTAAAAGCGGCATTGTGGTGCACTCGAGTTTTTGGAGTTGGTCCTTCCATGCCGTCGATGCTAATGCGCTACAAGATGACGAACTCCTCAGCACACGTACGAAGTGCCGCACATGGGAAACATATAGGCAGATATGGCCGACGCGCCATGCCGACGCACGTAGGGGGCGGCCATTTTGGATATGCCGATGGCAATAGAATGACCATATTCAGTTGTTTTTTTCGTACTCGATTCTAACGCGCATGCAATTTATGAACTCGCTTGACCGAAAAAAAGGTGCACGCTAGATTCGAGTAATTATGGTATATCACATAATTCGATATCCAACTTTTAATGAAAGTTATTGTGCTTCAGATGAGAATTTCATTGCACAAGTTGGCTGCATGGAACTGCCACACGACAATATAAGAAACACACCCTCACGGGAATACGTGAATATTTTGTTCTTTGTTGTTTTGCCTTTTTTGTGGTTTTTGTTGGGAATGCGGGGTTATATGCAGGAGCGGGTTATACATGAGAAAATACGGTATCGATGTAATTCATTTATATGTGGAGTGTAACGTCCCAAAACGGCCAAATGATTATGAGAGATGCTGTAGTGAAGGGCTCCGGGAATTTCGATTACCTGGGGTTCTTTAACGTGCACCCAAATCTGAGCACATGGGCCTACAGCATTTCCGCCTCCATCGAAAATACTCTATGTAATTCAGTGTTGCTAACCAATAAGTGGGAAATATCCTAAGACACAGCCTAAATTACCCTACTTTACTTAACAAAATACTTTTTATTACCCTACACTTTAACCTATGCATAAAAACAGCGCAGTGTAACAATGACAAGGTACGTACTCCACTGTACCATATGCAGATGTGTAGGGGTGCCGAAGTTGGTAGCAACTTTTAACATCGGCTAGAAAATTGGTTTCGAAAAGAGACTAAGGAACATGAAAGACAGCAGATAAGAAGAGAAAGCGTCCCGGTATTTGTATAGGAACAGCGTTTACTTAAAGTTGAGAAAATGAACAAGCAGACTCAATCAATTGCTCTGCCCGTCGTCGAAATATTTTTCTACCTAGCACAATTCTGCACTGCCTCTGAGAACAGGGCCATTGAAAGCTTTCTGCAGCTAAAGCATCTCCGGGATCAGCACACCATGACCAAGTGATGATGCTATAAGATGGTGTCGTCATTTGATGTCACAATATGATATACCAAAGTGACATTACTATGACTTCACGATGACATGACAAATTCTGAAAATCTGTGAAGTCACAATGATGCCATACCATGACTAATTACACAATCATGATATTTTGCATCACTCTTATTGGTGCATACAGCTAGTTTTTCGTGTCTCATGAGGCATCTAAGGCTTTCATCTTTATATTGGAGCCAACTGCCATCACTAAATTAAGAAGCTCCTCCAAGCAACAAACAAATGGCACACGATGGAGAGAGAAAAAAAATTTGTTAAAAAAATAATAATAACGCTAGTGCAAGGATGTGTGATGTATTATCTTCGGTCTCTACATTACACAGGTGAGATCTGAATGGCAACAGCTCAAAGAATAAAGAACAATTTAGTTTTCAGATAGTAAATATAGATTGATTGATATGTGGGGTTGAACGTCTCAAAACCACCATATGATTATAAGAGACGTCGTAGTGGAGGGCTCCAGAAATTTCGGCCACCTGGGGTTCTTTAACGTTCATCCAAATCTGAGCACACGGGCCTACATTTCCGCCTCCATCGGAAATGCAGCCGCCACAGCCGGGATTCGATCCCACGACCTGGAGGTCAGCAGCCGAGTACCTTAGCCACTAGACCAGCGCGACGGGGCAGATAGTAAATATAGTAATATCACCCTCCAATATTTCGCGTCGATTGCCGACATTTTTTGCTGATCGATGACAAGCGAAAGATAGAAATTACCCTACGCCTTGTAATTGCAAGAATATTGTGTTAGCGCCCTAACCCTACGTTGCCCAAAATATTACGAAAATACCCTACAAGCTGGGTAATACCCTGTGGTTGGTGACCCTGATGTAAAGAGTGCCTCAAATACATACAGAGCTGTTCATACTTAAGGGGCCCTGAAGGTGTCAAGTCTGCGCTCCCCCTTATCTTGGAGTGTGCTTCTTGGTATGCTGTATGAGCGACAACGCAAGGCAACTTTTTCCCAAGTTCGAATGTATTTGTATTTGCTATAAACAGCTTTGCGAAAAACAGCACATTTCTCTGTTTTACAGCATCCATATCGTTAACAAAAGGAGAAAAGAAGCAAACGGCATACCTGCCAAGTTGAAGGATTTTGAATCCGTGAGATTCCCAAAATGGGAAGGGGGGGGGGGGGGGATTCACGCCAATTTACTTGGTCCCTTTTTCGCACAAAAAAAAAAGCAAAAAAAAAAAGAGCGGAGGGAGAGGTAAACATCGGCGTCGACCCCAGTAAAATGTGCAAGTCTCAAAGGGGGTGCGCAAATATTCGAATGTCCCGAAATTTCGAGTCATTAAAGCAACTATGTCAAAAGAGCACGCAGCGTCGTTCTGGGACACACATTAATAAACGGGACAACGCTGCCGACTGCTGGGAAAGTGCGGGTCGAAGCTTTGCTTGAGGCCAACTGAAAACTGACTGCCAAAGTACACCGGCCGACAGAAACATTACTAGATTCCCTGGACAATAACACTAAACGCTTGTAGCTTTTCTTCCATCTTTATTACTTTTAAACTCCTGCTGGAAACACCAAAACGCTTCTAGCCTTTCCTACGTCTTTATTACTTTCAATCTACTGCTGCGTTTGCCGTGTGCCCTCGGCTAGTAGTAGTCTCTATTGATGATCGCATTGCCTTGCATCGCCGCGACCGCGGTTTCGCGTGCGGCAGTTGCGGAAAACAAAAATTTCATTTTCAATCAGAGTTCACTGGCGATGCACGTGCCTTTAAAATCAAATTGTTTTTCTCTAGCTTATGACCGCATCTGCTGCAGTTTTGTCCGCAGCGTTTGTGGAAAGCAACGTCGCCTTCACTAGTCAAGCGTTTCAATCAGCGTGCACTGGCGATGCACGTGCCTTTAAAATCAAATTGTTTTTCTCTAGCTTATGACCGCATCTGCTGCGGTTTCGTCCGCAGCGTTTGTGGAAAGCAATGTCGCCTTGACTAGTCGAGCGTTGGATGCACGTGCACTTTCAGAATTCTATCAGTTACGTCGTCGCCATGCATGATCGTGTCAAGAGCAATCGCTGTTTCGTCCACAGCCGTTGTGGAAAACGATAACCACAGTTCAGTCAGTGGGTGCACTCATCGCGCAAGTTCTTCCAAAGCTTTGAGCATGCTGCTCGTGGCCTTCGTTTGACGGTTTCAGTACTAAAGTAAATAAGACCTGCTGCATCAAGGAGAAATGTTCAAAACATCCGGATTTCAGCCCAATGAATATATAGTGGAATTTGGCTGGGGAATTTCCCAAATTCATAGCTGGTGGTTCGGTTTCCCATCATTGAGATTCTAATGTATCTTTCTATGAATGCCCCCAGTTAGGAATTCGCTGTGTCGCGATGGTAGCGGTGGCGAAGAACGACGAGCAGTTGAACAGACTTCGCTGAAGCCTTCATCCGGAGGCGGAATAGGCAGGCAATCAGTTTTGAAAACAGCAACAAGAAGGAGAGTTAATTATAGCAGGTTGCCGTTTTGTACAGAGTGGCATAACACCACTTAATTCATTTACAATTAAATGTGATGGTTTGCAAAATACCTGGATCGGATTGGGCGGCATTCTTGCAATGCAGTCATATAATGCACAGAAATTTCCATTTCCGGGACATTTTCCTGTTAAATAAACAAACCTAAAAACTGGTCGAAATCCAAGAGTCTGCTGGAAAATCCAGGAGGCTTGGGAGATATGAAACGGCAACCTCAGACAAGCCAGCGACACAACGACAAGTAATTGTGGGGGAAAGCACGTGATGACATATGACATTATAAAGTTCTACTCCCTTCATGCGATGTCTTCTTTACCACATCAATCATCCAAAGGCATGCGGGGAAGACCCTTTCCGCAAGAAAAAGCTAAATTTCCTGGAGCTATTCCTGCTGCTCGATGTTCGACATATAACTCATTCTGGCTATTTTGGTTCGATGTAGCTGCATATTTTCTTATGCATTGACACTAAAGCATTGCCATGATTGAAAATAGTTGGATATCAATAATAATTTGATTTGCCTAAGTTCAATATGACCGAGTTCAACTGTACTTTCATTAAAGACAGAACTAAAAGCACACTTGCCTACTCTACATCTATAACGAGAGGAGAGAGTATCGCTGTGCTTCTAGAAAGCTGTTCCCGTTCTTCAAGACCAAGTCTTAACACCACTGCCTATTGCTATCATTACTTTCTTTCCATGATGGGTTAGGCTGTTTTCAGAAGGTTCATGGCCATGCTCACATAATCAGAATTCGCAAGTGTGAAACAGTCGCAGCGCTTCTCAAAAAGCTGCACTAGACCAAATACAGAAACTTGGGGGCTGAAAAATTACACAGGCGCCACAAACAATGAAAGCTGATGTTATAAGACATAGGTTAGTTACCCAGCATCATTTGGCATTCTTAAAAACGGCAGGCCTGCGCGGTAGGCGCAGCACAGTCGCAGCAAAAGCTAGAAGAGCGGCCTTTCAGAGCCTCCTCAAAACACTCATTGGGTAACTACTGCAAGAACACTTGCTTAATACCCACTAGTAGGCCGGCTTTCGCTATGCTATTTTTTGTCATTCTTCTGAGAAGCGTGGTATTCGCCAAACACTTGCAAGGAATTTTGTGCAATGGCTGACGACGATGAAGAATTATGGCTGTAGTGGGTATGCGCCACAGTTAATAGGGAAACAAGAACAAGCTTTTTGTAATATGTTGGAGCATTGGACGGCCCACTCGTTGTGCTAATCGCATTGTGCAACGACTGGTTGTTCCTTCGCTGTTTTAAAATGCTTTATAAGTCGTATTAACGCGATTGCTTTCCCGACATCAAGCCTGCCTAAGACAAGTTTGACAACAAGTCACAAGCACCGGTGTAGCTCAGTGGTAGAATACTGGGCTGGCACCCAGCGGACTCGGGTTTGAGCCCCACTGTGCCATTGGTGCTAGGTCATGCCTGCCTAAGGCAATTTTGACAACAAGTTACAAGCATCGACGCAACTCAGTGGTAGAATATTGGGCTGGCACCCAGCGGACCCGGGTTCAAGCCCCACTGTGTCGTCGTCGATGCAAGGTGGTTTTTTTTTTTTTTTTTTTTCCCCCCCCTTATTTCGCGCGATGTGGTTACGGACACCGGCGGCGGCAGACAACATGCAACTGCGTGTGACCCGAAAAGTGATCTATAACAGCTTTCGCTGTAAAAATGGACCAGCATATTTGAGTAAAGCAAGAAATCACACGTGTGACTACAGCAGCAAAATGGCAATGATAAATGAACAGCAACAGCGTGACAGGTTTTAATTCCAGAGTATTGCCCAACATCTGCATCTGAAGTGCGCATCCGAATTTCCTGTACTAACAAAGAAGAATGCATACCTTTTATGCAAAGGTTTTAATTTATAACTGTAAATACAGTAATAACAATCTGTTAATGAGTTGTTAACTTTATAAAGCAAGAAAAAAATCAAGCAAGAAGCAAGAAGGAGTTTGTTTATTGTTGCTGTAACATAGGCATCGCCTCATGCTAACCAAATAGCAATTAGTAGTGCAGTGTGCACGATTTAACTTAAGTATTGGCAAAAATCTGAGAAGTACACAAAAAAGTGTACTCCACAAATGCTGACCCTGAAAGGCTTGTTGATAACCCTCAAAAAGTCAGCCAGTATATTTCCAGAATTGGGAGGTAAGCATGAACATACAATGGCAATGTAAAAGTTACGTAACAGTAAAGTTCACAATGGTGAAAATATATATCCTGTGACAATAAGCTTCCACACAGCCTTTCCCTATTAATGAGTGGAGATTAGGTTTTATGACAAACCAACAATTCTCTACTCACAGTAAAGAAAGCTGCACATAGTAATGCACCATTATGTATTTTAAGTCACTGAGTTTCCTTCATTTTTACTGAAAAAGCCCAACCTCACAGGTATTATAAACTACCCAAAAAATGCAATAAGTGAGGGACATTGCCATGCATCCAATAACAGCTCTCATACAAAGCTAAGCAAACTTCTACAAAATGCACCGTATAAAGAAAATGCATATGCATAAGCATGTCGATAAACACACACACAAGGTGGACATGCAACCATAACTCAAAAGTGATAGCAGCTTGCACAAGGGGCATAAAAATTACAACCACTGTATGCAGCCTACAGGCACATTCTGGAACAACAAGCACTTATACAATACTGATATCATTGGGCTATTTCTACATCTCAGCATGCAGTTGTTAGGAGCCACCAAACAACCTACCTGTACAGATTGCAGCCGGTAAGTGGGTGCTCCTGACATAGTTGCAGCAGAAGAGTTTGGTGGCAGGCTGGGTGCCACGTTGACAACTTGAAGTTGCCCATTTTCTGTTTTCACAAGCAGGGTGCCACGCATCATGCCTGGCTGAAGTGTGATAGTGTTCTGAAAGAAGTGTCATACATGCAAGGAGAATGTTAGTCTCATTCAATTGTAGCACATCAACTTGGCTGTCAACTGATGTGAAGGGTATTTTCTTCATAGAGAAATATGCATGCTTGTTAAGTTAAATGTCCTCTCTTTTCTATAACACAGGTCAAATACAAATTTTCACCACCTTTTCGTACTGTCATATAGATGCTTCAGACACAAACAAAGAGCTTGCACTACTTCTTGATCAGGTTAAAAAGTACACAGCCGAAAATGCAAATATAATTGAACCAGCAACACTCCTAAAGGTACCACTAAAGCAGAAAGTTAAAATTTCTTCAATATGAGCATTTTTTTTATATTATAAAAGCATTCTTTTTTTTTCTCAGTCTTGTTTGCACATACCTCAACACAGTAAAAGAAAAGAGTGAGCACAAGTATGTGACACTCAAAGCACTACCCAACCACCCTCTCCTTGAAGTAAACTTGAATGACCATCAGTTCTCCCGCAGTTTTTCTACATCTTTGTTATACTAACAAAACATAGTAAAAAAAAACCTTACTGTCCTTTAAATACAATGAGGTCATCAGTGAACGAAAACCAAAGGTTTTGCAGAAACCTTGCAGGGAGCCATACACTTATCACTTCAATACCAGCAAAACTTGGTGAAAAAATACATGGCAATAATTATAATTATTGGGGTTATATGTGACAAAATTATATGATATGATTATCAGGGATGTTGTCGTGGAGGGCTCCGGTAAATATGACGACCTGCTGTTCTTTAACGTGCACATAAATCTGAGTACACAGGCCTCTAGCATTTGTCCTCCCTCAAAATGTGACTGCCACGGCCAGGATTCTCGCCTTCAGGTCAGCAGTTGAGCATTATAACCACTAGACCACCGTGGCAGTGGATTGAAAAATTGCATTACAATGTACATCAGTGAGAAACAACCGGTTTAAACCAAGCAAATAAGACAGCACTATTCAGAAGAAAAAAAAACTGTTCCTGAACCTGAATACTTTAAGCAAGCATTCAAAGCACATTATATCATAAAATACACCATTACATCACACGTTTGGGAAAAAGTAAAATAATATTATCCAATATATATATATATATATATATACATATATATATATATATATATATATATATATATATATATATATATATATATATATATATATATATATATATATATGCTTGTAGGTTTGGATCCCATTGACTGAAAGAGTGACTTTTTAGTAACAATCAATACACTTCAGTTTAAGGGCCAGTAAACAGGGTCAGATTTTTTTCTACACCCCCCCAAACAAGCTCACCAATTCGTACAGTAGACCGTGGCAATCACATTTTTCGAAGATTTCAGTGCTGTGTGTACCACAGACCTTCCATTTTGAAAAGCACTTCCCGTGCCTGACCAATCCCCCTTGTATGTGCAATGACGCAAACATTCTCATGGGCACACGTACCACTGAGCTCGTTGAACCGTCTTTTGCACTACAAAATGGCACGTTGGCCCTGCGGTGATGCAGTATCGGCCGCGCGGTCCGCATTTTCATTTCCCTGTGCTGCCCTCTATTGATTTGCAGAGCCCGAGACTATCGGGAGAAGCGAAATTGCCAGAATTAAAGCCTCTGAGATAAAGGGGCGTCTCACTACTTTGCCGCTAGAGGAAGGGCAATCCTCACACTGTGCCCCTTATCAGTGCCACTATCACACTAGCACATGTGAGGGAAGCTCTGCTCGGTCGTTGGCTGGGTGCCGATGACATATCACTGACTTTGTGTCACGTTCCTGAAGATGACGGAGTCGCGACAACAAGCTATACCTTCCCCTCCTTATGGCAGAGAAGGGTGGCGAGGCCACGCGAAAATTTGAAACCAGTTGAAACAGACGTTCTAAGCCCTATGACTTCCTTATTATGGCACATATTGGCAAAATTCTTGTGGAAGCATGATAAAAAATCAGAAGTGCAAATATTTCTTTTCATTACAATTTTTAGAGCTCAGGGTTATTTACTGGCCCTTTAAGAAACTACTAATAATAAACCCTATGCTTTCCTTGCTTAATTGCATGTTGGTTTCATGAGATGTGTATAATAAAGCAAACAAGCCCTTCGAAGTACACCCCTTCTGTCATACTCAGATTTGCTTGTGTGACAGGAATAAAGGGTTCTAGCCCTTTTGAAAATATTTGAATGAGAAGTTCACCTAGACCATTTTCACAAGGCCAGTACAAATAGTGTGGATTTTACTGCATGCAAACCATACAATACTCGTTAAGTTTATGCCGGGGCTATAAGTCCGCGCAAACACGTACGAGCGCTGAGAGCACGCCGCGGAGTGTCTGCTGTTTTGTTAGCGCCATACCGGTTTGTTTGCCCCATAAATTTGACGTCACTTCTGCCACACTTTTCGCAATGCATTGGGATAGAATAGGGCCTCTCCCACGGAGGAAGGAAAGGTAGGAGAGGGCATGCCCAGCCGGCGCGCTACGTGAAAAGTGTAGCGGAAATGGCATCGTGGTGGCCATATTCACTGGGCACAATGGCAGCGTTGTTATGGTTACGTGTTGCACAGTGGAGCTGGTCTAGCAGTGAGCGGCGGCGGCTGGCGGCGGCATGTGTGCCTCCCAGGTCTCGTGCTGAGCCGCGGCGGACAATATCCGAGCTCTGCGCCGCGTTATTGGTTACGCAGTGTTCTCCTGGCAGTTACTGTACTCTTAGCAACATTTACAAATCCTCTTGTCCATCACGGGGTTTTAACAGTGAGTAGAACGAGTGCATATCCATGTGTCGTGCGGCAGATGACGCGAATAAAGCAATTAGTGTTCAGCGAAATAGCGTTGGGCACCATCACGAAGCGGAACGACGACGAACGCCTTGCCGGTCAGTGACGGCTGGGCAGTGCTCCTGCTTGTGACAACGGACGACGCTTTTGAGCCCAGCAAGATGCAATGAGGATCATGTGCACATACGTAGTTTTATGTTGTGTGTGTACAGTAACAACTTGCATGTGCATATTAAAACACCTTTTCTGTTCCGCTTCGTATACTCTCCCCCAGGATAGCATGTAATCTCAACGTAACAGCAACCGCGTTGAAGTGTCACTTGCACCATGCTCAAAGTCACCACAGTCGCGGAATGCTGACGCCGGTGAGTTTCACGCGAAACACGGACACAGTGGCCGTACGTGTGGCCGTATGCTGCGTCGGCCACGTGACGGAATGCAACCGTAGAAAGCGCATGACGGATCGGGTTGTCTGTACAGTTGCTGAATTAATGACGTGAAGACACTCGCCTTTGTCAGTGCATGAAGCGCGCATTCTCTTGTACTTGCTTCGTTGTCCGTGAGCTGTTACTCGCTGTTAATACTCAGACGAAATGATTTCGCCGAAGGTGTCACGCTGGCTCAGAGTGTTGAGCCTCGTTCCATTAGTTTCGAATCGTCAAAACATGCACACTGCGCAGCTCATGTGCTTTCCGAGCCGGAGACATAGTCGTGCCTTCTGCTATACATTCGGATGTAAACAAGAGAGGACAATTTGCCAAGTCAGTATGGCCAACTTCCGGCTTCATCACGGCTTCACAATGAGTGACGTCAGGGCCTCTCCTACCTTTCCTTCCTCCATGGCCTCTCCTCAATTTTTCATTCCTTCATGATTGCCCCCAGTTTTTGGAGCTCTCTCAAACCGAAACTGATCGATAATAATGGGCCTGTAAAAAATTATCTGTCGCATGCTGCAGCAAACAATGTTTCGTGCCATGACTAACAGGCTCCCAGCAACACATTGCAGCAGAAAAACGTGAGGCCAAAGTTTTTGTGTCAGTGCCCCTTTAAAGCCGGCACTTAGAGCCTTCAAAAGTCTAGTGCGCGTAATGCTGTGTGGTGGCGATAACTTCAGATTATCGATGGTCGCAGCGTGTGCGATGTTTATCACGGCCGGGCGTCACCTGTCTACTGTTAAACGTCGCGCACCGCGGTCAGAGGGTATGTTAAGCTTCACAATCAAAGTTACCAGGGTTCTGCGTCAAGGCTACTCAAAACAATAACAGGGGACCTACATTATCACACTTACTCAAACGAACGGCTGTGGAGAGCCCGAGTATTCGCATACCCAACACGTTCGCAACAGCCTGTATTTAGCGCTCTCGCCACTCTGCGAAAGCTGCGGAAAATCAGTAAAACCGATGTCGTCTACGTCCATGACAATTCCCAACGCAACAGTAAGGGTCTTTTTTCGTAGAGCGCGAAGTTATTGCGTCTGCTCTCATTTTCACCGTCGTTCAGGCGAGTGAACCAGCAAGCACTTCACGGCAGTTCAGTGACGCGCCCGACTAGCGGAAAGGAATTCGTAGCTCTTTTTCTAAGTGTTCAATGTGAAATAGATCTAATATTTAGCTCAATCATTGTTTCGTACGCTGTAGTTGCACCTGGTTGCGCAGCAAACTGTGCAAGGGAGTCTGGCTTTGCACTACTCAAAAATGCGTCGACAGGTGACGCTGCGTGTCCGCAAAAGTTCAGACTGGCAACGGTGGATGGACGTGTTTTTTGAGCGCTCCCGATCAACTGCACAGGTAAGTGGTTTTGCATGTTTCGAGCTTGCCTTTATAATTAATAAGGCAGCCGTTAAAACCTTTGCAGAACTTATTACATTGTACGGCTTTTTCGGGGGTCAGTCACCAGATATTTACTAGTTTGTGTGTGTGTGTTTGTTTCTTTGTTTTATTTTTCCTCTTGCCACCCCGTGGGGGAGATGCACGTACATTGAACACGCAAATTTTTGTAGTAGAGCTTAGACTTTCTCTTTTTCGTAGGGCAGAGTTCGTGTTTTGTAATTATCGAGTGAGACAATTGATAAGGACTATTGGTGTCAGAAAGACATGGTTAAAAAGGCTGTGACGTGTTCAGGATGTGGGGTGGGTTTGAAAATGGGCCCAAGTATAGGCAATGTGAGGTCGAGCAAAAAATTGAGAAAATGATGGTTGCCCAAAGTGAACTGCTGATGAGAATCACCAAGCTGGAGACTGCGTTGGCGACAGAGCAAGAGAAAACGAGGGCTATGGAAGAAAGGCTAAAGTCCGCCGAGGAGACACTAGCGAAGGTGAACAAAGGAGCGGCCAACAGAGAGAACAGTAGGGCACCAGCAACCAGAACGGCGGAGAAGAAAGAACAAGCAAGTTTGGAAAAAAAAACAGGTTCAGCCGGTTTAATGATCGCAAGACCCCGCTTCAGCGAAGTAGTAGTGGAGCTGGGATGGGACAAAGCAGCCGGCATCACAGCATGTGACGATCGCCGGGGACTCAAATTTAAATCAATGTGCAGAAGCAATCAAAGAGAGGGTAAGAGGTGACAAGAGGGTTGCAGTAGGCACATTCCCAGGATGCAAGCTGGAAGCAGTCATCAGGCAAGCGAGCGCAAAACTCAAAACTACACCTGATGGACGAAACCTCGTGGTAATTTCAGGCGGTTTAAATGATGTCTTAAATGAAGATATGGCAGGACTAGCAACCACAATGGCAAAAGGGGTTGATGACATGCGTGCCACTTCTCCTCAGGTGCAGGTAGTGATATGCACGATACCGGAGGTACCGGTGTGTGAAGGCAACTTGCAAAGAGCGGTTGTCAACGCAAACCAAGAGATATGGGGGATGAGTGGAAAGAAAGGCTTTGAGGTGGTTTTTCAACGAGACAGAATTCACTTCGATGGGCGGCTAGGTCATGAGGGGGGTTGGCGACTTGCAGGACGCACAGTAGCTTTCTTGGGAGGCATGCGGGCCCTTCGGAGTGCAAGATAGCTTGTAACGAGGAAAATCAGGGAGACTCTTTGACAGGTGGTATGGTCAGATACGATTCCAAAGTGGCACCAGTGTCTAAGATAGGTACAGTCCGGGGCAGAAATATACATAGCCACAAGCGCCGAGCCAATTCAGAAATAGGGTATATTAACATGCAGAGTGGCAAGAACAGGCTGAAGTGGGAAGAGATAGAAGAACAGCTAGGGGAAGAGAGGCCGATGGTACACGGTTTTGTAGAAACACATCTCAGGGACATGGAACAACCTCCGAACAATCCGGACTACGCGTGGGAGTATTGTAATAGAACAGAAGGCAGCAGAAAGGGGGGTGGTATTGGGGCATTCATTCATAAAAGTACAGACTGGCAAAGGGTCAAGCAGGAGTGCAAGGAACATTTATGGCTAAAAGGGAAAGTGGCAGGTCAAATGACACTCCTTGGTTTCGTGTACTTGTGGACGGGAGCAAAGGCCACAGAGGAAAACCAGACAATGGTAGAGTGTATATCAAAGGACATTCAGGAGTTAGGAAGAGAGTGCGAGATAATTATACTAGGAGACATGAATGCGCACATAGAAGATATAGATGGGTATACTGACCCGACAGGCAAAATGATCATGGATATGTGTGAAAGGCTTGATTTGATCATTTGCAACAGTACCGAGAAGTGTGAAGGGCAAATAACATGGGAGGTAAGAAGGCTTCAGTCGACGATAGATTATGCACTGATGTCACATAGGATGTATGATAAGCTCAGGGGAATGCACATAGATGAAGGTGGCTCCAGAAGTCCGGGTAGTGATCACAAACGTATCAAGCTAAGTTTTGGAAGAGCAGTGAAAGTTGGAAGGAGACAAGATGAGAAACTACAGGAAAATTTTTATCCAGAAAGGCAAATTGAAATAGCCACTAAACAAATTGAGAAAGTAATCACGGAGGATAATAAGACAGTGTGGACGTACACGAATCTAATTAGACTCTTTGAGCTAGAGCTTGCTAAGACGCGTGACAAGTCACCCAGGAAAAGAAGACATAAACCCAAAAGTTGGTGGGATGAGGAAGTTAAGAGAGCCATAGAAAACGCCAGGAAGCTTCTAGGGAACACAGACATGCTAAGCAGCGGGGTGAACCGACAAATCATGTTGAAAGAAAATGGGACATCTTTCTAAGCTGTAGAAGGGAAGCATCCCTTGTGATCAATGAAAAGATTTGAAGAAAGGGGGCTCAGTGGCTGGAAGAAGTACATAAAAAGGATAGAAAGGCAGCTGCGAAATTTTGGAACCATCCAAACTCCCTAAGAAATGAGACGAGCCTAGAGCAGAGGTTTATAACTACAGCTAAGGTGCTAGGCTAGAAGGGGATTGAAGCTATTGAATATTGTCTGGGGTTATTAAATTACAGGGGATTTATTTAAAAACACGGACAGTGGAACTTGTAGAGACGCTCTCAGAGAAGGCCGCTAAAATTGTCGCCTTCTTCACTCGCAGGCGCTGCGCCTCTCGAGCAAATCCGCGTTCTTCGTTGTCGTCGCTATCTCGCCGCTAAATGCAGCTATGCACGCGGCATTACCCTCCAGCCAGAGTTAGCGTCTTCCCGATGCTCAACAGGTAGATTTGCAGCCAGCAGGTGTTCGCATCACTGAGAGTGGTAAAGTTTTATGCGGACCACGTGCACGGTCTCAGGCAGATGCTGGCGACGTTTCGAACAGGAGGAGGCGTCGGGCACGACTTCGTACGTCACGTCGCTAAGATGGCGCAAAACCTTGTTGGGTGGTAAGCTGTCGTCTTCCTATGCGCTGTGCCACTGAGCGTAAGCACAGTGCGCAAAAGCTCGGCTGTAAACGCGGTACCTTTGTCTGTTATGACGACAGCTGGAGCACCATGTCTCAGAACAATGTTCTCAATGAATAACTGAGCCGCTTCAGCTGCAGTGCCACTCGCGATTGCCTTGGTCTCCACGTATCGGGTGAGGTAGTCCGTCGCCACTATAACCCATTTGTTGCCGCTGTCCGATGTTGGGAATGGGCCCAGCAGATAAATTCCGATTTGAGAAAACGGGGTTTCCGGCATGGGCACAGGATGTAATAGCCCAGCGGGTTTGACAGGTGGTACCTTGCGCCGCTGACAGTCAATGCATGTTCGGACGTAATGTTTAACCTCTGCTGCGATTCTTGGCCAGTAATATTTTTCTTTGATGCGTGTCAGTGTTCTTGTGAAACCAAGGTGGCCTGCAGTGGCTTCGTCATGGCAGGCTTCTAAATTTCGCTGCGGAGAGCTCCAGGAACTACCAGCAGATACCTTCTACCTGTTGATGAAAAGTTCTTTTTGTACAGAATTCCGTCCCGTAAACAGAATGACTATAAGTTCTCCGAAAACACTCTTGGTGCATTGGCGGCTCGTCCGTTCAAGAATTCTACAAGTGGGTTGAGCTCCCTATCATCTTGTTGTTGCCGAGAAATGATAGCTGTATCAACAAGTCCTAAAAAACCTGGGAAATCATCATTTTCTATAGCCGGTGATTCAATCGATGACCTTGACAAACAGTCGGCGTCTAAGTGTTGCCTTCCGGACTTGTAAACTACGGCCATGTCGTACTCTTGGAGCCGTAAGCTCCATCGTGCTAAACGTCCAGATGGGTCTTTGATGTTGGTCAACCAACAAAGAGAGTGATGGTCGCTTACGACTTGAAAAGCGCAGCCATATAAGTACGGGCGGAACTTCGCAACTGCCCAAACAACGGCCATACACTCCTTCTCCGTTGTTTAGTAGTTGGACTCGGCGCGTGTCAACGTTCTGTTAGCGTAGGTAGGCAACCACTCTCTCCACATCATCTTGGCATTGGACAAGAACAGCACCTAGGCCCACAATGCTGGCGTCTGTATGGATGGCTGTTGGTGCATTCTCGTCGAAGTGAGCGAGGACAGGGGGAGTTTGTAGACGCTGTCGCAGCTCGTTGAACGAAGCTTTTTGCTCTTCACCCCATACAAATCCCTTGTAAGGCGGTCTTCCCTTGTAAGGCGGGTGAGTGGAGAGGCGATGTGTGAAAAGCCTGCTATAAATTGCTGGTAGTAGGCGCAGAGACCCAGAAAACGCCTGACCGTTTTCTTATCAACAGGCCTTGCGAAATTTGCGACGGCTGCTGTTTTATCTGGGTCAGGCTTCACACCTTCGCGACTGATCAGGTGTCCCAGGAACTGGAGTTCTTCGAAGCCAAAGTGGCATTTTTCCGGTTTTAGTGTGAGTCCAGCGGACCGTATGGCTTGAAGGACTGACAGTAGCCGCTTTAGATGCTCTTCAAACGTGGCCGAAAAAAAGCTCCCGTCGTCGAGGTACACAAGGCATGTTTTCCATTAGACTCTGAAACGTGGCTGGGACTGAGCATAGACCGAAAGGGAGGACTTTGAATTCATAAAGCCCGTCTGGCGTCACAAAGGCGGTCTTTTCTCGGTCGCGCTCATCTACTTCTATTTGCCCGTATCCACTTTTAAGGTCCACTGACGAGAAGTAGCGCGCATGCCGTAGCCTGTCCAAAGAGTCATCGATCCGTGGTAATGGATAGACGTCTTTTTTTGTAACATGGTTCAGCTTACGATAATTGATGCAGAAATGCAAGCTGCCATCTTTCTTTTTCACGAGTACCACTGGCGATGCCCAAGGACTCTGTGATGACTGGATTACATCATCCTCTAGCATCTTCTTGACTTGCTACTGGATTACCTCACGTTCTTTCTGAGCGACGCGATATGGGCTCTGTCAGATCGGTCTTGCTGCGTCTTCCGTAATGATGCGATGCTTAGTCAGAGGCGTTTGGCCCACTCGTGATGTCGATGAGAAGCAGTCCTTGAACTGGTCGAGCAGCTACATAAGACTGCATCTTTCAGTCGGTGTTAGACTCAGACCGATATCAACTGGTGGTGTATGTGGAGGTGATTGAGCTGTGGCTTCCCCTTACATTAGAAGACAGTCGTGAGAGTAGTCGAGCTCTTCGAGGTACGCCACAGCCGTGCGTTTACCGATGTGCCGGCGCTCATTCGTGAAGTTGGTCAGAAGCACCTCTGCGTGCCCATCCACTCCCCGACCACGCGTAACACCCTGGGTTCTTGGTCTGGATAATGGGTCACAGACTTGTCAGCAGCGAATGTGATCACACCATCGCGTATGTTGACCACAGCACCGTACTCTCTTAAGAAGTCCATTCCCAGTATCATAGGTTTGCAGCACTCCGGTAGGATCAGAAATGTGGCTACAAAAGCCACATTCTCAATAGTGAGTCTTGCTGTACATTTTCCCGTGGGAGTCATTATCTGGCCTCCAGCATTTCGGATATAAGGGCCCGTCCATTCCATCCTGACTTTCTTGAGTTCGTCTGCCAATCGTTCACTCATTATGGAGAAGTCGCACCCGTATCGGCTAAGGCCGTCACTTCAACGCCGTCAATCGTCACAGCGAGGTCGGCAGTCACAGTTTTCTCGGCGGAGTCTTCATCGTAGTTTCTCACGTGTTTCAGCAGCAGTGGGGGATTTTCGGCAATTCGACGGCTTGCAACCTTCCCCACAGAGGTCGCTGCTTTCAGTTTCCTCGCCGTGGGCTGGGAGACCGACCTCTGATGGCGTCGGCAAAACTACGGCGGCTTGATGAACCAAAGCGAGCCGGGGATGGTGAGCACGTCCGGAAGGTAGAACAGCCTTCCCGCCTGCTCGCCTGATCGACGTCGATGGGGGCACAGCTTTCGTTGAACTGTCGGCGCGTAGCTGTAGATGCACTAACGCGGTATTCAGCTCAGCGATGTGGGCA
Organism: Rhipicephalus microplus; assembly: GCF_043290135.1. Lineage (NCBI taxonomy): Eukaryota > Metazoa > Arthropoda > Arachnida > Ixodida > Ixodidae > Rhipicephalus > Rhipicephalus microplus. Next base: position 111,034,728 of record NC_134710.1, on the reverse strand, counting down.
AAAACGGTAAATGTGCCCTGGCTCTCCACAGTTGTAGCAGAGTGGTCGACGATCCGCTGTGCGCCATATGTCGGTCTTCCGCATATAGGGTCGCCTGACAGATTCCTGCTGGGCCCAGGCTTCCACAGAATAGGGTTTGAGGTACTGCGGCGCTGGCATGGGCGTGGGTCGAAGAACAGCGTCTGCATAGCTATATCCGTTCGGCTGGTAGGATACTGCTGGAGCCAATGGACGACGCACAGCGCCTGCATAGGTACACGAGTTTGGACGGTGCGGTGGAGCGGAATATTACTGAGGAGAGGCAAACGCTTGTCGAAGTTCATAACGAACGACTTCAGCGACGGAGGCTACCGTGGACTCCTGCTGTGGGGGCGCCTGTGACTGCAATGTGTATTTTGCATTCACCTTCGCGATCGCCTCACGCACGATCTGTCTAATCAGGTGGCGTAGAGAAAACTCGTCGTTTGTGGTAAGTGCGGCGGCGCCTGCAGCTGCGCCGGTGGCCGGGCGATCAGACTGTCGGTATCGTTGCTGCAGCGCACGCTCTATTACGGTGGCCTCCCTGGTGAACTCGTCCACTGTTGTCGGCGGATTGCGCACAAGACCAACAAATAGCTGCTCTTTGACGCCCCTCATGAGATGGCTTAGCTTTCCAGCCTCGGGCATGTCGGGGTCCGCGCAGTGGCACAGAGGCACCATATTCTCAGGAAACATGGCGACGCTTTCATGCGGCTGTTGGGTACGTCCTTCAAGAAGGCGTTGTGCATTTTCGCGTCGGTCCGCGTTACCGAAGGTGTCAAGAAACCGACGACAAAACTCCTCCTATGTCGTCAATGTTGCCTCCCCTTAAGAGGCCAAATTCTGGTTCAAGACCTTGAAGGCGACGGCTTGAGTGGTGCACAGGCGTCTCCACGCATGGCTGTCTCGTAGGGCTGGACTCGGGGCTTCTCACAGGGGTGCTGATCATGAGGTTGTAGTACCCAGCACCTCCACCAGTGTCACAGGTTTTAAATTACAGGGGGTTTATTTAAAAACACGGACAGTGGAACTTGTAGAGACGCTCTCAGAGAAGGCCGCTAAGATTGTCGTCTTTTTCACTCGCCTGCGCTGCGCCTCTCGAGCAAGTCCGCGTTCTTCGTTGTCGTCGCTATCTCGCCGCTAAATGCTGCTATGCACGCGGCATTATATATGAACAAGGGTGGCAGAAAAATTTTAACAAAGTAGTGCCTTATGCACCACAATAGACAAGGGTGAATCAAGTGGCGCAATGGCTCCATTTTCACGAGAGTGGGAAAGGGCTGAGAAGGAGGTTCCTAGTAGTACATCAACAGGCCCAGATGGCATTCCAATTGTGCTGATAAAGACATTGGGTCCAAAGTCTAAGCAGACTTTGAGAGAGGCAGTGAGCAAAATAAGAATTGATGGTAAAGTCCCCGATGGATGCAAACTTAGCAGGATGAGCATAATCTATAAAGGAAAGGGGGACAAAGCCGACATTAACAACTACCCTCTTATAACAATGACATCGGTGGTCTACAGGCTGGCGATGCAGATTATAAAAGAAAGACTGCACGCATGGATAGAGGATGAGGGGGTGCTAGGGGAACTGCAGAATGGGTTTCGGAAACGCAGGAGGTGGGAAGACAATCTGTTCTCACTGACGCAGTGCATCGAAATAGCAGGAAAGTAACGCAGGCCCCTGTGGCTAGCATTTTTGGATACCAAGGGAGCGTACGATAGCGTGGTTCAAGAGGACTTGTGGGGAATGCTGGACACACAAGGTGTAGAAGATGGAGTCGCTAATCTTTTAAAGGATATCTATAAAAGTAACAAGGTAGTTATAAAGTGGGAAAAACAGGTATCCAAGCCCACAGAGGTATAACGGGGGCTTGGGCAGGGGTGTACTCTGTCACCCTTGTTATTCGTGATGTACCTACAAGGATTAGAGGCCAAATTATAGGGAAGTGGACTTGGCTTCAACCTCTCTTTCGTCAAACAAGGAAAACTCATTGAACAGGCACTACCAGCATTGATGTATGCAGATGATATAGTGCGAATGGACGACAACAAGGAAGATTTTCAGAGATTGATGAACATCTGCGGTAATGAGAGAGATAAGTTAAATGTAAGATTCAGTAAGGAAAAATCAGCAGCCATGTTTTTTTATGACAATGAAGGTAGTGGGCTTAGAATACAGGAGGTCACGCTAGAGATAACACATAAATACGAATATCTGGGCGTATGAATAAGCAATGCATCGAGTACCTAAGGGAACACAAAATATATGTGACGACTAAATTTAACAGGAATGCAGCAGTGATGAAAAATAGGGCACTGTGGAATTACAATAGGTATGATGCTGTGAGAGGAAAAAGGAAAGGGGTCCTGGTTCTTGGTCTGGCGTTCGGCAATGTGGTCTTGTGCATGAGATCAGAAGTTCAAGCGAAATTAGAAATTAAGCAACGTGGAATAGGTAGGCTTGCCTTAGGCACTCACGGGAGTACATCAAATCAGGGAGTACAAGGTGATATGAGATGGATGTCATTTGAGCACAGGGAAGCTAACAGCAAGATAAAATTTGTGAAGCTATTGGAAAAATAGGGGAGGAGCGTTGGGCTAGGAAGGTTTTCCGCTACTTGTACATGAAAAATGTCAATACAAAATGAAGGAAGCGAACCAGAAAATTGATGGGTAAATACTTAGAAAACAGCAGGGGGCCAAACCAAAAAGAATTATCAGTTAAGAAGCAGGTGAAGGAAGCTGAGACCGATATATGGAGAATTGGCATGATTAAGAAGTCTGCACAAGAGCTCTATCGAACTTTTAAAGGGTCACTCACCAGGCCTCATACCAAATTTTAGTTAGACAGTGGAAGTTGTTGGGTGTTCGACGAGGAACATTATGCCACAAAAATTTTTTGAATCGGTTCATCACGAATGGAGAAAACAGGGTTTTTTGAAGCGGTGCAAAATGAGGATGAGAGCTCGAAACCCTTGCCACGCCTCCGCGTAGCCTTTGCATGCCAAATCTCTTCCCCACCCTCTCCAGCATCCGACCAAGAGGTGACGTGCGCATGACGTGCCCAAACAAGTCCAACCCCTGAGCACGCGAGCGGCGTTGCTTTGTTGACCAGCGTTATTTTGTGGTCTTCTGCCTGTTTCTGCGAGATCGTTTGGAAACGCTGGCTTAGACGCGGTAGAATAGATGAGCACAATGAGTGCGCGAACGCGTAGGAGCATTCCACGGTGGTCGTCTGCTCCATGTGCTGACCGCGGGGACACGAACACATGCGAAACGCCAACACATTAGCCCTGCATCTCGTTGCAATTCGCGTGAGAAAAATGGAAAAAAGACACTCACATTCTCTTATTGCGTCTCATTAGTTATCGATCTTTTCAAGCAACAAATTACATAAACTACGCATGCGGGGTCAAATAATTTTCGCCATATCGTGTGCCACTGTCTGCAATGTCAGAGCAGAGTCGTCTACGTAGAGGACCAACGGGACTGCATTGCTGTGTACGTAGGGCTATTCATATGCGCACCTCATGCCCTTATTATCTAGGCGTGTGCCGGCAGAGGGGAGGGGGAGCAGCGTTAATCTTGAAATTTGACCCATTTCCGCGGTGCGTAGCGTTGGAAATTTTCGCAGACATGATAATGAACGCCTCGTCTACGCATTGCGCTTGTCAGCTCAAAATTGTCAAACCTGGTGAGTGGCCCTTTAAGTAGCAAATTGCCAAGGAAAGGATCTGTGATAATACTCAGGGTAGTTCTCTACTGTTTGAGGCGAGGACGGGAGCATTGCGAACCAAGACATGTCGGGCCAAATACGAAGGGATAAACACAGAATGAAGCGCGTCTGGAGAGGAGGAGGAAACTGCCAAACACTTGATAATATTCTGTAAAGGGCTTCACTCTATAGTTCAGGATGATGACACACGCAGAGTTTTTCAAAGCACTCGGGTTTAGGGACAGGGAGGGCAAAACAGACTTTCAGCGGGTAGAATTATCTAGAAGGAGGTTATCTGATTGGTGGCTAAAATCAAGCCACGAGTGAAAATTAAACCTTTCACAGCAAAGTACCAGTCCTCAACCAGACTATTTAAAGGAAAAAAAATCTAGTTTTTGGTTCACTAAGTATTACGGCTTGGTGGAGTCAGCCACCGCCCGATCTAAAGGGTACAGCCACATCAATCCATCCATCCATCCACTCCAGAGTCTGACCCATGTGCAAGCCCCAGAGCATCCACAAGACGCGTCTCATACAGGGAAATGGCGCCACGTTTACAGTTATTCGCTCACAGAAAACGCACACGCGTAGGTGACTGCATGCAGCAACATTACATAAAAACTGCAGCAACCGGAGGGACGCACTATGCACAACGAAGGACCTGAGAGTCAACCCCGTAATGCTCGCTACTCGACTGTGGTTTTCGCAAGGCGACAGTGGCACCAGAACACACAGCTTGGCTAGTAGAAGCAGCATGCCCGATGCCCGGCAGCACATTTTTGCGGGGTCACATATATTTACAACAGTTTAGAGGAGATTATGGCGGCACCATGAGAGCCTTCATCACCCCGAAAGTGCATGCAAAGTAAAAAAATACGCGATTGGGCGCGTCTCATTAGTGAACTTGGCCTTTTTTCCCACTGAAGCTGAGGTTGGCATGAAAGTTCTAAATGTCGAGGCTGTTTTGGAGCAGTTCGGTGCAGTTTTCGCAATTTTTATGCTTTTGGAGCAGCTTGGCGCAAGAAAATAGAAATGTACCAAAAATGCACAATATGCACAGCTGTTTCACCCCTGAGATATGTGTATGCTTTGCATTGGTGGGTATGGTGCATGTGCCTTACACATGTAGCACACATTTGCTTGTTTATATACCACTACTACTGTACTTAGTATTCCAACATCAATAGCCTGCAGCTGCACACACATTTATAAGGAATCAAATATCCTGAGCTGAAGTTTTTCATTAGTTACCCATGTGTGCCCATTAACAAGAATTATCAGAAAAATGGGGACTCACTACAGCCATGAAATGATGAAATGAAAGCAGTCAACATTATGCATAACATGCTGCAAAAACTCGCATGAGCTGTGATGACGAAAATACTGTCACCATATCCGAGTGATTGTGGTGTTCTGTTAAGCATGAAGTAATGGGTTTTACTCCCAGACATAACAGCCGCATTTTGATGAGGCAAATACAAAAATGTTTTAATGTTTAAATAGGTGCACATTAGAGAAGCCAAGTCCGTCAATATTAGTCTGGAGCTCTGAAAAAGCACCTCGTAATTTATATGATCAAGACATCAAAGAGATACTATTGCAACTACAATACCAAGCAAACATTCACATGAATGACAGTACAAACACACTGAAGTTGGTTAGAAATTCTCGTGCCCACTGTCCACAGCTAGGTGGCATTGTACTGTGTGTTTAAAAAACACATGCCCCACTGCCTATATTTCAATCAGTTCTCATGTGCATCAACTCTCACTGTTGAATGTACAAATGCTCTTGGATTAGCCAGCAACTTCTGTGGTGTGTTTTTTCTCTGACAGGAATGCTGGCTAAGTTACTTAACAGTGGCACTTGTTTCTACTTTCAAAAGATTAATGTAAACTGATTAATGGTTGCATTGTTCACATATACAACCAAAATGCTGTGATCAACTCAGCATACTGTACAGCACCACTTGTACCAAGCAAGCTGCAACACACTGAAATAAAATTTTATACCACCAACAGAGCAAATGACATTACCTCACTTTGTGTTGGAAATGAAGTTCAGAGAAAGAAATCAAGGTGCCTGCCTTACATTTTCAGAGTTCCTAATTGTGTTCATGAAAAATCAAGAGATCTGCAATAGTTGCAAAGAACGTGCACTCATGCAGTGCTTGGTACATGGACAGCAAGATATGTTAAGAGCAGAAAGTGCGAGCTGGTAGTGGCAATACCTTTTCATGGCTTTGTGTAAGAGGTCAATGACAGCCATTATCAATTATGGAATTGTTTCATACAACCACTGCGATTACAGAAACAGAGATGCTTGAACGTAAAGGCCTTCATACCTCTCGTGCTGTAATATGTTAAAAAAATATTACCAGGGAGAAAAACATTCTCAAAACAAAACCGTGGCTTTCAAAGAAGTTTATGATACTAAAAACAATATGTCAATTTCGAAGTGAAACGACAGTGTACATCATTTCAATCACAAGCACTTTGACTATGGGACACAATCTGATTGACAAAGCAGCGCACCTGTATTTTGGTGAAAATCGAAACATACGATGAGCATATCTCCTGATCAAATTATGCCTCACGAGCGTATATAAAATGGAAGATTTTTGCAGACAAATACAGATATGATTACTATAGGGGTGCCTGGTTTGTACCATAATCAGGTTTTCTTTACTTTATTTTCCAATAAAAGGGGGATAAAGAACCTAATCAATGATGAAGTCAATGATAACTAACATTGGCAAATGTCAAAAGAATAATTCAGCACTACTCTGAGTAGATGCTGCAAAAACCTACCCAAAAAACCTACCACTATCCTGGCTGCAATACCTACAGAAAGCATTTAAATGACCATCCCATTATGATCACATAATCGATGGGACAACTATTTTACGGAATGTGTCTCACAGCAGCAAATATCTATAAAAAAAGTTTTCATCCACACAAATGCACAAGTATTACTAGAGGACTGTAATGTCTTTCAATATAGCTGCAAGGAACTTGTACAGAAAAGCTCACAATGCATGGATGGATGAAACAACTTTATTTCGTCAACTGAAGACGATACCATGTTAGATGGCCACCAGCCCAAGGTATACAGTTATCAACGTTAAACTTGTAAGCTATGCTGAAGTACTCAGAGCACTCATAATGAGTAGATTAGATGAATGCATATTTATTTATTAAGGCCTTTTTTGTTCATATAAAACCAAGTATCTACCAGATGGCAGAAGAAGCACTAGCCTATTTCTTCCGAATATAGTGCAGTAGTGCAAGGCACCCATAATGACACGCATATTTGTGCATCTGGTCCTTCATATGCACTTGCAACTTTTTTTTGTGCACACCAGTATAACATGTGCCAAGCTGGCATCACTTTCGTGCATATGCTTAAGTTAACCCAAAGCCAGAATGTGTGCCAATAGCGACCCCAAGCTCAAGTTTACGGAGCAACAACTCCGTGCTGCGGCTCCGGTGGCAAGCTCTGTGGAAACTGGGGATAGGCATGGTAAACGGCGCAGCATATTCAACCCGTTTCACCGACAGCGGCAGCGGCAGCATGCGTGCACGCGCATTTTTTGGTCGGTGCAGGGAACTTCGGCGCTGTGTAGTCAGCTTGGCATGCTGAACTGAGAGGCTTGCTTTGCGAGGCAGCATTTCCGCGATGATAGAAGTGGCCCCCCGAAAGTGGAAGCGACGCCCGAAGTAGTGGTGTGTGCCACGACAGAGCAGACAGTACCAAAGTATGTGATCTACCTTCAAAACAGTATCGCTTCCCGGAGACCTCGTATGAGAGAGAAAATACACAAGCATAGATCACCGCAGTTAAAAGGATAAAGTAAGTTCTAGCTATGTCTAGCCTTCCGTTCTGATTGTCTCAATTCCTCACTTGAAATCGTTTGCTTGGGCTACCCGAATCAGTACCCAGTCCATGCAACGACTGCAGTAATGATTGATCGCTGTCTTCTCTCATTGTGAAGGTCCTGTTACGGTTGTATGTTGAATCAACTTTGTGTTCTGATTCCTTGGGTTTGTGAGACGTAGCTGTCCTTGTTGGATGTGCACACTCATATACATCATACCACGGTTAGTGTTGCATTGTTGGTTGCTTTCGACTGGATTCCCTACGTGGTCAAAGGTTCGCCGCCTGCAATTCACGTGTCGAGAAGGCTGCATCGTCACGTTGGTCCAAACATCCATGTATTTTCAGCTAAATCTGAAGTCAATTTGAGGTTTGTTCTATTTTCGTCGCTTTATTAGAGCGGTATATATTCGAGCAGCTGAATCTAACTGGCACTTAATACATGAATTGTGTGTGTCACCTTCGGAGCTTGTGCAGATTTTTTCGCGCGAATGCCGCGTGTGTGCGTATACACTTCGTACAGTGCTTAATGCTTGAGTGTGCGTTTATGCGTGTGCTCATTGCCAGAGCTCGTCGCATGCCTGTTATAACAATGTGCCTGAAATTCGACAACTCTCATGCTGAGCCACGTTCACGCAGCAGGTCACACGGGTCAAAAGGCCATCCAGTCAACAAAAAATGAATCCCCACAACTCTATCGACTCAATGAACTTGTCACGCTACTACACAGCAGTTTTGAACGACCATTGAGTGGGTCAGGCGTTTATCGCAAAAACTGTGTGGCGCTGCGGTTCCTTATTTTTGTATCCATGTTACCTCAAGTTCATTAAACTAAGAACTCAAATATGTCTGTTGGTGTACTTTAAATATTTCAAAAAGTTGTTTATTCATAGTTATCAATGCATATACAGCTTTAAATTATTGAGCAGCGAAACTGTGGCGAGCGATATGCAGCAAGACAGCACACACTGAAGACAAGCATGTAGCTGTTGTCGAGAGTAAATGCAATTCACACATTTTAAGTGGGCAAAAATACTCTATTAAATAATTTGCAACCCTCACACATACTGCTTTTAAAGCGTACTGGTCTGATTTTTTCAATTATGTTTACAATCTTGTGCACGAGTACGCCAAGTACTATTATGCCTGCGAGTCCACACCGAACGTCCATGCCTCTGAAAAAGGCAACCTGTGTCAAGGCCACCACGCGAGCCCGCCGGACGCGAACAACTCAACGGCGTCATCACTCGTCCTTGAGTGCAGCCACGTGCAGCGGCTCCGTATTTGACGAGAATGACGTGGCCCAGTGGCGACCCCATTAGAGGTTTCTGACCTCACGACCAGCGGCGCTTCTAGTTGGACATTTGGTTACTTAAAGAATCCACCCGGTGCATATAAAAAAAAGCCCTGCGGCGCGTCGCAAGCAGTAGATCTATGTGTTAGAGAGGAGAGCTCGGCTCTTCGGGTCTCTAAGCTGTCGGCCCCAGTGCTGAATTTGTAACGCCTCTGTATATATGCTGTACATAAACCTTGTTTAACTCACCGTCGTCTCGTCCGCTCGTGTATCAGCTCTGCGCAGAAGCAGTCGCGAGCCGAGAAATCTACGCTACCAAACGGCTGGGGACCTTCCCGGCGAAGTTCGAAGCAGTGGCATCCTTCGCAACGTCGTCGGAGGCGCGCTTCAAACAGTGGTTGGCAGCTGCGGGATCAGCCGGCGTCAGCGACATCGATGCGGTGAGTGCCTGATGTTTTCCCCTCAGTTCACCAGACTACTCTAGCACAGGTTATAGTAATTTAGAGAAAGGCTGTGTGAAGCATTAGAGTGAGCTTTGATCGTTTCAAGCAAAGTCGAACTGATTTGAAACCAAAGTTAATGCGGAGGGGGTAAACACGGGAGTGTTAAAAATTGTTTGCACGTCTTGCTTGTAGACTTATAGTGGGTCTGGCAAGTAGATTCTTAACAGGGGCAAACAGCAAGAGGCTAGTGGAAACGATGGAGAACCTTAAAGTGAAGGAACTCATCGAAATTTGTGAGGAACTCGGCATTACTTTGGGCCATGCGAAACGAAAGCAAGCGATCCTCGAGATCATGAAGGATGAAGGAGTGTCGGCTGAGGAAGTCGATGAGGCCTGGGCGGATATAAAAGCAGGCCGCGAGGAGGCCGAAAGGCGAGAAGTAGAAGCTCGCGAACGTAAAGAAGCTGAAAGGCGAGAAGTTCGCGAACGTGAAGAAGCTGAAAGGCGAGAATGCCGTGAGGAGGCCGAGAGACAGGAGCGCCTTGAGTTGAAACGAATAGAATTGGCAATCCTACAGTGTTCGCAGGTGCCTAGCGAAGCTTCTGCGACAGTTCAGGTCAGCGGTCAGAGAATTTGCGACCAACTGCCACCGTTCGTAGTAGGCGAGGACATGGCGAAGTATCTCGTCAAGTTTGAACACGTCTGCGAGCGAAACGCTTTGGAGCGGTCTCTTTGGGCGCAGAACCTGTTAGCTCTTCTTCCCGGCGAAGTGTCCGACGCGATAACTTGCTTGTCGAGGGAAACGTTTGAGAGCTATGACGAGGTTAAGGAAGTGCTCTTGAGACGTTATAAGTTGTCACCCGAGGCTTTCAGGCAAAGGTTCCGGTATGCTAAAAAGGGGAATGAGTCACACGCTGACTTTGCGTTTCGTCTTAAAGCCGATTTAATTGAATGGCTCAAGGGCGAAGGTGTTTATGACGATCGCGATAAAGTGGTAGAATGCATTGCATTGGAGCAATTCTACCGATGCATCGAGGAGGATGTCAAGCTTTGGCTGCAGGACAAACTTGGTGAAGTACAGCTAAACAAGGCAGCAGAGTTAGCTGAGGAGTATTATACTAGCCGAAAGTTGCATAGCAGGGCAGTGCGTGTTGAAAAGGATGAAAGGAAAGAGGTCTTTTCAAAGAAACCTGATCAATGGAAACCCGCTCCGCACCGTATTTTCAAGAAGGACCCGTCTCTGACGAAGGACACTGTAGGGGAAGCGCAAACGGAAGCGGAGAAATCGAGTGCGGTTCCTGAACAACGCGCTGATACCACACGGGCGTTTGAATCACGGAAGCCGCTAATCTGCTACAACTGCAAAAAGGAAGGGCACATCGCGATAAACTGTAAGCAAAAGTTTGCTTTCGCAACAATCCGAGAATCAGAAAAGAACATGCAGTTGTTAGAGCCGTATCTCCAAGAAATTAGTGTGAATCGGAAAACGTGTCGAGCACATCGAAACTCAGCGGCAACCATGGACGTTGTCCATCTTTCGTTGGCGTTTCCAGATGACATTAAAGGAGAATGCGCGTGGATCAGGTAAGTCGTCGAAAAGCAGAGTGCTTGCTTACCAATCGCTACGGTTGTCATTGAAGGCCCGTTCGGTAAGCTTCGCACCGAAGCGGCTGTGTCTGCTGCTCTTCCGGATTGTTTTGCTTATCTTTTCTCTAACAACTCAGAGCAGCTTCACAAAGAGCATGGTAAATCGTTCTTCCCCAACTTAGCGTACATGGCCCTCACGCGATCGCAAGCGCGGAAGCTTTCGCAGGAGCTTGATCTTGTTCAATGTGGTGAACCATCAAGTGACCTTGGCGGCGAGCCGACGGAACCTCAGAGAGGAAATTCTCTGTGTGAGTCATGTGGGCAGTCACTCGACCGGCCCATCGCCGAAGCGACTGGCGCAGTTTCCGTAGCAGGGGGAGACGACATGACGCCATTTAGTCAGAGCGAGAGGGGTGCAACGCTCTCGCCTGTAGCGGAAAGTGGGAGCGAGCTGTCGAGGGTTGATCGAGAGACGCTCATTCGAGAGCAGCGTGAAGACCTCTCGATTAAAGCGCTAGTAGAAAGCCACATGAATGCTGCACAAGTGTTGTCGAAGGAGTACTACGACAAATCGGCGAAGAAGCGCGCTTTTGAAGTAGGAAGTCAGGTAATGCTGCTGGGGCCGTCCAAAAAGAACAAGCTTGAGAGGTTCATTGGGAAGGGCCCGCCAAAGTATTATCGAAGCTTTCTAATACCAATTATGAAGTGAAATTAGGAGGGCGGCCGAACAAAATTTACCACAGTAACTTGATGAAACCATACGTTCAACGTCAAGCGGTCGTAAATCTGCTGTTGAATGCTTCAGAGGAAGAGGGAGCAGAAATTTTGAGTTCTAGTGATGTAACCGAAAGGGGATCGGAGGTAATCTTGGAGTAGTTGAACCTAGAGCCTAGATTAAGTGATGTCCAGAAGGAGCACCTGAAAAAGATTGTTTCCGAGTTTGGAGACATGTTTTCGGACCGTCCCGGAAACACGACGGTGATCGAACACAATATCGAGCTAACTTATGAGGAGCCAATCCCTAGCAAGCCGTATCGTTGCTCCCCTGTGCAACGTCGCAAGTATGAGCCGCTCTTGGTACCGCATAGGTATCGTCGCCTAAAAGTGGCCGGTTACCGAGATGGAGAATGATGCTCCAACAGCACAACTTCGACGTTCGCTACAAAAAAGGAAAGCTAAACGCTAATGCAGACGCATGGAGCCGTGCGTTTAGTTAGTACCTTTTCCACTTTTCGGTTTCTCGCTGGTGATACGGAGCAAAATTTTGACCTCATCACGGCCTTAGGTGAGCGCTCTCGTCCAGAGTGAGCTCAAGGATCCAACTTTATGTTGTATCCTATTTCGTTACGTTGTTGTAAGTGTAAAAATTTAGTTCTCATTTTAAGAGTCTTGTGTCCCACATGTGCCTCTTGATGTAGAGGGAACGAAATTCCGATATACACGTAGCTAAGTATATCTTGTAATATACTTTGTCAGGTGTTCTGTCGGGCGACTGAGGGCACTTGCTTGTGCCGTGTGTTGTCTGTTGTCGAACCGTTTTTGACAAGCTGCAGAACCATCGACAAGTGCTGAGACCAAAGATCGTCAGGAGAGACGAGCGAAGCTGGCCGACAAGTTGTGGCGACAAGCCAGTGGAGCTGGGATCCGTCCTCAAAAATGGGATGTGTTTCCGGAACGGAGTCTGGAGCTGCATTCTCCCCACATGGCCCTGGAGGCGAACCTGGAGGGACCTGGCAAACGAGCGCGCCTGACATCCGAGCCACGTGAAAGCAGCTCGTCTTTCCGGCGCATTGTCTGGCAGCGGGGGTGCTGTTATGCCTGGGAGTCTACATGGAACGTCCATGCCTCTGAAAAAGGCAATCTGTATCAAGGCCAGCACGCGAGCCCGCCTGACGCGAACAATTCAATGGCGCCATCACGCAGCGGCGCCTTCCTGTCTGGCGAGTGTTACGCAATGCGTGGCGACGTCACTCGTCCTTGGGTACAGCCACGTGCAGCAGCTCCGTATTTGATGAGAATGATGTGGCCCAGCGGCGAACCCATTGGAGGATTCTGACCTCACGACCAGCAGCGCTTCTGGTTGGACATTTGGTTACTCAAAGAATCCACCCGGTGCATATAAAAAAAAGCCCTGCGGCGCGTCGCGAGCAGTAGACCTATGTGTCAGAGAAGAGAGCTCGGCTCTTCGAGTCTCTAAACTGTCGTCCCCAGTGCCGAATTTGTTTGTAACGCCTCTGTATATATGCTGTACATAAACCTCGTTTAACTCACTGTCGTCTCGTCCGCTCCCCTATCAGCTCTGCGCAGAAGCAGTCGCGAGCTGAGAAACCTACGCTACCAAACGGCTGGTGACCTTCCCAGCGGAGTTCGAAGCAGTGGCGCCTTCGGGACCGTGTTGGCGTCGCCGTCTTTCGTAACAGTACACTGTGAACAAGACATGTTCGCGCTGTTTCTGATTCTGTCGCTCAATGGCCACCGAAGTTTCAGTGGAGTTGTGGGGTGCTAAGTTGACTCGATAGACTATCGACTCAATGGCCTTCGAAAACGACCGTGTGGCGATTCGTGCTTCACATTCGAGTCACTAGAACATTGGTGCAATGGCCTTTTCCGTGGCGAAGATCAGGCATAGTTAGGGGGTATCGCAAAAGTCTGTTGCCAGACCTCAGAGTATCTCTGAAGAATTCACAGTATCTCTTCTGTGACACCAAGTAGAGCCTTGCCTATTCAATATTCTGATAAAAAGAGGTCAAGAGAACTGAACACGAAAAAAATAAAGAATAAAACGAGGCGAGCAGTTCAACTTGCTTCGCAGCAGTTAAAGCTAAGCTAGCTGCCTCGCGGCTTTGTCAGCGTGTATTCCTCCAGTGGTACGGGGGTCATGACACTAACCTAATGAGGCTCTTTAGCGCTATGGTCGTGCAATATTTGTTTCTTTTTTTTTTTTACACGCCACGGAAGTTCATTCGCGACTACTACTGCCAGTGTGCACATCAAACAAACAACCGTATATTTTCCTTGCAGACAACATAAAACATCGATAAAGTGCGTGGCTTCATTTTGCAGTACATATAGACCATTATATATTTTTAACATATAACAGAATGAAGCTTACCTCGACGTATACAGTCCTAAATGGTAATGTTGCAGACTTCGGAAATGTATTTCGAGTTAAGTTGGGCATCATTGACGTCTGCTCCACATTGTAAACATTACTAACGAACCCTTCTTCTTTGGTTATGTTTACTTTAAGATGTTCCTGTCTAGTGGGAAGATCTTTTTCAAGCAGGACATTGCATAGCGCTGCAAGTGCACGAAAGCGAGCAGTGGGGCGGAGGGAAGGGAAAATGCGCGACGTATATTCCCAGTTTCCTTTTTTTTACCAGAGATGACGCTGCCTTCCAGAGCCGCAGTGCCTACTGGAGTAAGCGATGCTTGGGGAGTCTCTCGACAGGCCAAGGCCAAGAAAAACTTCACTGTGAAATGCATGTAGCATGGCCAAGAAAAACTTCACTGTGAAATGCATGTAGGATTTCACTTCAAAGGTGAAATGCCAGCTTGCTGGTGGCCTTGGTCGTGCAAAGTGCAGTGCAAAGTGAAGAGTGATACCAGAATCCCCAGACCAGTGCTAGCTTATACTCACGTCATGTTCAGGAGGCCTATGGTAGCGGTACCTCTGCAGAGACAAGTTTCACATGCTACGTTACAACAATGGAAGGCGTTGAAATAAGTGAGGTCTCTACATAGAGACCCATACACCTTAAGAATCCAGCTAAATGTCTGAGGAGTACAAAAACCTAACACATCATAAAACTTAGCTCTGGTGCCAAAAAAATAATGCCCCATAGAATTTATCAAAGCAGAGCAACAAATCCTAAACTGAATGTCAAACAAAGAATGTAACTACCCCCCCCCCCTAAAAAAAAAAGCATTACATGCCTGTCTACCATCCTCATGCTTTTTGCAAATTTGTTCCTTTACAGACAACATGAGCACAATGAGGCATCCAAGCAGTAATAAGCATACTACATCATAAACAACTTGCACCACAGATGAGTAGTTTTGAGAAGGGTTAACAAAGAATTTCTGACACCACATCCCCCTTCAAAGAAATTTTGTTCCTTGACAAACAGATCTACCCACTAGGAGGGTTTGTATTCAGCCAAGAAGGTTACATCAGAAAAGTTGAAAGATCGGGTTCATTGCCTAAGCATACTAAATGTCTTCAAGCGTCAAATGCGATTTTTGGTGCTACTACACTGGCATAGTGAATGACATTCACAGCTAATGGCATTCGTCTTTCATTATTTTTTGAACTCATGTATGATCTCCACAAAAAATTATAAAACTGATAATTTTACAAATGTATAATCAGCATTAAGGTTCTTAGTCTGTGTCTTATTCTGTGAACTTTTTGATGTACAGCACAGTACATGAAGCAATTTGTGGAACTACAAACTTTTCCCCTGACTGACATGACATCATCTCCTGCTGGCCGCGTTTACAAGCACTTATTTGTTCTTTTTCATTTTCAATTCCTCCATGTTATTTTGATGAAGTAGAACTGCAATAACAAGGTCGGATTTCGCATGTGATATCCATCTGCCAGGCATGAAAGCAAACACTGTAGTTCGTCAGTGGATAATAATGAGAAGCAAAAAGTGCACTGCACTGGCAACTAACATACATCAATTGCAATCCTCAGTCTGTATAGCTGTGTAGACAAGAAACAGAAGGCTACCATGACATTCACCATGAATGTCATTTACTGCAAATGACATGACATGTTACATGTGACAGAAGTATTAAAGTAGCTACCTGAAGACAACAGATATGCCAGAAAATGTTTTGTTACAAGATGCCTTCACTCACAGCTTAGTGTATTCCAAGACTGGATTGACCAATAATTACACGTAGTAAAGCTATTCATAGAACTATATGCTCACTCGTATACC
The DNA here is from genome assembly GCF_043290135.1 of Rhipicephalus microplus. Lineage (NCBI taxonomy): Eukaryota > Metazoa > Arthropoda > Arachnida > Ixodida > Ixodidae > Rhipicephalus > Rhipicephalus microplus. The sequence goes on along the minus strand of NC_134710.1, from coordinate 111,018,843 downwards.
ACACTTTAGTCAGCAGGAAAACTTATTTTGTAATAATAGCAACATCATGCGCTGTACTGTTGTACCCTTTCGGTCACGAATCATGATGCGCTGTCAGAAACACGTCTAATTCGCGTGACATAATTCCAAGACACTCAGTATTACATTCCAAGAAAGAAAATTAAGGAAAGTGTTGTTCCCTGTTAGTTTTGGTAATTAAAGTTATTGAGTGTATAACTAATTATCTAATTATTATTCTGCCAGCAGTCAGCTTCAGTACATACATTAAAAGAATCTGCTATTAGGACTGAAATGCATGAACAGCTTGTTTCTTGGTTATGTTTGTTTCGAGCATACAAAAAAAGGTTTTTACATTGGTCTTGGAATATGTCACGTCGAAAAATCGTTGAACATGGTAGTGCACCCAGCAAAATGATTCTCTGCAACAATATGCAGCATAGTGAAGTTAATGATCACCAGTTGTCCACTCAGGTGGCCTGCACGAATGAGAACATCAAGTTTCAAGCAATTTGATGAAACACGTGGTGCGTGACGTACCACTGAAGTTGGCATCTCCATTTGTACACATCGTGACTGAAACGGCTAAAGTATGGAGTGTGCAACAATAATGCCCCCGTTTTGAAATACGATTCCTTTAGAGAAATAGTTACATGTAAAAATTTTACAAATTGATTGTAGTGCTTTATAACTGCTTTTAGTCCTTATAGTTTACCACCACATATTACAAACATAAGCCATGTCTTTGTAAAAACTTGAAATACTTCACACTGCTTCACGAAAGTACTGTTATCGTTAATGATAGCATGTTAATACATAATCAACATGTCATACGAATATAATATGTGTAAACTCTACAATAAAACAGACAATACAAGAATGAAGAAACAATTTGATGTTACAAAAAAAAAGCAATTTAAACATTTAGAGCTATACTTTAAGATAATTTCTTAAGGTGGAGGCTAAAGAGACACTAAAGAGAAACTATGACTTGCTTTAGATTGACAAACTGTACTCTGAGAACTCTAATGCGATATATTTCACCATCAGCAGTTCATTATTAGCGGAGATGATCAAGGTTGAAGTTTCATTTTTAAATTTAACACCGAAATCTTCGCACATGATGTCAAAAATTTCAATGTACTTTGCATATTTTCACAACACTGCCTCGAAATTTTCTGAAACTTTGTATGCTAGGTGTATGGCACTTACAGATGACAATGTACTTCCTTTTTATCGGTTACAAGCTAAGTAGTACCCAGCAGACGCCTTCAAAATCTATGACGGTCGAGAAATGGTGCAGAACGAATCTGAAAAGCTCTATTGTTACTGCATGCAGTTGCTCTTTAGAAAATGGGGATTTTTATAGTTGGTACATTATCTCCAATGTAGTACACTGGCTGCCTTGGTCGTCGTTCAATGTTACAAATCCAAGCTGGAATATGAGAACTGTAGTTAATATTCAAAAGAGTTAGGAAATGTCGGTGCATACGCTCTCCTGCTGACACCTGCACCTGACTTCTGTATACTTGATGTTCAAGTTCATCAAATTATGTAATAACTAATCAAAGATCAACTGACCGATTTCCAATTTTGATCTTTCTCTGTTCGCTGCCTCCCGTTCGTTTCTTTTTTTGTCATGCTTTCCTAAAATCATCAGTTCAACTTGTTTTGTAGAACACAAGCATAAACATATAAGCCAGTGTTTCAGTCCTGTCGCGCATGCACTATAGAGCGGCCGCACGCGAACACGAAACTTCTCAGCTTCTGCGGTTCTCGCCTCTGTTTTTTTTCCCCCCTACCCCCTTCACGTGCGCGCCGGAGAACATGAGTGGACGCATGTCTCAATTTTTCTTACAAAATTTTGTTTATGAAACTTGCGAAATATTTCATCCGTGGTCTTTTGATCGAAATGAGACAATAAAATTTTTATTGCAATGTTCTCAACAGAAATATTATTTACGAAATATTTGTTCATAATTTTTTCATAGAAATGTGAAAATAAAATTTTTATTGCAAAGGGCGCAACAGAAATATTGTTTTATAAAATACTCCCACAATGGTATTTCAATGAAAATGAGTCGATGACATTTTTATTGCTAAATGCTCAACAGAAATATTGTCGACAAAGTATTGAAGCAAGTCAATGAGTATTGCGGCACCATTCATGATCAATATTGTCAATCATTTGATCACAGTCCGACAATGTAAAATCAACAGTAATTTTCATAAGGGTTCTTTCATTTTTTGTAAAACATTATGGTTACTATGTACGTTGCTCGTAATTTTTCGTGATAACATGCCCAACCATGTTTCTCCATTATGTGCATTTCTTGTTGGCCGTCATGTCACTAGTTGCAGAAATTGCTCAGTGTGCCCTTCTAGTCATGCCAACGTAAAGAAACGAACAGATGAAGCGAATAAATATACAGGGTGCCCCAGAAATCTCTAGCCAAAGTTTAAAAATATGCCCACAAACGCAATTACGACGCGACCAAAAGCATGTTGCTGACCGATGCCAGAAGTTAGACTATTTTTTGTGTTCTAAAATATTGTTTAATTTTATTTGTTTAACTAACTTTTGAAAGAACTAAGATGAATAAAATTTTTCAATGAGAAAGCTGTAGATCGCTTTGCAAAGCGTCAGATTAGACAGTTTTGAACATTATATCTGTTAATTATTAGTGACTTTCTACTAAGTAGAAACGCCCGTGAAGTACAAAAAATTACCGAGTCAGAAACCAACTGGCGCGCTTACGCACGTCGTTATTTTAGGTGCTCTCTTATACGTTCCGCGTGTGAATGATACCTTTCCCTCGCACCGGTTCAGGACAGCGATAAGCAGTAACAACAATTATCGCTTTTGTGGCCGACAGCAAAATGGTTTCGTCGCGAAGCCACCACCATCGTTGCGGCCCTGTCAAGACAGCGAAATCGGGCAAATCTATGGTCGTTTGTACGCGAAACGTTACAGAGCACTAGAATCATCGTGTGCACTGGCGCGCAAGTGGGATTGTCACGTGGTAGCCTGACTAACTCCAGGCAACGATTTGAAACATGCATTTGGTCGCATCGTAATTGCGTGCGTCGGCATATCCTTAAGCCCTGGCTAAACATAGCTGGGGCACCCTGTATATAATTTGTGGCATATTTTTCAGTTTTATGTTCCTTATTCTTGCGCTGTTTGCCACACAGCTAAACAATAAAACTTGTCCTCACTACAGCTGGCCACACTGCAATTCTCATTACGCTGCTTTTGGTTTATGACCACCATCTTTTTATTTATCAACGTAAGTTACAGGATGAGTATTTTAGTACGCCTTTCTAATGCTCTGATTGGCCTGCACATGTGCCTGTGTTGCATTTTCGTCACTAGAAAACACTTCGGAGTGCCTTAAACGTTAGGACATAATAAAGATATGTATAAGTATATTATACACTGGCATACAAGCCACGTCAGGTGTATGAACCAAATATTCTGTCGTGCGTATGTGTGTGTGTGGGGGAAGGGGTACGCTCCTGTGTGTGTGCATGCAATTAGATGTTGTTATTCTCTGGCCTGAGTATATCCTAATCTTAGTACACGAAGAGTCACCCTGTAGTATGCTTGAACATGGCCTATTAGGCCTTGGAACTGTGTCTGGCTTTTTTCATTAAAACGAACCTCTGCCTATTTTGAAAATTGTCGTAGTGACCGACTCCGGCGAGATCTGTTCCAGCGGGTACAAGTATGATCATGACTTAAGCATTAATCCTGTCGCCGAGCCAACTTAAAACACTCGTGGCCGAGATTCCTCCCCAAAATCTGACAGAGTGCCAAAGCACTGAGAAACACCACGACACATTCTTCTGTATGCAGACATTATTCACCGTGAAAGCGCCCAGGAATGAAAGTGTGATAGTAGCAGCGCTTAGTTTCTAGATCATGTCAGCGTGAAGCGATGAAAAAAATAAATAAGTAGGGTAAATGGCAGGGGGGGGCATTGGACAAAAAATTTCGAGGAGGGCTTGACCCCCCCCCCCCCCCCCTGGCTACGCCACTCGATGTTGCCTTCACTCGCCCTTGAAATGTAACTAAGGGCACCTGGCTTCTTATTTTAAACTTTTAAACTGTTCTCTCACCATGCAGGCATTTTATGACTTGCGAACAAAATTACTTTGGAGTGATCTACGTGCCAACTTTATTTTTTACAGTGCCCAAACATTGTGACAGGCTCTTTAACTTGTTTGGAACACCTTAGAAATATCCGACTTATTTTCATTCTCTCACAATTTTCGTTACAGAGATTCCCCTTAATTGTTATTTGGCAGATAACCTCACTTACTCGCCACTACCAGAGGTTCCTTAGCCAGGCTACTGATTACAGCTTTTTCACATTACTGTCGAACAATTCATTATAAGTAATATCCAGAATCATTCAACAAGACATGATCTCAAAACTGCCAAGTCATTACTGTCGAACAATTCATTATAATTAATATCCAGAATCATTCAACAAGACATGATCTCAAAACTGCTAAGTCAATGAAGTTCTGGCATATTTTCGAACTATAAGTCATATCAACATTTATAACGATTTCTATACATGTGATTATTTTCAAAAGCAGGTCTCTTAACAACAGCATTAATAGCATTAATGGAACACTAACACAGAATTCAGAATGTTTTTTCAAACCACCATTAACATCCACAAAACACATTCGTGGCCTAAAGATATTGATAATGGCAACTATTGCTTTTTGCTCGCTCGATATCACACTCAGTTTACGTCATTTTAACACTTTTTATGCTTTGTAACTCTGTTCTCACAAAAATAATGCAACATATTTTTACAGCTTAAGTTAGAGCACGTGCTTGGGTTTAATTCTGAAGAGTTTGAAAAAAAATGGAAGATTGCTTTTTTTTAAAAGGTCTTCAAAATATTGCATTTTCAGAGACATGTCCTCAGTCAAATGTTTCTACTTTACATTTGATGTCACTCTCAGCAATTATGTTTGACAAACTTGTTAACCTAACATGTGGCAATGCTCTCGAAATTTTCGGGAAGCCTGACATCTGTAGGCACGAAGAAAAAAAAATCTAAACATTGAGCAATATTGAACTGTCTGCCGATTCCGTGATTTTCGGCCTAAAATAACGGAGCCAACACTGCGAAGTAATAATGGTTATTCAAAGAAATCTCTTCTTAGTATGTGGCCTAAATATTTTAAGCCTACAGCTACAACAGTTTTTTTGTGGGATCTCATCGAAAAACCCTTTTCGCGAAATTCAAAATAAGCGGTAACAGCTCAGTGGACACTTGTGAATTTTTTTAGGGTAAATTTTTTTTTTTGCAAAACCAAAAGTAGTTTTGTGGTCCTGGAAACTCTAAAACAAAATATATTTTTTCTGGTGAAATGAGAGGGGGTCAGCGACATGCACCGACATGCTTATCTGAACCAAGCCAGCATTAAACAAAGCCACAAGTGTGTTCAAAGCGCGCTACTACAGAGACCAGGCAAATTTATCTACTACCCATCATTCCCATGGTCGCCGAATAATCGCAGCCCCAGGAAGGCTATTTGGGGGAGGGATCAAACAAAAGGACGAGAGAAAAAACAGCCAATAGACGAGCTAAGGAAATTCAGAAGTGCTTTCAACACACAAAGAAATATAGAATTAATATAACTCGGCATCAATATTGACAGGCATTGTTTTATAAAGTTTGAGATTGCAGTGGGATGACTTTAACAATTTATTTGTGGTAATGTCTTGCATGAACACTAGGTGGTATCGCAATTTGATACGTCGTTTGGTGGTGATTTTCCGCACAAAATTGGGGTAGGCCAAGTGCAAAACAGGCTAATTCAAATCTTCGGGCTTATGAGCTTATGTTTCAATCTAATCCGCATTGTCTGGAGACTGTTTTGTATCCATCCTATTGATAAAACGATGCCTGAGCACATTCTATGCAAATTTTGGAGCTATTCAGATATCTGACCAACAGTGCGGCCCTTGACCAATCCTGTGCGGCTCTCTCTCGCCCGTTTCTTCTATCCCTCCCCCCTTTCTAAGCTAAGCACTAGCGAAATACCGCCCGTCCCTTCAGTTAATAGGAAACTCTATAGTCCAATATGTTGATGGTGTTGACATCTTGTGACACTTCATGCAACCAGAGCCATGGACACGTTTGTTTTCGAGTGTATTTGAGGGAAAAATTTTTTTAAAAAGCAACTCATTTGTTATAATGCCACTGCAAGGTATTTGCACCCAACGTACAGAGCACAATGTTTCTGCAATAACAATTTTGTGCTAGTCTGGTTCACCTTGGCACTGCTAGGTGGCACCACTTATCGAGCCTGTCAGGGGCTTTATTTTTGCGTTTACGGCTTCGGTAATCTGGCTTAAAGAAGGTTACGGTTCGCACTTCAGCTTACTTGAACTCGGCAGATGATGTCTCCACAAGATATCGCGAGTAGCCACAAACGACGGTAGATTCGCCAAATAAGACAGTTAACGTGAACCCTATCTGGAGTGTTGTTTACATTCTGTAAAAATTCTTGTTACATAAAGGCTCGGGCATGCGCGGATACCCTCCGCTATCCAGTAACACACACAATCTAAAAGCACCTATTATGAAACTGCACGACAAAAAAAGAAAGGAGTTAATTTGCACATCGAAGACAATTGGGTCGCGTCTTTTTTGTTTGCCCAAGGCTCGTCACTGTATCTCGAACGGAGATCTTCAGTAGCATGTTAATCATGAAAACAGAAAAATATCTGGACCTCGAAGAAAAGCTGGCGATTTCTTCAGCAGCTCAGCATATATTGGCTTTGTTGGCATGCAATTGAGGCTTATATAGAAGTGAATAATTAAAGACAGCAATGTAGGCTCACAGAAATGCAGGCTCACTGGCAGGAGAATACATTTTCCATTTTTTGAAAAAAAAATTTTGCTTATCCCTCCTTTTTTTTGTTGTTTTCTAATTGTCAACACAGGGCCGTGCTACAGATTTATTGTGAAAATGTGTTATACACACATTCGAGAGCATACATACTATTAACCCCAAAAATCAGGTGCGCATTAGATTCGTATATATGCTTATGTTAAGACATAATTTTTATCAAGTTGACCTAAATAAATGCATCTTCTGGTTATTTCTCCCAATTATAGGCTGACTCCATTCAGTGTTGTCAAGACACATACTTGGGTGCACTTTGAATGTTAGCATGTGTTTTTAAGGGGGCACTTTTAATAAGCCGAACTCCTGATAAGGCTTACAATTGACCATGGTCTCTTCGAGTGACCATGGTCCCTTCGAATGGGTGTCTACTGTATTAAGATGTGATGGCATTGGGGTAGGAGAACAGAATGTGCTCCACACTTGCATAGGGACAGGGACAATTTGGGCTAGAAGGTATAGGAAGAGTGGAGCTGATGTGATGAATGAACTGAATTGTACGGTTCTAATGGTATGTGTTTGTAAGGTATAGTTAGCAGTGGGTGTGGCGGAGGTATTGGTGGAGTAGTGTGAGTAAAATAATGTTGCTTTAGGTAGCACTTTTAAACAAAAACATGGTCAGACAAGGTTAAACCAAGCTCATCTATCAAATAGCAACAATTATCATAGTATTACAGAAGCAGGAGGAGGATACAACTTTATTTGAAAAAAAATCAAAGTAAATGTGGTTGGGCCCCTAGACGTCCGGGAGCCCCCTGGCCGACATCTCTAGGCAGGCCCGGTGCACCAACCAGTCTGAGCAAGTGACCCGAAGAGCGGCCTCCCACGAGGAAAGGGAGGGTTAGGGATAGGGTCTACTGCCACGGGCTTTGGGTAGCTCCACAAGCAGTGGAAAAGATCAGCCCGGGGTGCCCCGCAGGTGTGCAATGTGGTTGGTGAAGAGTGGGGTAAAATAGTTGTGCCAAAATGTATGGAGCGTCGGTGCTTTGGAGCGATAAGCAGTAGTACACTGCCCTTATTTCTCTTCATAGTGCAGGCACAGGAGTCATGTGACAGGAGTTGAGGTTTCTAGGCGTCATAGGCGTATCAGCCAGGGGGGGGGGGGGGGGGGGCTGAGCTTTCTACTTTCGACAGTGCACTATGGTCACTCTTGGCTATACGCTGGGGAAACTAACAAGTAAGGTGAAGTTTTCCATCATGACAGTAATTACTCAATTTCGTTCTTATGGGAGAATGAAATTGCCACAAGGTAATGTTACAACAGCACGAAATTTTACCAACATTGCTGCTGTGATGATTTTGCGCAGGGTAGCAAACCGGCTGCCTATAGGCTGGTTAACCTCCTTGCCTTTCTTTTCCCTCTATTTTCCTTCCTTCCTTCCTTGTAGGCTCTTGGCAGTGTGGGTCGCCTGTGCGACGCTTTAGCGTCTTGTCCAGAGCAGGCAAGCGCTGAACAGGGGCCTATATTATTACATTACTTGTTCATGCTTTTATTATGCCGTGACTTGTTGATGCAGTTACCGATGGGAACGAGAAACTGTTTATGAACCGATCAAAGCATTTGTTGCTTTCGGATAATTTTCTTCGAAGAGGATATACCATCACCACTGCTCTGTAGAAGCTGTTGTGAGCCGATGAGTGGGACGAATCATTTTTGATGTTTAAGTTGTTCCGTACTGAAAGGCCAAACATTGTTTCTGCTTTAAAATATGATAAACTTGATCAGTCTTGTTACGGTAACTTGAACCCATAGCGGCAGCTTGCAAAGTGACCACGAATAAAGCAGTTGACTCGAGCTCAGTAGGAAGCTCAGCTTTTAAGCTTACCCCGCAACTTGACTCACCGGACCAAGGACAAGGTTAAGTACCATGGTTTTTAGCATTATGGAGGCTTAGTTAGGAATGGAGCTAGTTGGTTCTCACTCAACTTGAATTGTCTTTCACAGCTTAAAATACATCTCAGACAGCAAAGAAGCACACACATGCAACACTGCTTATTTCTCTGTATTTCTCTTTCTCTCAGAAACTGTGAGCTGCATACGTGCACAAACTGTACAGAGATGCATACGTGCACAAACTACTAAACACCATTATGCTGCATGTGGAAATATTTTATTAAACTCATAATCCATCTCGCCAGCTATTATATGTAGCTGCTGCTTATGTGATTGGCAGCTAGACTGCTTGAATTACATTTAGAAGGAGATGCCCTTCGGTTTCGTGACGTCATATAACAAGCAGGCGATTTTGTGGCATGCAGAAAATTTTAAATTCTGAAGAACTAATGGCAAACAATATGCCGTATCGAAAATAGTTTATTCTCTTATTTTTGACGTGGTCGTGCGTAAGTGGTCATTACGCAATGGGTCAATTTCGCGTCATTTATTGCCTCGCGTAACAAGCTGGTGCTATGTGAATGACAAAGACTGTTTACACCAATATTCCTTCATGGTTCCCCTCATGCTGCTTTTTCACCTGGTCTCCTCGCAACCTTGTTGTGCAATAAACTCAGCTGAATTCAATATACAGCTAACGACCATTTTTGAAAGGAAGCAACAAGGGATAGTTTAGCCTTATAATTGCTCACATTTTGTTCTTTCAAAGAAAAACTTTGTTTACACTATTTGTATTGGTGTATTTATGCAGGAGCCTGGGGCCCCGTTAAGAAATTTTCATTCCAATGAGTGTAAACAATGTACTACGCCCCTAACACCATAAACTATACATCTTTAAAGAAAAGGGTTCAGTAGTTAATAATACCTTAATAATGGTAGTAATATAACAATAGCAATATTATTAATAATTGCATGCTCCAGATACAGTATACAGGCTATTAAGACAAATTATAATACATGCATGCCTGAATATATGCAATAAAGTTACGAAAAATATAACAGCATTAATTCCTTGAAAAGACTTGGTTGATCTCTTCGTCACAGGAATTGGCATATAACACGAAAGTAAAAGGAGCCTTTACAGGGGTAATGAAATGTTTACTGTACATTGATAAAAGAGGGTTTGCCGAATGTATGTTTTGGTGTTTGGCAGGTATAGCCCCTTTCAGCATGGATGTATCCTCGTTGATGATTGGTACATTTTCATCCCGACGAATAACACCCATGATAAATTTATTAAACTACTGGGTATCTGTAGATGTTAACCGCCAAAGCATAATCATGGACAAAGACATCATAGCAAGTTGAGCGTCGCGTATTGGACGCGGAATTTGGGCTAAGGGCGCCATTCCTTGGCCTGTTAAAGTGTGATTGAACTTCGTGGTAGCTAAATATATTTAGATATAATATATCCCGGCTGATGAGTGAGGTAGGTTTGCCCCCCAACTCACGAAAGAGTTGGTACGCCACTGCCAGGCGTGCATGCCCACTGGCTCTTGCCGATCGATAAACAGAGGTGAGCAGGAGGAAAACAAAACGTCACTGTGAATGTTTGTTGCTATGACAATGCACATCTGAGGAGGAAGAGGCGAAAATTGACCTTTGCTGAGTTTGACGGTAAAACACACGCATCCAGGCATTTTCCGGGATTGTACAGAGAGAAAGAAGCAAAGCTATCACTCTATCATGCCCTATCTACCATGGGTGAATAGGGCCATGGGACCTCTGGAATCTGGATACAAGTATAACAGGCGAGCTGGTCAGCTAGCTTATTGCCAGTAATGCCAGCATGGCCAGGAACCCACACCACAACTAAAGCTGGAAAACGTTGTAGAAGAGCAGAGGAAACTACTGGTACTTCTTTTTACTCAATGAAGTTATTTATATATCTATACACTGCATCACTTCTGCAAATGCAATCTTGCAGGTCAATGCCGTCAACAATGGGTGCATTAAGCTAGAGCACCCCGAACTCCAAAGGAACACGCTCAATGCCCTCGAGTGCGATGCTTTCGGAGCTTAGCTTAAAGAGGTCATGAAACATTTTCCAAAAATTTTCAACTTCGTGTGTACTCAAAATCCCTACTGTCCATTCAATACTATACTTTGACTCGTTTGATCATCTGGGCTCCCTGAATAGCTAAAAAAGCACGATTTCGCTGTCCCAGCTCACGTTTCCATCAACTGTGCACAGCTGATGTCACTTTAAGACAGCCAATGAAAACTCTCTGTCGTCGACAGAACATAGTGACGCAGCGATGTTTTTGAGCTTTAGTTGATAGTGGTGCATAGCATAATACTGTTTTAATCACGGTGCCGTCACTAACATCACAATACCATAACGTCACTGACACACAGCGTAGGATGGCCGATTTTCCCGAATTACATCATTGTCAGCTACAGCGGAGTCAGCTCACGGGCTTTGAGCCGTACGCCAACGCAACCATGCGAGTGCGAGATCAGCCATCGTCAAAGCAAGACAGCGGCGGTGGCGACGATGGTGAATAAGCTAGTGCCCTGGAAGCACGGTATGCAGATTGCGTGGCAGAACCTCTGTTTGCGGAATCCCCGACCACGAGCCTCCACTCTGTGTGCCCATACTATCGGGACCATCACAGTTGATAGTTCGTAGCCCCACTGCTCTGCACTGTGGCTCGCTGGGCAGCTTGCGAAAGCGAACGTTGTTTGCACTTTCATAAGTTGTGTGGCACTGTCCGAGGACACAAACGGTTGGCATAGCGAGGACTTAGCCATCCAGAACACGCAGTCGAATACAACCTGACACAACAAGAAAAGAAAGAATACTGAGACGCTGCACTGGCTGGACCGATCGAGCCAAGGCCACTAGCAGGAAGGGAAAGATACACATGCAACAGAGCCTAGATGTACATGAAAACGTAACCAAGCAGATTAATTGCTGTAATTGCACATCACACAGCTCAGAGCGCAAAAAATGCTCCATTATTTTTTTTATTTTCTCGGTTCTTATAAATCTATTACCTTAGTGCAAAATAAAGTTAACACTCTGCTTGTAACTTCTCTTACTCTGTCATTTCACTGACATCACATGTTAGTGCCTATAGCGACAAAAGGTGCCACAGGTAGCTAGCGAGCCCAAAAAAAAAAACTGCAATTTCAAACAGGCGTCATTTATTACACACCGGATATTGTGCCAAAATATTTAAAATCTAATTCTTACTGAAGCAGGAAAAATTGCAACTGGGAAATTTAGTGTTCGTTTCGCAACCCCTTTAACAGTGATTCTAGCAGTCTGCTTTCGGGAGCACGAACGCGTTATATAGCTACGGTTACAAGACGAATGTTGCATTGCTTTCACGATTGGAAAGAGTGGAGAAGGAGAACGCACCTTACATGTCACTCTTTGGGCGCCGTAGCAGGTGCATGAGCTCTCGTGCACAGTATCAGGGTTGGAGCACGTAAAGCGTGCTCCAGAATCACACACCGGAAGTTTACAAGAGCGCGCTCAAGCTCCTTAACTTGATGCGCTCAATTTTATTTGCATACTCATGCTGGAGCATATTAGTCGTTGTGTATGATAAGGTGTATGTTTACAATGTGTTTTTTTTTTTTTGTGGGAAACAAGGTGTCCAGGTTAAAGAACTAATGTACCAAAATTGTCCTATCTGTCAATATCAGGATTAAAAAGAAAAGCTATGGGTGCCACCACCTTGGGCTGTTAAATAAATCTTTTCTTTTTTTTGTATATCCCTATGCAAATTAATAAGGTCATGAAATGCTGAATGCTGCAACTCAGCAGGTTTCATGCGAGTGCATCTACCATAGCAATGTTCGTTCAGTTGTTAAAGATATAAAATGGCAAGGTTAACAGCTCAATGCGGTGGCGTGGCATCGTCATCCCCAGCAAGAAGCGCAGCTCGCCGGTCTCGTGACGCTCACGCTGCGTGGGAGCTCGGGTTCGACGAAGCTCTGGCTGACTTGGAATAAACAACGTGCCACCTATGTTCTGTTTGAGTCAGTGTGATGCATTGTAACATTGCTGGGTATCAAATACAAACAAAACTTGACTGAATTATGCCGTCCACAGACGCTGTTAGAGCAAAGCCGTGCAACCCACGAGAACCACGATGGCCGGTGGAACAGCGCGTTAGGAGACAAACGTTCTAGCCATGAAAAAGGTGGATATCAGATATTGTGCGGACCACCAGGCAAGCACATGGTCACAGTGGACATGACTGAGGAACGGCGGCATTTTGACCAAGTGCGATGGCGGGACGTTTCAGTTGACGAATCGTGCGACACCGACACGCTATCAGCCCGTCAAGAACCCGGCAAGAACTTTCGGGCGAAAGTGCAAGAGGTTCACCGATTCCAGCCACTCAACCTTTGCGCCGCGCTCCTGATCGTTTGAACTTTTAAGAAGGGGAGAAGCTGTGGCATCATCATCACCAGCAAGAAGCACGGCTAGCCGGTCTCGTGACACTTGCGCTGCGCGGGAGCTCTGGCTGACCTGGAATAAATGACGTGCCACCTATGTTCTGTTGAGTCAGTGTCGTGTGTTGTAACAGGTGGCACTCAAACCCATCTTCAAAACAGGCCAGCCATTTCATGGCATGAAATTGACACTCATCGGATTGTTATTGCAGGATCATCACCTAAACCAGATCAGCATGCAAAGAGCTTTGCATAAGCCTTACTGCTTGCCCATCAAGAAACAGGGCTTCTCCTTCTAATGTTTTTCTCTCTCTATTTTCACTCGAAGCACCAGGCTCTCAGAGATTGATTGATATGTGGGGTTTAACATCCCAAAACCACCATGTGATTACAAGAGACGCCGTGGTGGAGACCTCCAGAAATTTCGACGACCTGGGGTTTCTAAACGTGCACCCAAATCTGAGCACATGGGCCTACAGCCTTTTTGCGTCCATTCAAAATGCAGCCGCCTCAGCCTGGATTCGATCCCGCAACCTGCGGGTCAGCAGCCGAGTACCTTTGCCACGAGACCACCGCGACGAGGCAGGCTCTCAGTGATTTAGAGCATTTCTAGGAACAGGTGCGTACTTCACTGGAGTACATACAGTATCTTGTCCGGCACAACGACAGAAGCAGTGTATCAAGGGGCAATTTAAGTAGGACATTCCGCATTACATGGAAACAAAACTGTTTCTCAAAAAAAAAAAACTTTTTTTTTTTACATAGTATAAAAAGGCGATCATTTGTGTGCACTACTGTTATTGTCAATTATATGAATGTATCCTGTATTTTTGTATTTTCACACACAAGTACCCACAACACTGATATCACCAAACCTCATCCCAAGACAGGTGGTGAAACATTTAAAAATTAGTGCATGAATTTAGGGGGCACCTTTATTCTTAAACAGCAGATGCAGGCATTTGTTGTGGTAACGCATTTTTGAAGGAACTCACATAGGCACAAGGTCAGACTCATCACCAAGAATCAAAAATTAAATTTAGCAGCTCTACCAGTGGCATGCCCTACTTGATATTAAATATAAATACATGAATTCAAAAAAAGCACTAATACATCGCTAGGTGAAATTTTTTTTCTTGAAGTGGCCTATGCTTATGAAATGTCTAGAATCTCAAACGCACTGTTTACTTGCTGCTCAAACTTTGTCTTGTTGTTTTAGTTTCTTTCTACCTTAACATTCCTCTTTCCTTGATAATAGTAATGAAAGAAGAAACAATTTTCTAATTCAAACAATTAAGGTCAACAAGGAGTCTTCTATAAATATATGGCACTTTTGCAGGCCCACTATGCCACACTTTTTTCACCATATTTTTGAGTCTTCACAGGCAACCCAGTGCATAAAGAAAAAAAAAATGATTGTGTCGCATCCTTCTTTTTTAGTAGTTTGTTTCTGCCATTCTATATTGTCACGGCTAAAGGCCAGGCAAGAAGACAGAGGACGACGAAGTGATGAGCGTAGAAAGCAACCACGGTTCCTCCGAGAAAGACGACGTCGAAGCGGCTGCTCTTTTTTTGTTCTGTTAATACAGACCTTGTTTTTCCTGGTCGCACCGTCACCCTGTTCCTTTAATATTGCAACATTGATGGAGGTGCTGGACTTCTCCAACTGATGCTTGGGACACCTCCGCGCCCTGGCACTTCGAGTCCGCCACCGTGACCCGTTCCTGCACTGGATACTTCTGTCCTCCCCTACAGTCGCCGACAGCAAGGCCTTAGTCCCGAGGCAATCTCCCTCGAGCTTCTCCAGCAACACACCGTGCCTGGAGAAATGGCTACTGGAAGGCCTTCACAGCTTACTGTTGTTCTGCCTCAAATTCCCGGGGAGGTTTATGAAGACGTTGAGGACTGATTAGCCCAGTATGAGCGAGTCGCCAAGGCCAACCGCTGGCCCACTCAACAAAAACTATCACGTTGTTGCTTTGGCGGACAGCGCTAGTACGTAGTACGTGAACACGAGTCAACGCTGTCTTCGTGGGATGAATTTCGGCAGCAAATTTTCGGGACATTCGCAAACACCAACCGTCATGATTCTGCTATGCAGCTCATCGAGGCACACATACAAAAACCAAACGAGAGCGTCGCCATGTTTGCGGAGGACATGACCCGCCTCTTTCGGCAGGCTGACCCCGAGATGCCTGAAGATAAAAAACTCCGTCCGACATTTGATGAGGGGCGTCAAAGAAGAGCTGTTTGCCAGTCTTCTATGCAACTTGTGAACAAGTGTAGCGGAATTTATCAAAGAAGCTACGACAATCGAGCAAGCACTGCAGCAACGGTACCACGACCAACCAAACAACACGTCTGTCGGCCTCTCTGCTTTGACTGCTGGCAGTGAGTGTTCTCTGCGTGAGCTCAATCTTGAGGTCGTTCGTGAGATCTGAAACCTCCTTGTGACTTCGCAAGCACATTTATTTATTTATTGTATCCTCAGGGCCCGAGGGCATTACAGAGGGGAGTGGGGATATAGATAATAGAAGCAATGAAAAAAAAAAAAAAACTCACAGCAGAAAAGTAAGTGAAATAAAGTAGGCATAAATGACAACAATTCAATAAGGAAAAAGGTATACTAACAATACAAGCTTACATATACACACATATATGTATACATATATACAAACATATATATACACACAAACATTTAGAGATCAATAGTTTTACGAAACATCTTATTATCAGTTATATAAGCGATATCATGGGGAAGATCATTCCAACTGACACAAGTTCTGGGTATGAATGAGTCATGAAAACATTTGGTGTGACATGATGGAACTCCAACTTTATTCAGTGATCAATGCGAGCTAATATGTATGATGGCCTTGTTAATAATTTCTGTTTCAGATAGCTGTTGTAATAAATTCTGTGAAAAAGACATAATGAAGCTACTGACCTGCGATGAGAAAGAGGAGTGAGAAATAAACTTAATTTCATAGCAGTTACACTGCTTGTTCGGTGATAGTTGGAGAGTATGAAACGGCAGGCACGATTCTGCACAGCTTCCAAATCAGAATGAGTGATTCAATGCCAGGGCTCCAGACAGATGCAGAATAATTTTGAGCGAACCAGTGTTTTATAAAGTAATAGTTTTATTGAACTGGATGAATGAGAGAAGTTTATGCGCATATACCCAAGCATGCAGTCGGTGTTATTTATAATATAATGAATATGAGTTTTCCAAGACATGTTAGAAAAATGTGAACACCTAGGTACTTATAAGAAAGCACAGTTTCAAGAAAGACAATGTTAATGTGGTAAGTGGAAGCTGGGCTAGAATTTCGAGAAATGTGCATGTGCTTACACTTATTAATGTTTAGTTTCATGTTCCAAGTGTTGCACCAGTCCATGACCTTGTTAATGTCGGATTGAAGGCAAGAGACATCGTTATTGTCGTTCATTTCACGATAAATAAAACAATCATCTGCAAAAAGATTAATCGAAGAAGAAATATTAGTCGGTAAGTCATTTATATAGATTAGAAACAGAAGGGGCCCGAGAACGGACCTCTGAGGTACACCTGAACGGACAGGCAAAGGATGTGAGTCAAAGTTGTTTGCTGTTACAAATTGTGAGCGGTTTGAAAGAAAACAGATCAACCATGCAAGTATATTAGAGTCAATGTTAAGATTACGTAGTTTAAGAAATAGAAGTTCATGCGAGACTTTGTCAAAAGCTTTCGAAAAATCCAAATATATACAGTCTGCCTGAGATCCGTGGTCGAGGATGCAATGAAGTTCATGCGTGAAACATATGAGTTGGGTTTCGCATGAAAATGACTAACGGAATCTGTGCTGGGCTATACTTAAAAAAGAATTCGATTCCAAGAAAGAGACGAGATGAGAGTATATAACGTGTTCCACGATTTTACAAGGTATACTAGTGAGAGAAATGGGACGAAAGTTGTCAGGGCAATGTTTATTTCCAGACTTGTGCAGAGGAATCACCCTCCCAACTTTCCAATCATTGGAAATACAACCTGTTTCAAGGGATTGTTCAAACAGTTTATTAAATTGTTTAGGATTGTTAATCAGCATAACAGGCAAAGTGTGGTTGTTGAACGTGTCCTTGGCGCTCTTTATTGCGGCTTTGTACATTGGCTTCCGTTACTGTGGCTTCCGTTGCAGAAGTTGTGCGGCAAGAACTCCGCCAGGCATTTTCGTTGCCCGAATCGCCCTCAGACCAGCGGTCTGTCAGCTACGCATCGGCCGTCCGTCGACCCCCTCCAGTGACGTACAACTCGTCACCACTGGTTTATCGCATCGTCAGCCAAGGGCCTTACAACGAGTCGTAGGCCCCAGCTTCCAATCCACCTCTGCCGTACCCACAGTCTAACGTGCCTATGCAAACGTCGCTTATGTACACTTCGCCGACATCTGCATCTTGGTCGCAAAGGATGCCCACCAGTCGACCACTCATCAGTCCACAGTCTAACGTGCCTATGCAAACGTCGCTTATGTACACTCCGCCGACATCTGCATCTTGGTCGCAAAGGGTGCCCACCAGTCGACCACTCATCAGAAAGACGGACTTGTGGCGCACCGTCGACCATTTTGCTTCCGCCGCGGAGAAGCCGGCCATGTTTTCCACATTTGCCCATACCGTGACCATAGACATCAGAACTTTCTAAAAACCTCCCCTCGTTCTTATCTCGATAACCGCCGTGACAGCAATGCAGGCCCGCAAGCACAGCCACCCGATGCGCCATATCGTCGACCCCGCTCTGCTTAACCTGCACCTCACTCGCCACAGCAGCGCAGTTACGCCGAGGTGGTCCGGGGCAGATCCCCTAGCCCTCGTCAGGGAAACTAACAGCAGCGACCTTTGGGGGGAAGGTTACCGCCCGTCGAGATGCTACCACACCCCCAACGTCTTCGCTACAGCGCGTTACGACGGATGGTACCACGGACGATACGACGTCATCGACATCAATGGAAATCGTAAGCGCGAATCTAGACATTTGTATAGACGAACGCCCAGTAAAAGCGCTGGTAGATACTGGCGCGGACTTTTCTATTATCAGCCGTAAACTCACCGACTACCTAAAGAAAGTCAGAAAAATATGGACGGGCCCGCACATAAGGACCGCAGGGGGTCAATTGGTGACGCCGATAGCCAAATGTACCGCTCAAATTAATATCGCTAGTTCAGATTTCGTTGCCACTTTCGTAATTTTACCAGAGTGCTACAAAGACCTGATCTTGGGCATGGACATCCTTTAGGAATACGGTGCCGTTATCAACATTCCAGAGAGATCGGTTACGTTTTGAATGGCCCCCGGTCAAGTTTCGGATGGACCCGGTACAGACCAGCGACGTAAACCTTTGAGCGTTTTCAACGTGGCCATCCTACCGCGGTAGAGCGCACTTGTGACTGTGACACGTCAAGCAATTCTGAGAACATCGCCGAGCAAATACCAACACTGCTATTCAGCCATGTTTTATCTATCGTAAGAGGCGTCGTGAGCATAAAACTCGGTTACACGCACGTCCTTGTTACGAACTTCAGCTCTGAAAGCCGACATTTAACCAGGGGCATGGCAGTCGCATACATGGAAGAGCTCGCTGAGATGACAGACTGCCTAACTCTTGAGAAAAATAATGCAACTGACTTGCCCCCCGAACCTCTCTCTGTTGATATTGGCCCACGTTTACTGTCGGCGCCGAAGCAAAGTATCCTGCAGCTTATAAACCAGTTTGAAGATTGTTTCTCTTTGACGTCCAGTGTCTGTCAAACGCTACTGACGAAACATCGAATTATAACGGACGACACGACCAGACCCATCAGGCGAAACCCGCACCGGTTAGCTCCACGGGAACGAGAAGCCATCGAAAACCAGGTGCGACAGATGCTTGAAGATGACATTATTCAGCCGCCGAAAGGCCCTTGAGCTTCGCCGGTTGTATTAGTGAAGAAAAAGGACGACACCTTACGTTCCTGCATGGATTACCGCACGCTGAGTCAGGTGACCAAAAAATATGTCTACCCACTTCCACGTATCGGCGATTCACTCGATCGACTATGGCATGCACGTTATTTCTCGTCGATGTATTTAAGGAGTGGGTATTGGCGGATAGAAGTCGTTGGAAGAGACCGGGGGAAAACAGCTTTCATGACACCTGATGGCCTTTTTGAATTCAAGGTACTTTCATTTGGCTTGTGCTCAGCCCCGGCAATGTTTCAGCGGCTAATGGACACCGTACTAACAGGCCTCAAGTGGCAGACATGCTTAGTGTATTTAGATGACGTCATTGTATTTTCTGCCACATTCGATGAGCATGTCTGGCGACTGCACTCAGTATTTCAAGCTATCCGTTCCGCCGAACTGACACTTAAGCCAGAAAAATGCCACTTCTGCTTCGAAGAGCTTCTGTTCCTGGGGCATCTTGTCAGCAGTGAAAGTGCGTGACCTCACCCTGAAAAAATAGCTGCCGTTACGAATTTCCAGCGCGCACTGAGAAAAAGCGGTCAGGAGATTTTTAAAACTGTGGTTACTAGTGACGCTTCACTGAGAACTTCTCGCGCATTGCCTCACCGTTGACCCGCCTTACCAGAGAAGACGTCGTATTCGTATGGAATGACGAACAGCAAAAATCATTCGACGAGCTGTGGCAACGCTTTCAGAAGCCACCAGTCCTCACACACTTTGATGATGACGCCCCGACAACAGTGCACACCGACACCAGCAATGTCGGCTTAGGAGCTGTACTCGTGCAGTGGCAGGATGGCGCCGATCGGGTCATTGCTCAAGCGAGCAGAACTCTTTCACGCACGGAAGAAAATTATTCCACCACAGAAAAAGAGTGCCTTGCGGTGATGTGAGCAGTTATAAAATTCCGTCCATATCTGTATGGGCGTTCTTTTAATATTGTCAGCGACCATCACTCCCTCTGCTGGCTGACGAACTTAAAAGACCCATTAGGACGGTTGGTGCGCTGGAGCCTGAAGCTTCAAGAATTTGACATGACGGTGGTCTACAGATAGAGGAAGCGACATTCAGACACTAATTGCCTTTCTCGTGTGCCATACGAGCCTGCGATGGCAGAAGATGACGATACAGCCTTTGTTAGAGTTGTAAACACTGCTCCTGTCGCACAGCTGCAATGAGACGACCCGGAACTAGAACACATAATTCGCTTTTTGGAGGGTCGCAGTTCAGCTGTACCTAGACTGTTTGCAAGAGGACCTTCATCATTTTGCTTGCGTAACGACGTCCTGTATAGGATGAATTTCACGCCACACGGAAACGACTACTTACTCGTCCCAACATCTCTAAGGAGCGAAGTATTACAGGCATGCCACGATGAACCAACATCCGGCCACTTAGGTTACACACATACGCTATGCAGAGTGAGGCAGAAATATTACTGGCCAAGACTGACGGCGACAGTTCAACACTATGTTCGGACGTGCCTTCATTGCCAGCGCAGAAAAGTTCCACCCGTCAAACCAGCAGGCCTCCTCCATCCTATTGACGTGCCTGTTACTCCATTCGCCCAAGTCGGAATGGATCTTTTGGGCCCATTTTCAACCTCATCGGCAGGTCGCAGATGGATTATAGTAGCCACTGACTACCTCACTCGTTACGCCGAAACAAAGGCTCGGGAGAGGGGCACTGCAAGTAAAGCAGCCCAATTTTTTGTAGAGAATGTGGTGCTGAGGCATGGTGCTCCATCAGTAGTAATAACTGACAGGGGAAGTGCATTCGCAGCCGAACTATTACAGACAGTTTCAAGACTTAGTGGCGCATCCCACCGGCGAACAACGGCAGATCATCTACAAGCAAATGGTCTTACGGACCATCTCAACAAGACACTTGCTGATATGCTCTGCATGTACATTGATGTAGAGCATAAAAACTGGGACGAGATCTTGCCGTATGTCGCGTTCGCCTATAACACGGCCCATCAAGAAACAACACCATTCCGCCTTCTTCATGGTCGTGAAGTCACCACTATGCTGGATGCTATGCTGCCGCACGAGTGCGAAGACGCTGGAACGGATGCTGATTATATCACCCAGCTTGCCCATGAAGCCCAACTTGCAACAACTTGCATTGGTATTAGTCGGCAGCAGAATTACGATTCAAGACGCTACAACCTTCGTCACCGGCCTGTCTCATACGAGCCAGGGGAGAAAGTTTGGATATGGACTTCCATTCGGCGCCGTGGTCTCTCAGAAAAACTGTCAAGACGGTACTTCGGGCAGTATAAAGTTCTACCATGACTCAGTGACATTAATTATGAGGTTGTTTCTGACACTGCGCGTGTTTCTTAAGGCGCCGAAGGAATGCACCGGAAGTCGTGCACGTCGTTCCGATGAAGCCTTATTTCTCTGAATTAACTCATACGTTTCTAATGATTACGAACCACTTTGATTATAAAGCATCGGGACAATGCTTTATTGAATGGGAGGCTACTGTCACGGGTGAAGGCCGGGGAAGAAGACAGAGGACGACGAAGTGATGAGCATGGACAGCAACCATGGTTTTTCCCGAGGAAGACTACGTCAAAGCGGCTGCTCTTTTTTTTTTTTTTTTTTTTTTTGTTCTGTTAATACAGACCTTGTTTTTCTTGGTTGCACTGTCGTCCTGAATCCTGTTCCTATCAAATCGCAACAATATTCGACAATCGCGACAAGATAAAAGCAAAATTAGGACTAGATGGCAAAAAGCATTTTCACATAATGCAGTCATGGTGGCTAAAGCAACTGCAACACAAGAACCAGTCATTACCACAACTTAGTGATGTGGAAAATCCAGCCTACAGTGGCTTTGAATTTTTATTTTGGAGCAAGCACAGCAACAAAAAAAAGCATTTCTATTGTTTTTTGCTCATAAGCTTATCTATAGACGTCAGACTTTGCCCGAACGGCGCTGCGAAAAACGCGTCCACCATCTTCGACACGCCAGCCAATGGGTAGTGCAAAGAGTGCAAGTGAAGATGCATAGCCCTCCTCTTTCGTTAGTCTTAGGGCGCGGTTTCCTGAAAATCAAGGACCTGCCAAGCTTTTTCCTTCAATCCAACCTTGCCACAGAAAAGTAGGCAGCTCACAAAAACAAACTGCGGGTACACTGCGAAAGGTGTTTCAGTTATTTTGGCGTACTGCAATTGGCAATTTAAGTGCAACCAAGGATCGCATGAGATCGAGTTCGAGGCAAACACTCGTACGTGAATTCTGTGATACCTAAATGCACTAAATGTCGGCATACACATGGCACCAAAGTGATGAAGTGCACACATGAGCAATATATCATATGATCACTGGTATAAAGCTCGCTTTATCCGGCATGAATAGCCCTGGCAATTTTTGCTCTTGCAGTTGCATTCTCCATCGATCTCTCGCCTCATGTGCGTTGAACTGTTTTATTATGCATGCTAGGATGTTCTGTTGATGGTTGCTATCCGTTTGTATATACTGCAAATGGGGATACATGCATGTCCACTTTCTCGTTGTACAACGAAAGACAAAACCGAGGCCTCCGAGATAGCTCGGGCAATCGCAGAGACCAACGGCAAGAAAAACCTGATAGTGGTCGCGATCATTTCGCGATTTACCTGTATGAACTACGTGTTCAAATTTCCTAGTTAAAGCCGGAACTTAGAGCCTTTAAATAAAGCCTTACGGGTGTAATGCTGTGTGGTGGCGACAACTTCAGATTACCGGTGGTTGCGACGTGTGCGATGTTTGTCATGCGTTTCACCTGTCTACTGCTTCACAGCGCGCACCGCGGTCAAAGGCTCTGTTAAGCCTCATAAAGTTACCACGGTTCTCTGTCAAGACTACTCAAATCAATAACAGGAGACCTAGATTATCAGACTTTCTCATGCGAACAACTGTGGAGAATGTGAGTATTTCACTTACCTAACACCTTCGCAACAGCCCGTATCTAGGGCTCTCGCCGTTCTGCTTTGCTAGAGCTGCAGAAATCAGTAAAACTAGAGTCCCTCACGTCCCTGGCAATTCACAACGAAACAGTAGCAACGAATGGGGTCTTTTTTCGTAGAGTGTTGAGCTGTTGCATTTGCTCTTGTTTTCACCGTCGTTATGGCGAGAGAACCAGCAAGCACTTCACGGCGGTTCGGTGACGTGTCCGACTAGTGGAGAGTAATTGGTAGCTCTTTTTCGGAGTGTTCAATGTGCAAATACACCTAATATTTAGCTTAGTCGTTGTTTCGTACACTGTAGTGGCACCTGGTTGCGCAGCTAAACTGTGCAGGGGAGTCAGCTTTGCACTACTCAAAACAGAGTCAACAGATGGCCCTGCGTGTCTGCAAAACTCCAGTCTGACGTCTATAGGAGGTCTTCACATGACATTATAAGCAAGGCATGCTAACGTGGCAGCCACCAAAGCCACGGTTGTGTATGCGGTTGCATCAGAGTAAAACTTCAACCAAGGAGCTCGGCTGTACATGTTGTTTGGTATATTTGCTCATGACATCAGACTGCCATATGTTGGATGGCTGAACAACCACAGCTATGAGCTATGTTGGCCAGATGCAGGCACTCACTGCTGCTGCCTGGTGAGCTCAGCTCGGTGAATACCCCAAGCATGAACACCAATCATTTGAATGCACTGCTCTGTTTTTTGTCAGTTCTGAAAATACACAGTACATTGTCGGCATACACACGACTGTTACGTCTAAGTCGACCATTCTTACGATGGTAGTGCCACATGAGGTCTGGCTGCAATCAGTACTCGCACGTCTGATAGAAAAAGCATGGTGGACTGACAGTGCAGGTCACCTCGCTTTATTTACAAAGCATGAGGACCACTAACTACTCACATTGTGCTGCAACAAAAAAATATAACATGATGCATATGCCAATATCCTATTTTACCCAGAGAGAATGTGTCTTGCCTTCCCCTCCTCACAATTTCTCTATAAGAGTCTCACCAACATACTGCAGTCATGTTACCCTGAACACAGAAATGCAACATCAGCTGTATACACTCAATTAGACTACTAATGAAATGAAAATATGCTGCAGCAAGTGTGTTGCTTTCACCATAATTTATTAAAAGAATGACATGGTTAAAACAGGAAAAGAAGGAAACTTGTAGCATCTTGCTACTTTTAACGCAGTAGACCGCAACTAGTATCTTCCATTCAGCCCCTATGCTGTATCACACTTCAAAACAACTGCCAAAGCTGCCCCAAGAGGACACCAGTTTTACGCGCAGAAACCGGGAACAGGTGAACCTCGAAATCGATCTTCAACGATGGAAGATAAGTAACAACCAAAAACATGTAAACATGTTTTTGACTGTTTTTTATGCTTCCGACACCCCGCCGAAATGCAGGTCTTCCAGATTCGCTCTCGAATCTCGCGAAAGCCACACTAGCTGCGTTCTCCGCAACAGTGCAAAGTAGCCAGAGAATGCAGTGCTCTGACTCACGGAGGCGCTTTCGTCGACCCGCAGCTGGAACACTGCCTTAGGATTGACCGATGTCACAAGTGACAAGGCAAGCGCAGCTCCGTCGCGCGCGCGAAGCTACGGGGGCCCATCATGTGGAAACGGCGGGACTGAAGAGAGTGCGCGATCATCGATATGTAAGGCGAGCGAACACGGGCAAGACGACTTACCTGAACGGACGGAGCTCCTGGCCGGGCAGCTAGCATCTGCGGAGCCAACCGCACAGGGCTGCCAATGACGACCCGGGGCGCCAGCGTCTTCTGGCCGACGACGCCTGGCGCTCCGGGCCGGCCAGGGTTCACGTTGACGATCTGCACGCCCGGTGGTAGGATGCTGGGACTGGACACAACCTGCGTGACAACGCTAACGGGCTGCGGACCGGCCTTCGACGCCTGAATGACGCCCGCAGCGGGCGACGAGCAGCGCAGGAACTCTTGGCCCACCGAGGCGGCGGTCGGCGGCTCCTGCTTGATGAGAATCTGCGGCTTGAATGCGGCCTTCGGATCCTTCGGGTCGACCACGATGCGTGGTTTGGTGGGTTGACTGATGATGAGAGGCGTTTGCTGCGAAGCCACATTCGCCAGATTATGAATGGCACTGAGGCCAGGGGTTGTGGCGGGCGTATGCGGGCTGGATCGGATAGCAGTGCTTCCGTTCGGAACACCCTGTATTTTCACATTGCCCCGTTGCTGAATAACGGCGTTATTGACGGCAGCCAGATTGGCCGCGTTAAAGTGGCCCTGCGGCGAATACACAATCTTTATGTCCGAGTTGCTGATCGGGCGCACGAGCGATGTGTTCAGCAAAGCCTGCTGCGTCGTGCCAGTAACTTGGTTTATGTAGCCACTCGCTGGGAGAGCGCCAGGCAAAGTCACCATCACTGTGTTCGTTGAACTGGCCGGAGAAGACGCGCAACTACTGACGCCAACAATATGAGACGTGGTCGCAATCGTCTTTCCAAAGTTCGACACCACGATGCTCGGGCATGAATTCGCAAGCGCTGCAGCCACACCGTGTTTTTGTCCATCGTGCTGCAGACGCTGGAGACCGTCCGAAACTGGCACACTATTGACGTGATTCGTAGTTGCTGAACTGACGCTGAGTTCTTGATTAGGAGCGTGAATTCCAGATGATGAGAGTTGTGACTCTAAAGACCCTACTAATTCGCTTACTACTGACTCATCCACATCTGTGGTCAGCATTTCCTCCAGCGATTTGGCTGACGCCATTTTCGAGTTACAGCTGAACAAAATAAAGTACGCATGCGTGTCCCCGCCAACAGAGAATTGTGGGTAGTGGCGCGCTAATACCACTATCCAGCATGTTTTGTTCTGGCAAAATAAATTTTACAACAAGCTTAAACATAAATTATATTAAATAAATAGTTGTCAATTTAAATTTTTATATTTTTGGTAAAGTTTTTTGTGCGTATAGTAGAAGTATAACGTATTTTACAACTATGTTTTATTGAGACAAGTACAAGTATTAGGACAGTAGTACTTTGCATACTGCTTTCGATGGTGGCGCCTCCTCAGCCGGTTGCGTAAAAACGGGTTCAAGACCGCCATTTCCTCATCCCATGATTAGACCCCAATTGTGGCTGTTAGGCTAGGGTAATCTATTGTGATCGTGTTGGCAGCACGTTATTTGTTCCAGTGTGCACAATGAGTGCCGGTATACCGTACTTAGGCAGCAAAATAAGCCTAATATCAAAGTCAGAGATTCGGTATGAGGGCATTCTGTACACAATTGATACCAAGGAGTCAACCGTTGCTTTGGCTAAAGGTGAGTGTCGGCGTCCTATCTTCCTAGTGCTTTGAGCGTTAGTCTTTGGCTGTATATATGTGCACAATTGTGCAAAATGTATATTGGTGGCCGTGGTCGTTTTTCAAAAACGTTCAGAATTTTCACGTGCCTTCTGTTTGCAGAGGACTGCACAGTACCAAGTGGAAGCAGTAGTTGTCGCCGCTAACGAACGCATCCTATGTTTTAGATTATCAGGTGCTACAAAAGTAGCGCAGAGTACAATTGTGGTCGGGGGAATTTGTAGACAAGTCTCTCTGCAATTGTTCTAGGGAAATGAAAAAAAAAAGAAGCTGGAAGTTGTGCAGGTTTCATTCTTGCGTTGTCATTTTTAGGCTTACTGCTGCGGTACGTTATCAGAGTGAAACTGGCACATAGTTTTGCAAAACGTGCTACGGGCATGCCAGTGTCTGCATATCAAAGCACAACGCCGCTGAACGCATGCACGCCCAGGTTTTTGCTTACTTGCTCGTACGTTTGCAAGACTTGACGCGAAATGTTCATAGCGTTGTGCAGCTACCCCTCTCCCTCTTTGTTATGAAATAGACAACCCCGTTTTTCGCACTTGTGCATTGCATTTGCGTCACGCTTAGTTTTCCTTGTAGCATGTATTGTCATTTAGCTGGTTCGTCACAATTTCCTATGCGCATTTGCTTTACAGTAAATACCGTCTGGCTTTCCAACTTGCCGCTGTTGCATTTCGTAATGCGTTGCCCTCTGCGCGTGAGCACGTGCTTTTTATTCCCTGGTTCGTGTTCTCGCTGATGTGGGGCAATGATTGTGTGCAACCGTTGCTTTGCTTAATCAAAATATCGCACTAGTTTTGTCTTGCAATTGTCTTCGTGAAGGCTGCGGAGTTCAAAATGTCGGAGCCACTTTTCATTTGATGTTGAAGTTGACATGGCCATTATTGCTTAGGTGTCAGTCGTACTTCCGGCATCCTTCATAGTTTACCAGTTTACTCTGACGTTTGTTGTGACCCAATAACACTGCATATCTCGACTATTGACCCACCTTGCACCTCATTTGGGCAATATTTCAAGGAACCCTTCAGCACAATTATCGCATTGCATTTTCGGTGCTTATTCTGGTGTACTGCGAGCAGGAGCGCCTGGAGACTGTTCATAAGAGAAACGGCCTTCTGCTAGGACCTCTGCAGCAGATTTCTGGCTTCAAAGTAGTGCTTAATCATGCAGCACTGTTGTTCCAATTTCCTTGACACCCCATGTTGAATGCAGTGGACATGTAGTCAAATGCAGGCAACCGTAGTCCATCCTGCATTTGATTGCCAAGGGTTAGTTTTCAACCCCTTGCCTGCCGAAGATGAGCTAGGCTTATCCACCCTGACATAAACATTTTCTAGCACCGCAGTTCACCTACATTCTCTTAGCTGTGTTCCTTGGCTTCAACACATTGCACACCAAAATTTCAAAAATGTGCTCAAAGCATGCGTTTCAGCTGAGAAAAACTTCCTTCTTGTAACCAGAATTGACAATTCGCAGGAAAACTACTGTGCATGAGCAATAGCGGCACAGCTAAGAACCCTCTACTGGTGTTTTGGTTGGAAAACATCTGCCCTCAGTCATGCATCACTGTTTTGCCTTCATTGTCCTTATTGAGTTTTCGCTGCTTTTGTCGAAGCAAAACGGAGAAATGAGCTCTACCTTTGACAGGTTTTGGTCGGCGAGGCTATGAGCTGGAAAGAGGTGCTCGGATAACTGCATGTGAAATGTTGGCAGAAAAGTCTTTATTGAAAATGAGTGTGGCGCACGCGACTCTCCGTGGGTGCCATACCAGTGGCCGAACTAGCTTTCAGATCTCGTTGGTGTACCGTGGCAGCACATAAATCTCGCATTAGCGTTGCCACACAATACTTGCATTAATACGCGAGGATGCGCTCTTGTGTATCTATGTACACCATTATTCATAGCACGAGTGAATTAATAATAGCAATAGTGGCAGCTACATCTGTAGTCCTTTTATGTTTAATAAGACAACATTCTGTTATGTGAAGAATCACATGTAGCGTATTGGGAAAGTGTATTCATTATTACATCGATGTTTGACACTTTGGTGATTTTGAACTGAGAGGCAGTTCTATTCAAGTGAACTAGACACGCCTGTGATACGTTCTACTTGTATCTATAACAAAACATAACCCGCTAATGGCAAACACTGTCGTTTTCACACAAACCGCACCTCAGGCGGTGCGCAAGTCGCCGTCACCGTACCTAGCTCGTCGGACAATTCAAGGGTCGACTTTAAGTGTATGACATAGTTCTTCCTTGAAGGAGCAGGAGTGAGGAGCTTCGTGAACCATCGAGGTGGCGAAGTGCATGTATTGCCTCACTTGGTTGTTGCTCAGCCTGAAACACGAGAAATCCTTGTTTTACAGTGTATACAAACATAAACGACATTGTTTCCTTTTTTTTTATTATCTTGTTTCAATAATGGGCATGAATTTTTGGCCCTGAAGCAAAACAAGTGCGTTTGAACCGCTACACAATGCCTTGAGCATGTTAGTTGGCAAAGATGTTTTCAAACCAAAAGCACGAGTGAAGCGTTCCTGTTCACCTGTCGGGAGGCGCTCACTTTTCCACAAATGCTCAATTGGAATGGTGTCTGTCCTCTGAGAGTGTGTGCTGGCTATATCTTCCTTCAAAGCAATCTGTTCGTTTGCAAAGCTGTGCTAAATGAAAAATTCGAGTTCTCCTGAGGGGGGGGGGGGGGGGGCAGACTACACATAGCGGCAATATCTGATCTGATTGCCCGATCTATACTACGTCTTGCCGTATTCGTAGTACATGCACTTAGGTGTAGGGAAACCCCCCACCTTGTGGCACATCCGAGGTTTTTTTCGTGGACTTGCTTGCTCCTGCACTTTATTTCTATGACTGGAGAGGTTAAAGTGTTTTGTGTAGTACAGTCAGTCCTTTTAATATATTCAACACTTTGCATGCAACTTCAAATAGAGTATCTTGGAATGGTGTTATCCACGTATTTTTCTATCTCGCTTGGCCTTAAACAACTTGGCAGGGAAAGGGTCAAATGTCTTGCTTCAAATGTCAAATCTCTACATTGGATACTGCATTTTCCACTGCTATCAAAGACAGTCGAAAGAACGTCGCAGGGCCCCACTGAAACCCAAACTGGTTTCAAAGACCACAAGTGACTTCGCTTTCAGCTTGTCCCAAATCTGTTACCTATAAACCTTGCAAGCTCGCGCTTACAACTAGTAGGTGCTACGCATGGCTCCGTCCATTTTTTTTTTTTAAGAATATATGCTGTACAATATTGAGAGAATATATGCTGTAGCATCAACAGTATAGCATGCTGGCTGGTAAATGGCAGGCTCCTTAGTTCGGTGTGCTATTACTTGGCCATTAGCATTCACTCTTCTAAAGTCTACTCTTGACAACCTCCGAAGCTGAATGAGCGCAGTGCAGGTTTTTCACGAGTAGCCTACAAGGTTCTATTGAGACATGTGTCCTCAAGTTCGGTCATTTTCAGTTCACCAAGTAAAATGGTAGTATCACCCCATGTTATCCGGTGATACCGCACTCCACGAGCCTAGATTAGATTCGGCTACACTTGCATTCACTCAACTAGGCTCATTTAAGTTCAACTTGCCTTAACGAAACAAAGGCAAGCTGAAAACTTAATTTTTCTTTGCTTGGCTTCATCGGGTTTTGTGAAGCTGGCTACGCTTAGTTATGCTTAGAAACCGGTATAAATAAAGACGCGAACCCGGCTGCTGGAAGCAGCGTCGTTGTAGCTGCTACGTACAAATTTGGTGGAGCAAAGGCCGCGACACCCTGTTGTCACTTTGGCTACAAGCACATCAAAGAGAGCGACGCGAGAGGCTTACTGATGCAACTGTTTGCGCATGCGCGCCGCAGCAGGCCTCTTGTCGCTAGATAGCGCTAGATGCTTACAGCCACGCAATGCTGTGGTCTGCGCACTTACGCTCACGCCTGTACATTTCTGTGTAGAACAGTACATATTTGATTTACTCTGGCAACCTTGTCATATGCTTGTCTTGCTCTAAATGGCTACGAACATCTTGTGTGAAGGCAGCTATGCATTTTTGCTTGACCACTCCTAGGTTAACCAGTGACCTTTGATTTCATGCTTTTTATGTGCAGTGCGGTCCTTTGGCACGGAAGATCGCCCTACTGATCGGCCAGTGGCACCTAGAGATGAAGTTTACGAGTACATCATCTTCAGAGCCCATGACATCAAAGACCTCAGAGTGTCGGAACCTCCTAAACCGCAGTCGACATTACCTGGTGGCCTAACAAATGATCCTGCAATTGTTCAAGTAAGTCTGTATTTGTTCTGCATGCCCTATAAAAAAAATTTTAAGTGCCAAACGGTTTTTCACCAGCACAATGCTTCTTTGGAACAGTGCACACACCCGCATTTTAAATGGTCACTGCTGACAAGTTGTTAATGAATCTGTTTAACATTTTTTGGTGAATCTATTTAGTGGCAGGAGCGAATGTGCGAGTGTAGCACGAATGCTAAGAGAGCAGAGACTTCACGGCTGTGGCATGTGTATTGCGGTAGTTTGGCGGCGAGAGATTTTCGGTGTTCAAAATAATGCCACCCTGGCCAAGCACTTACTCTCTCCTCGCTCAATTTCACAGCCATCATTGCCTTGCATACTCTCCGTAAAAACTGTTTTGTTCATGCAAACCAGGTGTTCGGTTTACGGTGGTTTTTAAATCAAGTTCACTATTTATACAGTGCTGTACTTACTTTGGCGTAATTGCACTGGTATCATTGATAATCAACTATTGTGGGCTGCACAAAGGACGCAACAGTGTTCATACCAAATTACGATCGCGTAGTGTTTCGGTTCATACATGAATCTTGCTCCACGTGAACAGAATGCAGAACTATTCTTAAGGTAGGTTTTATCTTCATACCTCATTACGCAACTACATATGTTCTTTAGCAGCAAAGCTCTTTTAGAACATCACTGCACTATAGAGTGCAGTGACGTTCTAAAAAAAACTCGCCGCACCCTTGCCAAGCAACGCACATGCTCTGCAGTGGACTGTTGAATCATGTTGCCTCGTATGGGTTGACGGAACTAAAAAAAAAAAAAATGCTAAAAATTGGTTTCACCGGTGAACTTCTGCTTCAGGGTGTCTACCAACCATGTAGACTGGACATGCGTACACATACACAAAAGAGCAGCAAAGAGACCGCAATTACCACACTGAAAAATCTCTTAAAGCTGCTGAAAAGGGCAATTTGATGCCCAGATTCCTTGCTCAAGTCAAAATCGGACAAACTGCGGCAAGCCGCCATTATTGCTTGGTGGCAGCAATTGCATGCGGCAAGTCGCCATTATTGCTTGGTGGCAGCAATTGCATGGTCTCTCCCGGACCTTCATTGGGAGCATGAACAGCGTGAGCAAAAGCGGGCGGTGGTGCGGCGGCGCACAGCTCTACCACATAGCAACACCAACACTGACATTTTGTCTTAACACCCTCTTTAACAATCTCCATGACTGCCAACTTGTGCGCACAAGGAATGCAAGAAGCTGCCCCAACCGGTCTGTACACAACTAAACAAAACAAAAATAAATTTGGACGATCTCCTCGAAGAACCCTGATGGGATGCAAAGAGGCAGCGTTTTGCCTGAGTAACGTCACTGGTGCATCCATGTCAACGCGGGTGCTGGGGTGACCGCTGGCTTTCGATTGAAGTGATAGCTGGCATAGGTTTCGTAGACGCGTTTCAACGCTACGTTGAGTCATGTTTATTGCCTGTGAGCTGACGAGTCGTCCATATTGCAGGCAAATGGACGATGCTGCAGCTGCGTCTGTCGGGCAGTGCAGAGTGGCAGCAGTGTGCGCGCACTGCGAGCGGTCGCCTGCTTGGCATGGTGCCAACACCTGCGGCACGTGGCTTGTTCGTACGGAGGCACAGTGTTACACTCTACTCAGAGCTGCTTTGCATCTAAAAATTTCGTATGATTTCAGTAATGAGGCATTACATGATGGGTTCTCCCCCTCCCTTGACCACAAAGCACACGTGAAGGCTAGGTGATGTGTGAGAGCAGGAAAGGGCTAGAGGAGAGGTCTGTGAACGGCTGGTTTGGGCACATCTGTATGGCATTGATATAATAGAGGAGGTGCTGTCATGGCAGGGATTTCATCTAGAAATTGTAGAGGTTTTTTGAGTAAACATAAGCAGGAATAATTTCGAGAACAATCTCGAGATAGCCTAGTAGCTTCTTGGCCTGCTTGTCTGCTTATCTGGTGACATTGTGAAGCAGAGGATGGTTTCCTCATGAATTATCGGTTGCAATAAGTTCCCAATATTCATGAGACTCTTGCGTACTTATCCCGAGCATGCAATTGATCTTAAAATTCCATTCATTCGTGTGTGTCCTTCAGTTCGTTTCAGACGGCCGTTAAACTCGGTTTTTTTTTTTTTTTTTTTTTTTCTGTTTCAGGGCTATCCTGCTTTTTTTCCCCCAAGACACTTCTCACATGCCTGAAATCTGATTTGCTCAGCCACTTTGAAAATGCTTTTCAATAAGCGAGAACACGCAATATCAAAACACAAGAGTATTGTCCTCGTATGACATACTGCTTGGTAAAAACGGGATATCTTGCAAGGCATGCTGGTCGTGCCAGCGCGAAGTTCGAAAACTGCAAAAGCCTGGAAAAGCAGACTCTGCGGATTGGTGGCCCCGCCGTGGTGGTCTAGTGGCTAAGGTACTCGGCTGCTGACCCGCAGGTCGCGGGTTCAAATCCCGGCTGCGGTGGCTGCATTTCCGATGGAGGCGGAAATGTTGTAGGCCCGTGTGCTCGGATTTGGGTGCACGTTAAAGAACCCCAGGTGGTCGAAATTTCCGGAGCCTTCCACTACGGCGTCTCATATTCATATAGTGGTTTTGGGAGGTTAAACCCCACATATCGATCAAATGAATCTGCGGATTGGTGACTGCGTCGCGCAAAGTCGGACTGATCATTCCACATGGACAAAAACCTTATAGCAGTCGGGCAATGACATGTAAAATTCGCATGCTCTCGGTGGTCAAAGGAGCATTGCCGTTCTTTTTCAAGGAAGCAACAGATTTTGAAATTTTCAGCAGAACAGTAGTGTCTGTGAAGTCAATTGCATGTTCAGACCCCCGGTGGCAATGTACATTTACTATGCATTGTTGCAGCAATATTGTATGTTATATTGTGCAACATGTATACAGCATGAGCTTGTTTGTAAAGCATGAAAGGTGTGGTAGAACACCTGCTTGCCACGCAAATGACCCTGGTTCGATCCCCACTTGGACCCAGTTTATTTGCATTTTGATTTATTGATAGTGCACACGAGTTCTTTTGCTCACAACCCACACTGACGTTGGGATTTATGGAGGAAACGAGGTCTTTAAAGGGACTCTAAATAAAGGCAACTATTAACTTAACGTCAATTGTTCAAATTGCGGTCCAGAAACCTCCCTCATACTGTCACTTTAGGGCAAAGGAAAGACCTATTTTGAAATAAAAATTGTGCTTTAGTGGTTTGCATTGGATTAGCGCACTTGAAATTTCGCACCTCAAGAAGCGGACAGACTGGAGCTTCCAGAGCGCGCTAGTTTTTCTCAAGTTGCCCC
This sequence comes from Rhipicephalus microplus, assembly GCF_043290135.1. Lineage (NCBI taxonomy): Eukaryota > Metazoa > Arthropoda > Arachnida > Ixodida > Ixodidae > Rhipicephalus > Rhipicephalus microplus. The sequence goes on along the minus strand of NC_134710.1, from coordinate 110,984,691 downwards.
CCCCCCCCCCCCCACGGCTTTTCTTTTTGTTTTTTTTTTTTTTTTTTTCCTTTCTGGTTGGACGGTTCTGGCCACCTGCGGGGAGCCGAGGGTTGCCTGACGCTTCAGGGCAATTTAGTTGTGGAAGCTCTCTGGAAGGTTTTCAGTGGGTTTCGGGCTAACAGAAGTCGAAAAGGTACAATACGCTCTCGTCTGTCTTTATGAGGACTCGACAGATTGCAATTTGGGCGTTTGCTTACTGCGCCTTCGCTTGTCATTATGTGTTGCGTTATATTCTAAAGCCCGTTCCACCTTCCGGGATGAGGCGATTACTAGTGGCTTCGAGTTTTTGAAGCTCTGTTCATAGCTTTTGATTCCCATGGAGCTTCCTCCTGTGAACACTGCGGCGAAGTGTTGCCTGCTGACTGGGTCGTGCACGTGCCTCAAGTGTGTACTGCTCGTTCGTACGCACGTATAGACAACTTTGGAGTTTTTTTTCCATTGTAGTAGTAGTAGTAGAGACCATGGTAGTCGTGAACAGAAAGTGGACACGGCTCCACAAACGAAGACGATTGTGGTTGTACTAGCTCGCTCTGTCCTATGTTTTCATGCGTGAACTTCTTGGAACCTCTGTCCTGCTTACTTGATTGATCTTCGATGGTGATAAAAGGCCTTAGATCGAAACTGTCAGAGGTGCTCGCTGGTCGCGAGCGGCGTGCCAACACACTTCAATCTATGGGCCAGCATATGTGGTATATTATACGATACGATGCGAGAGAAAATCAAATGAAATAATTCAGAAATGTATACATCCTTTCGTTGCTCATTTCATCGTTGGCTTTGTCTTTTTCACCTCTTTGTAATAATGCCGTGCAGTGTTTACTATGACCAAGTAGGTCAAATTAAAGCTGATATACATCGCGATTAAATGTCGCTTGGAACTGGAAAACGGGCTCGGGAAAGTTCCAAAACGGGTGGAAAACATGTTGTGCATAAGTTTATATTATATACAATGCACTCTGGTGGAACACATGCCTACGCATGTCTAAACTGCATAGGTATCTGCGTAGACAAAAACGCAAGTTTGTCAACGAGTGTTTTCAACGTATACTCCGTGATAGCCGAGCTGGTATATATCCTTAAGCTCTTTTGGGCACGCGATCACTTTCGCGGTATTTCGCGTCCTGTTGTGCGGCGACTGTTACATGTACTAAAAAAAATGCAACATTGTTAAGTCGTCAACGTCGCGGCAGCTCGCCTTGCATCGTTCTCAAAAAAGGCGTTCGCCAGATGGCTGTTTCGTTGCAGACGCGGCGAGTGATCATGCGAGCGTACAGTCTTACCCCAGATGCGTACGCTCGAAGATAATTCCGCTGCTTAGTGAGCTTAGCTACGCATTTCTTAGCGGATCATGCAGAAAAAAACCAACCTCCACGGGGCGCATAGTTCGTTTCCTGCCACGATGGTAGAGTTCGTTCACGTTTATGCTGGCTGTCCCAGCATTCGATTTTGCGATCTTTGGGCAGCTCCGGGTTGTCGGGGAGGGGGCGGGGAAAGAGAACAGTGTCGCAGCCACACACGTGGCTGCGACACAGTTTCCTGTCCAGACCAGAACTAGTTGACTGACCCTCTGGCTAGCTCTAGCTGCTACAGAGCTGCCAGAGGCCTGAAAATTGAAGAGGCAGACTGTTGCTGTGCACAACGTTGCCCGGCTTTACTGCGCTAGTAGCTTCCGAATGTAAAGGTGCATTCAGACGACGGACCGAATCCGGATTTGACGTGGATGGCTAATCCGCGGATGATCTGCCTGCAGGCGCATCCATGCGATGGACGGTGTCCTAGGAGAAAACAGACGGATTACCTTCGACAGCAGGTTCGGGGCTCACCTGCACCCGCTGAAAGCAGACCGGTTTGAGAGTATTCAACATGAATGCTCGCAAGAAGCGACGCTTGGCTGCGATGTCTGTCGCGTTGTGACAAATGAACGAGAAGTGTTATTCTGTCAGGAGAAAAGGGAGTTGCTGGCAGAATGTTCTTTCAACTACACTGTTCCCTACTTGTAGAACTTCTGAACGCGTCTTCCATCCTTTTTAGAGGCGGCACGTCACCGGTTGCAGAATTTAGAATATTTCACCATCATGACGGCTATGAATCTCGCATGTCAAACGACGGCGGCGACATTTCCCGAACCACCAAAAGTGATTTCTGCGTATTTAATCACCTGAGAACAAAGCCCCCGGAAACTAACTATAAACCATGCTCAAGCGTAGATGATGCCGACCAGTCATGCAGCTGTCCGCGAGCCATGGAGGACATGTCGCGAGCAGACGAAAAGTGTACTGGTTGCCAGAAACCTCAAGGTATTCCGCTGAGGTATCTGCTTTCTCCCACCAGAATCCCGATGTGAGAAACAGGTTGGGTTCATCCGTCCACGAGCCGCGCGGACCAGTCACGGACGAGGGCAATCGTTGATGTGAGGTCACGTGACGCGCCGTCCGTCCCGCCACATCCGGATTTAGTCCATCGTCTGAATGCACCATAAGCAGCGGGAGCCACAACAGCAACAACGGCCATTGATGAATTGGCCACCATTGGCTCCGAGATTGAAGATGTTTTTGTTAAAATGCGCCCCGATAGATGGCACTACCTATCCAGTGAAACTACACAATAAATTTTTGAACCACACGCACCCTTCCCCATAGTAACATCCGGCAGTTCATTCCATCAAACGAAATGAACAAGCAGCATTTCATTGAGTCTCCTGATGCGCTGAAGGCTCTTTATTTAGTGCAGCTAGAACGGTTAGCAGTGCATTGTAGATGGCCCATCTGATGTCATCGGGATCGTTCTGAAAATTCCTCCGACACATGTGTTCTGCATTTACCTGAATTGCACTGTTAATAATATTGTCACTTTACGTCGGAGTGAATGCTTAATGAATGACATAAACTGTTATTTGACTTTAGTATCCCTATAATGTTACTGCTTTCAAAGAATCAAATTAGCATCGGCTAACACAGCTCTGCCAGACTTGCCACATACTTTGATTTTGTTCAACAAAGCAAAGTAGACAAACAGATCGTAAGGTGGTTTTTGCAGATCGTCAGATTTGGAATCTTCAGGAAAAAAAGCTGAGTAAGTGTGCTTAAATGAATGAAATTTATTAATCTTTTCAAGACTTACATCTCCCCTGAAACCCTGATTGACTTTTCAGCATGAAAAATGGGTGCACTCTAGGTGCACTCTAGCGCTGCATAGGAAGTGTGCACAACGAGCTTCGTAGGCAAGGAGCCCTTCACAAAGGTGGTTGTTGTTTTCGTTAAAGATGTACTGACGCAAAAACTGCTGCAGCACATGACTCGTAATTACAGGCTGCTCATTATCGACCAATTTGTTTCGGTTTCAGAGCTCGTAAAACGAGAAGTTGCATTATGCAATTGTCGCCACCTAGAGTGTGCAGCTCTCTATCGCGTCGGTACGCAAAACTACAACACGTTTCTGCACGGTTAGCTTCACGAATTTCATCTCGCTAAGAAATTGGACTGCAGTGTTGCCAAACGCTATGACACCATAACTTGTTTTTCTGGCTGCAGCGTGGTCAGGTGAGAGGTAGGGGGTCTTCAATTAGTCTCCTTCCAAGATGTCAATGGCTCGATAGTCTCGCGCTTGCCCTAACTTCAAAATTGATTTACAATGCCTTCCTAGGCATTGTAAATGGCACTAGGCACTCCTGCCCCCCATTCGACCCCACAGGCTCTCGGCCACCGAATTTTGGGTCTGTACTCTTTAAAGCAGTTGATGTCGTGGACTGCTGTTTCGCACACGGTGTGTGACATGCATTTCAGATCCTAGTATTTTGTAAATTTTTGCCTCTCTTTTATTCTATGCTTGTTTGTGCATAATCTTTGTATTGCTAGAGACACTGTCCTGTTCCTAACCTGTGCAACCTTAAGACATTGCTACTCTCTGTGCAGCACTCGGCTACTCCTCTTGGAACTGGAGCAGTGTTTTCTGCACCGGCGTACAGTCAGCCACCAGTTTCATATGGTCCGGTGGGGACATTACCGTCGTATGCTATGGCCTCTCAGTATCCATCGCAGCCTTTACCACCACCAAGTCTAGGTGGCTCCCAGCAATCTGGTGAGGCCATTTCAAATTTTTAAGCATTCAACACAACCAAACTGATGTGTTCCCAATGCAAAGCATTTCTTGGCAAACTTTGGCAACTTTGAGCGTATCTATCTGGCTGCTTACGTTTGAGTGCTCTTGTGGTCTTCACGTGAACCAAAATTAGCATTGATACATGCGATACAGCATTGTGATACATGTAGAGATTGTGATACATGCGTATCACAATCTCGTCAGTGGCACATATCCATGGGCGGGTATGTGCCGCTGGTATGCGGGTATGTGCCACAGGTGATTGACATTTAATATGTACCCAGGAATGACAAGCATACACCTGGGCAATTTTAACTTGTGAGCGTTAAGCAATGCCAGACATCGGTAGTGTCAACCCAACGAAAGAATAGAGTAAATGTCGGTGTAAAAAAAAAACCACACATAGGCAGCGTTGACCCCCCCACTCCTGCCCCCCAACCAATTCCAAATAAGGTTCCTGCTGGGATCCTAAAGTTTAACTCAAGCATTCAGTTTGGCAGTCAAGCGTTCTACCACAAAGCTATTCTGCCGCGCCCTCGATTGTAACGCGCACCCGGTTTCCACGACGAAGGAAAAAAAACAAAGTAAGACATCGATTGCAGTGTGCACCCATTTTTCTCATTACTTAAAAACAACTCCTTTCGGGAGCGCATTCCATTTAAGGGGGGAGGCTACCCTGGAGACCGAACTTTATTTTTTAAGATATCTGGATGAAACTTTCAGGGGTTGGTAAAACTAGCACAACTGCTAAGTTTCACGAAGCTGTGTTTCTCAGTTCCAGAGTTATTGAGGTTTAACTGGGTGCTTCACATGGGTGCCTGAGGAAGAGTCGTGAGAAATCCCAGGTCATAGTAGAAAGCTGAATTCATTGTGGTCATTCCTTGATAGCTATCCCAGGGCGCTACAAAGCCGTTTTTAATTTCCCCTCCAAAAAATTTTCACGCAACTTTGAATTTGATGTAACCAGTAATGACCAGATTCATCAAAAATTGTTTATTATAAATTAACAGCACCGATTTTCAAAAAAAAAGGAGCTTGTTACGCCCTTGCAAGGTCATTCAGGAACAGAATAAAAAAAAACGGCACACAAATCTGATGAACGGTTTTCGAGTTCTTGCTTTCCTCAGCACCACAACTAGCAAAAAAATCCGTTCCGAGAAAACAGGCCGAGAAAGTTCAAAACACGCGTTTTCTTCAAAAAGCTCCAGCACAGTAGCTAGAAGTGTCCTGGCGCACTCTTTTCTTCTTTTGCCTGGCCTCCATCTTCTCTTGGTGTCTTTTAGAATTCTTTTTTAGGCGTAAAGCGTCTTTTTCACGAGCTCGCTGGATGGCCAGATGACCTGGTTGAAGTCCAATGGAGTCCGATATCACTTCGGTTGCTTTGCAGCAGCCGGCATTGTAGCGCAGCACTGCTTCATGCAGTGCTGTTTCTACCGCGATCAAGGATGAGTGTTGTTCCTTCGGCATCAGAGACCACAGAATGGAGTGGAATGATTCTGATGCATTTTGCGTCTTCGCTCCCAGGCAGCGCTGAAGAAGAGACTTTTGTGACCGTCTTTCGTAGATGGGCAGCATAGCTGCAGCGACATAATCCGGTAGGCTGTGTTTATGTTTTGGCTGTGGCTCGCGCTTTGCCTCTGCAGCTCTATGGCGGCACCACGATTGAGCCCCCTCTGGGCAAAGTTCATGGTGAGGGTCCTGGTCAGTCGATGTGACGTGGTGATATGTTGCCATCACTGCACGCTGCATGGCTGTTAGGTCAGTTGAATTGTTTCTCGGGGCCCAACCATAATATCCTGTCAGCTTTTCAATGAGGGCTTTAGTCAGCTTCCCCTTTCCACTCAGTGGCTTATCACTTTCCTGCACAATGTTTCGAAGAGCGCTTCGAATCCTTTTCTGAACATGGTTCAGACATTCTTCTTTTACAATTGGCACTAGCCCGTACACATTCTCTTCTGTGAGGGCAGCGAAGGTACGGCTGGCTCCGTCGGACACAAGAGTGGTGTACCGCAGGCCATGCTTGGATACAGACCGCCCAAAGAGAGTCAAGCCTGCCTCCACTTCCATGCTTCCCGATTTTGCGTCTGTGTTTTTCTGGCAAATGTGGTGCTTCTGCCAGCTTTCGTATTCTGCATCTCCAGGTTTAGGCCCTGTTTGGCATCCAAGGCAGTGGTTTGAAAGCACTACAGCATCCAAGATGAGACCTGTAAAGAAGTCAATTACCGATCCCACTCCGATGTGTGATGTGTGACCCCGCTTATGCCATGTGCCATCGTACACTACGGTGATGTCCTTGCAGAAGCTAGGGTCCATTTCTTTATATGTTTTGATCACTCCTGTGGCAGAATCGGCATAAAACTTCTCCAAAGCGGTGGCCTCTGGGTTCCTGAACGTCTCTTTCAAGTGCTTTTGAAACGTCTTGTGGTGAAGACCTCTGTAAGAGACGTTCATGGCAGCCCAAAAGTCATTAAGAGCTGTTTGCCCCTTGCCTATTTGCTTTATAGCCATTATGGCGCGGGCATTTACATCGAAGGCCTGCGTGTCCTTTTTGCGGGGTGATGTCCATAATTTATCGACGGTGCCACAAGAGGCGCACACAACTTCCAGTTTTGTTGCAAGTCCAAGCTTGGTGCTCTCTCGGACAGTCATAGCACCTTTCAAACATTCTTTGCACACTGTGCGGCTGAGCACGACGTTAAAGACGTTCATTTGAACGAGCGAAAAATGTTCGCCCTCGCTTGTCACTGCAGGTGCAAGAGCCGGCTGCATCAGTTGAAATTTCCTCTGTGTCGCCGGCGTAGACTCGAGTTCAGCGCGAACGGCGTCACGACGTTTCACATTCGCATCGATTTCTTCCTTCGTTAGGAAACGCGTCCGCAGAAGAAGAGACGGTCCACTCACGCTCGATGGCGGCACCGATTCAGACGAAGTGCTGAGTCCGGCGATATCGGAAGCACTCGGTGTCACACTGGATGGCATTGATTCGGAGCACGTGTCGAGCCCGGCGATCTCGGAAACTCGGTGCATTTGCGGCTCCAGCCACACTCGATGTGTCGGATTCTCGACTGGCGACAGCCGACAACACAGTTCCGTCGCTGCAAGCGTCTACGCAGTTGGCACCCGCAGCAGAATAGCGGAATTTCGATTATCGTACAAGCCGCATAGCGCGCCTCCGCGCACCGGACTTCCGCACTGACTTCGGCTTCGTTGCCGGCATCGCCCGCAACAATAAAGACGAAAGACACAGTACTAGTGCAAAAAGAAAAACGAGAGAAAATGATCGAAAAAATAGCACAAGGCAAAGAGCGGCTCGTAAGCAGATGTCTGTCGAGGCGGACGGAGCAGAGAGCAACAACGAAGCGACCGCGCTGGACGACCGCATGGTCCGGGAATGGCGCGTGCGCGAAGTTTGGTTTGATTTCGAGATTTGCGCTTGTTCTGGCCGCCGCGGCGGCCTCGAAAATAGCATTTTTTTCGCACTTTGCGGTTGAATCAGGTGCTGATAATTACAGAATAGATAGTTTATGAGACATACAACCCAAAAATGTGGTTTTTCAAAAACTGACTTTTTCGCGATTTTTCAGTTTTCAAGGGCTGCGTCCCCCCTTAATGAGGTACGGGGAAACTTGTGCCCATCTGACGTGTAACACACACACACACACACACAGCTTTGGCGTCGCTGTATTTTTACCGTGGACCGATGTTGGCATGCGAACTTGCTTCGCCCCCTTCTCGACGGTTGCGGTGCCAGGCATGTCGAAGTAAAGAGGCGTCTGATCGGCATTCCGGATTTGCCCAAGCAGGTAGCCATTGTTGTGCCGCAAGTTTAGGACGAACCTCTGAAAACTGAAGCTTTTCATCGTACTCCTCCGGAAACTTTTCGCATATGCCGTTCGCCTTCGGAGGGAAAAAGCCTTTCCTCTTCATAAAGTTAGTTAGCCAGCACCTGCTCGCTTTAAACTGGCTCCGCATTAGCCCAGGCTAACTGTATAGCCCGCACTTGGAGCAGTTCTGCCGCCGGTCTAAAAAATCGGTCGGTGACGGTATGTACTCGGATACAGCAGTCACGTTGGGTTAACGTCAATTGTGGTTAGTGCCGTGCACATATTGCGTATCGATGAAACTCTGATCTTATCTTCGTACGCCAAAGGTAGTCGTTGACAAAGAGCCCGTCGGTCTTCAGAGCAGAGTCCACTTCGGCGCATGAACTGTGTGGCCCACCCGTTGCTTGCGCGGAAAATCTCTCACCGGGATTCGCTCGTCTGATTTCTTGGCAGCTAGGTTGAAGCTGGTCCGGTTTCGTGGCGGCTAGGTTGAAGCTGGTCCGGTTTCGTGGCGGCTAGGTTGAAACGGCACACCCGTCCACGCGTAGACTCTTAATGTATTCGAGTAGTGCCGCGTCAACCTGTGGGTATCTTCCAGTCTTAGGCACACGGCAGGCCTTGCGTGAAGCGTTTGTGGCTTTGAGCTGTTCGTGCTTCCGTTGCCAGTAGCGCACACAGCACTCGTCCATGGCGAAGTGCCTGCCGGCGGCCCTGTTGCAGTGTTCTAAAGCATGGTCGATAACCTTTAGCATGAAAACGGCTCTATAGCTCCTGTATCGGCTCATCACGTAGCCACAGAAAGGACTATGCTAGTTGCAGATCACTATTGCGCTACCTCGGAACACAACACTAGCGCCGTGCCACAAGTGCGACTGCAGAACTTGTGGCTTGGTTTGGATTGGATTAGAGCTCCGTTCCAGCACGTAATTGTTTTTCTTCCCTTTGAAACAAGGCAGGCGTATCACGCGCCACGGGAATAAAAATAAAGATAGATGGTCTGTTCGTCCACTGGCCAGGCATCAGTTTTCTTAAAGGGGTCCTGAAACAGTCTCTTTACAACAACAATGTGGCATCATCGGCAGCCACATGCACTAACTATACAATCGCCACGAATGGACCTGCATAGACGCTTTGCCTATTGAAGAACGTGGAATTCTATGGCATATCAAGCGCGCGCAAGAGGCGCTCAGCGGCGTCTGCCATACACGATCTGCGTCCCACAAGAAAGCTGCTTCAAATGACTTCAAAGTTCAAGTTGGTGCCGATGGGTGCCCCAATTTCACGCACTCTCAAGTACCGAAAAGTTGCATGTTTCTCGATAGGTAAAGCATTACTTATGTCACCTAGTTAGTGCGTGTGGACGACAGTTGTTTTGCATTGTCGCTTCAGAGCGAGGGTTTCACGACCCCTTTAATGCACATCGGTTTCCTCAAACATGCGCGCGCACACACACAAGCAAGCTCCCACTAGTTCGGTGCAAGTCGTGCCGAGCCAAGGCAAGCAGTGTTCCGCACCTGCTCTATGGAGGGAGGAGAAACATGACCTGCTCCGTTCACGTGGTTTAAACTTGGATGTTTAAATGTTGGGTCACTTCACTTTTTTCTATGGTGGCCTTAAACAATAGGGGTGAACTTTAGTTTTCTTGTAACTCATGTTCCCAAAATAACTTATTAAATATTTGAAATCTGCAGAAGAAACTGCATAATCCTGTGCAGTTTTATTTCTTCAGTGATCTTGATCAAACAAAACAAAAATGTCTGTCTGCCCCCTTAATGCAACTTGCTTCTTCTCCAGGATTTCAAGTTGGCTGCTCCAGATTGCTCCAAAAATGGAAAATTTTGCTACTCTAAAAATTGCTCCAAATTGGAAGACCTCGGTGGCACCACTTTTTTTTTTTTTTTTTCCTCTAAACTCTGTCTCAGCCCTGCAACATGTCAACTTTTTCAAGAGACCTTGTGTCACGCCATAGAGGGGCCCTCTGCCCACGCTTGACCTAGTTTCACCCTGAGGTGTCGTTTACGGTTATCTATGCAAACTAAGTGGTACGGATTTTTTAATGTTTGTGACGAGCGACAACTTGGCGCGAGTGCGTCAAGTATTCAAAGCTGTGCAAGTCTCCAACAATAGAAAAACGGGTTGCCCTAATTAAGTTGAGAAAGGAAGCTGAACGAAATCGAGCATTGCGCTGTGCGAGCAGGATGTAGTGGTGACCAGAGCAATGACAGACCAGACGCCGAAACTGTTCAAACGCCCACTAACGTATAGGATGGCGGAGACAGCGGTGACGAGTCTTGAGGTGCAGACATCTTCAGAGACAAAATTTGGTGTACTGGTAGCGGCGGGGAAGATCGACTGATGCGATGTGTCAAGCAGCTCGAGGACACCTTCCTAGGCCAGGGTAGGACTGCAAAGCAGACGAGCATTAGGCCGTTGCCGCACTGCCATTTTATTTAGCAGAGAACAACACCCAGCCTGTTAGTTTTTTGTACGTTTTTTTTTTTAAACCTGCAGTGAAAGAAATTGGAAACTGCGGCTGAACAGCCAGTAAAAAAAAAAAAGGCAATTTTTGGAAAAACTGCTTTTTTTTTTTTTTTTTGGTGCTTGGTGCAGCCTTATCTCGAATGCCTTTATCTCAATTTTTCCTGGTTTTTACAACTTAGCAGTAACGAGGTATTACTGTATGTAGTTTTTAAATGCAAAAAATGAGTAAAGGCCACGTCCAAGTGATCCTGGGACATTGTGTAGCTGAGCAATGTGGATGGAGGCTCAAGAGGCGCAAGTGCTGAACCATTCTGTGCCAATCTGACCTGCTGCACCTAAACGGCAATTTGCGCGAGGCCCAGGTAATGGCGCCTGGTAATCTCGGGGCCGCTTAAGCACTTTTTATAGGGTAAACCTAGTGACTGGTTACCAAATGTGTTTGGAAAGTCGGGCGTTCCTAAATCTCTAGCCGAGAACTGGTCATCGCGGACTTCTAGTGCTCCGGGGTGAAATTATTTCATTAACTTTTTTAGTCGCTTTGTTACTATGATTCAGCAGATATCAATGTTCACATCGGCAAGCAAAGAATACTTTGGAGAGTATTTTTCTAGTTTTAATAGCTACTACTGTAATATCGTGCTCAAATTATTCATGTTGGCCCAAGTACATGCTCTGTTGAAGTAGGAAGGTCGCAACGCTTTTTCTAGGTTCACTTTTAGTTGGCCAAAGCCAACGGTAGGCGTGATGTGTAAAAAGCGTGAGCAATCTTCCAATTTGTAAAAAGAAACTGTGGATAAGTTAGCGTACAAATGCATTATCCTAACAAATAATGAAGGGAGAAACAAGTTATCTTTACACATTGGTTCTCGTTGATATCCCACCCTAAAAGGAGACAACTCCATGCACGGCCTGATCTATATCTCGGGGGCAGTTTAAAACCTTGCATAAATAACAATAAATACATGGTATTCACCTGTGGGCAGGTATGCAAAGTTCTTCTCGCCCCATCTATGCTTGAGAGGCGTGCTTGGCAAGCGCGAGCGCCGACAAGCAGTGCGACCCGGCAGGTGTTTCATATTGGTTGTCAAGCCATGTTACGAAGGCAAGATGCCAACACTGTCCCGAAGGCGCCACTGCTCCACACTCCGCCGACACGGTCGGCAGCCGTTGGTAGCGTGTGTTACTCGGCTCGCGACTGCTTCTGCGCAGAGCTGATAGACGAGCGGGCGAGACAACCGAGTTAAGGCAAGGTTTATGTACAACATAGAAATGGAGGCGTCGCGAATTCGGCACTGGGGCCGACAGCTTAGGGACTTGAAGAGCAGAGATGTCTTCTGCGACACATAGCCCTGCGGTGCGTCGCCAGCAGTACTTTTTTTATAGGCACCGGGTGGATCCTTTGAGTAACCAAATGTCCAACCAGAAGCGCTGCTGGCAGTGATGTCGGAATCCTCCTATGGGGCCCGCCGCTGCGCGTGATTGCACCAAGGACGAGGGATGTTGCCACGCATTGCATATGACTCGCCAGACTGGAAGGCGCCAATTGCAATTGCTGCGCGTGGTAGCAGCCAAGGACGAGTGACATTCCCACGCATTGCGCAAGACTTGCCAGACTTGAAGGTGCCGATTGCTTCAACGTGCTCGCGGTCCGAGAGAGCTCGTGGTACCTTGCGTCGCAGTCTGTCGTTGTCGCTTGATGACGTCGTTGAGTTAGTTGATCGGGTCAGGCGGGCTCGATTGCTGGCTTTGACATGGATTGCCTTTTGCAAAGGCATTGGCGTTCAGTGTGGACTCGCAGGTGTAACAGCCACAAGGTGCATGAGTGGTGGTGCACTGCTCCATCTAATACCAGCAAATCTATAGCATTTTGCTCCCCATTAAACAAATTTTAGTTTTCTTTATATTCACGACCGCTCAAGACGCGGGGCAACACAGGTTAGTCTTCTTCAATGCGACTTTTGTCAAAATGAAAATACGCTATGCCATCAGCTTAGCATTACCCGAATTTAAGCTTGCACAATTAAAATATGCCATTCGTTCAAGCATGCTGACCATGCAAATACTATATGTAGCCGGAGAACTGTTCCTGTGGGAATTGGTATGCGGTGGTCTTACTGCACATGATATGCCACTAATCTACTAACCCTTGACCTTGGTAACGTGTTTTATGTACTCTTGCAGTTCTCAATTCATCTCGTGACACTATATTTATAGTGTCGTTCACTCTTAACTCGATAAAAATTGGGGGACCCTTAAGCTTCGCCTTTGAGTTGAACGCGACAGCGAAATCGGCCCCTAGTGCACCCTTAAACCGCTAAGTGCATACTTATTCATGTTTTCTTGCATACCCACGCACACCGTAGATTGGATCAGCGCGCGCTATTATCCCCAAATGGGCTCGTTTTTTGTCATGGCACCTGTCGAACAAAATGCGCCTCGTGCTCGATTAGTTCTCATTCTCGTGTGGGAATCGCTGGGGCCACGAACACGTTGCTGCCGCTCCACGTTTCGGCGGCGGCGGGTCAACCGTGGGAGATGCATCCTCGTGCTAAAATCGTAAAATTTAAGCAGACAATGTAGATTGTCTGTGGTGAAAATTCATTATATCAAGGTTGTCTCCCGCTGCACGTTAAACAACCTCGGGTGGTCAATTTCTGAAGTCCTCCACTACGGAGTCTCTCATAATTGTATAGTGGTTTTGGGACGTTGAACCCCACATATCAATCAAATCAAGGTTGTGTCCCGCTGTTACTTTGTTCAATAGGCGTTGCAAATACATGCGAGTTTATGGAGTAACGGCGGTGAATAGAAAAACTGTTATATGGAACTGTAGTACTCTTGTTAAATATTATGCTCTCATTATCATTCAGGTTCCCAGTCTGGCAGTACTACTCCTGCACAGCGGAAGAGCCCCACTATGGATGCTGGAGTTCAAGTTTCTGGTCCTCCTGCTGAAAAAAGACAATCTCCTCGCGGGGCTTCTCAGCGAAGCCATGGGCAGCAGGGTTCTGCAGGGCCAAGCAGGCAACATGGACAACAGATGCAGCACCAGCAAGCCTTGCCACCACAGTCTCGTCAAGGGGGCACTCAACAGCAGCGAGGCCGTAGGGGAGGAGTTGCTGGTGGTCCATCTGGAGCAGCCGGTGCACGTCCCCGCCAGGGACCGTTCCGCACTACAAAGCCAAAGGAACCATTGAAGTTCGATCGTGAATACGACTTCGAACAAGCCAATGCAGAATTTCAAGAACTGGAAAACAAACTGGCACAGACAAAGATCAGTAAGTCTTGTTCCACTCATTTGAGACACTCATTTGGGGAATAGTGTTGTCAATGTGCCAAGTTTGACCTCAACATTCATTGTAACAGTGGAATATTATCACTAGTTGTGCTTTGTGCTTGACTGGGCTATTGGAATTTGTTGCCTTACAAAGGCTTTCTACGCAAACTTGTGAACCCGTGGTTTGTCGCCATTATGTGATCGCAGTGACACTGCGTCTCTCTCACAGGAGTCTGCTCGCTAAGAGATTCGGGTTCATTTTCACGGGTAGGCAATGTGCAAGATGAGCCTGTTAATGAGCAAGATACGCATTAGATTTAATTTTTTAAAGTTTGCAATACGAATTCTCTCGCCAATGGCAGCATTACTTAGCCTAGGCAAGGGCAAGAATTTAATCTGCATTTCTTGGAGAAGCACAAGGTCGTGCAGGAGGCTTACTTAAGCTGTCGTTACCAGTTTTTGCTTTTTTTGTGCAAGCAGTGTCATTGCCTGTATTGTTTTTTTTTTTTTTTATATTACGATGCCGGGATTATACGGTTGGTTTGTGTGGTCCCTTGAACGTCGTAGATTATCTGGGTTCCACTGTATGTTTTCACAACCTTTGGTGTCTGAAATTGCAATGAGGTAGGTCAGAATATTCTATTGGGCATCATTTCCAAAAATAAGTCTACTTCGTTAAGTACACTGCGCCTTAGAAATAATGTATTAGCCCATTATGGCGATTTTGCCGGGACCAAACCGATTCGTCATAAGATGTAGTTTTCCTCATACAACCTGGAGGGGGGAGGGGGTAATCGAAGTTCCACTGTCCACGACGAGACACCTCCCCATTCTAGAGCCTTGTCCTCTTAATTTCATAATTATGAAACTTTGAAGGGGAATTTTTAACCTTAATTAGCACAGTGATTTTTTGCCTTGGTTTTATCTGGTTACAATAATGAAGTAACCTCTAATGGGCTGTTATCTAGTTCTAGTATCTTTGAGGAAATTCATCGTATGCAAGACCAGACATGCATTTTTACTGCTGCATGGATTTGTCTTAGCAGTAGCACCCTCATGGACACAGTTGTCCTTGATAAATGTTTCATATGGCTGTGACAAAAGCCTTTATCTCGTGGTGCTCGCTTCCAACAGGAATGCACCCCAAGTTAAGGTGTGGCTGTAGCATGTCCTTTCCTGTGTGTTGATAGCTTCACAATGCAAAGCTGTAGATTAGTTAGGTAAGGTTAGGTTATCTGTGGCAAGATTGCAACCCTTCAACGCATGATGATAGTTATAGCGAGAGAACAAAACTACACAGAGACAAGGACACGAAAGACACGAGCGCTAACTTCCAACTGAGTTTGTTGCGCAGAGCACGAAAATGTATAGAGGAGACGGTAACCATGTGATAAAAACCATATGGCACAAAGAGCAGAACATGAGTAAGAAAAAAACGAACAAACAACACAAAAACAAAAGCACTGAAAAACGGCAAAGAAAAATGAAGAAAACGAACCGGAAAGGTAAAGATAATATAACTACCTCGGACCACGGAGGACTTGCTAATACAAGGCACCTGTTTGCGTGCCATCTGCGCGGCCTCGACACCGGAAAGATGGTTTTCTTGCTCAGCACTGCACCGAGTGCAATTGTGTTCCCCTCTTCAAGGACACAGCGACGCGCTGTACAAGCACAGAGATGAAAGCACTAGAGTCGTTGTGGAGGCCGCGCAGATGGTACGCGAACAGGTGCCTTGTATTAGCAAGCCCTCCGTTCAGAACGCAGGTTCCTTATTATATATTTACTTTTCTGTTTCATTTTCTTCTGGATTTTTCTTTGCTGTTTTTCAGTGCTTTTGTTTTTGTGTTTGTTTTTGTTTTCTTACTCATGTTCTGCTCTTTGTGCCATATGGTTTTTATCACATGGTTACTGTCTCCTCTATATATTTTCGTGCTCCTGTCTTTCGTGTTGTGGTTTTGTTCTCGCGCTATAACTATCGTCATGCCATACCAACTAGCCCAAGCTGCCACACCTTCAAGGCAATCACTAGCAGAAGGGGGTAGCTATCCTGGAGGATTCCATATCGCCAATGACGGGTTGTTTTGCTCACCACTAGGCGACTGGAATAGAGGCTGTGGTTGCTGTCGCACCCGCTTGAATGTGCTACAAGCAGCAGCCCTCCGAGTGCGCGGCACACCTGCTTGCGTGTTCCCTTTCATAAAAATTTACGTTCCACAATATACAAATTTTCTGAGCAGCTTGAAACAGTCCCCCTCGCCCTCCAAAATGCATAACCCAGTCCCTTTGCAACTGCACCCCAAGGTGTGTCGGGCGCTCATTCCCATGGCCTGGGCTGTCGCAGCGGTTGCCATAGGTGTAGTGGAATAGGGACCTTCCCCATTTTCTTTCAATTTGCGTAATAAAATGTTTCCAAATTTCAGGTGATGAAAAGAAAGACGACTCTGGCACTGAAACTCAAGTTGGCGACAACCATGAAGATGACGATGTGGTGTATTACGATAAGAACAAATCCTTCTTCGATAACATCAGTTGCGAAGCCATTGAACGGAGCAAAGGGTAAGCCTGAAGTATTTGTGAAGTATTAAGGGTAAGGCTGAAGTATTCGTGCTTTCGCTGAAAGCAGATATAAATTCGTTTTCTCCTTTTCTGTGGATGCCTGTTAAGGAGAGACGCGAGTCGGAAAGTCGCGGTTTTCCTTTTTTTTTTTTTTTTTTTTAACTGTATTGGCATTCTTAGACTACAATCTATTACTTCTCAAAATATGAAGCTGAAATTCCCACGAGAAATTATCAAAAAGTGCTTCCAAGTGGGCTGCGGTGACGCGAGAAATGCGCGAAAAACGGCGAAGTTCGCATCGTCTTGTCGCGAAAACGACGCGTTGGCCGCCATTTGCAATCGTGCACGCACGCTGCTAGGGCCGTATCCTTCACAATCCACTAGTAGCCAGTCTTGTGCCTTCACGCAGAATAAACAAGAAATGAGAAAAACAACGCGTATGTCGCGCGTTTTGAATATCGAGGCACGCAGCGTGAGGTCGCCATTGGACGGCCGTGCGCTCCACGCTACTCCCCCTCCTATCTCTCGGGCAAACGAGCGAAGCCTCGCACGTCGCGATCGAACTTTTCCGAGTTTCTCTGCATTTTTGTGTCATGGTAAGCCCGAAGAAGTGCAGTTCAGATAACCGAAAATTCAGAACTCTCCTCAAGTATCGAGGGAAACTGCGTCGGACGCTTCACGAAGCGACAGCGAACGACGATGTCGCCCCCGACTAACGCCTCGACGCGCGAGGGGCAGCTGGAAAGCGCAAAGGACTCTCGGCATTCCTCGGAACTGTGTTGTCAAAATTCTGATTGCCCTGAATCTGCACTTTCGTTCACGCACACGTAGAGACTTATTGCTTCGGCTGGGGACCAAGGGACAAGCGCTCTTTTGACAGCGGCAGCTCGCGTGACAGCTTTGCTGTAAACGTGAAGGCAGTTCTGGCAGCACGCGCTATAGGTGCAAGCCACGACTAACTTTCAAGATTTTGTGCTATTCTCGGTCTTCCGAGCCCAATGCATTATAAGACATTCAACGGCATTTCCAAGAATCTCCATGGTGCGGAAATGACGGCAGTGAGCAAAAAACTTGCACCAGGCACAAAACATCGCCAAGGAACACCTGGCAGAAAAGGTCATAAAGTCTCAATAGAGTGGACACAGTCGTGTCTGTCCCTGGACATGGGGCTCTGCCTCGATTTTGAAGTTCTTTCGAACTACTGCCATGCTTGCAGTACACACAAAGACCTTGGGGATAATGAAGAGATATGGCGAGCTTTTCGTCTTCCAGGTTGCCAAAAAAAAAAAAAAACGCCGACTGCTCATTCCACGCAATGGAACCTGTGGCAGCTGTCGGTCATGTCTGAGGACCTTGTCTTATGAAACTCCACTGCGTTTCACCAGCTTCCCAAGTGATGGTGACAGCAAGGCCTACACTTCAGTCTGCGAGGCAAATGTATACTGCGACACCCCCATTATCAAAGAAGAGTGCACGAACCACGTTGCAAAGCGCTTGGGAACTGCCCTACGGAAATTGGCAATGCCACTGCCACGAGGCGAAAAACTGAGATGCGGCAATAATAAAACTACATATTACAAGATCGCCATCACGAGTCGCAAGGACAGTGTCCGAAATATGTATACTGCCATATGGGCATCGTATTTTCATTGCTGCTCTAGTGATGGTGCCAGTAGCCACAACTTTTGCCCTGCGGGACCAAATTCGTGGTGCAAGCACAAGCAGGCGGAAGCACTGGAGGAGCTTGCACCACGCCACACCCCACTGTTGGCGAAGGCTCTAGGATTGGCAGTTATGCCTATCTACAAGCGCCTTACAGAGGAGAAACTCCTTGTTCAGTGCCTTCATGGCAAGACACAGAATGCAGCCGAATCGCTGAACAGCAAGATATGGCTGCTATGTCCAAAAACAAGGTTCACTTCCAGAATAACTGTGGAGACGACCACAGCGCTTGCTGTACTCTGGTACAACAAAGGCCACAGGGGCTTTGAAAAAGTGCTTGAAGGCATTGGAATTTTCCCCTCGCAAGATCTGGCCACACATCGTGACCACTGTGACGCCATGCGCATCAGGAAGATAACCCTGAAGCAAACTGCAGAAGCGAGGGCACGCCATCGCAACACAGCGAAGAGAGCTCGTGTTGAGGACACTAACCGCAAGAGCCGTGAAGGACCAAGCTATGGTGCAGGGGACTTCTAGACACTTGCAGTGCATTCAGTACAAGGTACTTTTCATTGTGCCCCAATTTGATGCAAAAAGAATGATTTCCTAATAAATGCCAACTTTGCGAGCTGTCGAACTTTTTTTTCTCATTTCCATTTTTTTCTGACAGTTTCACATTTTCCGGACAGCCTTTTGGAAACCTATATTCATTGTATAGTAGCGAAACTTGGCTCACATATTCTTCAATACATCCAGAATGCAAATATCTACTCTAAATTGCAATGCCTACTAGCATTAGTTGTGAAAATATTAGTTGATTGTTTCAAGGGAGATTTGAAAATAAGTCATTCAATACAATTTTTTTTTTCTTTTGGTTATAATATTTCTGTGTAGATATTTGCACTTTTCAATCTACCTAGAGTCAAATAAGATCAGACACATTACTTCTACTGAAAGTTTAGTACATAAAGTGCCCGTAAAAAATGTAACTTTTTGATATTGTTTATGGCATAACACAATAACAGCTACACAAAAAATTATTGCATATTTGAAATCTGAATGAAAAACTATACTAATATAAATGTTTCGGGTCTCTATTACTAGAAATAAAGAACTTTTTCGAGGAGCATCCTTCCTTGAAAGGTGTATTCCCAACACTATTCTATTCCCAAACTTATTTTCGTGTAAGATCCAACTTCGTTAGAAGGTTTGGGTGTATACAGTCACACGGATATATCTAACCGAAAGGGGTTCCTGACTTGGTTCGATATACGAAAAATTTGATCCACTTCCACTAAGTCGTCCGCAGACACTTTGTGTGGAACTGCGGCCGGAAAAGGGAACGACAACTAGTGAAGTCTTTTATGTACTTGTTGTCATCTTGGCAGATTTTCGCAGTCCGAAGCCTGCCTTACGGAAGCAGTTGACCACTGTGTACGTCTCCGCGTCTCGCCAGGAAGATCTCCGTGGGAGAAAACATTGTGCAGATTTCCGGCACTCCTTCACCATTCACAGCTGGATGTCTTGGCTGCTGACAGCTTTGCTTTCGACAAAATTAGTTTGCCAGCAATGTAGTATCTCTGCCTAAATCTCTAAAGCCGCGCAGTGTTGTCAGCGAAGTTGTTTCACGAGAGCGCAGCGGCAAACCATTTGTCCTTGGCAATCGGTATCGGGCCATCCACTGGAATGTTCTTTGCGCGCCCTTCTAAAAACGAGGCATACAATGCCTTTTCTACATTCCCGTGGGCAGAAGCACACACATGACAATCTCCCTATGTTCGATGCTCCACCGCTTTTGCCTTGATATCTGCCTTGTTCCAACAAGGTACTCTGAGTGCTTCATGGTATCCCGAAGTCGTTCGCGACGGTAGAACATTTCTCGCCCACCTCGACACGCTGAATAGCCTTCAACTTTGCAAAGTCAAGGGTCTTGCGCTTCTTGACGCTGGCCATAGCTACACAAGAAGTCAATTCGGAGTCTGCAGCGGCTTCGCACACCACGCATGCAAAAGAAAAATGTTGCACATGTTATGGTACATAGGCAACTCTACAACAGAAGCAAAGTGCTTGCGAGGCGATAGGCACCCGAGAGGGCAACGGCAAAAGGCATGAGCAAAACCTCCGAAGACAAAAAATGAAAGGCTCCTTCATTCCTGCTCTCGGAGCAGATGGGTACGCGGAGAAAGCATGAAAGAAGCGAAAAAAAAAAAAAAAAACTTCCCGCAAGTTATAGATTGTGCAGTCCGAGCCCTCTCGCCTTTCGGTTTTTATTTTTACTTAAGTTTCGAGTTATGATGAAAGCGTGGTGCTGCGCGAAAGTCGCTGGGCGAGCAAATGCCATGAAGCTGACTTGACCATGAGGAAGTGGCCATGAAGCTGACTTGAGCTGAAACGTTGGTCCTTGATGTATGTGTTTCGAAGAGCAGAGGCGGTAAGGGCCTCTAGTTTTTCAGACGGCAGCATGCATGAGGCACTGGCCCTAAAGTTTTGTCGTCCTCGCAATCGTATTCCTCCAAATCGCAGCTGCTGCGCACTTAATTCACAATGCCCTAGTCCTTGCATGGTTGCTCAGTGTCGGCATTATGATCGGCCGTAATTAAACAATCTCAACCAATGTCCCCACCCGCTTTACCAGGTCGGGGTCGACTATGCGCTGCCACAAATCGCTGCTGCATACCTGCCAAGTCTCCCGGATTGGCCGGGAGACTCTCGTATTTTGACCGCTTTTTCCGGTTGTAAGATTGTGATGAAAATCTCCCGGAAATCGAAATTTCTGTGCCTGATCTGGCTGCATTCACAAAAAAGCAGCTAAATCCGCTCGAGGCTTTTCCAACCTACCCCATTTCATTATAAATGAGTTTAAGAGGCGTTCATGTAAATGAACAGTAATCTCGGTGATGCGAAACCGTGGCAGATACGAATTCTTAAATTCTCCAGGCAACTTTTACTATGTTCATTGGGCTTCAATTCGAATGTTCCAAGCACATTTCCTAATCGTGGCGGGTGATATGAACTTTGGTACGCAAACCGTCGAATGAAGGCAGAGAGCAGCGTACTCGAAGCTTCAGAAGTACGCGTGCGACCGGCGCACTATGGTGCGTGTGATTGTCGTTGCCACAACCACCGAGGATGAAACCGCGGTCGCTCTTGACATGCTCATGTATGGCGACGACATAACTGCGAGAACCTCGAAGTGTGCGCTCAACCAGTCAAAGCAACGCTGCTTTCCGTTAACCCTGCAGACAAACCTGCTGGTGATGCTATCGTAGATGGCATAAAATGACTTAGTTTTGAAGGCGCGTGCGCAGCCAAGCGCATGGGGATTGTAAAATGAACTACGGTTTGCCGCAACTGCGGTCGTGGCGAGGCGATAGCGATCTACAAGCTCGGAGGGCACGCAGCGGGAGGTAAGCCAGTAAATACGTAAAAAAAAATTTAGAATGTTAGTTTTGCTGCAAGTGCAAAGCAATAAATGCAAGAACTTGGAATGTAATGCTGAGAACGGCAAGCAGATCGAAACGTGTAGCGCGCTGCTCACACACAAATGACGCATGACAACGATACTCGCAGCACGAAAGGTTACTAGCAGCATTTACCGCTCGACACTTAACACGCTGTTTGAACAAAAACCATGCATGATACATAATCACAGGTACAGATGAGTACAAACTAACAAGTGTTCCCATTCTTTTACCTGGCTGGGTATGAAAAGCGCTATTTTCGCAAAAGTGGCCTGTGCAATGACCGAAGTGACCTTTGTGGGCCTGGCAACTAACGCTTTCATTTCAGTGACAGCCGAAGGCACGCCATTCCCCCACCAAAGTATAAGCGCGCGCACAACGAAATACACGTGAGAGATAAGCACGCCTCGTGAAATGTAGAGGAGCTTGGCGCCGAGTGCAGGTGGCTTTTTTCTTGTAATGTGCGCACACACACACACACACACACACACACACACACACACACACACACACACACACACACACACACACACCCTGAAGGACAGCGGCGGTGGTGACTGCAAAAAACAGCTTTGACTGTCCATATAATTGCAGTCCCCATCAGAAGGGGCCAGACGCGTTTTGGCGTTCCTGTCGGAATCTAGCAGTGAGTGAAGCGTTCACCCGTGCTTTTATGGCAGCCAGCTGCGCCGTCCCGTCCGTTCATGTGTGTCCCAGGAAGACACACGCGAGCTGTTTATAGATTCTGCTAGTTGTGTTAATCTCACCTTAGTGAAAAACCTTACCCTCGTGTGTTTGGCCACTCCTAGCCGCTATAAGACCGCAACGCTGATGTTGGCGCTTGCAATTGAGACCCCCCCCCTCCCGCCCCCTTTTATTTTTCGTGCCAGCCTTTTTTGTTTGTTGTCGTTATTAATGCCCCCCCTCCCCACCATTGCAGAAATCTCCGGGATTCAGAATCCTTTAACTTGGCAAATATGCTGCTAGAGTGGTCCTGTTCAAAAGCTTCAGGCTCTATCAAGCTGCTATCTTTAGCAATGCACGCTCGCGCCCCTCGCCTTGTTCACCTGCTGGCAGCCAAGTCATTGGCAGGCCTGTGTGACGTGATCCGTCCTCCTGGTCAGATCATGCCACGCTCTCGCTTTGAAGTCGGAGCGGTTGGAAGCAATCTAAATCTGAGGCCGACGTCCTAAAAGAACAAGCCGAAAGTAGTCCGAGCGCTTGAATTCTACCACCCAAAGGTGCAAGCATTTTTCAGAGCGCTCCTAAACGCCCAACCGAATACACGAATAGAAATTCTGTGTTCAAGAGATCAAATTTTCAACTAGCAATGGTGTTCGTCCCTAGCAGTTGCCCTGAAACTGACTTGATTTTCTACAAAGCGTGCGTTTTGAAAGCTGCTCTAAAACAGCATTATTACTGCAATAGGATGGAAAGGTGGGCTAGTTGGTAATTCATGATGGTTCAGCGAACTGGGAGCGCGGGGGTAAACACAGACACAAGGCAAAGAAGAGGTACACAGCACGAGCGCTAGACTAACAAGCGCTCGGGCTGTGTGCCTCTTCTTTGCTTTGTGTCTGCGTTTACCCCCGCGATCCCAGTTCGCTGAACCATCAGCATTATTACTGCTCTGAAACTCTGAAGCCCGATTCCAACCCTGCATAAGTTTTCGCAAGGATAGAATAAACGGGAAATATTATTGCTTGATAGAACCTTTCATGCTAGCTTTCATTGCCATAGCTTCTGCTTGTGCTCGATCAGTAACCTGCTTTGCTTATGATGACCTTTCTCGTCAAAAGAACTCTTTGATGTATATGTTGCCGAAGGAACGCTTTCAGAGCACTTCCTTGCTTTTGTCGGCTGGTTCCTGGCCATGCTATACAAGCGCTGACAAATCAGGTGCATTGCACTTGTCACTCAAGTGTTCAGTGCTGTTTAGTCAGTTATACGCTACACGTCTTCTCAATCACTAACACCACAGTGCGTGCACGACTTAAACACTTAGTCATTACTGGTGGGATCTTGTACACAATAATGCAGTTTCTCTGAGAACAGTAACCTTTGTAGGATAATGCATTCACTTTCCGTGCTGCTCTAGGCTAAGGACTAGCGTAGTTATGATTGTACCACTTAATTTTTTTTTTTTCCCCCAAACTGTTGCTTGATTGCAGGGTTCAAAGGATAGATTGGCGGCAGGAACGCAAGCTCAACCACGAGACATTTGGCATCTCCGCGAACAACTGGATGAGGCGCAATGCATGGAGGGGTCGAGGGGGAGGTTTCTGGCGTGGAGGGCAGCGCGGTGGCCAGCGTGGCGGCCGTGGTGGAGGAAATCGAGGAGGCAGGCCACGCAACGGAGGCGTAAGTGCAATGTTGACTCGTCATACATTCGGCCTGACCTACATGGAGTAGCCTTCGAGTGAGCAAGCAGCCTAAACTTAGCTGTTTGCCACAGATCAAACTTCCGGGGCGAAGTTTTTGTGCCATTATACGGCAAGAGTTTTTTTTTTGTATGTTTTGTAGTGTCGATCCTTGCCACTCTGATTCAACATAATGACCCTTTTCACTAGTCTATTTTGAAATTGGGTGCTTGTAGTTTAAAATGCCACAGCACACACCTAGACATGTTTTTTATCAGCAGCTTTTCATACAAAAAATACACTGCACAACTCTTGCCAGTATTTTTCAGGTTTCTGCTCCTATCCTTCAGTTGACTGCGTATTTGTTTCCCTTCCAAAAGTGTGAACATCTAAATTAAAATCTCTGGAGGGTTTATTTTTATATAACAGATATTCTAAAGCAAATCTTGTGACTGCAGTACCCCCCTTGGAATATGATTGGACTGCTGCTTAACATTGTTCAGTAACCACTGAAGAGGTGGCACTACAAAATCTGCTCGCTCACTTTCAAATGCTCATCAGCTTCTTAGGCTGGGATTCTCGTAGGCACGCTCAAACCTCAATATAACGAATTCAGATATAACGAATTGTCAGTTATAACGAAGTGAAACTTCGTCATGGGTAGTGTTAAAAATAAATGTTCATAACGAAATATCAGATAGCTCTTTTCGTGGCAGATGCGACTTCATGAGGTTTGAGGGGAGACACTGGTCTTGAAGGCCCAAAAACTTTCCGAAAAGTCTATTTTTTTAAAGTATTTTTTTAATAATATATATACCGGGTGTTCAAAATTAAGCTTTATGATTTTTTTAAAATTAGGCGCTCGAAGGCACGTGAGAACCACTTGTGCAAATAAGTTAAGCGGCCAGGGGGACAGAAAGTTAGATGATAATTATCGCTGTCAGCAGCCCAATTAACTAAAATTTAATAATTAACTTTTTACTGGCTGCGGTAAGTTGGCATGTTTATATTGAAAAAATGTAGGCAGTGGTGTTTGTACACAGTTTCAGTTGGAAGATTTTTTCTAGCACGCCTGTGTTCCGAGATATCCGGCTCCAAAGTTTAATTGTCTTTCGCACGATTACGCATGCAAGAGGGTGAGGGTCCGCGCAAAGCTCCTCCCTAAAGTGACGCATCTGTTGCGTGTGGTGTTTAGTGTGTGTGAAGAGGGTGGAAGCGTAGGCATAGGTGATAGCAATTACCCTTGCCCTCTTCGGCCGTCGAAATCAAAAATCGAAGAACGCTTGCAACCAGTGTCGTAACACGCAACTGCAGAGCCTCTAACGATAGTGGCAGATACCATGCCGAGATAATGGTGCGAGCGGAGAATCTGGATGCCAGTGCGCGTGCGTAATAATCACTAGAGAAGCATGCGTGGTCGTTGCCTGGGCTACGCGAATAGCGTGACTGCTGATGTCCGAGTACTGTAACTTTTATTGAAACAAGAGCAACAACTCCACCAATAATAACTGAAAGTTTTATCCTTGCTAACGCATATTTCCTGCTGCTACATAAGCATATTTCGGTCATGCACAAATCTCATCGAAACTCTTCACCTCTCAAGACGTCAATGCCCCAAAAAGTGTTCAAAATGCCTGCCTTCGGCAGCAACGCAAAGCATGAACCGCTGTCGCGTCGACTCGATGACTCGGCGCAGTACTTCTGCAGGAATACTCGCACAGGCAGATGTTATCCTGTCCTTCATGTCATTAACATCGCTGGGCTCTGTTACGTAAACTCGATCTTTAACGTAGCCCCAAAGGAAAAAGTCGAGCGGAGAAAGGTCAGGTGATCTTGGTGGCCAAAACATCGCTCCTGCGCGCCCAATCCACTGTTGTGGAAAACGTCTGTCCAACCAGTTCTTCGCCCTGGTAGAAAAATGTGGTGGTGCTCCATCGTGCTGAAACCATACTTGGCGCAGGTCATTCAGGGAAAGACTGCAGACAAGATCATCAATGACAACACCTAATATTTCTTCTGTGTACATCTTTCCGTTCAAGTTGTCCTCAAAAAAGTGAGGTCCGATGATCCTGTCCCCGAGTATGCCGCACCACACATTCACACTCCAGCGAACTTGATGCTTGTGCTGCCTCAGCCAGTGTGGGTTTTCTTGTGCCCAATAATGGGCGTTGTGAAGATTAACACTTCCATTTCGGCAAAACCGAGCTTCATCAGTCCAAATTATTCTGTGCAAAAAGTCATTTTCTTGATCAGTTTTGATGAGGCCCCAATTGCAGAAGTCAACTCGCCTTTCAAAGTCCGCCTCATTTAGGTCCTGATGAAGGTAAACGTGATATGGATGGAACTTGTGCTTTCTTAAAACATTTGTGACTGTTCCGATGCTGCGACCGCACTGATCGGCAATCTGTCGCATGCTGAGCTCTGGCATCGAGGTTACGCACGCGACAACGTCGATTTCAAAGTCTTCATCGACGATTGCCTTCCTGGTCCGTCTCGGAAGGTGGACAGAGCCTGTTGTGCAGAAGCGTCGAAACAGGTTTGTGAAAGTGGGCCTTGTTGGAAGGGGACGGTGTGGGTGGCGAGACGCGTAAAGCTCCATTGCTAACGAAGCGTTGCCATTCATTTCAGCCATTGCAAGCACCACGTCTACTTTTACTTTGGTAGAATACCTCACGCCAGAAGCAGCCATATTAGCTCGAAAGGACTCCACGTGGATTTCCTTGGTAGACCTTCAATGCAGAGACGCTGTGCTCTAACCGGAGGCACCCTAGTGCAGGACGGTCCTGCTAACGCGTTCACAAGAAGATGTCTCAGTGTGATCTAAAGTCACGAAAAAACGTCGCGAAAAATGGTCTCCTGTTATCGCGTTCATCAGGATCATGCGTAAGGCTCATGGCGCACCGCGCTGTCACATTTTGATTTCGCCGGCCGAAGAGGGCAAGGGTAATTGCTATCACCTATGCCTACGCTTCCACCCTCTTCACACACTAAACACCACACGCAACAGATGCGTCACTTTAGGGAGGAGCTTTGCGCGGACCCTCACCCTCTTGCATGCGTAATCGTGCGAAAGACAATTAAACTTTGGAGCCGGATATCTCGGAACACAGGCGTGCTAGAAAAAATCTTCCAACTGAAACTGTGTACAAACACCACTGCCTACATTTTTTCAATATAAACATGCCAACTTACCGCAGCCAGTAAAAAGTTAATTATTAAATTTTAGTTAATTGGGCTGCTGACAGCGATAATTATCATCTAACTTTCTGTCCCCCTGGCCGCTTAACTTATTTGCACAAGTGGTTCTCACGTGCCTTCGAGCGCCTAATTTTAAAAAAATCATAAAGCTTAATTTTGAACACCCGGTATAGGGCTTTAAGGTGTTCCTGAATTGTTTCCATGTAATGTGTATTTGTCGAGTTATTCGGTCTCTTCCGTGACCATTATTCCTTGCGAAACTGCCTTGCAAAACTGTCGTAAAAGGGGGAGATGCGGCCTGTTTAAAAGCGATGTCCGTTTGCTGTGCTGCGTTGAACCATGAGCACAAACTGCGTTGAATGGCTTTTTTTTTTCTTTCACCCTGAATGTTTCGCAGAGATGCAGTCGTAAAAAGCTTACATGAAAGTGGGAATGATTCCTGTTTCATAGAAGGATGCCGCACATGTTCTGCTGACCACTGCGCAAGCACCGTCAAAACGCTGTATGCAGATTTGAACTATGGAAACCCTGGAAACATCTGGCATGCAATAAAAAGAAAGCGCTCGAAGAATGACTTCACTCCTGGTGGCTTTTAGCATCATTACTGCACTGATTTACACTATTACCTGTTGAATATACATGCTCACGGTGTTCCTAAACTTTTCTCGTTTTCTCAAAACATTTTTCATCTAGTTTGAGGTCATTGCCCACAGTATCTTCTCATCTAGTGGTTGTATTTTGATAATTGTTGCAGCATTTGAAACCTTATACAGTCCAGTCCGCATATAACTGCCCCACCTAAAACGAACAATATCCGTGCTACCGTGACAATATATTGTTTCAATGACGCAAAATCGCACTTATGAATATCGCCAAGCGCCGCCAATCTGTTACAGCGAACGGAGTCTGCGCTGTGCAGACTTCCCGGGAAACCACTTTCGACCACGGATGCATCGGCGAGGTGCCCATAGATTATTGTTGCATGCCGACCCTGCCACAGAGCCCCTCTAGTTGCCGCTCTCCCCAACCGCTTTTTGTTGCGCACCCTTCCGTCCTCTGCCCCTGCTACTCTGAGCACCCCGCATCGAGTGACGCGATCAGCGTTCTTGCCACCCATCTTTCGAAGACCGGTCTACCATCTCTCCAGTTTTTGATCGCTGGTAGTGGTATGTCATTGACGTTGCCGGCCTGAACTGGAGTGACCAGACCATTTGCCAAAATTGTCTGTGTCTTGTCTGATCCCACCCACTCTGATAATTTGTGTTCTTTTCGTGTTTAGGACCTGTTCTCGCTCACTTCGCACTCGGCTCAGCATGCCCTCCGCACGCGTGCGGAATCGTAAAAACGGCTGTTAATTTGCGCGCAACGAATCTCGAAATATTGAAGCCTGTAAGGTCTCGCAAACCCGCCGGCGAAACAGATTGTTTGACGACGGCCACCCTTTGAACAACGCCGCACGTGGCGATCAAGGCAGCCGTGCTTAAACCCCTGCGCCGGCATTGTACACGCGCGTTTTGCGTACCTTTCAAGCAAGCTGCCCGACCTGCCGCCTTCCCGCGTGTTTTGGTTTTCACGATCGCCTTCCCACCGTATTCTCCCCTCTTCATTCTGTCGCAACTCCTTGCCCTTCTCTTGCAAATCGGTAGGTGCTGAATCTTGCTCCCACAAGGACTGCAGAATATGGTGCCTTTTTTCCTTTCAACCACACCTCGCAAATCGGCTCTCCTCTCTTGACACAACTCCTTCACCAGTCTCCACTGCTCCACGACGCCAACCACGCAGACTCGGATTCGGTTTTGTTTTCCCACTAGCAACACTAGCAATGGGCCCACCAAAGCTGTACCACGCGTTCAGGTGTGTGTTGTGCGTGTGCGCGTCTTGCTCGCTCTCGGTGTGCGTGTGGTTAGGATGGCGGACTGGGGGCCTTGCACGCTTTTTTTGCCGCTCAACAAAACGTTGAAAGTGTGACCCCTTGGCTTGGGCATAATCCGCGCGTTAGGTGCCGCGTTGAGCAGCACGTGCTCGTAGCTCTTGTTCACCTGGCAGTCAACTTGCCGCTTCGGGCGTCCCGGTATTCAGCTGTGGAGATCGTGAATATTTCGTAGGCAGCGGTGACGGCTACATGCACGCGAAACTGTTTTGGCGAGGCAGACTTTGTCGACGGCGGGTCCGAAGCTTCCGAATAGGATCACTGCGGCGGTGATTTGTGACAGCGCATCGTCGACTCCGACCTGGGAGAGCGTGTGGGACATCTGTTACGATGGTTCAATTACGGCTGATGATGATGCCAACACTGCAAAACCGTGCACGGATTAAGGCGTGAATTAGGTACTGGCAAGAGCGATTGGAGGAATCTGATTGCGAGAATGACAAAACTTTAGAACCAGTGCCTCGTGCAGCTTATGCCACGGCCTCTGCAAAGAGCACGCTGCCACTTGAAATAAACTCTAGACTGCCGTTATCACTTCTGCTTTTTGAAACCTGTGCATCTTTTTGGGCAAAAAATTTTGTGTTTTCACTCGCAACTTATTTAAAAACTGTTTCATTTACTACGAACTTCGGGATACAGCGAACGGATGCAGAGTCGGGCTCAGGTTCGTTATAAGCGGGCTCGACTGTACATTGAGTGCCACAAGATCAAAACCTTGTAATAATTTTATTAAGAACAGTGATTTAATTAGTGATAAAGTTTACAAGTATATTTATCAGAAATCTGCAACTGTTGCTTAAGGCCGTAACTCTAAAACCACTGAAGGTAAAAATAAAATTCTAGTTTCCTTGCGCTCTGTTCTTTACAGAACACAACCATATCTAATTTGCAGCAATTTTTTGAGAAAGCTGTCTAAACAGTAGGCAGATTGCCAGTTTATGGAACAGTGAATATTTTAAACTCTGGAAGTGACAGCTGATGATTAATTGCATATTTGTTTTCAGCTGTGAGCACAAATTTTCAGCTGTAAATACTCGAAATTAAAAAATTTAGGGCCAGTGTCTCCTCTTAAAAGTAGTTAATGGAAAATGAGTGTACAGAAATTCCTTCAATTTACACAAGACCTGTACCACTCCACTTCAGTCTCTATAATTTACTAAAGTAGTGCCATGCGCGTGCGTGTAAGCTCCCCCTCCCCCCGTGCTTGGTAGTTTCTGTAGTGCAAGCGCCATCCTGCCTTTTCTCTGCCGTGCATTTTCTTTCGCTTCCACGACTACACCGACTTGCCCTCCCCTGTGTGCCGATAGAGGCTATGCCTGTGTCGGTGAACACGCGTTATACTCGCTAGGAGAAACGGCGATCGAACGACCGCGCCTGTCTACGATGTGCACGTGCTCGAGTAGTTCACTTATGCATTTCTGTAGCGATGCAACTTGCTATAATTCACTACCTAACTGCTGTTTAGGTTGAAATCTGGTTGTGGCCTGTGTCACAGCTATGGAGGGAGCAGGCGGCATAGCCTGGCATAGCACATGACATAGCGTATGCAGCCAACATAAAGCGAGCAGATGGTCCGAGGCGGCTCGGGCTGGCTTGGGACATTTAGATCACGTGCATGTGACGTAGCCGCCTACGAGCCGAGGTGTCCGCCGGCCGCCGGCGAGTGATCCGGGACTTTGGTGAACCTGTAAAGCTCAGTAGTATACTGCTAAATGCTATAGGGGGCTGCTGCAGCTGCCAAGAGAAGGCAAAAGCAAAGGAGTGCAGTTGGCACTTTTTAGGTACTTTAGTAATGTGTGTGGTGGCCGGCAGAGTTCACTAGTCTACAACAATCGTTCAGGTTCTTGGTGTTTCTGTTTCATCAGAAATTATCTTAACACCGCTATCAGCAGCTACTTTCAGTGAGAATCTCGCGCGAGTCACAGGCTTCAAATGCAGCTCCCTTTTGACCCTCTGCTTTAAAAAGGGTCACATAAGCCCGAGACAAAAATAGAACAAGGCAGAAGCTTAAAACTTGTTCAAACAACTTGAACTTCCGCTGCTTCATTGCACACAGTCATGCCGAGCGCTGCTTCAATCGCCGCATTTCCCGCGCACTCGGTAGTCCAATGTAAGTCGTAACAATGCTGTTTCAAATGGCACTAGAGCACTGTCCAACGTTCTGATAGCTTCAGTTTGCCCAAGGGGAATCGGATGGTTTTTGTAGAACGTGCCACACAGCACGCGACGGGTACTTTCGGCCTTGCTCCCTCAACAACATTCGGCCGCATGCACTAATGTCTAGGCGTACGTTTTTCTCTTGCACTTCACGCGCAGTTTTAACACCAGAATATCTGTGCATGCTAGCATAAAACAGTGTGGCAGTCGAACACATGCAAAAGCCAAGGAATATGCCAATTGTAACACACACCGGTAGAGAGGCAGCGGAGAGCAAGAAAAAAATATGCAAAACACAATGGCCACGAGCGAGTGCTCTGGCCAATGAGCATTTGGAAACTTTTCCTTTCGGAAAAGGGACGATAGTAAGTGTTCTGTCAAAGCAGCCTGTGCGGTTGGTTCAGGTGGCAAGTTGACTCCTATGGTATCTAGCAGTACTGCTCTTTTAGCCATTTTTGTACAAGACCAGTGTCCCCCCCCCCCCCCCCCCCCCCTTATAGCAATGGCTCGTATAAAGCCAACGTGTGGTCAACTAGGTGGCTTGTCAGAGGCCTGATCAGGGTGGTTTAGGGGTACCAACTTCTGTTTTGTGCAAATAGCAGAGTGTCTGAATTCACAAGCAGAGCTTAATTTGTGATGAGATCCCAAGTGGCAAAACAACCTTGACAATGCACAATGTTCCAAAGGTATCTAGTGTCGCAATGTGGGAAAGTGAAGTCGAACAGCAGCACTCATTGAAAGTCGCATGCAGTTTCGTAAAACCGCTCCCCTTGCTGTTTGGGAGGAGTAACCAAAAGGCAGAGGTCAATCTTAAGAGGAGACACCGGTCTTTAAAATGTTTAATTTTGAGTATTTAGAGCTGAAAATTTTGTGGTATGCATTTCTCACAGCTGAAAACAAATTGGTTTTCAGCCATCACTTCCAGATTTTAAAATATTGACTGTTCCATAAACTTATTCTGCCCGCTGTAAAGAACAGATGCAAGGACAGCATAATTTTATTTTTAGCTTCATTGGTTCAAGAGTTATGACCTTAACAAATACTAGTCGGATATCTGACATTGCTGCTTAATATCGCCATTTAAATCGCTGTTGTTAATGGAATTATGTTTTCGTCTCGTTGCACTCATCAATGTATAAGCTTTTAAATGCTGCAAAAATTGTCAATATCCCACCACTAGCTCACTCAAAAGATACTGTGGGCAATGGCCTCGAACTTGATGGAAATTGTCCCTAAACTTTTTCTTGTTTTCTCAAAACATGGTGAGCATGTAAATTGAACACGTAATGGTGTGAATCGGTGCAGTAATGATGCTATAGGTCACCACGAGTCTAGTCATTCTTTGAGGGCTTTCTTTTCATTGCATGCCAGATGGTTCCATAGTTCAAATCAGCATACAGAGTTTTGACTGTGCTTGTGCAGTCGTTACTAGCGTGCGTGGCTGCCTACTATGAAACGGGAATCGTCCCATTTTCACGTACTCTTTGTCTTTGCAGCTTAGTGAAACATTCAGGGTGAAAAAAAAAAAAAGCCATTGAACGCTGTTTGTCCGGGATCAACGTGCTCGCGGTTCACGCGACACAGCAAACGAACGAGCGGCGCGTGCATCTCCCCCCTGCTTTCGGCAAGCTCCGTAGAAATTTCGGTTCCCCGCACTCGTCGCACGTCGGCAAAAGTTTGGGGCAATGCCATATTCCCAATATTTCTCTCAAATGCTGCCGGCCCGCCACACACTCCCCACTTCATACACTGAAGCAGCTTATGACGGTGAACGGCGTTCCAGTAGTCGCCCTCGCTTCAGTCTTAAAAAAAAAAAAAAAAAAAAGACCGCTTGAGTCGTGGGGCTGACAGCGAGGCAAGGGCCACTTTTTCAGCCACTGAAACGAGGGGGGTGCTCGTGTGCAGAACTCCCATGTTATCATTGGCCTGGCTTCTGCTATCGCAGCAGATCACAGCAGCCACGTTCGTGATAGCGTTGGCACAGTCTGCTCTAATCCATGTTCTCTGCAGCAGTGTTCTGCTTATAAGACTCTGCATGCTCTCGGACGCGGTTTTTGCTTCTTTTCAAACGCATGAGCAGTATGAGCACTATGAAACTTTCGATGAACGCCTGCCACCACACCGATTGCACAGCCGTCCCTTAGGCCTCGTCACAAAATGGTGGATTGCATACCGCTGTAGCACAGGAATCCCTTGTCATCCAATAGGAAACCGGGAACTACCCCACGTGATAGAAACGCACCAATGGTGCGAGAGAATTTCTTTTTATTCGCGATGGCTGCGTTGATGCTAGACGAAAAGCGTTCTGCTAGGAACAGACAAGAATACGGCTTTCAAACAAGACCAAACTGGTCGTGCTACTTGGCGTGGTTCTCGGGCACTGCGGCGTCCAGTAGGACCATTTTAGAGGTGGTTTCATGAGGGGAAACTGGTTACGGAATTGACTTCGAAAAATTTCCAAAAAATCTAATATTTGAATTATTTCTTTAATTCGGTCTCGGTCTTCAAGACCCGTGCTCCCCTTCAGGCGATTTCTCAACTTTTCCTTCAATTTAAAGAAACGAAGCCTGAGCCCATGGCGGTTTTAGAGAAAAAAAACATTAGTCTTAATTTTTGCTGGCTGACTCGCGGGTGGAAAACGTGAGGTTGGGTAGTTAGTAGGGTGAGCTGTCTCACTTGTTGATTTCGAAATGAGTGGTTATAATTTAGACTTCGTAAACTCTCACTGCAATGACCAGAGAAACTCTTCTCTACTACGAATTTTCTCAATCGTATTGTGGTTTTCTGACCTAAAACCCAAGATGTTATTATACAGTCTAACCCCGCTACAACGAACGCTCAATGAAATTTCCGCCAAGATTTTTTTTTTCCCAGTTAGCAGTCCATAGGAGTCCATGCATAAACATTGTTGCCACAACGAACACTTTTTTTTTTTTTTTTTCTGCAGTCCCGCTTCAATGAAATTTCACGATGCAATTCCAGGTTCAGATGATCATTGCTATACAGGAAACCCAATCTTTCACATTTCGATGCATTTTCAGGACCTGAAAATGCGTGGACAGTCTAAAACGCGCATTGGCACCACCAGGAACCGCCGCTGTTCAAGGATGGGCGCTGCCATTGCTCAATAGTAATGGCAATGCGACTGCCCTGCCAGGCCCTGCTTTCGCCACTGGCTTGCTTTCGAGCCACAGACGATCCAAAGCTGAAGCTCGGGCGCTCAGTTTATGGTTTCTTTCGCGCAGCTGCTGGGTGAAAATGCAAAGCGTTGCCTTTTCAGATTCCAATGCTTATTATTTTATTCGAGCTTGGCCAGTGTGGTACCTAATCATAGCAGCTGTTCATCTGTATTATCAACCGAAACTGCCAGCAGGGAGTGATGGATGATAAGAATGGCATAGCATAATGCAAAAGTCTCCTCTCCACGATACCCTGCCTCCATCTCGGCATTGTCGGATGCATTGACACCTTAACACCAGCAGCTGTCCGCCGTCAAAGTAACTGTTTGGTACGTTCACGAAAGCGATTGTTGGCGTTGCTTCAGCGTGGTTTTCACCATGGCCTCGCTATGCACGACTGTGAATCTTGTTATGACTCTGCTGGAAAAGAATAGGAAGCAGCAGGCACTTTTTTTAATTTTAAGAATAAACTTTTTGTTTTGCTAGCTCAGATCAGCTATATTTTCTAGATTTCACTGCAATGAAATTCTTGCTTTAACCAAATATTTTCTGTGCCCCGTACGTTTCGCTGTAGCGGGGTTGGACTGTAGCAATTGCATTTCCATGTCCCCTAGACATGTGGTCACAGGTTCCAGGTGTGTGCCCAGCCACTGTAGGCTATACCAGTGTAACATGAAGTTATCATGCTATGGCTTCGACTCGCAGACATCTTGGGCTGTGCAGTCCATTTAGTGTGGAATGCACTTTCGAGTTGATGCTTACAGCACCTTATGCTCATTTTCAGGTTCCACGGGATGGTTGGTCGTCGGTTCCTCGGGCAGATACAAGCAGCAGTGTGGAGCCCACATGGCCATAGTCTGCGTTGTTCTCCCACTGCTTTGCACAGAGACCACTGTATATACCCAGCCATGGGGGCTGGAAGCAGAGCATCACTTGAGACATGGGATGTAGGGGCATTTTTTGGCAGAGGCATCTATCTGTTCATTGAAAGAAGCAAAAGGTGGCTTCACACCTTTTAGTGCACTATGGGATTTGTGCAGGGTACCTGAAGTTTTCTTTAGTAGTAAGAGTACCATCTGCTTCACTGTGTGCACTTTTTTTTTTTTCGTTACAACAAAATTTACGCTGAGACCTGAAGTCTTTCACCCCTAAATTGCCTTTCTGTTCATATGTGCAGCCTAACATAGCCCATGCATTACTTTGTAATATTAAACATTCTCCTGTGTCTCTGCAAGCAACGCACAACCGAATCTTATTTATTTTGTACTGTTCAAAAGACTCTGTCGAGAAACAAGCTGCCTTGACTTTCTTTATGGCCATATTTTCAAGTTTATTAGTCCCTCCCCCTTCTTGCCTTTGACCCCTTCATTGAAATCTGAGGAGGGTGATATGGTCCAGAAAAATAAAATCTTCAATTCGTATACCTGTTTGTTATTTCTCCAGTGCCAAATTTTGGCGCCACTTGCTCTGTGGGCTTTGAAAACATTGCAGGCTTTCCAGTTTATTCGCATAAACTTCGGCATGTTTCTCCATGTCCAGTTATTATACCCAGTCTGCGCGAGACTTTACATATTTACTGTTCGTGTTACAATTTTATCGATGCATTTTGTGCATGCGTATACCACGTCTACCTGGAAGCCTATAGTGGCGAGAACAGTCGGGATGTCCACCAAGCTGGGAAAGACATGTTGAGGGGGGGGGGGGGGAATAGGCATTTCTGAAAAAACAACCAAGGGCATAGAAGTAATGGTGGAATGTACAGCAGTCGCGAAAATTACAATTGCCAATGATCAACGCTTAAAACCTACAAACTAAACTGTGGTTGCAGCTGTTAAGCAAGTCTTCTGTAGGTCGTACAGTACCTTCGCAGCACATTACTTGTGCTCAATAGTTTGTGCATATGTGTTGGCCACGATTGGGCTCTACTTGAAGGCCTGATGGTTAGTGTAGAAGTACCACCAGCAGTGGCTTGCCGGGTTATGTCGAGCTTTGCAATTGCATCGCCACTGAATGAGATATACTTGCGTAAACACCGGACCACAATGTTAAAAGTGTTTTAGGTGGACTGATGACTCCTCCGGAAGCGAAGCACTTCTGTCCTAGTTTTGTGGAGAAGGTCGGAGATGGCGCCGCAATAACCGTGGCCCGGGCGCAGGTTGC
Organism: Rhipicephalus microplus; assembly: GCF_043290135.1. Taxonomy (NCBI): domain Eukaryota; kingdom Metazoa; phylum Arthropoda; class Arachnida; order Ixodida; family Ixodidae; genus Rhipicephalus; species Rhipicephalus microplus. The sequence goes on along the minus strand of NC_134710.1, from coordinate 110,948,303 downwards.
TTCAGGGCTTGGGAAGCAACTGGGGGGGGGGGGGGTGCCTTTGTTGAAGAGTTCAAAAGTAAATTATTAAAAGTTGCGAACGATTACTACGTTGTGACAATACAGCGCAGATAGCTGTGGAAAGAGTTCAATTAACCAGATTGAAGGTTTGCGATAGGAGCATATGTTTTGACATTCACAAACATCAGATTGTGTATTTAAACGTGACGGTAAAGTCCCGTGTAGTTACGACAAAAGTTAATACTTTGTTGAAGTAATGTTTACATAGTAGTTGTACAAAAATGGCTTGGCTTGTTATGAAGTCTTGCAGTAGAAGGCGTAATTTTTGTTTGTCGGGGCGGTCTCGTTATGAAGACCACCTAGAGTGCTGTGCGATGAGAAGCGTGTACAAAAGTCGACAGACGAAACACCATTTTGCAATGTCTGTGCACGTTAAAGAACACCACATCGTCAAAAATTCCAGAGCCTTTTACTACGGCGTGCTTCATTCATATCTTGGTTTCGGAGCATAAAACTGCAGATATTTTCATTGTTAACAAACTGCAATATTTTCATTGTTCTCACTCCGGGAGAGAACAACACATGTTGAGATTTTTCAATGCAAAGGAGCAACTCTTCATATCGCTGTAATAAAATGTGCCGTTTTTTAGTTAGAGATGCATCCATATATAAACGGCCACAAACAGAATAGGACAGTACTTCAACTCGGAAAGAAAGTAGTATTGGAAGACACGTGTAAAAAACGAAAGCTATGCATTTTGACTTTGGTGTTGCAACTTACTGGACTGCTTTCGAAAGGTTGCGCAACTTTTGAGACTTGTTGGCCTCGTTCTTTTTCATTTGGTTGAAATGTTGGAGCATATGCACTTCTACATTTTCGCTCGGCTTCTTTCAGAAGACCAAATAGCACGGAATTGGAGTGCGTAAGTCCTCCTCTTGTTTTCAAAACTACAAGAGCTGGTTCAGCTCTTGACATATCAGCTGTCCCAGTCAGTTCAAGCTAGCACTTGGAACAATTTGTATTTTTCAGATTTCGACAAAGAAACCCACATAGTTAATTATGCAGTCGGTAGTGCTGTCTGATGCAGGCAGCGAGTTAAATACATCGTCGGACATAATCTAATTCTGCACCAACCCGTCAAGCCTGTTCTTAAGCTCATCCAAGCGGGATTGGCTGGGCCTTCCTTGAAAGCATGTTAAATCGCGCAAGCTAAGGAGTCTTGGTTCTTCACTGGGAAGTAACTGGAAATTCCCGTACGCGTATTTGGCCCCGCATCGCACGAAAGAGGAAAAAGTAAGTACGAGGAGGACGCAAGCGTCAGGATTGCTCGCGTGCTATTGGGTCCTCCCTGTGGGTGACGTGCACGCCTGTAGGTGACGCACGCATGAGCCCGCGATGGAATGTGCGGAGTTTTCTTGGCTGTTCCATCGTGCGGAAGCACCCACAACCTGCCGCCACTCTGCCTTTCTGCGTCCCCTTTTCCCTCTCCCTGTAAGCTGAACCGTGCTACCCATTCAATCAACCACTACCTCATACGCGTCACTTCTGGCGTGGTCGACGCTCATGTGTGAATTAAAGTTCGAAATTACCATCTAACTTCAGAAGAATGGTAAGTTGGGCTAGTTGGTACTGATCCATAAGGTATGTAACTGCGCAAAAAACTAACGGAAACAAGAAGGAGAGAAAAAGGACAGACAAGCGCAGATGACGGAAACAAGAAGGAGAGAAAAAGGACAGACAAGCGCAGCTGACGGAAACAAGAAGGAGAGAAAAAGGACAGACAAGCGCAGTTACCATCTAACGCTCGGCCATGTGCATCGCGCTTCTGTCACACACCATACCAGTTCCAACTGCTTTTGCAGAAACGCGATTCCGACTGTCGTAGCAGATGCTCGCGTCAGAATTAGACGCCAGCACATCAGATGTAAAGCATGTTTCGGTCGACGACGGGGTTCCGAATGACGGCAGTCACGCGCACATTTACGTGCGGAAAAGACGCCAGTTTGGCCGGCCCATTTGACGTGAAGTACCTCCTCGTTCACCTCAGACGGATGCGCACCAGTGGCTCGCCAGCTAAAGCAAGGCAACTAATACGACCATCCACGTCGTATTAGTTGCCTTGGTGGATCGTCGTATTAGTTGCCTTGCTGCTGTCTGTGCTGAAGGTGTCGTGGAGGCACTTCACGTAGACAGTCGGAACCTCTTAGCTCATTGAAACCATTAGTTGATAGCAGCGCGGTGTCGTCTCTTCCTCTGTCCTTGTCTATATTTTTGCGCTGTTTTTACACCCAAAGCATGAACCACCAACTAGCCCAACTTTCGCTATTATTGAAACCATCACCGTGCTATCGCCATCTTATCCAAACTCACTCGCTCGCGCCCTCGCCGCACGGTAGCGATCCATCTAGGGCACTGAAGGGGCGAGGCTGCTTCCGCACGATGGAACAGCCGTAAACACTTCTCTGTGTTTCCGTGACTCTGCTATGACATGACGATAGTTATAGTGCGAGAACAAAACGACGACACGGAGACAAGAAGGACACGAAAGACACGAGCGTCATGCCATACCAACTAGCCCAAGCTTCCACACTTCTGCTATGACGACAGTGACTGTCAGCGTGTCTTCGAGAGATCGGCGGCTGAGTGAAAATTCGCCTCATGTCTTTGCTTCAAACTACCACGAAGCAGGCAATCTTGGGAGAGTTAACAATGCCCTCTCCGAGGCTTCCGCGGTGTCTGAATAGGCAGCTCGAGCACCCAACAGAAGTCTTTTCTTCGCTCCCCTATTGCGTATCCCCAACCCCGTCCCTGGTTACCACGGATTATGGCGGGGGCTGAGAGGAGCGGGGAGCATGGCTGAAAATGAGGTGCAAGTTCAGTCGGTGTTGCTGCGTCACGAGCGTGCGCGTCACCAGCCAACATCCTCTAGCTAGTCTAGAGGGTGTTGCACCAGCACGTCACCTCCAGAGGCGAACCAATTGCGCGCGAGCAACGCTGGCGCTGGTGTTCTCCTCACACTCTTTCTTTTCTCTCTTTCGTGCGATGCGGGACCAGCAATTCCAAATACGCTTCCTGTACTTGGGTGGCTTTATGAGACTGTAAATGGATAGCATGCTGAATAATTGCAAGAACGTCGGCAAGCAGGGATGTTCATTTTGGCCTTCAGCTTGGCGTACGATACCAAAAAACTTCTCCGAAACATCTTTAAAAAGTATTCTTACAGCTGAATTGTCGACAGAATCGTCACTCGCAAGCCCTAAGCAGTGGTTCCTGAAAAAAAATATACCGTGAGGATCAATTCGTCCTGCGTTCAGTTCTTTCTCTCAATTATTTAGTCATTGTGAAAAGAAATTTAGCACTTTAAAATCCTTTCCGCCTAATCTTAGACCTTCCTTAGGGTGTCTACTATTCAAGGCATAAAAATGTTGTTCGTTCGCACTGTGAAATGACTTTTTTCGTGCATGTGTTGTAGCCAGATTTGCACTCGGGCGCAATACACTTCTTTCCCAATTCACGGCTTCCTCACACGAACAGCATCAACTCTCATCGCGCACTTGCAAAAAAAAACCAAAACAAGAGTACAACGTGCCGTTGTCAGATAGGAAGTAGACGCGGCGCCCGGAGGCGCTTTCTCTCAGAGTCTCACGTAACTGATCAACCTATCATCATCCATACGTCTGTCCCGGCATGTCCTCCCTCCCAGGGTCGTGTGAGGGGGAAGCTTTGTTTCGGGCAGATGGCCATACCCTGGCAAGGGGGCCGCCGCTTGGCGTCAGACGCGGCCTACCTCCCGGCGCAAAAGCCAGGGCCTAACATAGGGGCTACCCTTCGGTGCGGAAACGTCGATGACAACACGCAAAGCGGACGTACCTTGACAAGGTGGGCTATCGCAGCGCGTGGGGCGCACTGCGATAGCCCACCTTGACGGCCCGTCTCCTGACCGTTAGGACCTAGTGAGACACAATCCGTCCTTTGGGGACTACTGGACTACTGTTTGGTGCAGAAGCGAATGCCGCTGCATGCAAACCCAACGTACCCTGGTAAACCAGCATGACCAAAAGCCGGCTTAGCCCTTCTCGAAGAAGGGGCCAACACGGACCTTGCGGATAAAGCCCGACAAGGCGACAAGATTACCGTAGCGAATGCAAAAACCAGGCGAACATGCTAAACTCGGGGGTGACCGGCTCGCTAGGCCGAATCGTGGAACTCTAAAGAACGCCATCATTAAAAAATTGATGGTTATCTGCCCTCCTGATTCACTGAAAATTAATGCTGGACGGTGGCACATTTCGTAAAACTCCTTTGCACCTACGCGCTGCCACTATCTCTGGAGAACGAACCAGACCTCCTTCCGTACTTTTGCAAGTACTTCGTGAAGCCCGGGTCGTCTCCCATCAAAGAGGGTACGGCACCGTGCCACCCAGACTTGGTAGGAGCACTCAATGAGCAGAAGCACGTGCTGCTTAACCGCCCGTCCCGACAGGGGATGCAGAGACCGAACGGTGTCGAAAGGAACACCGGGGTGACCAAACAAGCTAGCTAGCTATCCTTCGATGTAGGGCGGCTGGTAGTGCAGAGTGAGAGAAAATGTGAACCAGGTCCTCCCTACTGCCGCAAAAGGTGCACATTCCTGGTGTAGGATTTTTGTGAGGGGCCTGAACTTTAAGGGCAGGCGCCTTCTGGCCAGGCGGTACATGAATGTAGCACGCTTGGCGTCCAAGAAACTGGCAGTTCTGAACCGCCAGTTAGGACTATGGTGGGACAGGTCAAACTCTTTACAGCGTGCAGGTAACTCTGGAGTGAGTCTATCGACTAGCTCATAGAGTTCGATCGAAGCTAAATCTATCTCGGGGTCGACCTCTTGGAGACGGGCCAATGTTGAAGCGGCCATTGCATAGAAGGCACAATGTGTTCCCGCCCGAGCCACCGAATTCAAAAATGCCCCAGGCGAGAACAGCCTCAGCCGCGTGCTCAGGAAATACGGCGCAAAGCTTTGAGTAAGGAACACATCTGAATTGAGAGCTACCCGTGTCGATCTAGCGTGCAACGCCGTGGTCACAACGCACATGTCGAGAATACCGAGTCCTCCTTCGTCCCTGCGCAACTTGAGCACGAGGCGCGGCAAGCACGCAGATGCGCGACTCCAAAGAAAACCGAAAAGTTTCTTTTCCATGAGAATCCTGGTATGGGGCTTGACCGGTATAACTGAACCTACATACGTGAGAAAACTAAACAAGAGTGAACGAATTACCGTGACACTAGCTGCCCAACGTGACGACAACTGCTTTGTCTGAACAACACCATGGTCCGAGTGGCAACGGCGCCCGCTCGCCATTGCCACGGTAGGGTGGCTACCCCCTACCCACGGCTGTGAGCCACGTGGCTGCTCCTGCCATCTGGCGGCGCGGCGGAGCGGAGGACCCTAAGTTGAGCGCAGCGAGCGCGAGGTGGTGGCGCTCCGTCGTTCCACGTATACTTCTAACACCGTGGACCGAACACTCCTATAGGGTCCTGCGACTGAGCTACTGGGCTCCTTTGAGCGCCATGAGTGGCTGCTCCGACCCGATGATGTCTTCAGCCTAAACAAAATTTTTCTTTCCGATGCTGGGATTTAGACCCGTACCCTTATGCTCCGAAAGCGAATGTCTTTACCACTAGGCTACACACCCATGCTTCCAGAAACGGAATAGTACAATTATGATGTTCAGTATATTTAAACCAGACCAATATATGCGTACCCTTTGTGCAAAACAAATGCAGAAAAGAAACACTTACTAGTCGGACTTTACTGATTTTTGTGGTAACACATTAAATGTCCTTGGTTGGACACTATGCACAGCCGATATGGAGAATTGTACAAACCAAATTTTTTATTTAAAAAAAATTTAATGCCAAATGTAGGTCTTCCTTGGCCTCCTCAGGTGGCTATTACATGTGTTGATTAATTAGTAGAAGCGAGCATTGGTACGCCATCTAGCAGTTGGTCAGACCCTTCCTTGCTCGGCCGCAAAAAGGCTCGAGTGGTCACACTTTACGAAAGTATATTTCTCTATGATGCAATGGCAAATTCCCTCAGCTACACACTTGCCACTGGTAGCTGGCGTTTCAAAGATAGTGCGGGGGCAACTACAGTGAAAAGTGAAATCTTGTGAGTTTCTCGAGATAGTGTTTTAAAACACTTAAGCATTGCATCCTTAGAATATGTAAACGAATTGGAACGCGCTGGCATCGGCGAATAATCTACGGAATCGAAGTTGTTGCCACCTGACAGATCCCTCTGTGCTTCCACATATGTTGGCGCTTTATACGCACTCCCAACTTTCAATACAAGAGTCGATCGGATGACCGGTTGTGTGCCCAAAGCGTTAGAGCCTCGAGTAGCGAAATGCGACCGTGTATGCTACAGGTTACACTGTAGTGTACAGCTATTGGCCGCTGGATTGAATTGATTGATTGATATGGATGTAACCTTTAGATCGGGCGGTGGCTAACGCTACCTAGCCGTCATATTTAGGGAACGAAAACTAGGTCAGTCAAGAACTTTAATATATGGTCCTGAGGAGTTTAAGCCACCAGGGTGCCCACGTGGGACATCCTAGCAGCCGCTACCGTAGGCGACGCCCGAGTCGGGGCGGGAACGTGGTGGCGTTCCGCCAGTTCTTGGGCCCTCTGGATTGCCTTAAGTTGGTTTCGGAGATTGGGGCTCCTGAGTGCCTCCTCCCAGTCGGACTCACTGGTGAGAGGTCCCTGAGGTAACGCGGGACATTGCCAGAGCATGTGCGCGAGTGAACAGTACACTTCTGTGCAATCTGGGCACTGTGAATTTATGTCTGAGTTATAATGGCTGAGTCGGCCCCGTGATGGGTACGATCTCGTTTGTAACATTCTAAAGGCTACTTCTTGCGCGCGTTCTAGTTTTGAATGGGGTAAAGGGTATCGGCTTCTGTTGTGTCGGTAGTGGGAGGTAATTTCATGGAAGGTGAGTAGTGGGTCATTAAACTGCACGTCTGGGCCCAGCTCTTCGGTGGCTGATTGATCGTCACGGCGGGTCAGTTCTCGTGCTCGATCATGAGCCATTTCGTTGAGGTTGGGTTGTTGTGGGTGAACGTCTTTGCCCATGTGGGCAGGGAACCAAGAGAGGTAGTGCGAGCCCGTATATTTCCGTGTTTGTAAAATGCGGGCTGCTTCTGGAGCGATGTTGCCGGTTTCGTAAGCCCGAATGGCGGCGCGAGAGTCTGTGAAGACATTAGTGAGTGAGGGGTCGGTCATCGCTAAAGCTATAGCAACTTGTTCGGCTATGGCGCTTGTTGATAGCCTAACCGAGGCGGCTGAGCGTAGGGCTCCGTCGCCATCTACTACCGCGAGTGCGAAAGAGGAGGAGTTACCGTATTGCGCTGCGTCGACGAATGCGGTAGAGTTGCGATTCGCGGCGGTACGGTTTAGGATCGCGCGAGCGCGGGACAGCCGTCTGCCTTCGTTGTGTTGTGGGTGGACATTTCGCGGAAATGGGGTTACCATGTAAGTAGCTCGGACAACTCTGGGGAGGGTTACTGCGCGTTCAAGGCAGGGGTGTGGGGACATGCCGGCCTCGCTTAGAAGTCGGCGGCCTGCCTTGGAGGAGGAGAGGCGGATCACTTGGGCCGTGGTCTGGGCCTCGATCACTTCATCGATGCCGTTGTGCATGCCTAGTTGGTCGAGACGGGAAGTGCTCGTGTTTTGAGGCAAACCAAGGACTTGTTTAATGCTTTTGCGCATGAGTGTGTTTAGTTTCGTCTTTTCTACCTTCGTCCAGTTGTGGGCAGAGGCGACGTAATTGATGTGACTCATTAGGAACGCGTGGTATATGCGCAGAAGGTTGGCCTCTCCAAGGCCTCGTCTACGACCCGAGACTCGCTGAATGAGTCGGAGCATGTTCTCTGTTTTTGCTGTGATATGTTTAATTGTTCTTGCATGACAGCCAGTGGCCTCGACGAGGAGGCCGAGAATGCGTATGGAGTCCACTCGGGGTATTCGCTGCCCATCTTTGGCGTGTAGCGCTATGGGTAGATCACCTAAGGGTGTTAAGTTACGAACGCCTTGGCGAGATTGCCGGTACAGTAGCAACTCTGATTTTGTGGGCGACAAACGAAGTCCAGTGTTTTTTAAGTAGGCTTCTGTGGTATCGAGAGCAGTTTGAAGGGCTTGCTCCAACTCCGCCAATGAGCCTCCTGGGCACCAGATGGTGATGTCATCTGCGTATATAGCATGGTTTATGTTTGGGATGTCGCGGAGTTTGTCAGATAGTCCCTTCATTACTATGTTAAAAAGGAGTGGAGAAATGACTGCCCCTTGTGGTGTCCCGTTGGAACCTAATGTGTAAGTATCGGATGTAAGTTGCGATAAATGCAGCTGAGCTGTTCGATTTTGCAGAAAAGAACGAATGTACGCCTGGAATCTTTTACCGAGACCAAGGCTGGCAATGGAATCCAGTATAAAGCGGTGTGAGACGCTGTCGAATGCTTTAGTGAGGTCTAGGGCGAGAATGCCACGAACATCTCTCGTTTTTGAGTCGAAGATCTGTTTCTTTAGTAATAGCATGACGTCTTGTGTTGAAAGGTGCGGACGGAACCCGACCATGTTGAACGGAAAGAGTTCGTGATCCTCTATGTAGCGCGATACACGATTTAGGATGACATGTTCAGCTGCTTTTCCTATGCATGAGGTTAGGGAAATCGGGCGTAGATTGTCGAAGTTGAGTGGTTTACCTGGCTTTGAGAGAAGGATTACCGTGGCCGTGCGCCATTGTTCAGGTACCTGGCCAGTTTCCCACATGTAATTAATGTCTTTTGTGAGTAGTGTGATGGCTTGGTCGTCTAAATTTCGCAACAGGCGGTTGGTTACCTTGTCAGGACCGGGGGCTGATCTGCTGTTGAGGTTGTGTAATGCCTCCCGAATTTCTGACTCCGTGTAGGGTTCGTCGAGTTCGGGTATCGTTTCGCATTCTATTTCTGGGTAGTCGGTGGGTTGTGCTGTGTTTAAGGGGAGGTGACGTTTGGAGATTTCTTCAAGAAAGGATGAGTTTGTTCCTCCCATCTTTTTGTGCGAGTGTAGGAGCCGGTCTATGGCATGACTCTGGTTGTTTTTTGTTTCGCAGTCGTCCAGCATGTATTTTAGGAGGTTCCATTTACCCCCAGTTCGCATGCGGCCGTCGACCGCCGAGCAGAGTTCATGCCATTGGAGTCGTGTGAGCTCCGTGCAATATTTGGCAATGTCTTGGTTCAGTATTGATAGACGTTTTCGTAAGCGTCTGTTTAGTCGTTGTGTTTTCCAGCGCGCGAGTATTGACGCTTTTGCCTCGAGCAAATGTGCGAGGTGTGGGTCCATTCTCGGGACCTCGAGTTCTGTTTGTATTGTTTTCGTTGTTTTGGCTATGTCTTCCTGAAGTGAGGTGAGTAGTTCGATGAATGTGTTGTATTCCTTTGTGTTGTTTTTGCGGAGGGTGCGGAAGGCATCCCAGTCCGTCAGCGTGAATGTACGGGGTGGGGCTGATGCGTTGGGTAGTTCGGTTCGTATGATGAAGTGATCGCTGCCCAGATTTTCCTGCGTATTGGTCCAGGTGTGGCCTGTGACGTTACGGGTAAATACCAAGTCCGGCGTAGTGTCGCGTTGTACCGATGTTCCAAGTCTCGTAGGGAATCGGTGATCTGTGATGAGTGTGAGGGACAAGTCGTCAATTGCTCGCGTGAGGTTAGTGCCTTTAGCCGTTGCCTGGGGGTAACCCCATGACGGGTGGGGGGCATTGAAGTCGCCTGCTATAACAAGCGGAGAGTTTCGCGCAAGCGTTGTGGCTTTAGTTAAGAGCGCGTGGAAGGACTGTCTGTAGTCTGACGGGGAGCTGTAAACGTTAAGGATAAAAACGCTTTGTTTTAAAAAACGGTTTGGTACGAGTTCGACGAGTATCGCTTCCAGGCGGCTGCGGGTGGGTAATACCTCATGTACTATGTGAGCAAATTTCTTGCTAATCAGCGTGGCTATACCTCTCTTGGTATCCCCTCGTTGTGAGATGGGGTGGTAACCCGATAATGTGAGAGTATCACAAAGGGTCTCCTGCAGTAATATTACATGAGGCTTCTTGGGTTGCGCTTTAATGTACTGCAGCAGTGGGGTTTTACGGGTCGCGAAGCTAGCGCAATTCCACTGCCAAATTTCTAACGTGTTTTGGGTTGTGGAAGCCATGATGATTACATTGAATTTGGTGGCCCAGGCAGATTTGCCGTAGGATCCACAGAAACTACTGTTCTGGCTTTGGTTTTAGCTTTTATGGTGGCTTTTTGTTCTAGTGCTTCCACCCGGCGTGACAGCGTGTCGATGTTATCGTGGTTTTCTCGCGTGAGACGTAAGATTTCGTTTAGAGTGTCTTCTGGTGAGTCGCTGTCATTCGTGTCCGCTTCGCGGAGTGGTGGGGCTCTGCGTTTAGGTTTGCTAACATCTACAGTGGATGAGGGGGGATCTTTAGGAGCTGTGAGAGTTTGTATTTGGTGCCTCGCCTCATTTAGTTGTGTGGTGAGCTGTTGTATGGTTGCCCGAAGACCTGCTAGTTCTTCTCGTAGAGTTGTAACTACCTCGCTTTCATGCTCTGGCAATGAGGGCCGCGTTACCTTTGTGACTGGCGGCGTGCTCCGTAGCGGTGGTTTCTTCCCTTGGACTCGGTCCGCCCATGTCAGCTCAGCCTGGCGAGATGGGGAGTGTCTCCTGGAGCGGGAGTGGCTGCGCTGGGCACTGCGACGTCTCGCTGTCGGTGTGAGGGAGCGGCTTCGCCTGGTTTATCTTTTTTTTCCCTTGAAATAGTGAAGTTAAGGACTGGCACTTTGCAGTGAAGGATTTAATTTTCACTCGTGCCTTGATTGCAGCCACCAATCGGATCACCCCCTAGTTATTTCCGCCCACTTAAAATATATTTTGCCCTCCCTGTCCCTGAACCCCCGTGCTTTTAAAAACTCCGCGCCATCATCCGAAACTATAGGTTGAAGCCCTTTACAAAACATCATCAGGTGTTGGCAGTTCTCTCCTCCACATGCACTGCATACCGTGTCTGCCCCTACGTATTTGGCCTGATAAGTCTTGGTTCGCAATACTCCCGTCCTGGCCTCGAACAGTGGAGAACTACCCGGAGAATCATCATAGATCCTTTCCTCTTCAATTTCCTGCTTAAAAGTTTGACAGAGCACTAGTGCCAGCTTCTTAAGCATGCCTACTCTCCACATGTCGGTCTCCATTTCTTTCACGTTCCTCTTAACCGATAGTTCTTTTTGGTTTGGCCCCCTGCTGTTTTCTGAGTATTTACCCGTCAATTTTCTGGTTCGCTTCCTCCAATTTGTATCGACATTCCTCTTGTACAGATAGCTCAAAACCTTCCTAGCGCAACGCTCCTCCCCCGTTTTTTGGAATCGTTCCTCAAATTTTATCTTTCTGTTATCTTCCCTGCCCTCGAAGGCTGTCTATCCCATATCACCTTGTACTTCTTGATTTGGCGTATTCCTGTGAGCTCCTAAAGTAAGCCTACCTATTCCACATTGCTTAATTTCTAATCTTGCTTGAACCTCTGATTTCGTGCATAAGACCGCATTGCTGAACGTGAAACTAGGAACCATGACTCCTATCCGACTTCCTCTCGCAACATCATACGTATTGAAATTTATTGATTGATATGGGGGGTTTAACGTCCCAAAACCACCATGTGATTATGAGAGACGCCGTAGTGCAGCGCTCTGGAAGTTTCGACCATCTGGGGTTCCTTAACGTGCACCCAAATCTGAGCATACAGGCCTACAGCATTTCAGCGTCCATCGGAAATGCAGCCGCCGCAGCCGGGATTCGATCCCGCGACCTGCGGGTCTGCACCTATTGTAATTCCACAGTGCCCCATTTTTCATCACCGCTGCATTCCTGTTACCTTTAGTCGTTAGGTATATTTCGTGTTCCCTAAGGTACTCAGTCCCATTGCTTATTCATACTCCCAATATGTATTAATCAGTTATCTCTAGCGTGACCTCCTGTATGCTAAGCTCACTACATTCATTATCATTAAAAATCCTGATTGCTGATTTTTCTTTACTAAATCTCAAATTTAGCCTATATCCTTCATTACCACAGATGTCTATCAACCCTGCAAACTTCCTTGTTGTCGGCCGTTAGAACTATATCATCTGCTTACATCAATGCTGGTAGTGACTGTTCAATGAGTTTTCCTTGTTTGACGAAAAATAGGTTGAAAACAAGTCCACTCCCCACTAATTTGGCCTCTAATTCTTCTATAGGTACAATATGAATAACAAGGGTGACAGAGGACATCCCTGCCTAAGCCCCCGTTTTACCTCTGTGGGCTCAGATACCTGTTTTTCCCATTTCATAACTACCTTGCTACTTTTATAGATATCCTTTAAAAGATTACTAATTCCATTTTTACAACTAGTGTGTCCAGTATTACCCACAATTCTTCTTAAACCACACTATCGTATGCTCCCTTGATATCCAAAAATGCTAGCCACAGGGGCCTGTGTCCCTTATCTTCTATTTAGATGCACTGCGTCAATGAGAACAGATTGTCTTCCAACCTCCTTTGTTGTTTCATCGACAGCATGTCAAAGCGTGGCAATTCAGGCAGCCCTGAAGAAACTGAAGCTTTGTAGGCAGCAACAAGTCGTGCTCTTTTCGGACAGTAAGCCCGCTTTGCAGTGGCTAAAACATGGATTGCTTTTGGATCTATGCACTCAAAAATCACTGAGAATCCTTAAAGACCTGCGTGGCATTGGTATAAACATTAAGTTTCAATGGATTCCATCACATGAGGTTATAGCGGGTAATGAGGCAGCTGACAGACTTGCCCGAAGTGCTCTGGAGCTTACATCAACGAAGAAGGCTCCCAAAGACAATCAGCGCATCTTACGAGAAGCTGTGAATAAGCATTTTTACTCGTTATGGCTGACGCCTCACCAGCCATGTGTGACACAAGGACTATGAAGGGAAGAGGCCTACTTGCTTCATCGCATCCGAACGGGATCAGCGCGTACACCAGCATGGCTCCACAAGATCAGACTCCGCGACGCCCTTGTGCTCGAAGTGCGAGGAAAACGGTAATATAGAATATTATTTGCTTAAATGTCGTAGGCTTAAGAAGGAACAGCAAAGTTTATTTGAGGAACTGCAGCAGTTATGCTCGCAATGTGACAGCCTGACTGATATTGTGTTTCTGCGTGGTTCCTTGATCTTCAGGAAACAGGCGTCGCGACTTCTCTTAAAAATTTTGATTGCTACAGACCTCGCATGTGACTGGTGATAAGCGACAGTTATGTTTGGGGTATAGTGCAGCGAGATAGAGTACCGGTACAATACTGCACGTGGAATAGCACAAAGGCCGCCATCTTATGCAGGCTTACATCGCGCTATAGATGCACGATTTTTATTTTAAAAGCCTGCTTGTGCTTAGTTAAAAAACAAAGGACATTGGCTACAATTAGCAAAGAGGAAACCGAGCGGGGCACTTGCCTGCAAATTATGCAAGGCTAGATCCACCGGCTACATACAACATCCTTAACCTTAACCTTTGTTTCCAAAACCCATTCTGCAGTTCCCCAGCACCCCCTCTTCTCTTATCCATGCCTACAGTCTTTCCTTTATAATTCGCATCACCAGCCTGTAAACCACTGGTTTCACTGTTATAGGACGGTAGTCGTATATGTCAGCTTTGTCCCCCTTTCCTTTATAGATCATGCTCATCCTGCTAAGTTTCCATTCATCAGGGACTTCACCATCGATTGTTGTTTTGCTCGCTGCCTTTCTCAAAGTTTGCTTAGACGTGAGACCCGATTTTTTTATCAGCATAATTGGGATGCCGTCAGGGCGTGTTGATGTACTACTAGGAACCCTCTTTTCAGCCCTTTCCCACTCCCGTAAAAATGAAGCCACGTACTGCGTCACTTGATCCATCGTTGTCTATTAAGGTATATAAGGCACCTCCTTCTTAAAAATTTTTGTCATCTTTGTTCTTATATATTCAATAGCTTCGTCCCCTTGTAGCCTAGCACCTTGAGCTGTAATTATAAACCTCTGTTCTCTAGGCTTTTCTCATTACGTAGGGAGTTTAGATGTTTCCAATATTTTGCAGGTGCCTTTCTATCCTTTTTATGTACCTCTGTCAGCCACTGAGCTCCCTACTAATCTTTTCACTGATCAGAAGAGATGCTTACCTTCTACAGCTTAGAAAGATATCCCACTTTCTTTCAACATCATCTGTTGGTTCACCCCATTGGTTAGCAATACTTTGTTCTCTAGAGGCTTCCTGACGTTTTGCTAAGGCTGTCTTAACTTCCTCATCTCACCAACTCTTGGGTTTGTGTCTCCTTTTCGGGGTGACTTGTCCCGTGCCTTAGCAAGCTCTATCTCAAACAGGTTCGTGTTCATTCCTTACTGTTTTATTATCCTAAGTGATTACTTTCTCAATTTTTAGTAGCTATTTCTATTTGCCTTTCTGAATAAAAATTCTGTAGTTGCTACGTCTTGTCTCCTGCCCACTTTCATTGCTCTTCCAAAACTTAGCTTGATACGTTTGTGATCACTACCCAAGCTTCTGAAGCCACATTTATCTAAGTGCATTCCCCTGAGCCTATCATACATCCTATGTGACATCAGTGCATAATCTATCGTTGACTGCAGCCTTGCTATCTCCCATGTTATCGGCCCTTCACACTTTTCGCTATTGTTGCGAACGATCAAATCATGCCTTTACAGATATCCATGATCATTTTGCCTGTTGGGTCAGTATATCCATCTATATCTTCTATGTACGCATTCATATCTCCTAGTATAATTATCTCGCACTCTCCTTTTAATTCTTTATGCGACTCCGCGCGACTCGCGGCGATATCGGGCTATAGGTGGCAGCACCGCACTCTCGACAGTGTGGATAGGCGGTCGGCGGTGTGTATACAAATACACGCAGCGGTGCATCGTTGCATGTGGTCTGAACCAATTGTCGGTGGATAAAGTGCGTTGACTACAGTTTACTGTTAAAACCTACGCTCTTCTCTACTGAATCAGGGCACGATGCCCATTACCACTGCCTTCCGTCGGTCACTAACAATGCCAAACAAACGCCGAAATCAATGTAGAAAAGATGACATTTTTAGTGAAATTATACGACATTATATATAAGCATGCCATGCGAATTGATTTTCACAGTCAGGGCTCTATAAAGCGTTCTTAAATCCAAACGCGTGGTTGCGCATGGTTACTCTGTTTTAAGTACAGTGTAAGTACCGAAGTCTCACAGTTTATGTGATAGTATTTTTAAGTTGTGTTACCACGTCCACATAAGGTTCCTCGCGTGATTGATAAACTACAGTGCCCTATAGTTGTACACCTACCAACAGCGCGAAAATGCATAGCCTGGAGCCTTTTTTTCTACAACCGTGTCGCTATAAAACGCTGCATTCACACAGCATTTATAAGTCCATGCACATGTTTGGCAGCATGCCAAGAGAATTTTGCGATATGTTCCAAACAGAAAGCGGCACCTCTGAAATTATTCTGGTGAATGGAGGGGTACGTAGACAATAAACAACACTCTGGAAAGTTGCACTCAACGAACTTATTACAATGAATTAGCAGCCGAGCAAGACCAAATGCTTTCGTAAGTCGTTTCAGGCATACGTAGAAACAGTTACAAAAAATCACCTTTACACCAACCTAACCTGCTACTTTCTTCATCCCGTGCGAGACCTCGATTATTATGTACATGATTTCCGCCGCTTTTTCTTTTATCCTCGATGTGGTGGCAGGTTCACCGTCTGAGTGAACGAAGGCGCATCAAAGTACGCATGCGCCACCCAAAAGTGCGCTACACAGATGGTGAACCATAACACTGCACCCAGGAAAAAGGAGGACGTGTCAGTAGCTCCCTATTATTATATAAAATTAGTCTTCTTGTTTCATTTATTCTTTTGTTTTCGACATGTTCACTGTTGTACCATTTTATTTGCCCTCCATGCTTGGACTACGTGTCCGCAGTATTTGATAAATAAATAAATAAATAAATAAATAAATAAATAAATAAATAAATAAATAAATAAATAAATAAATAAAATATACACAAGGTCTCCCACGGGCTGAAGAAAGTAGCAGGCGAGGTTGGTGTAAAGGAGATTTTTTCAGCACCCACCAAGCTAAATCACCTGTGTGCGCTGACCAAATATGCAATTTAAAAGCTAGAAGGGTGCCAGAAAAAGCACCCAAATCCTTTCGTGCCACGCACAGAAGGCGTAGTATACAGTCGACCACTGATATGTGACGAGAAATGCATTGGCCAAACGGGCTTATCTATCAATGATCGCTTATGGGAGCACAAACAAAACATTCCTTGGTAAAGAAATTGGTAAACATTCCTTGGCACACACTGCAATGATTGTGGTTGTTAAACTGTTAATTCGAAATGTAGCCTAATCAGCTGCCACAAAAAAAGTATACTCGAGTAATCTTAGAAGCAAAAACCATAGTCATCGGAAAGGCGAAATGTGTCTGTACACCATCGATTGCATAGTGAGAGAAATCGGCGTTTTTAAATTCCTAAGTGCGCCGAAGTGTCACGTCGCCAAATAAATCGATGTATATTTGTACGGCGAAATTACAATAAAAGCCATTCACTATATAGAGTGCTTCCGTGTGTGTGTCTATGTGTGTGTTTTTTTAGTCCGTGTTCAGCAGCGCTACCCTTCCAAGAATGATTTTCAACTCGTCCAAGAAATAACACTCATGATGTCACCTTTACTATGCAAACATATTTTTTAGAAAAGTCGTGTACAATTCACAGCCCCTTAACAATGTACACCCAGACCAGTGTATCTTTTGTTGTGTACGATACTGATATCACCTGAAGTTAGCTTCGAACTCATTTTGTACATTTTCGGCCATCCGCCGCCGTCTCTGACGAGATGACACTTCCCCAATCGAACTTTTCATCCTCGACCTCTTCATATCCGCGCGAGACATGCCACTGCGCCGCCGCCAACGGAGCACGATCACAGAAACACTACACACACCCACAACTAAGGTGCTGCGTTAACGCGTGCAACGAACACGCTTGGTGGATTCCGTGCTGAACAGTTGTGATCTCCGACGCCAGCGTAGTTCTTGCTGATCGGCCCGCTGTCCACAAACTCCAGGTGCTCACGCCGAGCGTTGCCCCGTCCTCAAACTACTTCAACCATGTTCCAATCTTTTCCTTTGCTCAATCTTTGCTTCTCACTCTATCCCATTTAATTCCTCCTTATCACATTTCTATGTGAGCTGCTGCTAAGATGCCGCACTTTGCTAAAGACAGTTTCGGGGCTCACTTAGCTCTTTTCTCCTATTTTGAAACAACTTCCCCCAACGCGTGCTACACAGGCAGGTGAACGAACCTCAACAACCTCAGCGTATGTCGTAGTGGACTGGATCAGAGATTTACATACATACATGTATGTGGTTGCACTGTTATGAGCGTTTCCTTGACACATTTATGCCCCCCCCCCCTTCGGGTTTTTAAAGGGATTCATGTGGGTATCAATCCATAGCGCTCAACATGAAATTGAGTCCGCGCGACGTCGGTGTTGCCGGTGTCTGCTTAGCCTAAGCAGCTGCAGGGAGCCATCGCGAAAGACCGTCTCAAAGGATTCAGAGCCTGAATGTCCAACGAGACTGAATGTCCAACGAGATGGAATGTCTAATGGGTCACGTGACAGGCGAGACTGAATGTCCTACGAGCCTGAATGTCTAACAAAAACTGAATGTCAAACGAGACTGTATGTCCAACGAGCCTGAATGTCCAACCGAGACTGAATGTCCATCGAGACAGAATGTCCAACGAGCCTGAATGCCCAACCGATACGGAATGTCCAACCGAGACGGAATGTACATCGACACCATCGGCAGTTTTGTCCGTCGACCCAGAGACCATGCACCTGCAGAAGAAGCGCAGAGCATAGTGTGCCAAATCCCATGCACCGTCTGCCCCGCTTCGTACGTTGAAAAAACCGCGAACTTCCATGAAGGAATGCCGCACTACAAGAATGACCTCCGTCAATGCAACAGCGTACAGAGCGCAATGGCATAACACTGCGAGCAGTTTGACTACCATACCAGTCCCGACGGTGCAGTGTCGAGCTCTTTGCCTTGTTTTGTACGCTTCCTACATTTCTCGGGATGCACAAAGAGCGCGAAAACAGGTATACGAGAAACGTGACCCTGGAAAACGACTGGGCCGCCAAGCTTTTTGCAGAGTGGACTGCATGAACATAATCATGGGAGACGGCCCAGTGAAAGTGCTTCGGCACTTCAAAGCTGACTATAAATGGAAAGGCGTTTGAAAAAAAAAACTGCAAAAACACGGGCCACAGCTAGCCCGACACCAACTAGCCAACTAGCTCGACAGCATACGTTACGTTGCTATGTTGTGTCGGTATGACTGAACTGTAGACGTGTTGGGAAATTAAAGAATATCTTGTACGGTGAATCAAGAATTCGAACACACCATACAATCGACGGCGATAAAGACGGATTCCGAGCCGCAATATGAGCTAGTGAAAGATACAATCGCAGTTGCAAACGCACGTAGACGTATAATGCATTACAAAAGGGTACCGTAGTAGATAACTAGGACGCACATTTCTTTGAAAGCAGTAAGTGATCTGTTGCCATCTTACGGCCGGCGTGAAGCGTCGTAGCGGCACCGCTTTCGGCCAGAGTGCCCACTCCTCATTTTTTTATTACTCTATGCTGGCAGTGTTCAGAACATGGGACAACTCCTAATGTGTCGTGTCCAATATTGTTCGAAATAAAAAGTCGTTCACGATTCAGAGTACTTCGTGCTCTACTTTGTGTGTAGAAAAAGTGGGTAACGACTAAGAGGTCTAGGTACTATACTATGGGAGGACACCAAGCCGTCCCGTTAAGTGTGTTTAGAAAAACAAGTTTATTCAATCGTGGGACGCAACAAACCTATGGAACGAGCGTCTATACAACAAGCACAATAACAAACAAATGACAAAGCACCACATACATGACACATATAAACAAAAGTGTCCAAGTCCGTAGGGTGTCCCTAACACATGTTACACAACGTAGGGTGTCCCTAACACATGCTACACTACATATATACGCTAATCACAATATGAACAATGTACATGATGATATATGAACAGAATTTACAAGACTTGGTGAAGATGTTAGCAAGTATATACAACAGGTATAGAGATTCGTGAAATGTACATAATTTACAGCGTTAGACTGAAGTGCATATGTACAAGAACTCATACCCATACGGCGCACACACAAACACATATAAATAGTATATAAACACATACAGATTACATGCACTGATCAGACACTGAGAGGTGACCTGGCTATAGGAACCAGGCCAGGTGGAAGACTAATCGGACACGTCTGTCAACGGACAGAAAGCGGCACGACCATTGTCGTAGAAATTCTTTCTCCCCAAGGAAGAACAATTCCTCTGACAGAAACGACAGAAATTCAGAGTATAAGAGTTCCAGAATCGGAAAGAGAGCACGACGACGATGACCTGCCACAACAGCCTCGCACCTATTACGCCACAAGCAAAAAGCTGCCGCAGCTATTAGAAGGCGTGCAAAGCGACTGCGCGAGCAGCGACCAGATGTGATAAAGCGATTAACACCTAGGCCACGGAAACCAGTGTTAACGGACTTCCAAAACACCTTTGCAATGACACATTGCTGCAGCATATGCTGGTTAGACTCCTGTAACGGGCAGTTAGGACAAGTGAAAGGTAGGAGCATGCCCCACTTCTCCAGTCTATCCCGTGTTGGGATACTTTCAATCCAAGACCCCACATGAAGTTACGGAGGTTACCAGGCAAAAACGATGCCGTTATCGCGCTCCACGAGACATGTCTCGATCCTGCTAGACGTGCTGGAAGAACCAGAGGAAGAGAAAGAGCCGCCGTTGTATCTACAATGCGTCTTTCGAGAATGTCCACATCGGGACAAACCTGCTGCGAGTGTCGATAAAATGCTACTGCCGATGAGTAAAATGCAGGTTAAGTGCTTGCGGTGCAGAATCAAGTCATGCATCTGGTAGTAAATAGCATATCTTGGTGTCTAAGGAATAGCAGACAAGATCACACGCGGGACACTGATAACCATGCAACAACGGAAGTAGTAATCGTGGGGCAAGCAGCGGGCAGCGAACAGATATGGATGTGAATGCGAATCCACCGCAGTGTCTCGGTTGCCCAAGTGCTGCTCGGCAAACCAGCTCTGTTCCACCTCACCAGAAAAATGAGCCAATGAGGGATCGCAACGGCATAGTGATTCGTAATGGGGGCTGTACGACATGAGATATGTACACGCACAGCCGCAAAACTCAGCCTGTGCTAAATACCTTTTTTTAGAGCATCAGTAAGTCATATTCTTGTGCTTCCCGGACGTGGCGTTTTACATCTTCGACTACTGAAACCCACAAGGAGGCTGATATGCCGTAGCAGGTATAATTAAGCCCCAGAATGCGAATTGAGTCACTTTTTTGAAGGCCGAAAAAGGGACTTGGGCAGGCGTCTGGGAAACCAATGAATAAATATCGACATTTTGAAAAATTTAACGCAGCACCTGAAATTGTGCCATACGCAGCGAAAAGTCGTAGGCTACGGCATAAACTGTCCTCATTCTTCAAATAAAACGTGATGTCATTAGCAAATGCTGTCACCGTCACGGTACCACAACGTGCAAGGGGAAGGCCTCGAACGCATGGATCAGCGATTAGCGAGTGAAGGAATGGCACGAGGCGGGGTACAAAAAGTGCAGGGAATAAAGGACAACCCTGGCGAACACCACGGGTAACAGGAAACGGCGCAATCTCTAAACCATCAAGAAACAACATGCTGCGTATATTTTGGTATGCGTTTCGGAGAAGCTCAATGAAGTTTGGGGCAAAGCCAAATGCTGCTATTACGCTAAATAAAGCTGTGTTCAAGGCGATCGAATGCCGTTTCTTGTTCAAGTGAAAACAAGAGTGCCCGAGCTGATCTTGCTAACGTGTACGCAATCATATCACGCGTAACAAAAGAGAGACTGTGAATTTATCTTCCAGGAATATAGCACGCCTTATGATGACCTATTAAGGAAGGCATCAGGCTTCTCAAACGCCGAGTGATAACTGCTGCGAGAGTTTTATAATCAGCGTTGAGGAGCGTTATTGGTCTCCACTCCTCTGGGCGAACCGACGATGGCTCATGTTTAGGTATTAGAACAATTCGACCATCGCGAAAGCTATCAGGGAAATCAAAGTTCTCAAAACATCGGCAAATACCAGTGGTGAAAAGAGCACCAATGTCGTCCCAAAACGTTAAATAAAACTCAACAGGCAACCCGTCCGGTCCGGGGGCCGAGCCACGCTTCATGGAAGACAGTGCCTCTTCCACTTCGTCAGTTGACGGACTTGGGCAAAGTTGTTCAGCTATTTCTAATGAAATTTGAGGGAGCGTATACTTAGTATTGTGGCTGTCTCGGTGGTACCGTGATGTGATGACATTGTCGTACGAGCCATGTTGGCAAAGTGAGCTAGGAAAACTGATTGATCACGTGCCGGCAGTAACACAGTTGGTAAGGATTTGGCGGTCTGAGTTCCTAGTAGACTCGCCAGGTTAAGAAGCGAGCTTTTCGCAAAGCGCAGAACCTCAGGGTGAGCACATGTATTACGTCTGCAATGCCAAGCCGCCGTCATCAACGAAGACGCTGCAATAAGGCGTTGAAAACGACCCTGTAACTCTCGCTGCCATGCGCGCATCAAGGGAGTTAGCCGATCAACCCGAATAGCAATACGCAGCTTTGTGGCAGAGTCCGCAAGTTCTTCGGACGTACGCGTATAAGGGCACGCCCTGCTACTGAGCAGTGTAACCATCGCCACTGTGTCTTGAGCGCGTCCCACACCTCCGGACCGGATTCCAAAAGAGAGGCGCGCTAAATTCTAGATAAACTGGAGTGTGAACGCGCGTCGGGCAGAATGCGGATGTCAAGACGCCAAGGTCTCACTGATAATGAAAAAGGAAAGTAAGCCTCGAGCGTCACTGGTCGGTGGTCTGATATATAAAAAGGGGATGATGGTAATGTTACTACATTGGAGTGCGATACGTAAGAAGCTAGCGCGCTCGGCACATAGAAACAATCCAACCGACTAGACGACGTGCTACGCTGCCAAGCCCACGCATACTGTGGTCCATGCACTAGTCTGTACGTATCTATCAAAGAGAAATGTTGGACCAGGCGACGCAGCTCCCGCGCGTTCCAATCACAGTGACCCCATCCTGGACCTTGCAGGTCAGCTCGCGTGTCTAATACACAATTAAAATTTGCAGTGAGTATGACATGACGACCGTTTAAAAAATACACGTCCGGGTCACGGAAAAAATCGTTAGACAACACTGCTTGAGCTGACTCATAAATACACAAAACGTGCAGCTTGAAGGATGATAGGACGCAGTCAAAATCCAATACCCGTGCAATCCCGTCATAGAAAACATGATGACTGCGCAGAAGAATGCGGCTAAAAATGATAATTTTAACTCCACTGCAGCGAGATGTCGCGAAAGAAAAGTAACAGTCTAAATTCAATGCGCGTTTGAATGCACGAACGTGGAAAATGGTAAAAAAAATGGTTTCTTGTAAACACAGAATATCACAATGTTCTGCGCGGGCTATGCTGATAACTTCGGCTTGCTTTACTGGGTTACGGAACCCTTTAACATTTAAAGAAATGATTTTCAGGGTGTCAGCCATATTGAAATGATTGTGGGTGACTGACCTGGTCGTGTTTCTTCGATTTGGTACCCCGGGGATCTGTCCGGGGGAACTGGAATACACACACTGCACAGCACATTTCGACCCTCTTCTAGAGGGTCGAGGTTTCTTTGGTTGCTGGGACTCGGAGCGGCTATCCTGGCGCTTGCGGCCTGACTGTCCAACGAGATTAAATGTTCATCGAGACGGAGTCAGTATTGAAAACAGCAACAAGAAGGAGCGTTTACTATAGCATGTTGTCTATTGTGCAGAGCCGCCCAGCACGACGATGTCCGCTGGGGCAAATTCCCTTAAACATGGGGCCGGCACGGCCTGAAATAACGTTTTAGCCTCTTCTATGAGACCAGTTCCCCGGTGCCTGGCGGAGAAGGTAAAGCTTTCACCGGAACGGCACCGTGGCTCGGTGGAGGAGGCGACGCTTTGCCCGGAACTGCACGGTGGTAGAGTGTACTAGAAGTGTTGAGTGGCGAGACCGTGCCTTGCCGCCTTATCCCTTCCACGTTGCGCGTAGTGGCGGCGCTGCAGTCGGATAGTACTGAAAGAGCCGCGTGCCGCGTGCAGGAACTGTTATGCGCTTCGGCTCCTCCATCGTACTTTTTTGATGCAGATTTCTTTGCACCTGCCCATCATTCATGTCTAGCACATGACGTCATGGCCCTTGAAGTATGACACGCCAATCTACTTAATTATAGCTTCATAAAAGTCCTCGTGAGAGATCGAAAATGCTTCAGAAAGGGGGTGTCATATACTGATTTCTTCTGTCTTAACTCTTTCTTCGTTTGTTAGGCGTCTACAATATACAGAATAACTGAGCTCATTTATTGGAAATTAGCTGCGCTCAGAAAGCTGCGAGATTAAAAAAAAATACCGTTTCAAACGCACGCAGAACCAGGAGGTCATTAGTAGAGAGGAAAGAGGAAGGGATTCTGAACCTATTACACTACCAATTTTTTTCTTAATTTAACTTTTTTGGGTACGCTAAAATATTTACACGCATTCACAGCGACCACCAATTGCCAAATTTAGTCGTTCTGCTGCACCCCACCACCTCAAAAAAAATCTGGGTGCTAGCCTTGCGCCGAAGGTTTACAATTGGCGAAGCCGAATATAGCGTGTCTCTGTACAAATGCGCACTGTAAATTTCACCTTTTCGACTGTATGACGTCCTAAATCTAGTACAAGTCTAACGTGGTCTGACGAAAACTGCACCGCCTAAAAATAGTAGCTGTGCTAAGGAGCATTGCATGGACATTGTTAATGGGGCGGTGACGTGTGACCTAAATGCATGTACCTGTGGGGTGGGGACACACACATACACCTGTGTGTGTTTGTGTGTGTGTGTGTTCACTGTGTACAAATACAAGTTAAATTTCTCAAAACAAGGTGCACCGCTTCCAACCTACACTTTTGACATTTATTATTCGAACTACACTGATATTACAAAACATCGTCATAAATTTGCTGGCTTGCAATGGCACGACAATAGTTATAGCGTGAGGACAAAACGACGACAAAGAGACAAGAAGGACATGAGCGCTCATGTTCTTCTTGTCTCTTTGTCGTCATTCTGTTTTTGCGCTATAACTATCGTCGTGTCATACCAACTAGCCCAAACTGCCACACTTGCAATGGCGTTACGCCAATAGATTATTTGTAAAGCAGCACAATTTAGGCTTTAGATACAAAATGAAGGCTGATTACAATAAATTTACGCAGATTAACAGACAGGCGATATATACAGTTGACACTTTTTAATATGTATGTCTGTTGTTTTTAATATGTTTAATATGTAATAAGCCTTTCAGAAAGCAATAATCATTATCTTCGCTAAACTGACATGATAAAACTGAGTCGTCACCCACATAAATGTTGTGACAACGTAACTTATACTCGGTTTTCTCGTGATACAATCGAGCGCTGGTAGACTCATATGAGGAACACTGTGCTCTGAATATCGTAGACACTTCCGACAAAACGAGCGTATGATTTAATCGCACTTTTGATACTTCCCTTCCCTTTGTTGTTCGCCAGTAGCCACTTATAAGATGTAACGCAGCTCAAAGCACTGCCTGATTGAGAAGCTAGGAGGATCCGTGCAAATTTGGATTGACTTTTTTTTTTTCTGGGTTGGCAGGCTCTTGAAGCAATGAATGTATCGACGCAATTTCGGCGTGCCTACATAATCACTCGTGCACTATAGCACATAGCAGCCTTTATAAGTGAGTCCACTTATAAAGGCTAAGAAACGCATTAAACGCACTCAAAATGAGCAATGACACGTTTTCGCAGGCTAGGGCGCGCGTGCTCCTAATGCAGACGCTCCTGAGATCTTCAGTACCATGGGACAACAGCGCCGCCGCTACTGTCACCCGCCGGAGAATCGGCCGAGATGCGGCGCAGCCGCCTCGTTCATTCCACTGCCCCCTTCTAGTACACTGTAACGGTGGCTTGCCGCCGTCTGCGTGGAAGGTGGCGCTGGGAGGGGGGGGGGGGGGGGAGAGTTAGCCAAAACTGCGCTGGTTCTCGTGGGAACAAGCGCTTCCGAACGAGGACCATGCTTGTGGCATAACAACGTGGCACATAAATTGTAGTCCACAACACGTGCCAGCACGTGTCGTTCCCACAAAAGTAAGATTCGCGTGAAACATTGCCTACGCGACTAGCAAGGAATGCAGCCGAGTATGTGTGACCACAGCACTTGTGAACGCGAACGTTGCAGCCACTGGTGCTGGGGTTCGGGTACGGCGCTTTCAGTGACGTGAATACAAAAATAGGGGCCGAAACGGGGTCAGACTAGACAAGTTTACGTTCGCGTATACTTAACGCCAGTAGTGTTTATTTATTTATTCAAAATGCCTCACATGCTGATTAAAAGGCATTGAGTATGGGGAGCATCAGTAAATGCACTGCAAAAAATACAGACAAAAAGTAAAAAGGAACAAACAAACAAAGAAAACAAATAATAAACAGTTAGGTGCAACAAAGTTATATAATAGTAAAATGCAATGAAGTCAGGTTATCACAAAAAGTTCCATGATTAGAGATGGAAACAATGCAATCTGGAAGGCCGTTCCAATGTGCTATATATGACTCGAGGTAATGGTGCTGAGGTGAATTTCTGTCTTTTACAATGAACGCGCATGAAACAACGAGCGCTGTGAATGCGTCGAAATGTGTGCAGAGGAAGATGAAGTGGCAAACAGAGGGATTTATTAATTACTTGTTATGTATCTATGAAATAAACATAAGATGGTATTGACGTGGTGTTGATCCTGTGACATAAATGCAAAGTCTTGTTTCATTAGGGTGATGCTTGAATGATAGTCGCAGTTACCAGTGATCAATCTCGCTGTTCTATTCTGGACGGCTTCCAACATACGCACAAGGTAATCTTGTGGTGGCATGTCGATTATGCATACTGCAGTTGTTGGCGAACATAAGTTAGATATGATAATGCGCGTACGTTAGAAGGAGCGTATCGCAAGTTTCTACAAAGATAGCCGAGAGATCAGATTTGGGTGCACGTTAAAGAACCCCAGGTGGTCGAAATTTCCGGAGCCCTCCACTACGGCGTCTCTCATAATCATATGGTGGTTTTGGGACGTTAAACCCCACATATCAATCAAATCAATCAGATAGCCGAGAGATTGGGAGGCTTTTGAAGAGACAGCTGCTATGTACGTAGTCCAAGATAAATCTCTTGAAAGGTGAACGCCGAGATAATTGTATGATGGTGTGACTCAAACAACAGTACTCTCAATAATATAGAGAAAGGGTGTTAGTACGCTTTCTAGTGAACGAGATTAACTTACATTTAGAGGCATAAAGAGACATTTGCCAATCTTCACACCACCTAAAAGTTTGATTAGGTCATTTTAAAGAGCAGAATGATAGTCAACAGATTGAATAATGCGGTAGACGACGCAATAATTCATGAACAACCTAACTGAGGATTAAAGGTTAGCGGGCAAGTTTTTAATGTATATTGTCACGGGGTCGTGATTTTGACAAAGGAAGCAGACAGAGTGGTCAGAATGAACTGTTCATTGCGCTGAACTTGTGGCCACGTAAAAGAAATGTCAAACTACAGCAACACACTAGCACTGATAGCGGCGAACACAGCGTCGGTCGTCGATTAACTACAAGTGATGACGCACGTCGGCATTTATACATGTGCCGTCGAATACTTCAGCGCTGTCAATGGTCGTCGCGCAAGCTCTGGAATAATATCGAGTGTTCGCTTCTTGCGCGCAGTCTTAACAGAACAATCTACAATGATCGTGAACCTTCTCGAACAATGAGGCACAGTTTGCGCTGAGCATTCCTGACAGGCCTTGTGGGCGACAACCGAAAGAAACAAAAGTGAAAATAAGAAACACGCGTGTCAATGTTAAAACCAGTAATGGACCCAGTACACTGCCTTGGGGAACACCAGACGTGACATCGCAAATGTTATAGGTGAAGTGTCGT
The DNA here is from genome assembly GCF_043290135.1 of Rhipicephalus microplus. NCBI lineage: Eukaryota > Metazoa > Arthropoda > Arachnida > Ixodida > Ixodidae > Rhipicephalus > Rhipicephalus microplus. The sequence continues at coordinate 110,920,991 of NC_134710.1, read as the reverse complement.
TAACCACCGTGAATTTCTGACGGGAAGAGAATAAGTTGCGTATCCAAGACAGTGTTAGTGAACCTATACAGAGGGAAGACAATTTGGAGATTAAACGACACTGAGGGGCAGTATCAAGGGCTTTGGCGAAGTCTAAAAAGAGGCAATTGGTTTGATCGTCACTGTTCATATTGAAGTAAAGGTGAGGGGTGAATTCGAATAACTGAGTGTCGCATATGATAATGCCGCTTTCCTGAAGCCATGCTGATTAGGGAGGGGGGGGGGAGAGTTATTTGTTTTAAGGTGATCATAGATATGAGAAGCTATAATATGTTCAAGTAGTTTGCAGGATATGCAGGTTAGTGAAATGGGTCGATAACTGCGGGGTGAGTGCCCGTCCGCTTTTGAATACGGGGACTACGTTAGATAGATATGTGGGGTTTAACGTCCCAAAACCAGCATATGATTATGAGAGACGCCGTAGTGGAGGGCTCCGGAAATTTCGACCACCTGGGGTTCTTTAACGTGCACCCAAATCTGAGCACACGGGCCTACAACATTTCCGCCTCCATCGGAAATGCAGCCGCCGCAGCCGGGATTCGAACCCGCGACCTGCGGGTCAGTAGCCGAGTACCTTAGCCACTAGACCACCGCGGCGGGGCACGGGGACTGCCTTGCCAATATTCCAGTCTTTAGGTAACTCACTGGATGACAGAGATTGGTTAAAGGTACATGTGCTACCTTCAGGGAGGTTATAGAGTAACTCTAAACGTGAGGATAAATATGGTGAACTGCTTCCGAACAACAACAACAACAACAACATAATAATAGTATTAATAATAATAATAATAATAATATACCTCCATGGCGCACAAGTATGCTTGTAGCACATTTCTCAATGTATTTGGTCCCGGAGCTAATCCCTTTCGCGGCGGGACAATTGCAAAATTTAAGTTTCAATACCTAGACATTAGGAGTTTCTTTCCGGGAGACCCGTAAGTTTTCGTGATGCAATAGTGCTGTTATTCATTGCACTGGCTCTCACTTTTATGTTAGAAGGTGATGTGTTTATAGAGCACACCAATGACTGTCTATGACGAAGTAGAAACAGCAATTTATGTTAATGCATGCTACGAAACTCGCGTAATTTTTTTCTAGAGGAGAGAAAAATGTGTAGCTAAGCAAGATATTAAAAGCGGAAAAACTGAATAATTCTTGATCGTTGCAATATTGTGCGTCTCATAAACAATCGAAATATGTGAACATGGCTGCATACGAGAGCATGGAAGGGGGCTGCGCAGCATGTTCTGACACATATGCAACTCCAGGCCAACTTCATTATGGGACTTCGTGATTCACAATGAGCTTGGTCTACAATCATGTACCCAATCGATGAAGAATGAGTGCAATGCTGTGGCTTCATCGTTCATGTAGATTAAAAGGCGACGAAGCAGCACGATTTGCGAGCATGGAGCACCTCTTCTCTATCTGTAGCATTGAACTGTTTGTGTCCCCAAATGCTGCTTCGTGTTTTTCATGAATAATTGTGTTTTTTAAGAAAGCTATGAACGCTAAACCACTTATTCACAAGAACGAGAGAGACAGGACGGGCGATCGTGAACGTCTTGTGAGGACATTGTGTTGTGCTGAAAATGTTCGATAGTTATGCACAATATCGCCAAACTTTGTTTTGTTAAATGCAGCATCGACAGAGACCATCAGATTTTGTCGTGTCCTTCGCTTCATATTAAAAAGCGGTTGCGTTATTTAGGGTACCTTAAAAGTTGTAGGGGCCAGGTTTCACGAAGGAAGGGGGTAGAAACGCAGCGTTTATGCAGTGCGTGAAGTTTTATCACTCGCAAAAACAAATTTCTTCAAGCTTCAATGTGGTGAAAAAAATCTGTTACGTCTCGGCAATCAGAAGGGTGTTTAAACTTTTATAACTTGTTCGAATTCTTGAGTCACCGTATGCGATATTTCCTAACTTCCCAACACGTCCACAGTTCAGTCATACCGACACAACATAGTAACGCCCGTGTTTTTTTGCATTTTTATATTTTTTAATTCGAACGCTTTTCCATTTATTTGAAGTGCCGAAGCACTATCGATGGTCCGTCACCCATGATTATGTTCATGCAGTCCACACTGTAAAAAGCTTGGCGGCACAGTCGTTTCCCAAGGTCAAGTTTCTCGTACCTGTTTTCGCACTCTTTGTGCATCCCAAGAAATGCAGGAAGTGTACAAAACAAGGCAAAGAGCTCGACACCACACCGTCAGGACTGATATGGTAGTCGAACTGCTCGCAGTGTTATGCCATTGCGCTCTGTACGCTGTTGCATTGACAGAGGTCATTCTTTTACTGCCTCATTCCTTCATGGAAGTTCGCAATTTCTTCAACGTATACGGAGCACTCGGCGCATAGGATTTGGGACATTATGCTCTGCGCTTTTTATGCAGGTGCATGCTCTCTGGGCCGACGGACGAAACTGCTGATGGTCTCGATGGACATTCCGTCTCCGTGGACACTAAGTCTCGGTTGGACATTCAGGCTTGTTGGACATTCCGTCTCGATGGACATTCAGTCTCGGTTGGACATTGAGGCTCGTTGGACATACAGTCTCGTTTGACATTCAGTGCCGGTTGGACATTTGGGCTCGTTGGACATTCAGTCTCGCCCATCACGTGACCCAATGGACATTCCGTCTTGTTGGACATTCAGACTCTGAGTCCTATCCTGGGTGCCTTCTGATCTGGTGCCATACTTGTGAGCACGCTTGACATCTCGTGAGGCTTGCATTTTCATGTCAAAGCCGTCTAGGCTAAAAGAGAGTCCGATGCTACTGTCGACTCCGAGACTGAAGCTGCTTTCTTACGAATCAGATATTGGTAGGGCTGCAGCGTCAACGTCGTCGCCGTTTCCAATGACCTTGATCATAGATTGCTTGTCGAGAAGCGTCAGTAAAGAGCTCTCATGGCGTCTTGCTACTTGTTCAAGAAAGTCGCGAGCCCGACTTTCTGAATGAGCCAATGGGCTTTGCTCATTCGGTTTCAATTCTGTTTCTGGCGAAACACCAGCGTCCGTAGACCTCGCAACGACGGCGTCTACTGAGCACTCGGCTGATAGATTTAACCATGAGTCCGGTGCGTCGGTGCCTACAAACGTTTCTTTCTCGGCTTGGACCGACGTCGAAAATGGCACGGCATGTTTGCCTGGAACAGACACGAAGTCAACCATGGTGGCGGTTTTTATCGCTGAGATAGGAAAACATGGCGCGCTCGGCTTGGCCAAGCTGCACACTTCTTTTTAGTCATTCAATGTAGCTTTCAGAATCGAATTCTGGCGTTCTTCTATTACAGCCCCGGGTTCTAGTTCATCTGTTGTCGTTGGAGACATGGACGGTAGGGCAGGAAAGGTCCCCGCAGCAGCATCTGAATATCAACGACGCACAGGGCAGACGGTGGTAGGGTGGCCATCTCCACAACGTCGGCAGGGGTGGTCGCAACCTTCGCTTTCGTGTCCTTGCACACCACAGCGACCGCAGAATGGTGCTGTGCACTGTGCTCGATAATGACCACTAGAGCCACACCGACGACAAACATGTTGCAGACCACGGTAGTCGAAGGTGACTCGATGACCAGAAACTCTAAAATAGTTGGGGATGGGATTTGTGGAACTCATTTCCATTCGGACAAAGCGTGTGCCTGTGAGGACTCCGCGTCTTGCGCTCATGAAGCCAGCGATCACAGTCCCTTGGTGTATGGGGACAAAGCCTGGACGAGTACCTCGTTGAAGACAAAGGCTGGTAAGAACAGGCAAGCAACGTTAGTTACCTGCGGGTTCACGGGAACGACAGGAACACGCTCACCACCGATGGTCATGTAGCCAGCATTGACGATGGGAGTCACGGAAGCCATGCTCTTTACAGTTACTTGGAAGTTCATGCCTCCCATGTGCTGAACACAGTGTACCTCTGAGAGGCCAATTATTGAGGCCGTCGCGTCGACGACGGTCTCCGGACTGGTCCCCGCAGGGACAACAACGTCGAGGCCTGCGCCTTCGAAGGCGTCCGCGATGTTGATGGTGCCATGGCTAGATGACGAGGATGCCCTTTCATTGATGGCTCTTACGTGCACTTAGATTTTATTTTGCCAGACCTACATCAAAACAAACCACCATTCTTGCCCCACCTAAATGTTTAGAACATATTGTCTCATCGAAGCACTTTTTAAAACTTAAAATCTTAGTTTGTGCATACTGTACTCCAGCCCTAGCGTACTCCTTTAACCTAATATTACCGTTTACTGCAAAATTTGTTCCTGCGTTTCATAGCTTGACCAGAGAACCGTCGTAATGAAATTGATCCCAGAAGCAAAATGGGTGTCATTTCCGCTGGCACCATATATAGTTTTTATTCTTTGCTTCGATTGGGATATTACATCGACAAAGCCACCGACGGTAGCACATTTCTAGCAGCACGAATTCCTTGTTGACGTTAAAGACTGTTAACCACTTCTGGCTCGTAACCACATATATAGAAAAAGCCGCTGTATGCCGGTGCGACGAGGTCCCATAACGCCGCTAAGTAGATGTCGATGTGGTAGCGAATGCGCGCAAGCAAGCGCACTGAAGCGAGAGTGGTTCATCTGCCTTCAAAATACCTTCCTGCACGTGCCCACATGGTGCGCGACAAAAAGAACACGCCACGTCGGCCGATCAGCTGGAGCCAGTAGCTGGAGCGAAGAAGAAACGTTGGCCTGGTCGGACGTCAGCGTTTGGGAGGCCAGCAGTGCCGGAAGATACCTCGTCGGACGTCACCGCACGAAAGACTTCGTAAACGGCACGCCTTCTGCTCCGGCGTAGCGGACGCAGTAACAGCGACAACCTGCCTGGCGCTTCTCGCCCGACTACGTCCACGATCCGCGACGCAGCCACGACCATCGAGCAAAGGTTCATAGCGTGAGCGCGGCGTTTCTTCGAACTGAACAGTTTCTAAAGACGCTTCCTGTGTTCCTTGTATTTCTATGCTTTTCATTTTTTCCCCTTGTGTGTTCTCTTCTGCTTGAATATCTGTTTGTGCGTCGAGCAAGTTGCTGCCTTGTTGCCCTAGTCAGCGTCTCTCACACCACTCATAAAAGCCTGCTCTCCTAACCTCATTTTGTAACAGCGGGTATGTGCCACAGGTGACTAGTGGAAAGAAATTATTTCATTTATGTCATGACCCGCGAATTGTGTTCGTCATGCAGTCACGTCCCCTTATGTCAATTTTGGTATATATCAAGTATCAGACTATATTGACAATTGTTTCATTTTTTAGTTGATTTACTGAAAAGCATATATGCGCATAATGGCATCTCGGTGCTTTTTTGTTAATTGTAATGGGTTATTAATTTAGATGTAGTAAATCTGTGCTTGCATGGAAGTGCATGAGAATGCTATGAATATGCTGAAATGGGGTTTACCCCCGTATTCAAGAGCGTCCCCTCACTGAACGCTCCACCTTCACTTGAGAAAGCCGATGGGATCGCCATTTCCCGACGGGGCAAGTCACTGCGTATCAGCGATGATCTGCGGTTATTCTTGAGTAGCGCAGCGTCATTTTCAGCCGAGCAGCGGCGCAGTGCTCAACTCTGTCAAGTGAAGGGTGAAATTTAAGTCGAGGAGCGTTTGCGAATACGGGGTTCAATGTACTAAAACCATGATAAGATTAATAAAGGCCACACTTTAAAGCTCCAGAAATTTTGACTATCTGGGGTTCTTTATCATGGACTACTTGTGTGTTTTTTTAACGTGCACATAAATCTACATATATATGAGCCTCAAGCATTCCCGCCTCCAACGAAAGTACGGCCGCCGCGGCAGAGATTCGATACCGGTCAGAAGCCTGGCAGCATAACACGCGCTAAGACGGAATAAACTTCTTGTAAGCGCCACTGGCCACCGTGGTGGCTGGACATGTGTTATTACTGAGGGCGAACTTCCGTAGTTAAGAGAGAAAAAAGTCGGCAGATCTCACGCATACCTTGGGAAAAGACGTTACAGGAAGCATGCAGGGGGAATTGTTAATGAGTGACACGTTATGAATTGATGCTAAATATATGTACAAATATTGCACGCACAGACATATGATCAAGAGTTGCAGATGTTTATATAAGCAGTTGTTTGCACTTGAGCAACGATGCCAAGAGGAACATGAGCATTAACATCGCCAGAAGCGATAAGGTGGTATGAAGCGCCATGGTTCTCCCGAGGATGGTAGCCCTGCACGCTGCTACATAAATCAACTTCAGCGGATGGTACCTAACGACGTTAACACGACGTGAAGACTGAATCATAGAAGTAGATATGAAAGTTTATAAAATTAGATAGCACGCACTGCAACCACAATTCCCGTTTCATGAACATATGCGTCCTTTTGAAAAGTGGTTCCGAGACCTGGCGTGGCTCTGTGGTAGAATACTTGATTGCTACGGAGAATGCTTGGGTTAAATTTGTACTTGCACACTGAAATTATTTCTTTGCATTCGTCGTGCCAACGCTGCCGAAAAGAGGTCTTTTTTTAACGCTACAGCGTTAAAATTACCCATGTGCGTTCTCACTGACTGTTTTGCGGTGTCAATAACCTATGGCACATACCCGCATACCAGTGACACATACCCAATCGTGGGCGTATGTGCCCCTGTCTGGCGGAAAGTGTTCGACGAAGTACGCGACGGGATTGTGACATTAGGGAGTTTTAGAATACCGTTTGCAAGCGTTGCGGGCATAGCGGGCGCCATATGAGTTTTAGAATAGCGTTTGCCCTGCTGCGAACCGCAACTCACGATCGCAGCGACACCTTAGCCTTGAAACCAGCGTTTGCGGGCCACATGCGGGCCGCGATCGCCGCACGCTATTTCGGATTTTCTGCGTGCGGGCCGCAAACGCGAACGCCGACTCGCGTTACGACGCATGCGCAGTGGCAGCGGCCGCACCGCAAGGGCTCGCGGTGTGCTGTCCTAAAACTCCCTATTTTATTCATGCCTTGAGTAGCGCGTCGTATTCGTCAAATCATCTTAACTTTCTGTACTAATTTTGGTTCACGCCAATTTAAAGGTGTGACAACGAGAGCATCCCGACGTATACACGACTAGATAGATAGTATACGCCAAAAGTGATTCAGTACGCAACGAAATGCTTCGCATAAAAAAAGGGTCTTTAGATATTATGCGTTAAAGCAGCGCCTCAAAAGCGCGGTCACCCGCTGGAAAGAATCTTGCTTCTGGGGTTAATTTTACTACGACGGTTCTCTAAACTATCAAATGCAGAAACAAAATTGGCAGTGAACGGTAATATTAGGTTTAAAGAAATACGCTAAAGCTGGAGTACATTATGCGAAAACTAAGATTTCAAGTTTTAAAAAAGTGATTTGGTGAGACAATGTGGGCAAGTTCTACAGAACTCACCGGGACAAGAATGGTGGTTGTGTATCTCAACGTTTGAGAAGAGAATTCATTGAACTGTACGAAGGACACATCGATAAAGTGTACTGAAGCTTCTAATCTGAAACCTGTCCTGTCTGATCCTGTGTTGAGATAAGCCAACAAATAGCATTTGGTGCGTGGTGTGTGATTGGTTTTGGTAATAAGTGTTGTATGGTGTCCGGAAAATATCCAGTTCTTTAGGTGAATTGTACCATTCTGAAACATTGCCTGTTTGGTTTTGCAGAAAATAAACTTTTTCTCCATCTGTAATCTTACGGAACGGCTTTGCGCTCTCCCATAGAAGAGTACCAAGTACTCTAAATCGTCACCCACTTTTTCCTTTCAAACAATATTAGCCGGGACACATTACGAGTTCTCCTATGGTCGGGTGTGTACAGTGTTCAAAAGCCTTCATAATGTATTCTGAACACTTCCAGTATAGAGTTATATAAAAGTTAAGAGTGGTCACTCTGGCCGAAAGCGGTGCCGCTTCGCAGCTTCACCATAAAGAAACATACTCACATAAAGAGCGCACAATCCCGTAGGGCCCTGCGGCTCAGCTATACTGCGCTGCTTTCAGTGCCACGAGCGGTTGGTTAGACCCGGTTATGTCTTCAGAATAAATAGAATAAAAAATTTTTTCGTCCAGACGCTGGGATTTGAACCCGTACTCTTTTGCTCGGAAAGTGAGTGTCTTCACCACTTGGCTAAACACCCATGCGTCCACAAAGGGAATACATGTACAGTACATCTAAACCACATGAATGTGCCTCTGTGCAAAACAAATGCAGAAAGACAACACTTTTTAGTCATACTTCACTGTTTTCTGTTGTCATGTCCTAAGCAGAACATGACGTAGAGCGGGTATAAAAAAGTGCACAAGGTAATATAATTTCCTCTTTGCAAAAAATTGATGTAAAACTTGGGTATTCATTGTCCTCCTAAGGAGGCTATTAGATGCTTTAACAAAGGAGTAAACACGAGCATGGGTACGCTATCTAGCGGTTGGTCATGCCCTTTCTTGATGGGCAGCGAAAAGGCCCCAGTAGGCGCTCTTTATATAGTATATTTCTCTATGGTATCACGCCGCAAGATGCCAACACATCACTCACTGCTTTCTAGAAAACGCGCGTCCTAGTTATCTACTACAGTACCCTTTCTAGTGCATTATACGTCTACGTGTGTTCGCGACTGCGATTGTATCTTTCATTAGCTCAGATTGCGGCTTGGAATCCGTCTATATCGCCTGCGATTGTATGGTGCGATATCGTCACGCAGACTCTGGCATTAATTTGGGTGCCAGAGAAGTGCTCGTGGTGTCGACGTGACGGCGACGTTGTCTGGGCCCGGAAACTTAGTGCTAGTTTCGGTTTCAAGTACCATGCGCGCTCGTAGAGATTGCCGGGCATCCGAAGATTCGGTTGAACGGACAGAGGTTGATGTGAATGCTCGTATTTTATTGCGATAGCAATTATATGGACACTGTCGGCTTGATTTTACCGCTGGCGTTGACGTCGACATCAGCATCGCCGTCACTCACCGTATATGTATACGTATCTATATATAGGAAAAGACAAGAAAGAAAAATAATCCAAAAAGAGACTCTGGCACGCAGATGGATTGTGGGGCCTCTGAAACGTGAGTACGAGGCGTTAACCATTGAGCCATGGAGGAGCACGTCCTTTAACGTTCAAACAGCAAGCTATTTATATCTACTCCTTACCGCTAGTGACGGGCATCACTAGGGGGGGGGGGGACTGTCGTGTTTTAGCATTACCAGCAAGATGGCGCATTGAGTGCGCGTCACCGAAATCTCTTTGATCTAGGGGCTTTAGCGTCGCCACATCGTCACGAGGTGGTGGTGCGCGGTCTCATCTCGCACGCGTGCTTTTTCTTGCGGAGAGAAGGGGGGGGGGGGGGGGCTTGGGCTTACACCGGAACGATCCTGTTGTAGTTACCAGGCGCACAAAGGTCACTGCAATCGTTGCTCCGTCTCCATTTGCGAAAAGGGCGCGCTTTTCAGACACAGCAAGGTAACAACTGAGACGCTTATTCGCGTTCATCTGTACCTGTGGATACGTTTCGTGCGTCATTTGTGCGTGTGAAAGGTAGGGCACGTTTCAATCTGCTTGCAATTCTGCGCGTGACCTTCCAATTTCTTGCTACCACGTTCATTGCTTCGGCTTTGCTGCAAAGCTGTGACTTTATTGAGATTCACAAGTGTTTACAAATAAAACAATTGATACCCCTGTAAAGAACTTCTCTTCTGTTTATATGTCTTTTGCTATTCCTTATTTTGTGAATTTTAAATCAGCTGAAGCATGGGAAGTGATTGACTTACGCTCGTAGCGCTTGCCTCCGCTCCTTCTCGCCATTCGCTCAACCATATTAAAAGTTGGATCGCACTCAGTTATATCGCTCGGTTGGTCTGTCAACCAGGAAAGATAGAGACGGCAAGTTGTGGCGGGCAGAAAACGGAAGCCACAGTGAGCTACGCCGGACAAATCAACCATGAATTCGTCGAAGATTGCATTGCTTAATCGTACAATGTTTTGGGCGGCTTGGTGGTGTGTTAAACCGGGGATTTTTAGTTCCGCGGAGGTTCTTAAGCGTTTGCTAAAGGCAACGGGTGAGCACAAGAATTTCAACTCATTATTTGAGCAGGTATTGATTTTGCACGAGTACATCATTAAACCCAGTTCTCTGCAAGCCCGACTGGACTGACACAAGTGCAGTTATAGGGCCTAGAATATGCTGGCTAGTGTGCCGTTCACCACCTTTTTTCAATAAAGGAAGGTGGCACAGACTTGGATGAATGCCCACGGTGACCGCGATGGGCACCGCCAGGCGGGTGGGTGCTGACCGCGTGTGTCGTCTGCTTCGCACAGCCGATTCACAGGGGTTGCGTGAAATTCTGCGTTCGTGTTTTAATTGTTATTACTGGGTTGTGTGTTTGTTGTTCGTGTCGTCAAAGGGTGAGTGAGTGGCTGTAGTGTTTCTGTGCTCGTCACAACGGGAACTATGAGGCGGAATAATGTCGAAGTCAAAGCCATTGAAGGAAAAGACCTGCTTCGTACCGTTCTGTACAACTGGTTACCGTTCACAAAAACAGCGATTATCATTATTCATGGTCCCAGCAGATGAAGCATGACTCGCGGAATGGGACAGAACGATAAATATGGTGGACAGGATACTGACACAAACGGCTGTGGTTTGTGAGAGACACTTTGATGAGAGTTTTTTCGAGCGTGTGTTCACCGTCACCATGAACGGCGTTGTCAACAAGATCCCCCGCGACAAATCTCGCCCCATACCTGTTGCGGTGCCCTCCATATTCTCTGGATATTCCCAGCACTTCGTTTCAAAATTACCAACAAAACGAAAAACAAGCGAAGCGTCGCTACAGAGACAAGTCGATTGCCTCAGAAGCGATGTCTGCCAAAGAATCTTGTGCTGAGTATAATTCTTAATCTGTGCCCAAAGAGTGCACCACACCCCGTGGATCAGAAATAGAAAGAGTACAAAACACTGAAGCTCAGCACCCACAATCACTAATCTAGACCCATTCTGTGACCTAAATATTCCCGTCACTTGGCTAAAAGTGCTGTCTCTGCCTGCAGGAACAGTACCGTATGCGTACTGTGAAAGTGAAGGAAATAACTTCTCTACCGCGTTCATTGAAAAAAAAAATTGATATACTCTGAAAAGCGTTTGCCCCAACGGCAATCAGTAGTCGCGACGGTGTATCTCAGAGGACGAGAGAAATCAAACCAAAGCCTCACACGTAGTGATGAGGCTGAAGCCCTCATCAAGGAAGTTTCAGAGACAGCTGTTTGTGGTGGTTGTGGCTTGAAGCGCCAGTTTCATCAAAATACAACTTTTTCAGAGGCATACTTTTTTTTCTGAAAAATGTTTGTTAACAGTGCAGTCAGGCGGAAAGCCTCGTGTTTTTCGCAAGTACCAGAGAGTTCTGGTTCAAAACCAGACCTGCAAGAGAAAGAAAAAGACAAACAAAAGCGCAAAAGATGATGCCGAAAAGAAGCACTGTAAGAACATTTCTCGCAATTTGTTGAGAATCAAGAAGAGACTCACGAACGCAAAAGAAAAGGTGTCTCACAAAAAAGTGCAAAACGAGAGAGTTAATGAAGAGGCATTCGAAAGTAATGTTAGGTCTCTGCCCCAAAACAACGACTCGCTGTGAAGAGCTGCTTCACTGCCGCACGACGGAAGTCACATGAAGGCATGCAATACAACAACGAGTGGGTTGTGGAATGCATCATGATGAAGATGTGAAGCCCGAGGTTGTATTGATTATATATTTGATTTGCATACACAGATACACGAGGACACAGAGGAAAGAGAGAGAGAGAGCAAGCTGGCAACTGCCACCTGAAGGATCACAAGGCCTGCTCACTCTTTCGGGAGGAGGGAAGAAACAGAGGAAACAAAGATAAGAGGGGACTGAGAGGTAAGAAGAGAAGGAAGCAAAGAAATAATGACGAAGACTTAGACGAGTATTAGAAAAAAATAAACAGAGTTTAAAAACCGTCTCTTAACGGGTGGTCAGGTCCGTTTAGTTCATAAATGTAAGGAGACCTCGGTGGGCATGGTCGTGTTGGGAAGCACAACCTTTCGGAAAGAGGTAGTCGTCTGGGGCCGTGCACTTAGGTCCTAGGAATTTATATTACTTAATCAGCAAAGCCCGCCGCGTTAGCAAATGTGTGACAGTGCACTACGAGATGAACATCTCCGCAAAGAAGCCATCATCATGATGGGAGAACTTATCTGCGAAGGTACCTGCAGGGTTTCAAGAGTGCCTTTGTCCTCAGTGCCAATATTTTTAATGCCTTGACTGAGAAGACGAAGACCATAGATGTTTACAGTCGTCATGGTGGGCTCGTCATAGACAAGATGAAGCACTCGGAGCACCTAAATGTAAAATAGGCTGGTGAGTATATGTCTTCACATCCGACATTGTTGTAAAGCGCTAGGCACATCAAGAAATAACCACTATGAGTTTGCCCTAGGGAAGTGTATTACAAAAGTGGCATGCGTGCGTTAAAAGGGCTCTGCTAATAAAGGCACGTATTTTCATAGCAATGTATCAAATATGTGAATACTTCAAGGAAATCGTCACCATAGCCGACATAAGTTGTGTCAAGAGATAGATATAAAGATGCAAGAAAAAATGCTCTGAAATTCTATATGACCCCGCGCGCTGTATGCTATACACGGAAAGGAGAATCGATATTGATAAAGGCAATTTTGTGCTGTCTTTCTGGCCGCCTAGAGCATAGGAGGGCGGTTAATACCGAATGTGCTTTATGCAGGACTTCTCAAGAAACTTTGTCGAATATTCTTAAATTATTTAAACTGCGATTTTTGATTACAACCTTCACGATTGTTTTCTTAGTGTGCAGAAATTTAAGAAGAGAATAATATTGTGCATATTGCAACCCAATGTCTGGGGCTATATATGCACTGGTGTGCCCCACGAGGAGGATGAAGGACTATCACCGTTCGAGCTCTCATCTCAATTGGTCAACGCGCCAATCGCTGCTTTAGCTATATCTGGATTACAACCTCGTTCGACAGGCTTCTCGTAGTTCACGCAACAATAACATCATGGCAGAGATTGCAATAATAGTTTAATGAAAGAAAACAGGTGCATTCGAGTAAAATGGGACAATGAAGCCATTCCTGCGCAGAGCCCACAACTGTTGTGAGATATCCAAAAATCGGCCACATCAGAATATTGTGGAATGATATAAAAAAACTGTATCTCTAACAAAACCGAAACACTAAAGAGCGCAGTGCTTGTACAAGACGACTAGATTGAGCAAGCTTATTGTTTTTGTTTTCTTTAGCTTGCAGATCACGGCATGATTGTGCTGTTTCAGCCATTTACTGGTAACTTAAGTGAGACGTTTCTTTCCTTCTTTTTTTCTTTATGTATTTCCCTTCTGTGCAACATCAATGTGAAGTGTGCACTTTCAGAGAGTACTTATACCATTTTTTGTGCAGGAAACTTGACACAAATCTTGGGTGTCTTTGCCTCCAAGTTCAATGTAAAGTTCATGACGCTGGAGAAAATCATTGTGGAAACAGCCATCCTGGCTGAAAAAGCTTGTCTATTTCTAGACAGCATAACGTGCGATGGCACCAGCTGAATTAGAAGCACATGGCAGCTCTTCGGCATACAGGGTGCAATTTCATTTCCCAAACATCCTCGTTATGATTTTTGGGATTGTGTTCTACTTTAGTGGGCACACTAAATTTAGCTTTTTTTACAACTTGTCATAAAGTAAACGTAGATTTTCATGAGATTTTTGTTTTTTTACAGGGTTCTTCAAGACATGTACGGAGCAGCACCAAGCATCCAGTCGATCCAAAGAGGCAGCTGTTCTTTGTATCAGATTTTCCACACTTACTGAAAAACGTGAGAAATAATTTTTTGGAAAAGAATATCTGACACGAGCCTGACACATCAACAGTGGCATCATTCAAGTAGCTTTGAAAGCAGACCAGGAAAGTGTTACGCTGACAGTGATGCTAAGCATTACAAACGCTAACATTATGCCAAACTGTTTTGAAAAAAAAAAAAATGAAGGTGGACATCGCATTTCAGCTCTTCGGCGACCATGTCATCAAAGGGATTTCTGTGTATAAGGAGCACATTCAGTCTTCGTATCAGACTGTGCAGCTCACTGTAGACTCTGTGGAAACAATGAATGGCCTCATTCGTGCCAAGACGTCACGGGAAAACGAAAAAGCACTCATGTGAGACACTCCTACCAGGCACCTCCTGACAGGTCTTCTTGAGTACTTTTAAGAGTGGCAGCAGCATGTAAAACCAGCCGATTGTGGTTTTCTTACAAAAAGCACTGCTTCTGGACTAAAAGTTATCATACAGAGTAACCTTGATTTGTTGTCCTACTTGACATCTGTGCTTGGCTTCAAATATTTTTTGACGTCCCGCTCAAGCCAGGGTAAGCTAGAGAACCTGTTTGGCATAATCACACAATCATCAAGGTAATATGACCACCCAAAAGTTTCACAGTTTCTCGTGACTGCAAATTTTCTAGCGTTATACAACCTTGCAAGACCACCCAGAGGAGGCAACTGCCCGTCAGACGTCATCAAAGCGCTGCTACGCCCAAATTAGTTCTCTGCAACAATAAACCTTCTAGACAGCGTAGATGGCCTACTTGACCGTGGAAGCATCAATGACGCAAAGGATGTTATTCCCTCACTTTTGACTAGTGACCCTCAATCGTACACCGAAAAAAAAGAGTAACAGTGCTTTTATCTATACTATGTCGCAGGTTATATTGCTCGAGAGATCATCTGCAAAAACTCTTGTCAACAGTGCACAGGCTGCCTTTGTGTAAGTAAAGCTGAAGTAAGTGCCGACACTGCTTCATACTTCACAACCCATTTTTACTATGGAGGCCTTGTGTATCCTATTGAGAGCTTGTCAAGCGCTGTAAAGGCCACTAAAGAAGCTTTCACTGGTTTTTTGAGTAGAAATCTGCTACATGAAGCAAGTCTAGTTAAATTTTCAAGCCAGCAACACATTATGGTTTTTCCTCAGCTGGGATGCCTACAACATGAAAAGACAGCTTTGGCAGCTTTTGTCAGTTCTATTTATTTTTGTTGTTGTTGTTAAAGGGATCAAAAAAGAGAGAAATGCTCTGAGGGAACGGCAAAAGCTACTCAAATGGCACCGCTGCCAAAAATTGTATCTTAATTATTATTCTTTGTGTGCTCATTATATGTCTACTTTTGCGTGTTGTTACTTTTCAATAATATATTCCTTACTTTTAAAATATAGAATTCCAATGTACTTCCTAATGTTAACCATTTAAAAAATCGGCCCCATATCTGCACGTAATCTGCAAATGTCGTCGAAAGACGATAGTCTCGCGTGAGGAGAGAGTGAACAATTGATTTGATGTTCTGCGAAAGAAAATCGGTGAATGGTATTTTGAGGGCGCTGCGTTAGAGTGCCTCGAGCGTGCAGCAGAGGTGAACGAGCGCATCAAGTCACGTCACACGTGAGACATGAGCGCCACCTGGCAGTCTTCTTGCAAAACGAAACGCGTGGCTCTGAGACGGGTGTGCGCGCTCGTCTCAGAGGTGATAAGGTGAGAAACGCAAGGCGACGGGTAGGCGCCACCACCATCGCGTCTTAGCAAAGCTTCGGAAACACTCACCTTTTCGTGCAAGCGTTTCATGGTCAGAGCAGCGCGATAAGCGTTACGGTCCTTAAAATTACGTATCTTTGCATTTTATAGTAAAAGATGCACATGCAGAATATATACCTGTTGTTATGGTGCCACAAATTTGCGCAATAATTGCTTATTAATTGCCAATTGCGCAAGTATGAACGCTAAAGCTTGAGCAACATTGGTGGGCTCTGCGGATATGATCGGCTGTTTCAAGTACCCGGTGCCGTTAAGAATGCACAAACAGACAGACAGACAGACAGACAGACAGACAGACAGACAGACAGACAGACAGACAGACAGACAGACAGACAGACAGACAGACAGACAGACAGACAGACAGACAGACAGACAGACCAAAATTTTTGCGTCGAAGGTTCCCAAGAAAAACTATCGTCTTTAAAAAGGCTACACGTGTTTGGCATGGAACACCAGTGCCATCTTTGCAGGTGATAGAAAATAGGCAGAGGGTGCAAAAAAGCGACTTATGGGTACCTCCCTCCCCGTACCCGAAGCTATAACACTTGCCCCCTATGGAAACCACAAAAGCGCTTCCGCCTACCCTTATCGCCCCCACGACAACACATGTATTGCACTCTCCAAGACAGTAATATTGAAGGACACTTCCAAAGTGTGTTCGGCGAAAGCCTATGCTCATTCAGACGTGGTTGGTCTTGCTCCCTCAGCTTGCTTGAGTGGGCGGATTGTGGCCGGGATACTGGGGAGACGCGTGCGCGCGGGAGCCATCCGACTAACTCGACTTCTGCAACGAGACGTCTGATGAGGGAGCGCTGTTGCGGGCGCCTCTGTGGCATCTCATGATTGCTAACAAAATGTAAGGGGGAGAGCGCCTTACAATATACTCTCACCACTCAAGCATTTCGTACAGATTACAGTACAGATGATTAACCATGCAAAGATGAAACATGCGGCCCCGGTGTCATCACGTTCTGTGATCTATCAAAGTACATTCTGTTGCAACAGACAGACAGACAGCTAACTTTAATAGAACCGGAGGAGTTACTGCAGGACCCTCTAACGAGGGGCCGTCAAAACCGCTGGCCGCAGACGTAGAGGACAGAACATTGTGGCGCTCCGCCCGTTCCTGGGCCCTCTGGACTGTCTGGATTTGTCTGCTGAGTCCTGTACTTATTATGGCCTCCTCCCATTCAGCTTCGCTTGAGAGAAGGTTGTTAGGCAGCGTGGGACATCGCCAGAGGGTGTGAGTCATAGAGCAGAAGGTTTCATTCCAATCAGGGCAGCAACGGTCAACGTCCGCATATATTTTACTTAGGAATCCCTGCTACAGAAAGACCCCGTCTGCAACATTAGCTTACTGTGCTCTGCTGAGCTTCACGTGAGCAAGAGGATAGATTTTTCTTCCAAGTTGGTAATGCGTGGTTATTTCATTTTATTTCATTGAATGTGAGTAGTGCATCGTTCTGCTTAGTCCCTTCCTGCCCCTCTGTAGCCTCCAGATTGTCACGGCGCGCAAGTTCTCGCGCACGATCATGGGCCAGCTCGTTGAGGTTTGGGAAGTCTTTGAGAACGTTTTTCACCATGTGTGCTGGGAACCAATTGATAACATAGTAACCTGGACAAGCCCTATTTTCTAGAGTGGAGGCCGCCTCTCGAGCGAGGTTCCCAATTGGTAAGCTCTAATTGCGTCTCTGAAGTCGGTGTAAATGTAGCAACGCTCTGGGAAGGACAAGGGCGGTGTAACCGTGATTCGCTCTGCTATACCCGGGGTCGCCGCCTTTGCCGAAACGGAGGAGCGAAGCACCCTCCTCCCGTCTATAACCCACAACGCGAACATTCTCCTGTTACCGTACTGCGCTGCGTTGACAAACACGGTGGAGTCGATGTCATCCCTAACTCTCTTCAGAATGGCTTGAGCACGGGCTTTGCGCCTACCCTCGCTATGTTGTGGATCTACGTTTTGCGGAAGGGCCCCACCGTGTAGGTCACCCTTGTTTCCCGACTCAGTGTTGTTCGCCGTTGCTCTGTAAGCCTAGGAGACACGCCGACCTCGTCAAGGATTCTCCTGCCTGCCGAGGTCGACCAGGACCTCCTCTATTTTTTTCAGTGCCCTGGCGAAGGAGCAGATTTCAATGGGAAGTGGCCGTCGGTGCTAGTGCGGCGTTTCACCACCAGGCGCCGCAACTGGAGTAGAGATACCACCGCATCGTCTCTCGCGCAAACGAATGCAGTGGCTGCATTTGAAGCTGCTATATATCTCGGTTTTCTCTTGCATACGCATTGTTTAAGATGTAATGGAAACTTGGAAATGAGAATCGTGAAGCACTTGTTGTTTTAGACACCCGGCTCATTTCAAACGCATGTGTCGTTCACGACTACTTGATCGAGGCGCTAATGCGTCCTCTCCTATAGGCCAATACCAGATAGCTCATGCTAGTAATCCGCGGAAGATCGTTTTGTCACCGTGGCATTCGCTAGACTGAGAGGTGTTTTTTTTTTACTAACTGAAAGTCGATTATTGATAGAAGCCTTTGCAAGGGGGTAATATTAAAAGCTTGGATGCCTAATGTTCCCCGATGCTTGCTACTCTCTAGTGGCGTAGCACATTATGCGCAAGCCTGTAGTTCATCCACTAAATAGCACTAAATGCCACTAGACTGATTCAAGGGATATGGGTCATCATCCGTTCCCTACGCAAAGCATTACATGTGCAGCCACCGAGAAAAAGCAATTGTCAGAAAATGAGGAACTATGATAGGTGATTTCACCATTTGAGAGCTTAAACAATGAAATCATCGTGAAATAAACAAAAACAGCTCTCTATGCCATGCGATTTCTGTGATCATTGCCTATGTTTTGAACAGGCGCTGTTAAAGTCCGAAGTCTAATGCCGACTCTCAACTTGAGCCAAGGTTAAAAGCTTGAAAAACGCGGCCTGTGGCCGGTTGCTTGAGATTGTCTGTATATTCGTGGACGCATTGTTGTAGCGTTAATATGCAGCTTCTCAGCTTTGTTTCTTTCTCCTTCCCTCTGGCCTCTTAATTCGGTAGCGAGCAGAGTAGAGGCCGAATGGCTGTGTGGGGCCCATGCGCTCTCATTCAGCTTCGGGGCGTAATGTAAGCGTTGCACACGGCAGTGATGACGAGGTAGCATTTTTACTGATACTCATTTGTTGACTGTTCGGATGCAGCGCACTCCCGTTTGGCGATACCAATTGCCATGTTGCCAAACGTGACGGGTAGTCTTCAGTCACCACTACTTATATTCAATAAAATAGTCGGTTTGTAAATGGCAGCTACATATTAGACTGCTGTACAAATATTTATTAGGAGACCAATTGATCTGCCTGATTACTGCAAGTACGCTACACCAAATACCAGCGGAAGCTGCAATTTCACCGAGCTACAGTCGTATAGGGCATTAAAGCGATAGCTTTAAATGTCAAATCGAAAGCGAAACTTGACCGCTGGTGGCGTCCGGTGTCTTCTCGCGTCGCCGGCGTAAACACTAGTGATGCAACAAATCATCATTGCGTGAAAACGTCATCATATGACGTCACATATCATAAATGTCTTTGACGTATCGGAAGGTCACATAACTTGACGGCATCATATAACATCTTCGCTTGGCTGAAATGGGCCGATCAAGAGAGCAATGCTTAACCAACTGAGGGGCAGAAAGCTAGCTTTGTCTCCAATCCTTGAGGCAATAAGAAAACCATGTTGGGTGCAGAAAGATCCCGGAGGGAAGTAGGAAACATTCAGTGCATTTAATCGGAAGAAAACGAGAATAGGTTTTGCCTTTCAGTCGTCCCAGATGAATCTATAAGAGGACCGGCGAGCTTTTATTTTTTTTGTAACGAATGAGAAATAAAAAAAGACAATCTGATTTTTTTTCGTCAGATATGCATAATGGTACACAACACTATTATATACTGAGGCATGCAAATAATGAGGTTGCAATAGCTTGATAGAGAAAATAAAAAGCGAATGCTATAAAACTCGAACGCGTATATCGAACCGGTAGCACGGCCTGACAGAGCCTAGTGAAAACAGCGCGCCGCTATGTTCATGTTACTTTTCATCCCCCCCTGCATCCTTGAAAGCCGTCAAGAAGCACGACTTCTAATCAACTACCATGAAAACACGAATTCGCGAGCTTCCTAATATGCGCGGCCGTTCAGCGTCATCATCTCATAGCGTATTAGGGAGCCTACATGAACGGCCGTTTTTAGGGTGGAGACATCTTAATAAGTGCCTTCAAGAAACTCAGCCAAAACCAGCGGGCAACGGGGCACGCTGTTGCCAGCTTCCACCAAATTCAGTATAGTTTTCTGTGCGCCGCCATTTTGGAGCCAGCCAACACACAACACCTGGGCTTTTGACAGCGGCGGTTCTCAGGGTCGTGTAAGCGACCCAGTTCTCAAAGTGAGCGCACGAAGAAATTCGCAGCCCACACACAAACACTTGCGACATAATACTGAGGTTACGCTGACACGAACGCAAGCGTGGCAACAGCTCAGACTAGCGAGTGCGTCTCCGCACGAACGCGCGGACGCGTCCCGTTTGTGGGCTTCCTACTCGAAATGCGTGGACGCAGCAACGACAACTTCGGTTATCAACTCATTCGCGAACACGGCGAAACACATATACGTGTGCCGCAGGAAAAAACAGTGAACAAAATACGCAGTACTCACAGAGCAAATACGAGACGCACTGGTGGGCTCCCAGCCGTCTCGCTTCACTTGAGCCAGCCATAGTTGTCGTCGGCCAGGGCTCGCTGGGAAGCAGAACATTCGCACCCCCTTTCTGTTGTGGTTAGTGCAGAGCGCTACGCAGCATCCAGGCATTCTAAGGCTTCACCGGCAGCGTTTAACACGCTACCGCAACGTTCGACGCCATATTATTGAGAACTAAACGCAACCGGGCGTAGACGCAGTGCGGGCACCAAGATGGGGCGACAGCGCGGCGTTGCTGTCTGGCAACATTGTGTTTTGGCGGGCGGCGGTGCGTTGGCGGCATGTAGTGGGTCAAAGGCTGACATCACCCTAAAAACGGCCGTTCATGTAGCCTCCCTATAGCGTATACTCGTGCAGCGCCAACATGCGGCATCATCGAGCGGAGGTAGAGCGGGCGTTCGACGGCCTGAAGAGAACGTTCGGCCGGGCACTGAAAAAATAGAGGAGGTGCTGGGTCGACGATAGCCTAACCACCTTGGCAGTGACCTGCGCCTCTATGATCTCGTCGATGTTATAGTGCATACCAAATTCATCTCGCTTGTAAGTGCTCGTACAGACCGGCAAGCCAAGCACCTTCTTGATGCTCTTACGCATGAGCGTATTTAACTCCCTCTTTTCTGTTTTGGTCCATACTAGAGCAGACGCCACGTAGTTAATATGACTCATGAAAAATGCGTGGTACATCTCTGGAGGTAGTCCTCACCTAACCCTTTTTTTCGGTTGGACAAACTTGCGATTAACCTCAGCATGTTCACCGTTTTCACTGTAACGTGGCTAATTGTTCTGGCAATGCAGCCCCTTCCGTCTATGAGCAGGCCTAGTATCTTAACTCAATCAACTATAGAAATTTCTTGCCCACTCGCTTATAATGCTTCAGCTAGTTAGCTGGTTTTGGGGTGTTAGACCCCTAACCCTTTGTCTAGCCGGTCTGTAAAGTAACAGCTCTGATTTACTGGGAGACAGCTTGAGACCCGTGTCTGCGAGATAGGTTTCCGTCACGTCCAAGGCCGCCTGTAGAGCTTGCTTCATTTCTGCTAGGGAACCCCCTGGGCACCAAATCGTAATGTCATCTGCGTAAAGCGCATGACTTATGCCCCGGAGGCCACTTAGTCTGTCTGAAAGACCCTTCATCATTATATTGAAGAGCTGTGGTGAAATTACTGATCCCTGAGTGGTACCTCGAGGCCCCAATCTGTTCTCGCTCGACTGAATCTGCTCCACCTGAATACAGCCAGTTCTGTTCATAAGGAATGACCTAACGAACGCCAGGAATTTGACTGTAAGGCCTATTCCCGCCGAGGCCTGCAGTATGTATCGATGGCACACTGTGTCAAGCGCCTTAGTGAGATCCAGGGCTAGAATACCCCGCACGTCCCAAGTGCCCCTATAAAATATTTGCTTTCTCAGCATTAACATAACATCCTGCGTTGATAGGCCGTGTCGAAAAGGCACCATATTATGCGGGAAGAGGTCCTTATGCTCCATATACCCGGAAATCGTTTTCAAGATTGCGTGCCCGGCTACCTTGCTTATGCATGGGGTTAGCGATATTGGTCTCATGGTGTCCAAACTAAGGGGTATAACCGTGGTCGCTTTACATGCGTCATGTACTTGTCCTTCCTCCTATACCCTGATACCCTGTTGACCTCCGTAGTTAAATGTTCTACTGTTTTATCTTCCAAATTACGCAATAGTCTGTTAGAGATCTGATCCGGCCCCGGAGCTGACCGGCTGCTTAGATTGTGCAGCACATCCCTGATCTCTAATTCCATGAAGCGCGCATCCAGCTCATTCGCCGTCACGCACTCGATCTGCGGATTATCTTCGTCTTGTGTCGGCCCTATAAGAAGGTATCTATCCAAAACTGCATTCAAAAGGGACTCTTCAGTACCGCCCCCCTGTTCGTGCTTGTGAATGATCTTACTAATCAATTGTCTTTGATTCTCCTTAGTCTGCGCGTGACCAAGGAGATGCTTCAAGAGGTTCCACTTCCATCCTGTGCGCATGGACCCGTCTACTGCCACGCATACCTCATCCCATTGTAGTCTATTAAGCTCCGCGCAATACTTTTCCTTCTCCCGATTAACTTCCGCAACCTTTTTTTTCAGCCTGCGGTTCAATCGTTGTATTTTCCATCTCGTCAGAATAGAGAATTTTGCTTGCTTGAGGATTTTTGTGTGCTAGGTGCGGGTCTATGCAAGGTTCGATTTTTTATCACTATCTCTTAAAAGTGTGCAACTCATACTTTGCATTTGGTTACGTTAGCTTAGATGATATTAAGCACACCTGCCAAGGACACAGAGAAAAGAGGGAGAGAGCAAGCTGGCAACTGCCACCTGGAGGGGCACAACCATTGCACCACCACCTAAAATGCCTTTTAGGTGGTGGTGGTGGTGGTTGGTAATACCCCAAGCTATATGTGCTGACATAAGCTAAAGAGAAGCTAGTGCAAGTGGGAAAACTCTTTGAGGCAGGGCATGCTAGCAGCTAAGGCACGCTGCGGCCGTACACCACGAGTAGGATACATTAAATATTTTCGCCTTTTAAATTCCGGCGACGTCATGTATAGCGGCACTATTGTGTTTCATTAAAATAAATCAGCCTACGGTTGCTTCACCGAACAAAAAATATACTCCTTCAAACATCAAAACGGACGGCGGCTTCCTTGCCGATGCTGTGGAAACACGGTGGGCTATGAGAAGGGGGCGGCGCCGTGGCATGGATGGAATGGATGGATGCTATGAGCGTCCCCTTTATAACGGGGTGGTGACAAGTATGCCACCAGGCTCGACAAAAAAAAAAACCTTTTTTTTCTTTTTATGTTGGCCTAATGCCTCTACTTCGATAAATTCTATCTTAATGGAAAAAAAGGTAAATTTTCAGCTTAAGTTCTCTGCCATTTACGGCACACTGTCCATATTTTATTTTTCCAATATTTATTTTTGTCCTTTCTCTCTAATTTTCTGCCACCAATACTCTAACCGTCTCTTACTTATTTCAATCGCGGGTGTGTTCAGCTTTCCATTGTTGTCCCTAAAACCCAAGGCTTCCTGTAGGCTCGTGCCCAAACGTACACCTGGGTGGATATCTCCACATTCAATCAGAACATGCTCCGCCGTTTCCTTATCTTTCCCGCAGCATGTGCATTGTTCTTCTTCTTTACTGAATCTTGCTTTATAACTACGCGTTCTAAGGCAACCCGATCTCGCTTCAAACAGTAAAGCGCTTCCCCTTGAATTATCGTAAAATGCCTCCCTCCTTATTTCATTTTTGCCCTTTCGGTAGTTACTCAAAGCCGGTTTTTTCTCCATAGCTGCCATCCAGTAAATCCTCTCCGCCTCCCTGACTTTTCCCTTAACGCTCTTTGTTGACATACGGCTTACAATACCAGCCGAATACTTACTAGTGAGTCTTCTAGTTCTTTTTCTCCACTGTGTGTCCACTCTCTTCCTATACAAATAACGGAACACCTTCTCTGCCCATCTACTCTCCTTCATATTTCTTAGCCTTTCTTCGAACCTTAATTTGCTCTGCGCTTCCCTCGCCTCAAAACCTGCCCACCCCATATCGCCCTTTACAGCCTCGTTTGTCGTCTTCCCGTGAGCACCCAACGCGAGGCGTCCCACAGTCCTTTGATTTACATCCATTCCCGCTTGCACCTCTGCCCTCGTGCACACCACTGAGTTCCCAAAAGTAAGCCCTGGAACCATTACACCCTTCCACAGACCTCGAAGCACCTCATACCTATTGTATCCCCACAACGCTCTGCGTGGGGCACCCTCCCACGCTGCGTGGGGCACCCTCCCGCTGCGTGGGGCACCCTCCCCTCGCTGCGTGGGGCACCCTCCCACGCAGCAGCGCTCCAAGCGGTAGCCACAGGCATTCATCTAATCCTGTGCCACCTAGAAGGCCGTTGATGGCACACTTGTCAGTATATTCTATGCACTATAGAGCAGTGTCGCTTGACTAATTGGTGAAGATGGACGCCAAGCTCCTGTAGGGAAAATGCGTTTCTTGAAAAGCTTGAATTCGATTCGACTCGGCTACATAGATTTAGTTTCTTTTGCTTTCGGCGTGTAGTATGTGTTATGTAATTATAAGCTGCTTCCTGATCATAAAATTCTTGTAGCCGTGATTTCAAAATGTATGTCTTTACTTCTAATAGTGTCACTGAAGTGTCATGTGATGGAGTAAATTCTTCTAAGAATTATTACAGAGATAGTTGTGAAGCAAACATTTTCACAAGCGAGGTTTTCTTTGTTAAGGCAAAACTGTTTCCCTGACGAAGACAAGTCACCTTGCCGAAACACTGTTTGCAACGACGTTTTTTCTCGAAACACTTCTGATCGCTTCAAGCCTCTCCGTGCCTCTAAACTTCAGTCTCGTTTGTTACTCATGTTCTGAAAGAAAACTATGCCCGTCGTCATAAGAAACGTGATTGAGTCAAACACAACGTGTCTTACTAACGATTGTTGATAATTTTTGTATTGGTTCGAATATTCTGGGTTCAACGTTTGCTCATTATGTTCGTATGTAAGCTTTAAAGTAAACCTGTTTTTAATAATTGGCACTTTCACACTACGTGCACGTCTGTTTTTTTTTATACAGCACATCTAATAAAAAAATCATAGCATATCGACGGACTGAATGATGATGAGTGGGGCGAAGCGTGCATCCGCCCGTTCGTGCATCCAACCATCCGTCCAACCGTGGGTCCATCTGTACGTTCGTGCGTCTGTATGTCCGTCCGTCTAGTGAACACTCCAAGTACCACCATCTCGCATCTTTTCATTATATATTGAATATTATATACAAGTACCACCATCTGGCGGACATTCCAAAAACGTAACTCTCCTGTGGCACATACCCGAGAGAGGTGGTTACTGCAGAGGACGATCGGGTGATGCCTTAAGGAGCTTTGCCTTCAATTAAAGATTAAAAAAAAGTTCGAATGGACGCACTGCCCGAGCAGCCAGCGTACCTCAAAGAAGGCACGACCGCATTCCGCTTGCATCCGCAGTGGGAAAGGAGGGCTTCCGCAGCAACCCTTCTGCTCTCCATTTTTCGTCCTTTCCCTCTCTTTCTGGACGTCCCCAGTAACGTCATAAAAGACATTTTCTGTTCCTGATTTATTTCTAGTAGGATGCCCAACAACCGCCAGTGGTAAAATCGGCGCTGCCGTTGCCGAGAGCGAATACATGGGAGGTATAAGGAGTTTCCGCCACCTGATGCTGTTGCGCCATATAGAAATATATAAAAAGTCAAGAGAGGACACACCCATACACTCCTGCGGCTGATTTGGGTTCGCAACGCTCCAAACGGGCGTTGGGAACCTTCTCCGCCCTCCGAAAACACTTATATGTGCATGCTCGTCTCTGCGGCCATCATCATCATCATCATCATCATCATCATCATCATCATCATCATCATCATCATCATCATCATCATTATTATTATTATTATTATTATTATTATTATTATTATTATTATTATTATTATTATTATTATTATTATTATTAAATGGGTCGTTCAAATGGTTCGATTAAATTATTGTAAGCTACCCCGACAGAGCGGCAAGCCCACGATTACACTGTGTCTATGCACATATTTGAAATAAAACACGAGAATCGCTGGCGAAGCGAAAGCTTTTATTTTCAATTGATATTCTTGGTAAGCAGATGCCCACTTTCTTAGTGTCTGACGAACGCGGGCACGACGAGATGGGTTCATTGCACTACAAGACGCGGTAATACAGCTGCCATATCATGAGTATAAATTACACATAAGAAATAAACATATAGGCAACATGATAAGAAGACCTGTAGAAGAGTAAAACTGCAGTAAACGCATACAACAACACATACAATGCACAACGCTATACAACAGTAGTTGCCGTAGCACTCAGCATGGACGAAAAAAAAAAGGAAATGTTCGTTACGTTTTTTTTTCCGCCTTCGCACAAATTTTCTCCTACACTTTATTTACATCACTCTTTCGCGAAAACACTCGCAAGCGATTGCCGCAGCAAAAACAAAGCAATTTTTGGTGCAATGCAAGACGTTAAGGAGGGAGGAATGTGTACACAAAAATCACGTCCTAGCTTTAGCTAACAAACATTTTTCTAGATTTACCACTTCTCCGTTATTGCGATCGTCAGAGCTTTAAGCAATTTGCGAATGCCGCAGATAACGATAAAAAGCATAAATGCACTTTTCACAAAATTTCACTCATTCACTGAATTCAAATACATGTACCAGCACAAAGAAAATCTAACAACGCCAACAGCGACTCTTCTTTTTTTTTTTTTTGAGCCAAGAAACGATATTGCGCCGAACACCACAATGCCAGAAATGTAAGGTTAAGGCTTCAATGACAAAGGCAATACACACTTCACAAAGTATTGACTGCGTTCGTACATATACTAGCAGACAAGCTGAGAGACAGACGAAACAAGCGAAGACTACGACGCACGCCGGGCACGTTATCGGACATCTCTTACGGCGTCTTCCTGTTGCTGTCCGTACTTATTCATTGCCTTAAATGCCCATGCACACGGAGCGTGACAACGTTGTCGTCGCGTCGACGCCATGTGCACTTCTTTCGCATCCGATTCATGCCTAATGCCAGCCCGACGATATTGCACCGCCAAATCGCAGACGATAAAGACGGATTCAGGTCACAATCACAGTCGCAAAAGCACGTAGACGTATAATGCACTAGAAAAGGTACTGTCATAAAAAACTAGTACGCATGTTTTATTGAAGCAGTAAGTGACGTGTTGCCACCTTACGGCTGGGGTGAAGCTGCGTAGCTCAGCCGCTTTTTGCCTCGAGTGACCACTCTTGTCATTTTTATGTTGCTCTATGGTTCCACTCCGTGTTCATGAGCGTTTAAGGCAGTGAATCACGGATAAGCAGAGAGACGCAATAAAGAATGTGCCATAACATGCCCGGAATGCGTCGTGGTCTTCGCTTGTTTGGCTGCTGCTAGGTACGAACGCCATAAACACTTTGTGAAGTGCGTATTGCATTCATCATTGACGCCTTAACCTAATATTTATCACATCGTGCTCTTCGGCGCAGAAATGTTTTTTTTTTCGTGCTCTTAACTTCGTGTATTATTGTTTTGGGTGGATTGCTTCACACACACACGCACACACACGCACGCACGCACGCACACACACACACACACACACACACACACACACACACACACACACACACACACACACACACACACAAACAAACAAAGCTGGAATGATATGCAGCACGTTTGCGAGAAAATTGTTCCTTGGCTCGAAAAAGTGGGTCGCCGCTCGCGTTGTTAGGTTTTCTTTGTGCCACTACATGTATTCGATTTCACTGAGTGAGTGAGATTGGGTGAACAGTGCAGCTATGCTTAATAACGTTATCTGTGGCGTTCGCAATTAGCTTAATTCTCTAACGAGCACAATAAGAGAGAAGTTGGAAACCTAGAAAAATGTTGATTAGCTAAAACTAAGACGTAATCTTTAGGGAACACTACTGCTTCGTTAACATCTTGCATTACACCTACGTTTTCTTTGTTCTCGCAGCGGCATTTGCTTGTGACTGTTCTTTTGCGAAAGAGTGATGTAAAGTGTGCAGTAGAATATTAGTGCGAAGGTGCGAAAGAAAACGCAGTCAACATTTTTTTTTTAAATTCATTTCGGTTCATGCGAGAGTCAAGTGCTGAGACAACTATCTACTGCCGTGTCGCGTTGTGCACTGTATGTGTAGCTGTTTACCCTACGCCCAAAAGTTTTCCATTATGACATGCAGACGTGTGGTGGCGCTGAATTTGGTACCAACTTCAGCGATTTCAAAAGTAGTTTCAGAGAGAGAGAGAGAGAGAGTAAAAAACATGAAAAATAGCATATAGAAAAAGCATTACAGCATTTATTGAGGAACAGCATTGACTTATATCTGGAAAAAAGAACTAGAGTCTCATCAGCAGCTATAAAACTGGCATTGTAAGCGAAATGATAACAAAGAGCGTCAAGAGACACTTCACAGAAGCGGAAAATATGTACTAGATTAGATAGCACGGATGCAAAGAAAAACGGAGTCTTTAAATACCGCGTGTGTGCTAGGGCACTAGCCTACATGAAGGCGAGGGTTTTGGGGCCCACATAGGAAAGCTAATAAGGTCAGTAACAAAAAAAGTAAATCACCGCTGAATGACTGCAAAGTTGGCAGAATTAAAAAGAAAACTGGAGCACTAAGTTTAGTCTGCAATACGGTGCATGAGGCTCTGCATTTATTAATTTTTTTCATGTAAGACAACAGCCTTAATTCATCTGGACAGGATGAGGTCATTATGTAACAATAATAACGCCAAAAAATACTTCAGCTTGCTAAAACACGCACTTTTAAAAAACGCCAGGCCTGCGCGGAAAGCGCAGTACAGTAACAGCGAAAGCTAGAAGAGTGGCCTTTCATAGCCTTTTCTAAACACTCGTTGGATATTTGCTGTAAGTAGACTTGCTGGGTACCTACTACGGCATTAACAATCATAATTTCTGGGTAGGAGACCAGCATTCGCTCTGATATCCTTCGCAATTTTTCTGAGCACCGTGGTATCCGCTAAACACTTGCAAGGAATTTAGTGCCAATTCTTCATACAGCGACTGACGACGATGAGAAATTATGCCTGTAGTGGGTATTGCGCCACAGTTAACAGGTGATCAAGAACAAGCTTCTGAAATGAGTTGGAGTATTGAACAACCCACTCGTTACGCTATTCGCAATGTGTGACGCCTGGTTGTTCCTTTTCTGTTCTAAAACACTTTATTACCTGTTCGAAAACGCTTTATTAACGCGAGTTTTTTTCCCGACATCAAGTCTGTCTAAGCCGACTGTGCAAACAAGTCGCAAGCACCGGCGTGGCTCAGTAATAGCATACTGGGCTGGTCTGCAGTCGACGTGTTCGAGCCCCACTGTGTCCTTGGTGTTTTTTTTATTTGCCTAGTTTTTTTTTCTTCTTTCGATAATGGTTACGGACACCTGCGGTGGCGGTGATGGCGGACAACTCTGGTGCCGCGTGTGACCCGTGCTCTTATCTCCTAACAGCTTTCACCGTGCAAACAAATTGGTAAATGCCACGCACAGTGGAAATCGATGATATCTGCGAAGCACAAATCAGGAAGGTTGCATTGTCACATTAAAATCAGCACAACGTTGCGAGAAGGACGTAAATTGTGCCGTACATGACTTTTTTGTCATGATAATCATGTTCAAGCCTGGCAATTTTGCTCGTCGTCCATTCACATGTGCACGTAATATCAAAGTTGGAATATGTGAAGCAAGCGAAACGGCGGCGAGCGCGCTATTGGCGTAGCATGTAGTCATGTTTTACGTGACACGCATGTTATTATTAGCATGTTTGGACGTGTCATTTATCTTGGTCATCTATTCACGTCACGTGACACCAGATTTGAATATATGAAGCTAGCGAAACGGGCGCGAACGCGTCATGAGCGCAATGTAGTCATGTTCTTTCAAGACACAGATATGATTACCATGTTTTCACAAGTCATATACGTACCTTCGTCATCCGCTCACGTCACGTAACGCCAAATTTGGTATATGTGAAGCTATCAAAATGGCTGTGAGCGCAATATAAGCATAGCATGTAGTCATGCTTTACATGACACGCATGTCATGATTATTATGTTTATGGACGTGTCAGTTACCTTCGTCATCCGTTCGCGTCATGAAGTACCAAATTTTGTATATGTGAAGCTAGTAAAACGGCTGCGAGCGCATCAGGAGCATGGCATGTATTCATGTTCTTGCATGACACGCACGTCATATCATATTTGCACCTGTCACATACTTTCGACATCCATTAGCATCCCTTAATACCATATTTGGTGTATGTGAAGCCAGCGAAACGAGAGTGAGCGCATCGTGAGCGTGGCCTGTCGCTTTGTGCCTACATTACACGCATGTCATGATTATCATGTTCACGCCAGTGCCACCGTTGGCTACGTACACCAACGGAAGAAGGACAGACCCACACCTTAAGGAGCTTCGCCCCTTAAAAAAAAAGTAGCACCAATGACACAGTAGAGCTCGAACCCGGGTCTACTGGGTGCCAGCCCTGTATTCTACCACTGAGCCACACCAGTGCTTGGAACTTGTTGGCAAATTTGCTTTCCGCAGGCTTGATGTCGGAAAAGCAATTGCGGTAATACGATTTATAAAGCGTTTTAAAACTGCGAAAGAGCAACCAGTCGTCGCACAATGCGAATAGCGTAACGAGTGGGTCATCCAAGTCTCCAACCCATTACAGAAGCTTGTTCTTGTTACCCTATTAACTGTGGCGCATACACACTTCAGCCATAATTCATCACTGTCATCAGCCACTGCATGAACTATTGGCGCAGAATTCCTTCGAAGTGTTTAGCGGATACAATGTTTCTCCGAAGAATGACGAAAGATAGCATAGCAAATGCCGGCCTACTACCCCCCCCCCCCCCGAAATTATTATTAATGACCTAGTGGGTATCAAGCAAGTGTGCTTGCAGCATTTTCCCAATGAGTGTTTTAAAAGGCTCTGAAAGGCCACTCTTCTAGCTCTTGCTGTGACTGTGCTGTGCCTTCCACGCACGCCTGGCGTTTTTTTATAACGGCCAAACTCGCTAGCATCAATATTGTCAGATATCATTGGGCAATTATGCACAAAAGGTCATATATTGTACATACAAATAAACAAGTCTATACGGCACGAACAGTTCGTGATTTCAGGAGTAGAGAGAGAGAGTGGTATGAATAGAGGCAGGGAGGTTAACCGGAAAGCAAGTATCTGGTTTGCCACCCTGCACTGGGGAAGAGTACTGGGAGACAGAAAAGTAAGGAAAAGGGAATAAGATGACTAGAGCGGGACGGAAGCGAAAACACACACACTAAAACGTCATAAACGTTCGAAGAGGTGAAGGTTGGGTCTTCAGGAGGGTCTTCAGGAGGATCTTTGTCGCTTTTCGGCGTGAAGCTTGATCTTTCCGGCATTTAAAAATTAATTTTTCGGATTATGTGTAGCTATGCCTTAGGGGAACGCAGCTGGTGCCGGTTGGCGACTGTTTTATGATAAATCTATTCTAAATGATTTCAGAATTAATAATTTAATTTAGGCGCCATTATTTGAAATGCCTACAACTTTATGAAGTGCGCGACGTAACGTAGTGCAAGACTTTTAATTAGGCATATCAAAGCTAACGATACGTTGCGAATTTTGCGTGGTACTACCTCAGCATGGCCTAATATACAAGACCCAATACGGGGGTAATAGGATTACATGTATCGACTTAATGAATTTGAATGAATGTCCGTTAGTAAATAGATTGTTAGACGCTCGTTATTATAAGTGGAGCTCAAGCAAAGGCCCTGAGGGTGTGCCTTGGCCTACCAAAGAACACATCAACCATCGGAACCCTTGCTGAAAGTAGGCGCCTTTCAGCTCCTGTTTTGCAGGAGGAGTTTCTTCAAGTCCACTTACGGTATGCCACCAGAATACGGATCATCCGCTTGCTTCAGACAGTAGTCCTGTGCGGAGCCTCCTCCCGCTACACTATCAGAAAGTATCAATGCATGCAGAACCATTGTGGAAAACTCCTCCGTGGACTATAGTCACCTTCGTGCCTGGGTTGAAGAGTAAGAGATGCACATCCGGACCAGCACTCAGATATTTCACTCTAGAGCATTTGGAAAACTGCTACAGAGCTAGCTCATCGTCATATGTACACTGACGGCTCTGTTACGTCTACATCATCCGCCATTTGCGTCTAGATGCAATCTGCCAATGTCGCCATCTCTGCCACTCTCAGTCACTGCACCTCATCTACAGCCACTGAACAGGCTGCACTGCGGGCTGCCATTAATTACATCATGGACCAGACAGCCGAGTCCTTGGTCATCTTCACTGACTCAAGAGCAGCGCTACAGTCGCTGAAGTCTCCATGCACACAGGACCAACTCGTCACGTACATCAAACGCCTATGCAAGAAAGCCTGTGCCCTACGTCACTGCATTGTTCTGCAGAGGATACCTGCCCACTGCGGAATACAAGGCAACGTCCGGGCTGATGACGCTGCCAAAGCTGGACATGACACTTCAGCAGAAATCGTCAAGATACTTTTCTCGAGGTAAGACGCAGCAATGCTAATGTCGGCACACGCCGGGCGCCTCCAGCAATCCCTCTGGACAGGCCCTAGCCAACAGTATGGGCCTCTGTACAAGATAGATCCATCATGTCAGTTCAGGATGCCACGAAATCTCAACAGGCAAGATGAAACATGTTTACACCACATCCGAACAAACGTTGCATATACGAATTACTTCTGGAACAAAACTGCACTGTCCAACTCAGAATTTTGTGCGCAATGTAACGTCGTAGAAGGCATCAATCATGTCCTCTGTTAGTGCACGATATACGCATTAGAGAGACAGTCTCTGAAGATGGCCTTAAATGTACTACAGAACACAAACTTGGAGTTGAAAAATATTCTATGCCAGCCAGCTCCAGTGCGTTAGACTCCATAAAAGCGCTACTGACATTCATACGGGCCATAGGCTTGAAAAAAAAACCTTGTAAATAGTGCAGTGCGTGTAAGTAACTGTATGTGTTATGTTGACTGTTATGCGTGTATGTAACTGTATGTGCTGTGTGTTTATCATTGTATAAATCATTCTCATTACCCAGCACCTGGAGTTGCCTCTCAGGTGAAAAACCAGGCAAACCTCTCCAGCTCCCCCATTAAAATAATTCTCTCTTCTCTCTAAGGTTTGTTCAACGAATTCGTGAAACAGGTGCATGGCATATTGTAATGGTGGGCAAAAGGTAGTAACCATTTCAAGCTTTAGGTTGTGCTAACGCTGGTAGAAATGTCGCAAAAAGTTAGTAATGGCCCAAGAACGTTAACAACAGCTGCTGTTACTAATCAATTGCTTGTGGTTACAAACTTTTTCAAAAATATTTTAACGAGTGCAGGTCACCGCCAGCCCCGTTATAAAAGGGGTGTATTTTTATCGATTCATCTATATACTGCCATCGAAACAACTCATATATGGTCCCTTGTGCATTCGCCTCAGATGACTGGAAGTCGAAAGACATTATCTTCTCATTCGATTGTATCAATGCACCTGCCCTCGAAAGAATGTTGTACATAATGTGGTTTTCCATGGCCTCAGTGATCGGAGACATTGGACGCTTTTTGCACCTCACGTGCCCTTGGGTTCCGCTCGGGTATGACCTGATGACGATTTCATGCGATGATGTCGTTTAGGACCACATTGCGAAGTCCCGGTTACGTTACTACGATGCCATGATGACGTGCCATATTTTCGAGATCTGTGACTTCACGATGACAAGATGAGGTAGCATCGCTATATCATGATTATTTTTCGCATCACTCGCGTTGACGACGCTAGTCATTCTCCGTGCTTGATGAGGCATGAAATGCTTTCGCTTTAATTAGTGGAGCTAACTGTCATCAAAAAATGTAAACGCATCTTCCCACAACGAACGGAAGGAAGGTGACAGAGAAAAAACATACAAACATACTTGAGAAGAAACAATAGCAGCACAAGGTATTATGATGTATTACCTTTTATCTCTGTCCTATACTGGCGACGTGCAAAGGAATATAGTATCAATTTTATACAATAAAAATGTTTGGAAGTTTTTAAGACACTAACCCACGGAAATGTCGTGCGGATCGTCTATGATTTTTACGGGATCGACGACAAGCAAATTTTGCAAATTACTCAACTAACGTTTTCGAACTAATGCTTATTAACACCACCTACGCAGGCTGAGACGCACGTAAGCACACACGCACCGATAATATTCCGGCCCTCTCATTTCTATACCTTTGCGGCATAGTGTGAGGATGTGAAGTTAAACACTCTGTACTCGTCAACAGTTTGGTAGAGCAGGTTGTTACGTGACCTTGCGCATATGTTCAAAAGCAGTGTCCTAGCTTCTTAGCTGGTACCGCGGTGAGTCGAAATTTTGCTCTAAAAAATTTGGCTGTTTGATCCACACTTTCGTGTCAGAATGCTTGCATGATTCGCAGAAAACAAGTGTTTTCTGCTGCTAGCGACACTAGTTATTTACCTTCGTGAAGCCAGAGTTTATGAGTTTGAGATATTTCTCTGGCTGGTGAACTAAATGCCCTACAATGATACATGGAACTCAATCGACAGAAGCAATAGAAAGGTGTAATTCACAAGAAGTTAATGTCGAAGCCAACTGTTTATGTATTTAGCGTAACCTTGAAATGCAGTTGCACAGAGTGAGAATGACCTTTCATGCGTAACCTTTGGTGGTGCCCGTAGGCTCAAAGGTTTTGTTAGGCGTTGCTGGATTATGAGCTGGTCGACGCGTTCACAAACAGTTTACACGTCATTGTCGGCAGACGCTGGAATCTGACAGTCCCGCATTCGTTACGCCTGCTTGAGACCCGGGTGCCATATGTGACACAAAATGCTACACACGTGTACGCATGCTAAACAAGAACGTTATTTCACAAGGAGCATGTGAGAGTGGT
This sequence comes from Rhipicephalus microplus, assembly GCF_043290135.1. NCBI lineage: Eukaryota > Metazoa > Arthropoda > Arachnida > Ixodida > Ixodidae > Rhipicephalus > Rhipicephalus microplus. The sequence continues at coordinate 110,886,037 of NC_134710.1, read as the reverse complement.
ACTGGTGAACACGTGTGTTATGGCTCGTTTCACTGCAGTCAATCAACAAATGTTTACGCTATGAGTAGTCTATAGCAGGCAAGCCTCTCGATGTTCTATTTACACAAGGGACTAATGTGGCACTCGTAAAAACACTTATTTGCGTCACACAAAACAGTCTTAGGCGAGGCTATGAAACCAGAGCGGCCACCTGCCGAACATGTTGCTGTAGAATTGATGGGCACCAACAGGGGTGTTACTTGCATTTCCGCCGGTAGTAAAGGCGATCGCCTTTTTGGCAGCCGTAAACTTCAGTGAACTGCTTGCTGTAGGCTAGTGGGAAGTTGCACATGTGCTCATTCATAACATTCCGGGGCTCATCTTTAGAACACCATCGAAAGCAGTAGCCCAAGAAGAAGATCTGGGGTGGCGCTAAGAAGTCAATGGTACGCAAATGCTTTCGGTTTGCGTCTGTCTTCAAAGCATACGCCCGAAACGCCTGACGAACACCTTCTATGGAGGCAAGCAAGGACCTGTACTGATCCACTGTCGTTAGTCCAGTTGCGCCCTCCGACCACTGGACGAAATCTTTAAGGTAGCACAGAGACCTCTTATTGTTCGCAAGCCGCGTATTGTTGGACCACCAGTCCAGTGGGCCACCAAAGCTGTCGAAGTCTTTTCCAGTTACGTCAAAGGCATGGAACATCTGTTCTGCAATGGCGGTTCCTAAACCCCCGAACTTCCACGATGTTGGAAAGTACTTCAGATAAAGAGGTTCCGCTGCCGCAGCAACCGGTACAACAATTTTGTTTAGATCGTTGTGAAATCTGAGGGAGTCAAGACTCAATAAAGGGTAATTCCATTTTTGCAGGTTAGTTTTTTGTGCTGACAAGTGAAGGTAATACTTCAAGTAATTCAAATTGGCTTGTCTGAGTACTATTATTGTTTTCATGAAATCAGGAGTCAGGTCCGGTATGTAAGAGTAGAATGTATTTAAGCTTTCTGGATTATCAACGAACTGCGGGTAGCCGTCAAGCAAAACCATTTGCCTCGCCTTCTCAAGAGCACGTGCTTTTGTTGACATGTCCATCCACTCGTTCGCACGAAGGTAGTGATGGTAGCTTCGCCAAACCGCACTGGCCGTGTTCGAAATGGCGGCTCGCGTGGATGGCTCACTGAAGGATATAAGCGCTCTGGTAGTAAGGGCGAAATGAATGTTGTCGCGCACGGCGTAGAAACAATGCTTCTCGTTGAATATGTCAGCTGTGCCCGCCAAGACAACGCCCAGCTGGTAGGAAGCATCGAGTGCCAACACTTCGAAAACATTCCAGCCGACAAACCAAGACAGTAACATTTGGTCTTCCAGCTCGTAAACAAGTTCAGATATTGCTTCAAGGTGGGCGACATCATCGACGCGAACAGGCGTGTCCTTTGTGATTGCTTTGACGGCTGGCAGCTCCTTGTTAATGGCAGGCACCCAATCGGAGCCAGGCTGGTTTGGCGTGTATTTGCCGATGTCTCTAAATGCGATAGTGTCGGTAAAACGCCGCACAGCAGTCACTGAGGTCATTGTTTGCTTTATTTTCTGCTCAAACTTGGTCAGCACCGTGAGCATCGCGTCGAAGTTTTCGTTGGCAAATAGCACTCCCAGCGCTTGCTTCTTCACTTCCTTGGTGGTGTAATTGTGTGCATTCACGTACAGCATGTGGCTTGGCACGGATACTCGCAAGCTGTACGTCTCGCTGTAGTCCACGTACGTGTCCACGGTGAAAAGAAAGTGCATGTCGAGCGAAAAGGACAGCTTTACCAGCACGTCGAGCGCTTTGAGCTGCCTCGTGGTGCCACCTGATGGCCACATGATGTCAAGGCTCGCGATGAAGCCCAGAAGCTCCGCGCTGTTCGTCGCTTCGCTGTTTATCATGTTCAAACACGACTGGAACGCCGCGGCCGCCTTTTGAACCGCTGTCTGGTTGTTGGGTGGAACGTCGATGCGTTTCAAATTTCTCACTACCTCCGCCACCACCCTGCTGTACGTGTGCTCGCTTTGATTGAGGAATCCGGGATGAGCGTGCTGCCATTTTCCGCAAGTGAACTGGTAAAAGTCTTGACACGGTGGCTGCTTCCTGTTCATGGATGTGCGGATATCACGCGTGAGCCGTTCGCACGTGTGCGTGCTGCAATATTTGGTGTGCACGGTGAATATCCAGCGCACGATGGGGTAGTTCGCGGCAGCGCATATCACAATGACTGCCGTAGTGAAGATACAGTAATTGACTGCCCGAGTCCGCAAGGCATGCTCTTTGGCCATGGTGATTCGTGATCTGTAAAAGTGCGGCAATTCAATGAGCATATTAGGATGAAAAACAAAAAGAGAGCCTTCGGAACTACGACGCTTCATGACACTTCTAATCAAAATTTACCGCTCATCTGTGAATTCCCCATATTCCTATTTTCACTCGCATTTGAATTATTACGATTAATATTGCAGTTAGCGTCCCGAGCAACAACTACCAATGCTAATAAACCTGTTTATTAAACCAATTATTAGCTCTAACAAGGCCAACAAACTGAATTTCGTTACGCTTGCTACAACTGAGGGCCACAACTAAGGTGTCGCAGCACCTAAGTTGCTGCATCACCATAATAAAACCTACTTAGTATATATAATGCAACCTGTGAGCATAGTGTGTCAATCTGTTTTGTTTTTTGTTTATTAATTCGAGCATTACCGTTTTAATTGCTCGCATGACACTCTTCAGCCATTGTTAATTTATTGTTTGAAAAGAAATACAAATCACGCTGTTGGTATGCCTTATTAGAATAAATAAATAATTCTCAGATGTATGCTTCCAATGTATTTCCTCTATAGCGGTTTCCCAACGAGAAATCTTAACTGAGCAGGCTGTAAAGACATGTATGTTTTGAATGAACCTGAAGATTAACAATTTCGAGATCATCACCATCATCAGCCTGAATACGCTCACTGCAGGGCAAACGCCTCTCCCATGTTCCGCCAATCAACCACCAAGTCCTGTACTTTCGGCTGCCTCTCACCTTAGAAATCAATAAGTCATAAAAGTCACTGTCGTTTCCGATATATATATATATATATATATATATATATATATATATATATATATATATATATATATATATATAAATATATATATATATATATATATATATATATATATATATTTTCTTATTTACTTTTAATTGGTTCTAATAACTTCCCTTGTACATTCCTTTGCATTAATGTATGTTGGATCTCATTAATATTGTGTTAAAACACGGAAAAACGAGCCCTTAGGTATACACTTCTTTCCCTTATTTCATTAAACGAGGGTATCGTACTGGCAGACTTGGTGTCATTAGGTTGTATACGAGGGACTATTAATCAGCTGCCCGCTCATAATAAGTTCACGTGCTACGTGACGCCAAACATGCGCATAAAAGAGTGTTTTCACACTCGACGCTTGGCTTATAGATGGCACTGACTGTCACTCCTACTTCTAAATTCACATATAAACCCAAAAAAGTGGATGGAGGGAAGGCCGCTGTGGTAGCACAGTGGTTAGAGCATCGAACGCGTTATTCGAAGGTCGTAGGTTCGATTCCTGCTCACGGTAGGTTATTTTTTCATCCACTTTTCTTTCTTCTTATTTACATTCCATTGGTTCTAATAACTTCCCCTGTAGATTCCTTTGCATTACTGTATGTTGGATCTCATTAATATTGTGTTAAAACACGGAAAAACGAGCCCTTAGGTATACACTTCTTTCCCATATATATATATATATATATATATATATATATATATATATATATATATATTATTATTATTAATGCAATGCGGCAAAAGAGCTTTGGCTCTTGCGCTCGGCCAGTCAGAAGACGAAAAAAATGCCCCACCTCCCCGAAGGAAGTCGTGAGGAAATGCGAATACATTGCGTAGCGTTCATAACGGAGTTTCACACGTGAGAACCCTGCGTTAGAAGAATAATGTTTTTTTCTTCTTCTTACACCGTGCAGTCAATAGCACCATTCACCGCACGAGTTGTTTTTCTGTCGCGAGAAACGTGGTATGCGTTTGCAGCTCTAGTAGCTAGTGTACTGTTAAAAATACTGTGAAGTCAACAAAACAAACAGCGTTCTCGGCTCGGCGTTGGCGTTTCACAGCAAATGTTCTTAAGAGACGCCCAGCCAGCGAATGGTCGACAGTGAGGCGCGAGGGAACGAGAAAGTGGGGCGCAGGGAGGAGCGAGAGCGAACGGAGGAGAAGGAGCTAGCGGCGAAACACTGCACCTGTCATTGTACCTGATGGGTCAGTGATGGTCATAATGTCGGCGTCTTATCAACACAAAGGCTACAGAAACGCTGGCAGCACAAACGCTACAAACGAGTTTCAGACGCACTGCATTGAGGCGGTGGCAAGTCATGTTCAAATCAAGGAGTTGGGGGCTCCGGTTGCTAGAGGCGAAGATAAGCGAGCGCGCCCGTAGCTGTTGCTATGGGAGAGGGCAGTGGACGGATCCCGACGGACGCCTGATATACCCCGACTAAGAAATGCATTTACATTTCAAAGACGAAGTACAATAAGAACAGACACCCTGCAGCAAGGGTGCTGTCCTCAGTCTTTCTACACGACAGTGGCCCAATCGTCGAAAAGATTTGGCAAACCCCAGCGCTGACACGACTTCTTGAGGAATTCCGTATCACTTTCTCGCTGATGGAGCCAGCTAGGTGACCGTCCCGGCAAATATTGATCCCAAAACCAGCAGACGGCGTCCATGCCTCCACTTTGGCTGTGGGAAAGTCGTCCGGTGACGCAATACTTCACGCCAACAATACGCATGGGCTCATCTAGCCTAGATACGGCGTGCATGCCTCCTCGGCACCTGTTAAGTAGCTTATTCAAGCACCCTCCGTGGACGGCGTCCAGGCCTCCTCGGCCATTCAACATCACTTCATAGACGCCGCGATACCATTTCACGAGAAAACACACGGAATCCGCTCGCCTAGGAACGCCGTCGACGGTTCCATCTCTGTCTCCAACCGGATGATCCGACAGCGCCGCGAAGCTGCAGCACCCCATCGTGCAACTTCGCGTAACGACCAGTGGCATAACAGCGTCCAGCTCCCAGCTCTCATCTGCAGCCTTGCCCAAATTGCACGTCATCAACGCCATGATGGTGTAGCCACCGCACACGCTTTTGAGGCCAGCTACCCGAGAACCGCCGTGAGCTCCACCGTTCTCTGACAGAGCTCTCAGTCTAACTGTGCTGCCTGGTGTCGGCACACTTTGTTTTCTTTCGTCTGGCATCTTACGTACCATTGCCGCTTGCCTGCGAAATACCACAGTTGCGCGGATTTCAAGGCCACGCAAGAAGATGCATGGTGACTATAAACGCGGACAGGGCTCGCGAAGCCTGGACTGACCGCAGAAACTGTGGGTGGCTGACGATCACCTTCGCGGTGCTGTCAAAGCCTGGCACGCCTACAGATGTGTTTGGCTAAGATCTTGGAAGGAATCATGAGTCCGGTTTATTCATGTATTCGGCCACATTTTCATGCTTCCGACTATATTCCTTCTAATCCAGGCTCTACCACGGAGTGGAGTTCTGCGAGTCACCACCATGACAGTGCAGCTCTTGCGCCCACCAACCTGCCCTTCTTCGGAGATAGAGCTCACCAACACCGTAGAGCGGCCAGTGTTGTCGCTCTTCATTTGACTCACTTAGATATTAGACCCCCAGTTTCACCTCCGCTACAGGTGCACCTACCGGTGCCAGCTTCTCTCGTGCCTGACACGCCACGAAAATTCGGAGAGCCTACTACAGCTACCAATGCGCTCGCAGACAAACTAGAACCGCTTCCACAGATTCAAAAGCAGTCGTTGGCACTCGATCACCTTCCGCCGAGCAGAATGGGTATCTCAGACAAGCCCGAAGAAGTTGCTGAGTCACTGAATACACTGCCCGAGCATGAGCCATTAACAATTCCGAGGAAGCCTGTGGTGTATTCTTCAGCCAGGCCACCCGGTATGCTTTCCGGGCACCACCAGAAGGGCCGAACGATGATGAAAATAAGCGACGAGAACACTGGTACTAACGTGGAGGTCCTATGACACTACATTCAACTCGGTCTTGTGCTTTCTGCTGCCAAAATGTACCTGGAAACTTTTTACCTGAGAACTTTTTAATCAGATCGGGCTAACTAACTTTGTCTCTCCTTCGTGCATTTGCCTTCTCAGGGAGCCCAGTCAGTTACGTTTAATGATCAGTGGTTATCCTGCCTACGTGGTACGTGCCCGGCCCATGTCCGTTTCCTCTTCTCGATTTCAGATATGATATCATTTACCCCGGTTTGTTGCCTGATCCACTCTGCTATCTTCTTGTCTGTTAAGGTTACACCTATCATTTTCTTTCCAAGGCTCGGGGCGTCATCCTCATTTTAATCCGAACCCTCTTTGTAAGCCTCCAGGTTTCTGCTCCGTAGGCAAGTACCGGCAAGATGCAGTTGTTATATATTTTGCTCTTGACAGTTAGTGGCAGTTTACCAACCATGATTTTAAAATGCTTGCTGAATGTGATCCACCTCATCCTTATTATTCTAGTTATTTCACTCTCATGGCTCGGCTCCGTAATCTACCCGTCCTAAGTAGACGTATTCCTTTACAACTTCCAGCGTCTTTCCACCTATCACAAAGTGCTGTTTTCATCCGAGACTGTTGCACAATACTTCAGCTCTGTGTATATTAATTTTAAGACTTACTCTTCTGCTTTCTGTGTCTAGTTCAGTAACCATGAGCTGTAATTCATCCCCTGAGTTACTCATCAAGGCAATGGCATCAGTGAATTGTTGGTTACTAAGACACTTTTTATTAAATCTTATCCCTTACTCTTCCAAATTCAGGGCCCTGAAAACCTCCTCTAAACACGCGGGGAATAGCATTGGAGAGATTGTGTCTGCCTGCCTCACACCCTTCTTCATTTGGATTTCGTCGCTTTCTTTATGGAGAACTATGGTGCCTGTGGATCAACAGTATATTTCTTCCAGTATGTTTATGTAGGGTTCATCGATGCCCTGATTCCATAGTGCGTGCATTACTGCTGATGTATCGACTGAATAAGCACCGTCTCGTAGTCTATGAAGCAATGTAAAGGGGTTCATTGTATTCCGCACATTCTTCTAATAACTGATTGATAGTATCACTATGGTCTATTGTGAAGAAGTGGCCTGCACGAAATCCTGCTTGGTCATTTGGTTGATTAAACTCTAATGTCGCCTTAATTCTATTAGCTATTATTTTATTGTGGTAGCAATTATATGGACTCTCTCGGCTGGATTTTCCGCCAGCGTCGGCCTCACCGTCACTCACCGTATATGTATAGGTATCTTTGCAGGTGACCTCGGGCAGGTTGAGCTAACTCGAGACGAAGTCCCGATGTCTACGTTGAAGACGTTAATATCGCGTCACAACTAGACGAACGGCTAAGTTTAGGTGCCCAGCCGATACAGAGCCACACTAAAAACTTCTAGAAGAGATACTTGTTGATCTGTTTCTAAACCATGTTGGTCAGCGACTAGCCTCCCGGAGCCACCAGCGTTGCAACACTGCCGACATCGCAGTCGTGCCAGAACTCTCTTCGACTTCTCGCATCCGATCGTTGGGGACGCAACGCTGCCGGTCATCACACGTATGCCTTCACCTGTTTATATCTTCGAACTTTCTCCTCCGTAGTTCTATTGTTGTTAGTTTGTGTAGTTTGTAATAGTTTTCTCTCGTAAGCTGATTTATTGTTTTTATATGTATTTTTTTAGCTGTATCAAGTGTTGATGTATTTTGTTAGTTGTATTGAAGTGTTGTACTAGATCCCGTGTGCTGCAATATCACTAGAGTAAAGTTTGTTTTGTTTTCTCACATCTCTGACCTCTTCACTGTCTCTGCTTGCGTACGGAACGAACTAACCTGCTGTCATTCCCGTCGCTGACTTCGCGCTGGCGACGCTAGAGTGGCAGCTTGTAACAAAACTGGCGTATCTATACACACTAAAACGCAAGAAAGAAAAATAAGCTAGAAAAAGATTGATTGATTTGATTGATAGATATGTGGGGCTTAACATCCCAAAATCACCATATGATTATGAGAGACGCCGTAGTTGAGGGCTCCGGAAATTTCGACCACCTGGGGTTCTTTACCGTGCACCCAAATCTGAGTACACGGGCCTACAACATTTCTGCCTCCATCGGAAATGCAGCCGCCGCAGCCGGGATACGAACCCGTGACGTGCGGGTCAGCAGCCGAGTACCTTAGCCACTAGACCACCGTGGCGGGGCATAGAAAAAGATTGATTTGATTTATTGATATGTGGGGTTTAACGTCCCAAAACCACCATATGATTATGAGAGACGCCGTAGTGGCGGGCTCCGGAAATTTCGACCACCTGGGGTTCTTTACCGTGCACCCAAATCTGAGTACACGGGCCTACAACATTTCTGCCTCCATCGGAAATGCAGCCGCCGCAGCCGGGATACGAACCCGTGACGTGCGGGTCAACAGCCGAGTACCTTAGCCACTAGACCACCGCGGTGGGGCAAAAGATAGAAAAAGACTCTGGACGCAAAATTGAACCTGTGACCTCTGAATTGAGAGTTCGAGGCGTTAGCCACTGAACCAAAAAAGAGCACCTCCTTCGAGGTTCAAACGACAAGCTATTTATATTTTCCATTTACCGCTGGTGGCTGGCATCTCGGAGGGAACTGTCGTGTTTGCAGCATTACCAGCAAGATGGGGCAACGAGCGCGCGTCGCCACATCGTCATGACGCGGCGGCGTGAGTTCTCATCTCCCAAGCACTCTTTGCCCCATGGAACAGGAGCAGGGTGGACCTCACACCAACCGCTTATCTCACGGTGGGGACAATCGTACGTTTTGGCTGGCCTTGGGCTTTCACCGGAACAATTCTGTTGTAGTTACTAGGCACACAAATTTCACTGCAATTGTTGCACAGTCTCAGTTTGCGAAATGGGCGCACTTTTCAGACACAGCAATGTAACAACTGAGACGCTTATTCGTGTTCATAAATACCTGTGAGTTCGTTTCGTGCGTCATTTGTACGTGAGAAATGTGGGGAACCTTTTAATCTACTTGCCAATCTGTGCGTGACCTTCCAATTTGTTAATATCATGTTCATTGCTTCGCCTTTGCGGTAAAACTGTGACTTCTTTTAGTAAATAGTTTGTAGAGAACGGACATTAAGCTGATCGGCCTGCAATTGTTCAAGTCCTTGACGTCTTCTTTTTTGTGGATTAATATAATGTTGGCATTTTTCCAAGATTCTGGTACCCTTCCCGTCAAGAGACACTTCGTATATAAAGTGGCCAGTTTTCTCAGCAAAATTTCTCCGCCATCTTTCAGCAGGTCCGTTGGTATACCTTATCTTCACCAGCAGCTTTGCCTCTTTGCCTTCCTCCTAGTGGATGAAGAAGCGGCCCTTGACTTATCGACATTTGTTCAGCAAGAAAAAAGTCGCAAGCGTATCAGTGGTACTCTTTCTTGACGTGAAGGGTGCATATGATAATGTAGCTCACGATGCCATCCTCACTTCTCTCGCAGCAATGGGCATTGGTGGATGAATGTTTCAATGAATACAAGATTATATAACTGGCAGGGGTTTCTTTGTGCAGACAGATGAGGGTAAAACTGCTGAACATTACACCTACTGCGGAGTACCTCAGGGAGGTATTTTAAGCCCCACATTGTTGAATGTTGCCCTCATTGGTTTGGTGAAGGTTCTGCCAAAGTAGGTGTGCCTATTCATATACGCCGATGATATTTGCCTCTGGAGTGCTGCAGTTACTCGCCCTCAGGTGCGTGCACGAATACAGCGGGTAGCAACCCTCACAACAGTCTACCTTCAGAAACAAGGCCTAACTATATCAACTGAGAAGTGCGCGTTGATGGCGTTTACACGCAAACCAATGACGCCATACCCTCTTTACATCAATGGACAGAGTGTCAAATATGCACGGACGCATCGTTTCCTGGGCATAATAATCGATAGAAGTCTTTCGTGGAGCCCGCATTGTGCGTACCTTGAAGACTGCTATCTATTGTGCATATAATGAAATTCATGTGCGGGAAAGCATGGGGAACTTCTGTGGCCTCCATGCTACAGCTGTACAGGGCCCTATTTTTGAGTCTATTGCGCTACAGCTTGCTGGTACTGACTAACACTTGCAAATCCAATACTCATTCATTTGAAAGTTTGCAGGGTCAGGCGCTACGTATCTGCCTAGGACTGCCCCGATGCGCTTCTACTTATGCCACAATCATGTTTGCCAAATACCATCCGGTCAGGACATATAGAGTTGTGGATTGCCTCAGAGCGCATATTCGACATGCTAGCCATGTCTCCGACCACAACTTGGCCATTCTACACTCCGGAAGACCACGTGCTACGGTTTCAGACGTCATAGCCAAGCACCTAAACAGCATTCCATTAGGATATAAGCCAGCTACGAGAATGGCATGTCTTTTGTGGTGCCTCGACCAGCCGCAAGTACGTCTAGAAATTTCGGGTATCAAAAAGAAAAGCAATCACTACAGAGTAGCATTGAAGCAAGCAACACTGCTATTAATACATGAGTTGTACTTGGACCGAACGCAGATATACACTGATGGGTCCGTCTCGTTCAGCAGCTCATCAGGTGCCGCTGTAATTCCGGCTGCAGCAATGACGATCAAATTTAAGTTGTCACATATGACTACATCTACGGCATCAGAGCTTGCTGCTATAAGGGCTGCTTTACAATATCTCGTTCTAGAGCGTCCAGGAAAATGGGTCATATTCTGCGATTCGAAGGTAGCGCTTCAGAGTTTGTAGTCTGCCATGCGTAAGAATAATCATGAACAATTGTTACATGAAATAAGACATTGCCATCATGAAGCTCTAGCACGAGGGCATGATATTTCATATCAATGGCTGCCTGGACATTTCGGTATTACCGGAAATCAATTAGCCGATGATGCAGCCCGCTCAGCCCATGAAGGAACCCATGTGGTCCCGATTCCTCTATCAAGGAATGATGCAGCAAGACAACTTTACCTGCTGGCTCGAGATCTTACACGCACGTTCTGGTCGTCTACCAGCTTCCAAAAGTGTCAATTACATGAACTGGATCCTTCGCTCAAGATACAGCCACCATCAGAACTTTCCCGCTCCGCTGCGACACTGTTATGCCGCCTTTGGTTGGGTGTTGCATTCACAAAGGTGTACTCTTTTCGCATTGGTATGGCAGACACCTCTACATGCGACTACTGCGGAGCTGAAGAGACCATTGAACACGTCCTGTGCAGCTCCGCTTGCTACGACACACAGCGATGCCAGCTCCGGATGGTTTTGAATCAACTTGACTCCAGACCATTTTGTGTGCAGAAGATTCTAGGACCTTGGGCATCCGCCTCAGTTGCGCAGAAAGCGACTAAAGCACTCCTACTTTATTTAAAGTCAACAAACCTGAGCGACCGCCTGTAGACTGTGTGTGCTCCCCCGAGTGTGCTCGTGATTGTGTGTACCTTCTTATCTCTCTGCAACCTCTTTTCTCCCCTTCATCCTTTCCCCAGTGCAGGGTAGCAAACCAGATGTGCGCCTGGTTAACCTCCCTGCCTTTCCTTGCATCTTTATCTCTCTCTGTCTCTCCTAGTGCTTTTCTTACATCCCATGTTGTTACTGGTGGGATGTCGAATTAATCTGGGCTATTCTTGCTTCTTACAATATCATCCTGGTTGTTTCGGCTTCTGTACAGCTCTCTGTAGAACTCCTCCACCACCTCGACTATCCTATTCATATTATTTATGAGATTACCTTCCTTGTCTCTTAATGCATACAGCAGATTTTTGCATTGCACAAGTTTGACTTCGCAGCTTTCAGGCTTCTGCCGCTTTTTACAGCCTGATCAATTCTCACCATGTTATACCTTCTGATGTGGGCTACCTTGCGCCTATCGATAAACTTTGAAAGCTCCACTAGCTTTATATTATCGGTTGCGTTTGAGGCTTTTATGCTTTGTCGTCTCTTAGTGAGATTTTTCGTCTCCTGAGATAGTTTGCCCGTGTCCTGTCTAGTGACCATACTTTCGACTTCCATCGCACACTCTTTGATGACACTAGTAAGATTATCGTTCATTGTGTCAACGATAACATCGGTTACCTCGTTTAGAGCATTGAATATATTCTGAAGCGAAACTCTGAATTTCTGTACTATCCCTTTCACCGTGAGCTCAATAATTGGATTCTTGCGTATCAGTTCATGCCTTTGCTTTTTTTTAAATATAGGTGAATACCAGCTCTTACCATTCTATGGTCCCTGCATCACATCTTGCCAACTACATGTACATCCTAATGCCTAGGTGTGCACACAGAATGAAGTCTCTTTCATTTTGCCTCGTCATTAGGACTTCGCCACGTCCACTTACGGTTAGCCCGTTTTCTGAAGAAGGTATACATTCACGATCAGTAAATTATTACGTTTTGCAAACTCTACTAATAATTACATTCTGGAATTTCTAATGTCGATGCCCTATTCCTCCACTGCATGGTCTCCGGCCTGTTTCTTGCCTACTTTGGCATTAAAGTCGCCCATCAGAATAGTATACTGCGTTTCTACTTTGCTGATGGCGGACTCTACGTCTTCATAGAAGCGTTCAACCAAAGGATCATCATGGATATACGTAGGCGTGCAGGCCTGTACCACCTTCTAATAGTTGCTACCCTCTCACTGATGTTATAGTATTCCTATATGTTGCCAGCGATAATATTGTGTATAAGGAACCCCACCCCTAGTTCTTTTCTGTAAGCTAATCCATGGTAGCATAGGACGTGTCCGTTCTTCAGCACTGTATAAGCCTCACTTCTAACTTCGCTGAGCTTTATTACATCCCATTTCACACCCTCTGAATCCTCGAATAGCACAGCTAAATTAGCCGCACTAGATAGCGTTCTAGTGTTGAACGTAGCCAAGATCAGATTCCAATTATTGGTGGCTGTGCGGAGCCAGAGATTCTTAGCCCCATCCGCTGAGTCGCAGCTAGGTCTGACCGCCGCCTTAGATAGTTGCTTCACAGCCGCTTGGGAAGAAGGGCCAAAGGTTGATTTGTATTTTCATAGGGGAGGTAGTGGCCAAGTACTGCACCTAGGCGGCCAATCCTGCTCTGGTGAGGAAGTGCATTACCGGCAGGTGGTCGTCAGTGATGCCACACCCATGACCTCATCTTTTTTTTTCTTTTCAACAATATCTTTATCACGCGCATAAAGTAAATATAGGATTGAGAATGGTCCATCTTCTACATTCGAACCGAGTTTCGCCATTGCATGCTTATGCCGCTGCGCTATCTCTAAGTAGAGGGTTGTGTTGCACTTGCTTAACACTGTGGAATACCACCTGACAGCCTATCAGCTATCAACTTCACCGGACTTGTAACTTGCCAGGTCATCTCAAGTGTTTGAAAGTTCATTTTCTACATTAAAAAGAACCCTGCGCAGTTTCGAACTTCTGACCTTGCGAGCTTAGGCAGGCTTAGTGCCGTGGATGACCCTCCTCTTCACGTGTTTATTCTCTCTCAACTTCTTGTCTCGCTCCATTTTGACATTGTAAGCTCCAAAATGTCCACAATGTCGGAGTTCTGATTATTTCGAGTGGTCGCACTCCTACTTTGGCGTTTCCGAGCTACTGACGAGTTGCGCGCTCCTGTTTTGCGAATTTATTGGCTACTTATATGTGATTGTTATGTTGAGCGTACACGTCATGGGTGGTTGGAGTGCATGAAAAGTAAACGCAAATAGTTTCTAGAACAGACTGGCGCTGCCTTTAAGGTTTTATCCTATTTCATTGGTGTCTTGGGTTAGTAATGAAAACTCTGGTAAATATAGTGGTGTTTCTCAGTCGGAAGTCCAGTAATATACGTACCAGTAATTACATATATGGCAAGACTTATAAAGTAGAATAGTGGATGAAAAGGTAAGGCGGGAATCATTTCTAATTCTAGAGAGCGACGAAAGGCGAGAAACGTCGTACGAAAGTAATGACGTGTTTGCATCCTTCACCGCATAGCGTCAGCTAGGATTGATAGACACTGACGACTCTCGGCACACGTGCACAACGATAAGTCCATGCGACACATTCAATTGGGTGTATGGCATTTTAACAGGACATCTCGCGACGTACACGTGACCGACCACCACGGCACTCCCAGTGCCAACCTTCAGAGACAATTTCGGCAGCTGCGCACGCTCGCAGTCATGGCCAAGTGCAATGATGAAAAGCGGAAACGGAGTTCCGGCTCTCGCGCTCGGCCAGCGAGAAGATTAAAAAGTGGTTCATAACAAGAATACAAGAATAGCCAGCCTGCAGCAAGGGTGCTATCTCTTGTTTGTCTTTCTACAGCTACTACTTCTTTCTACTTTTTTTCTACTTCATCTTTTGTTCTTCTTCTTTCGTACATGTTCGTCTTCGTATTTCTACCTCTTCTGTTTGTCTTCATAATTTCTTCGACCACCTCCGAAAAAAATAGTGGCTATGCCCCTATTTTGTCTCACTCAAGTGTGTATTATCAGGAGTTAAAAACTCGGGAATGGTTGTTGAAGCTATAGTCTGATGCTAGCTTTCTGCCTGCTTTCCTTCGCCTGCGATCTCACGTTCAATGACTCGCGGTGGCCCTTGTTGCACTGCATAGCAGGACGAATGCGTTCTCGGGGACGTTAACTAGCTTGATTTTTTCGAACGAAATCAATTAGTTGCACTTACAGGGAGCTCTATACTTAAGCGTGTTTTGAAGTTAGGCCTAGTCAAATGCCAATCTGTGGCATCTTGTGTAGCTAGAGCAGGAAATATATATGAATTCTTATCAACCATGTTCCCCAATATTTAACACGCTGGAACTCCACTTGTAGTAAAGCACGTTCGCAGAAGTGTGGCCGATTGACTCCATTCTTGATTAAGTAACCGCAGCTGCAAGTCCTGCCTCGTACATGAATTGTATCAGGCGCTAAGCTAGAACTGTGCCGGATAGATGACTGACGTTTTGAGGTTTGTCTAAGCGAGAAGTGTGTCAGCGGCTTACTTACCAAGTCAACTCGGAAGCAACGTCTAGGAGAAGCGCCTCGGGAAGCTTCGACGCCTTGACATTCAACATTGCCTGATTAACGTATGTTTTCACATCAACAGAAATCGAAGATGCACGTGTTCTTCTTTCTTTGTAGCATCCGCGGTGCATTCACGCATGATTTAGTGAAAATTACGTCAATCGATGGTCGACTTTAGCGTAAACTCTAATATTAGAGGCTGTCAACTGAAAATATGTCATGACATCTTTTCATGGTAGTAAATATTAATATGAAGAAAAAGGGCCAATGAGCACTGGCAAATGACTACGATGATGGTGGGCTTCAAGAATTGTGGCACGTACCCATATAGTGGGATCAGTCTTGGTCATGAATCAGAGGGCATGAATAGGATTGCGTCATAATGGTGAGACGACTACGATGATATCAGACAATGACACGTATTCAGAAAAAGTGTGGTAGTGGCGGAGAAGCGGCCTTTAGAACAATGAGGTGAAAGTAATCATATAGTGTAGTAACAGTAACAATAAGAATATCAAAGACGCGTGTTTTACCAGTCAACTCGTATACAGAAACAATAGAAGAGATTCAAGGACAGGAAAAAAAAGCACCAATGAATGCCAACTATAGTCCAAACGTACACATCAAGGAAAACAAGTAAGCTTTGAAATGTGCATATTCCTCTTATCCTTTCAGTACTGTATAGGCGAGCATATGACTTATATATTACTTAATTAGTGTCTCGCGCCAACACATGACTGTACGAACAAAACTCAAACTGAAGAAAAAAGAACGCTGTTTAGTAACCATTCATTGTGCATGACTTTGAGTCAATATTGATAGTACCGCTAAGCATAGGCATGTGCCGCTCCCCCTACCCCGATTATCTGAGGGGGCCGCCGAGTCTGCCCCACGCCTTTTCTCTGTCGAACCTGTCCCGTTATACTGTTTACTAATAATTGCTAAGGTTTAACTTCCAAAACCCCAATCTGATTATCAGATAAGTCTCCAAAAATTTGACCACTTGGGTTATGTTAATGTGCACCGAAATCTATGTACTGGGGCCTCGAGCTTTTCGCCTCTAACGAAAATGCGGCCACCTCGTCGGGGATTCTGTCCCGTGACCTACGGCTCAGCAGTCGAACACCATTAATCACTAGACCACCATGGCGGGTACCATCATGTTTTGAAGTGCAGGGTTATGACTATAGGTTTTCTCACTATTACGGTGGCCTAGAACGGCTGATTTGGCATTCCAAGAGCTGTTTACGTCCCAGTTTTAATTCTGGAAATGGTACCATTGGCTGGTCGTTGTAGAAAGCATGTTATCGCTTCATTTTCATTTTCGCATCGACAGTGAAGCTTGTTCTTTGTTAACCAAAATAAAAAGGAGGAGGGTGGGTTGTGGTGAGAGTTCACTCCCTTTAAAGAACCTCCGACAGATAAATATTTAGGAGCGATGCTCCTTAGGCCCGCATCCACCGTCGCCGGTGAAGCTCCCTGCGCCGGAGAAGCGCGCCGAGCAAAACAACAGGTGCTCTCCCGCTGCAAGGCGTAGCATAAGCGCAGGTGCTAGGGAGCCTTCATGTGCGCACGTCTCCGTGTTTTAGGGTGGTGTCAGCCTTTGAACCACCACTTGCCGCCACCCACTAAAACACAGTTGTCAGTCCCGGTTTCTATGGCAACAAGCGCCATTGCTGGTTCTTGCGGCCAGGCGCTCCTGCTCCGCCGCACTGCACCAGTTGCATGTAGGCGCGGGTGTGCAAGCTCCGGTATGAGCTGCGTTTGACTACACCGTAGCCGTAGCTTCCACTACGACCCCATCCTCACGCTTTAAAGTGTAAAGAACTTTGAAGTGTAAATGCCAGGGTGCTGCGTGCCGCAGTGCTAAACCATCTGGAGACTGTGCCGCTTCTGGACTTGCTCTAGCCAACGGAAACGCTGGATTACAGAAGTAAAGCGCGATTTCTTCGAGCCGACTACTTCTTCCCGTGTTTTTGAGGTGAGTACCCATTGTATGGCGAGTGGATGTAGTATAGCGCCACATATTTCGTGAAATTCAAGGTCTATTTAAAGAGGTCGCGAAGACTTTGGCGAAACGTGGTTCAGAAACTATTGCCAGTGACATCAGCACGGGGAGTTATGGGAGCTGCGATTGAAGCGCGACTATGTATGGAGGAAACAAACACTAATAGTGAACGAAAACAAGTTGGATTCAAAGTCGAAGCAATCAATAGCTTTTGCAAATGATATTTTCCCCAACACTCTAATGTAGGTGTAATGTACGAAGAATTTGGGATGGTTTTTATTATTACGAAAAATCTTTTTTGAAGCGCCCTCTGCCCACGCTATCATTACTCAGCGCAGCCCTTGCACTACATGGGTATTCATGGCAAGGCCCACCCGTAAAATTCGTTTGCGAAGACACAACCCCTCACGTGTTGTAGTGTTCTGCGCTGGCTGGCGTTCTCTGTCGTGCGCGAAATTATTAGGTGCGTTTTATCGTTGGTGAACGTCTTCAGTGCAGTGTAAAAGGGGTAGCGAAACGGTGCGAATTACATTTAACACGGAGTGTTTTCGTGATTGATTGATTGATTGATCTGTGGGGTTTAACGTCCCAAAACCACCATATGATTATGAGAGACGCCATAGTGGATGGCTACGGAAATTTCGACCACCTGCGGCGAGTGTTTTCGTCGGTAGCTGCGGAAACAATGTGCTGTGCAAGGATACGGTAACAACAAACCTATGCCCGGTCATCTATGTCTTCTAGATAAGAAACAAGGACAACGGTTCGGAATACAATCCTCGCTGAACTTTCATGCATCAATATTCCTGCAGCCCGGTTCCCTCTTTGAGCATGCAGTGCCTACTATTCGCGATATCAGTGAGCAGATTGCCAAGTTATCACGTTACAATTCGCATGTCTTCATTCGCATACGTAGCGGCAATTTATCGGAGCATAATGCAAAAAAAGAAAAGCCTAACGCATGGAGTGTCCGCAGATTTTTTGTTCTTATTACCATTTTGTGCAGTGTGATATTTTTGAGTTATTGTCACCATTGAATAAAACTAAAATATCATTTAGGCGTGATTAGGCGTCATTCCTTCCCGTTAGAACATAAGATCACAAGCATTGTGCATACTAAAGAACCTGTGTATGTGTGAAACAAATAAGCCATGGCACGCTGCAGATATCACATGTATACGCTGCTAAGCTGTTTGCTTTAATCCATCGGCGAAAGATGCCGCGAACAGCACATAAAATTTTGAAGAATAAGTTTCCTTGTAAAACCAAGGCAAAGTGAACAGTCGTACACTTAAACATCACTATTTAGAATCAGAATCAGAAATGCTTTTATTTTCCAACGAAATTGTTGGAGTCCTTCAGGCGAAAAGCTGCATAGTACAACTTGAATGTGCCTGAAGGCCCTCACATGGCAGCAGTAACACTAAAACCAACATAAATACAGATGTTTAGCATATATCCAAATATAATACACCATTTAATTGAAACTAGAAACTTGCAACATGTTAAATAACACTATTGATTTCCCACGAACATATGGTACTTAAAAATAACATAGAAATGTAATACATATGTGAGAAGAGTCATTTAGTCATTCATGAGTCCGTATGAGGTTAGCTGGCGCTTACTTGAAGTGCACTCGCGGAAAACTGGCCGGCGATTACCTTAGCGCGTGTCCTTAGCGATCAGGGGCCTATGAAAAGTAATTTGAGATCAAATTTTGCACTAGCGTGCACAAAATGACGTCACTTGTTTACCAGTTATTGCATAACATCCGCTTTATTTTTTGTTCAACCGGAAGTGTTCCCTCCACAGAGAGATGGCGCTAAGCCTTACGAGCAGCTTATCAGCCGCCAGACAACTTTACCTGCTGGCTCGAGATCTTACACGTACGTTCTGGTCGTCTAACAGCTTCTAAAGGTGTCAATTTTATGAACTGGACCCTTCGCTCAAGATAAAGCTACCACCACAACTTTCCCGCTCCGATGCGACACTGTTATGCCACCTTTGGTTGGGTGTTGCATTCACAAAGGTGTACTCCTTTCGCATTGGTATGGCAGACACTTCTACATGTGACTACTGTGGAGGTGAAGAGACCATTGAACACGTCCTGTGCAGCTGCGCTTGCTACGACACACAGCGATGCCAGCTACGGATGGTTTTGAATCAACTTGACTCCGGACCATTTTGTGTGCAGCAGATTCTAGGACCTTGGGCATCTGCCTCAGTTGCGCAGAAAGCGACTAAAGCACTGCTACTTTACTTAAAGTCAACAAACCTGAGCGACCGCCTATAGACTCTGTGTGCTCCCCGAGTGTGCTCGTGATTGTGTGTACCTTCTCATCTCTCTGCAACCTCTTTTCTCCCCTTCATCCCTTCCCCAGTGCAGGGTAGCAAACCGGATGTGCGCCTGGTCAACCTCCCTGCCTTTTCTTGCATCTTTATCTCTCTTTCTATGTTATCAGCTGCCATTTTCCGAACGTATGGGCTTCTATGGAGTCTTCGCTACCAGTCTATACTTTTAGTTCGGCGTGTTATTTGGTTCGGCGCATTGCCAAGTCAACGAGGCATCGCTCACTTATCCTTCAGTACTTAACTTATCTTTATGTGCTCTTTACTGGTGTGTCATTTCAGAGCTGTACTAGCTCACAGACTATGTAGATAGCCGCTCCTGTGACTTCCGACTGCTTTCACTGGCGCACGGCCAGCGTGCCCTCATCTTTAGTGACGGTGAGCGCAACATGCGTGCTAAGCAACGAGACGCTATACTGCACGGCTGCCAAAGCTATATTTTCAAAGCTTCTGTCTCGCTGCAGTGGTTTTCAACGATTGGGCAACGGGCGTTTTCGAACTAATATGCCATTGTGCTCGTGAACAGTTTTCTCACAATTGCCTCTGCGATGTTTCCTGTGCATATTGTAAGCTCGTTCTTTGGCTGATAGACCAACTTTGACACCTTAATCTTTGATTTTTTTTCTTTTCTCTCCCGCATGCAATTATCAAGGCACAAGGCGCAATAAAATTGCGCATTAATAGCGACCCGTAAAAGGTCAGAAATTAGGAAAGCTTTCAATTTCGCTCCATGTGCGCTGCGAAGTTTTTTACACACTTAAGAGTGTATTTTTTCTGTCTCATGAGCAACACCCTTTTAGTGTGTTGAGAAACACCCCGAACAATTAGGTGTTTAGAAACTCCCTAGAAACGTAGGGTGTAAGGAATCGTTACACCCTACTTTCATTGGTGTTTATGAACACCTCTAAACTATGGGTGTTAGATCAAGCTTCACCCGTTCTAATGGAATGTAACACACAAAAACGTCCCTGAAACAGTGGCGGTTGCATGGATAAGCATACTTGTCAAATGAAGTGCAATTACGAGACAACAAAAGGAGAGACACAAAGGAGGAAATGCTTCGTCCTGTGTGCCTCTTTTGTTGTCCTTTTAATAGCACTTCATTCCATCAAATATGCACCACCGATTGGCCCAAGCCTTAACTATTCTAAGGGAAAAGCATATATGAACCTTCTTCCCTGAGGCTGACAGGGAAGAAGGAGGGTACTGGTGTCACCCCACCACTTATTATACCTGCACTTATTTAGCTGATAAAGTAAGTTGCCGTGGTATTGAATGAGCTGCATAACACCATTATATATATGTGTAGATATATTGGTCCCCCCCCCCCAAAAAAAAAAAACAAAGTGGGACGCGCCAGGCACATAACACACAAACACACATATATATATATACACACACGCACGCACACACGCACTACACCAAAGCAATGCAAGGAGTGAGCTGTAGCGTAAGGTTCAACCGAACATAAAGCCTAAGTAAAAAAAAGTCGGGCCCATATGTTCACATCTGTCTTTATTTACAGAAAACTGCAAGAAATCTGATGATTGATATGTGGGGTTGAATGTCCTAAAACAACCACATGATTATAAGAGACGCCATAGTGGAGGACTCCGGAGGGCTCCGGAAAAGCACCCAAATCTGAGCACACGGGCCTACAACATTCCACTTGCATTGAAAATGCAGCCAATGGAGGCTCAGCATACCCTTTCTTGTATTTCTCACACTGCAGTGAGAAATACAAGAAAGGGTATGCTGAGCAATAAACGCCTTAAAAAACGCGCTGTGGCAGAATCTTTTTGTGCTTCGTGACGTAGATATATGAAACTTACTTTACCCTTTTAGCTTGCTCACGCAGGCCAATACAAAGGTTCAGCTCCAAAGCGACAGTGTTCCATAAGCTGTATGCATCGACCAAGTCTAAGTGAATAAAAAGTTATATGCTTAAATATGCCCGACACAGGTGCAAGTGTATTTCGGCAGATCTGCCATGGCACTCATACGATTAGTTTTTTAAAAGCAATGCAGTACGGCGCCCAACAAGTCGTATACATATTTCATTTATATTGTACAAAAGCACAATGCCACTGAGCATACATGACGGTATCTGCATTCATAAGGTATTCAGTGCAGGTTACTGTACAATTCAGTAGTGTGTAATTACGTGTTTAATTGCGAATAAAACTAGTCTCCTTGAGGTGACTCACATCGACACGATTATATATTGTAAGAATTGGCTATTGGTTCATTCCACGTCAAACGTCCTAGCCATTTTGGCGACCATCTCAAATGTATTCGAAAAAAATTGAGCTGATTTACTGCATTAAAAAAGTGAACTGGTAGAATATTTCGGAGAGAAATAATTTTGTGTCACGTGGCTGCCTCGTCAACTTCTCGGAATGTCATTTGGGTGTTGTTTGCGAAGAAATTTATTTTAAAATACCAATCCGTCTTCCATAACGAATTTGGCCTACATGCTAAGTAAAGGGTGTTTGAAGCTCAGTATTATAAGTACAATTTTTCGGCCACATACGCCTCGAAGAATTTAGCCAAAATGTGCTTTATCTACATTTGTTCTATTGCAATACTGCCCATGGAATGAATATCTGAGGTGTGAATACTTACTCCACAGAAGGTACATTTTGAGGGAAAAAATATTTTTAGACCTCTCAAGCTGTCAAACTTTAATAAAAAATCACAAATTTCACAAAAGTCATTTTCACCATATTGAGACGCAACTTGCATTATGCGGTGGTTGAATGACGAATGACCTTTCCACCTAAATCGAAGGCAAATAAACAGTTTTTATGTGGCAAATTTTATCATAAATATTTAAGTTTTAAGAAAAATCAAAGGATATCCACTGAGTGAACGATGATGAGTGTGGCGAAGCGTCTGTCCGTCCGGATGCACAGACGGATGCACGAACAGACGGACGGAAGTGTGGAGTGGACGAACAGAAAGACGGACGGACAGAAGATAGACGGATGGATGCACGGACGGACTGACGAAAGCACGAACGGACAGATGGACAGACGATTAGCCCCAATGATCATCATTCTGTCCATGGATACACTGTGAAAACCACTAACGCTATCTATTGTGCCACTCATAAGGTGGTTACATACTACTACTACAACTACAAAGGAGGGAACGACCCACGACCTCAAGAGCCTTTCCCCTAAATGATTTTTTCAATTTACCCATTAATAGCTATCTTGCCAATTGGCCATACGGCATCTGCCACCTTAAAGTTTCCCATTGCCATCAATTGGGAAATTCAAAAAACTATTTTCTTCCTTAAAATAGAAATTGTAATGATAAAACTTGTCACATAAAAACCTGTTTATTTGCTTTCAATTTTTCCTCAAAATATCTTTTCTGTGAAATAAGTATTCATAACTCAGACATTCATACAAAGTGCAGTACTGCAATAAGGAGATACAAACAATATACATTTTGGCTAAATTCTTGGAGGCGTATGTGGCCGAAAAATTGCATTAATATTACCGAGTTTCAAACGCCCTTTATGAGCCCCTTTATTTAACACGCACATCAAACTTGGTATAGAAAGAAGGAGCGGTACTTTTAAAATATTTTTTTTTCACAAACAACACCCAGACAACATTCTGGGAAGTTCAAAAGGCAGCAACGGCATCAAATTTTTTTTCTCTCCGATACATTCTAGCAGTTCGATGTTTTCAGTGCATTAAATCTGCCCTTTTTTTCAAATACATTAGCCAAGGCCACAAAAATAGCTGGGAAGTTTGGAATAAATGACCCTATTACTTTCACTGATTGAGCATTGCATACTGCTCAATTAGGGCCTTTATATTCAATGATGCTGGGCAGCTAAGACAGTAGAACTCATTCCTGATGCAGCATATATGCTGTTGAGTGGTTGTGCGTGTTGTGTTCTGAGATAAATATGCTGCCCAGTTTTACATTTTGGTGAACACATGCCGGGATACTGTGCCGTATGTATAACATTGGAGTGCTTTTCGTGCAACAAAGAAACTAATATTATGATTCACATTGCGAAAATTCCTTTAACATCTGAAGTACTTAGCGAAGTTAAACACCAAAGCGGGGCGAGGGCAATACAACACTGAAAAACAATATTATGAACGTTACAGATGATGGAAACAAGCGGAATAAAATAAATTGCGCTCTAACGTTAGTAGTAATGCTCAAAGTAGCGTTTAAACTGTTTAAGTACAGTGATTAGGCCACCCACACAGACGAAAGGTCCGTTCAAACACAAGTTCCGCTTCACGATCCGCTACGCAGGCACGGCTGCCAGCAGTGTCACGTGACCTATGTTGCGGGTGAAGGAAAACATCGGTAAAGACGAATTTAACAAAATTTAATGTATTTGCACGTATACTTATAGGCGAACTTCGCGAGGAGCACCTAAAGCGAAGCAATATGCTGCAATGTCATCCCATGCATCAACCCGAGTTATCACGGTAGTTTTGGCGCACGAAACGAAGAAAGACCTTAAAGAATGACATGAACACCACGCCCTTGTTTTCCGTACTCGGTCCTTTCGTGCGATAACAAAAAAAAAAGAGCAAATGAACTACCAGCATGCACAAGCATATGCATCTTAGACACGGTTGACGCTTAGAGCTAACAGGCACCGTCCCCACGTAAGTATTCATCAGTAAACCAAAATTGATGCTCATCACGAGTCGGGTGCCAAGCACCACTGCCAACAAAGGGCACCGAAATAATTCCGTTCATATTCCTCGCTGAACCACAGCCGCGCGTGCACACTGCTTTCTATACTCCAAACAATCCATACATATAAAAACTTGCCCGCACTCAATTTTCCATCATCCCGGGAATACAGTTCGTACAAATATGCTCCTTAGGTGAACAAATGCTGATTTGTCGTCAACTACTTAAGAAAAAAATTGTTTGAAGGCGTTATTCTCGCGCTCACGCAACTAAGAAAGCGCTGAACGCAACAACGTGAGAGCGGTACTTACTACTTCACTTCGAGTGCTTCACGATATGAATCCGTGCCCCGCCGCGGTGGTCTAGTGGCTAAGGTACTCGGCTGCTGACCCGCAGGGCGCGGGTTCGAATCCCGGCTGCGGCGGCTGCATTTCCGATGGAGGCGGAAATGTTGTAGGCCCGTGTGGTCAGATTTGGGTGCACGCTAAAGAACCCCAGGTGGTCTAAATTTCCGGAGCCCTCCACTACGGCGTCTCTCATAATCATATAGTGGTTTTGGGACGTTAAACCCCACATATCAATCAATCAATCAACGACATGAATCCGCAGGTCCCACCTTCAGTATGGTCCTATGACACTTAGGAGATTATCAGGCCCGCTCACTGCCGCGGTGACGTCACTCATTTTGCCCGAGCGAGCACACGCACGGGAGTCTGTGAATCCATTGCCACAATCGTCTCCCGTTGAAAGATAAAGCGTTCGCGGCAAGCTTTAGATGCATACCAGCTTTATTATGCCTTTTGGGTAAAAAAAAAAGGCACTAGTTTCAGTACTGTATTGCGCTATAAAGCATTTGACGACTCACCTGCGAGTCATTTCTTCCACAAAAAAGCCAAAGATTGACGCTATCGAACGTGTGGTCGATCTGCAACAGCGAACTTTGATGGACCAACAAATTGGCTAGATAAATACGGTACATTTTATTCATTACTTATTTACACACGCTTATGCACAAACACTATCTAGAGCATGCAGAGAAATTGTTCCTAACTCATTTTCAAAGTATCTGCAGTTTTATTTGTACTATTTCCGACATCTGTCTTCTTAGACACGTAGTTATTGAGGAAAGTGTGTGCTGCTGTGACAAGAATGGTATTGAGCACAATATCATGGTGATTACTACTGCCAAAGAAAACAAAATATTTCATTTCCCGAAAATCTCTTGTGGCCGACACAAGAAGCAGCGTTTCCTCTTTTGCTCTGTGGTCCCTTTCGCAGTGGTGCCCAGTCGGTCATATAAGTTAGGGCCTGGGAAACCCGTTAGTACTGGGTCTATATTTAACTGTGTAGCCCCCGTGGGCGCTTTTACCGAACTGTCGGTTCTTGGATCGGTATATTTTTGGTAGTGGTTCTTAATTATTCTAGCTTGAAGTAGAGATTACACACCTGAAAACCAATTAAGAAAGCGCTTTACCATAAGTGTCTACACGCATCTAAATTTCAAGGAAATATGTTAGACTAAGGTGTTGACTGCAATAATACTTATATAGCAATATATCGCCACGTTCCTTTCCTCAAGTTTTGTTATCGCCTCGTTACACTACGTTCAGTGCAAACCGCGCCTACGATGTTCGAGAAGCTGTGAGGTCGTAGTAGATCGCTTTGTTAAGATCACGCCCACTTCATGAACATAACAGATTACTCTGGAACGTTCGTCGCCGCTAGCGATAACGCTAGAATATTCGATGGAAAGGGTATAAATGCCGACACGCTTCGCCGCTTGTCATTTGATCGACGGCCCGATGCTCCGTTCGCCGCTATCAGTGCAATCCGACTTTCCGTTCACTGGGCACAGGTTCGCCCAAATAAACAGTTTATTTTACTCGCAGTATGCTCCATTCGTCCATGTCTAGACCCAGTGACAATATGAACATCGACCAGAAAATACTATTATGCACAAAACCGATGCACTAAGTAATGCAAGAGCATTCCCTCCATTGTTATTACCCGAGTGAACAGAGGTAATACAAGTCCGTGGCGCTAATTGCCAGTTGCAAAATGTTTACTATTCCCGAAGAAAAAAAACGTCTGTTCTAAAAAAGTTCTGCTACGCGCGTTTATTAATTTAATGCCAGAACCTACGGCAACAAGTCAGAAGCAAACACGACACCTTCATTTTGCAGCAAGAACAGAACATGGTGGTGATGGGGCCATTGGAACGACTTAAAAATATGTAGTACGGACACACGTACCTTCGGGTAAAGAAGAAAACGGATGTCGACGTCAGCTTGACGAATGACACGCTCCTATTTCGTTCTTCGGTTGCCCTCAGGAAATAAGAACACTCGCATCATCGGTCCCTTTGCCGCGACAATTCACCGCGGAGCATCCTCCAACCGTTCGGATTTCCAGCCGTACAGATTTCGAATATACAGTGCACAAAACGCATCACGTATCGACGCTGCAGTTCATGGACACAGAATAAGATGGCCTTCTCAAGTCGCACACAAGAACACTAGCACCTTGACTAGCTCGCCACGAAAACTTTCATCGGGCTTGGCAATCCACGTCTGTCGAGCGACAAGAGTAAGTGTAGGCACGTCTGTGCATCGAAACACACTGGTCAGAACGGAGTGATGTCAGAGACGGTGGGCCGGCACAGTGAGCAGGCCTGAAGTGTAAATCTAGGTGGCATTGGTATGGATCTTCACAATAAGCAGCACTCGCAGATCACACAGGTCGGGCACAGAGCGCAGGCACGTTTCAAACAAAACACCGACTAATAAACTCGACCGATGGAGAAGCCACGCGTTGTCGCACACCACACGTATACACACACGAGAGGGTATTTCGCCGGCGCACGCAGTTACATGTAACATGACGCCATTCACTCTTCCGCGCTCTGCGTCCGCTGCGCACGCGCAGCCATCCTGGCCGACCGAGGTTGCCTAGGTGACGGACGAGACCAGTGGTAGGTGTTCTGTGACGAGACATGGCGCCGGTAGCGCTTGCAGACCGGCTAGATCTCGTTTTGTGATAGCTCCGGCCCTTGACTGGTTGCGTGGCGCCGCTTTTTAATTATTTTTTGAGACAGTGATCTGTTGCATCATACTCTTTCTTTAACAGTGCATTCGAATTGCAGTCAACATTATGACGGTGGAGTGGGCCAGCCCGAGCTGCTAGTCAGAGCGCCCATTTGTAACATTCAGGAGCATAATTTAGCGCACCTTTGCCGACCTTACGTCGTGAAGACTGGTAAAAAAAATGAAGCTGATGACTTTTGCTCAGCTCTACGGGGACTCATGGTCACGCAGGCGAAATTTTATGGGCACCTTCATTTCGGGAAAGACATTGCTCCACGCAAAATTGCATGCATCGACCGTCACACTATTCGATATGAACATATTGCCGCGTGCGTGCAGCGAGGACAACGGAGAGGAAACCGTATACGCGCATTTGCAAGCTTTTATGTATAAAGCAATGACAAGAAACAAGAGGAACGTTCTGGCGCACGGTAAATGAGAAAGCTGACCTGCTGCTACTTTCTCAACCTGTTCAATGCGACCACTGTCTTCACGCCGCGACGACATATTTGTACTTATCGATGTCTTTGGAACAAGACTGCGGCTGAAAATATTTTAGCAATGTTGATTTCTCACTCTCTAGGAAGTCAATGCTTTGACCGAAGAAGATCTGCTTGGGAAGTAGTAACATGAGGTTGAAAAAAGGGGTTCCAAGAAAAAAACTTCCAGAAAAATACGTTTTGACTCTTCTGAGGAGAGGTTTCTTCGCAGTTTAGTCGACAAGGCTCCCGTCATTGTGAGCAAGCTCACGTCAAGGTCACCGAAACGTCTTTTTGCCACATTTTTTTATGGTCAGTGTCCTCTTTCTAAACTTCATGATGCACTTTTCAGGAAACATAATGAATATTCGCACCATGAATAAATAAAACGTGCCTGCTCAAAATACGTCACGTCAATGTTCATTTTTGTAAGGGACATGATGGCCCGTTGACGTGAGTGCTATGACTAGTCAACTGTGAGGATGGTTTTTTGCCAGTGGCAGACGCTTACCCCAGAATGCAGAGATGTTACTTGACTCGTTCTTGACTCAAGACAGTCTTGCCACTCGCCATAAACGGTTCTCGAACTTGCGGACGCCTTGAAGTCGACTTGGCTGGGTTGAAGTCACGACAAGTTTTAAAGTCAGCTGCGGGGTTAGCTTGAAAGCGACTTCATGCGTTATTCCTACATGGCCACCTCTCGAATGGGCGTCGCTCGGATGTTGGCCGCTTTTGATTTTACTTGCCTCGCCATTAGCGTAGCCTTTTCTGAGGCGCACTGTCTGCCGAAGATTCTTGGAACCGCTTTACGTGACCAAGGAAATCCGATGGAGTTGTACGATGAGCAACAATTCCACGCTAGGTATAGATTCATGAAGAACGCCGTGGGGCAGCTGCTCGTTATGTTGCCGCTCCGTGAAAGTGGGGACAACCGAAGACAGCCCGTGCATCCAGTGTTACAGCTATTGATGGCGCTCAGGTTTTACGGCGCTGGCAAATTGAATCAGTCACCGGGAATCTCGTCCACATTCCGTGGTTGACAGTGTGCCGTGCAGTGGGGAAAGTTACGCTACTCATCGCAAAGCACGTGTACGCGATGCTGGTGCGCTTTCTGCAGCCGGAAGCACTTTCTATAGTTATGCGGGACTTTTATGAAGTGGCTGAGTTCCCTGGCGTGACAAGTTGTGTCGACTACACACACGTGCGTATTAATAGCCCCGGTGGTGACGACGCCGAAGTGTTTTGTAACCGCAAAGGCTATTTCTGTTTTTTTCTAAAACACGATGGCATTTTTCGTCGCTTCCGTCTCTTTCGGTACAAAATTGACTGAGCGCTGTGTTTGTGCGTCTCGTCTATCCTTTCATCACGTCTAGGGCACTGTTTCTCGCTCAGACAGACATCGTTTGCAGCCAACACTACAAAAAATTCCACAAAAAAAAGATATGCCCCTATTACGGGTTTCCTGATCATGTATTTCCCTCTTCACCCTCATGCAGCGAGACATTGCTGCACACCACGAGACAAAAGTCTGCCGATGGCAATGTCCTGGCCCTCGCTTCTTCTCTAGTTGACCAAGCTCAACAAAAGGATACGAATCATTTTTATTCTCAGAACTGTTTTTTAGTATGTAACTACGACATAGACCACTACAAGCATGTCCACAGGTGAATATACAGGAGATACCTAGAAAATTGCGTTACCTCGCGAGCCAGGTCTGCACCAATGCACGCTATGGTGTTTTATTGAAAAAAAAAACGACGCAAGAACCCGACGCGATTCTTGTTTCGCCTCAAAACAAGCAAGCGTGAAGAAACGTGCCGTATATGGGTGACCACTAGAACCAGCGGGCAGCAGAGGCTTTACAGAAGCAACACTGCGCATAGCGGCGGTGGTGGGCACTACATTAGAGTGTACTAGAAGTCTAACCACGTTAAAGTGTACTCAGAAGAGCTTTAATCTCCTGAAGCTCACTCCTCAGAGTTGCATTATCACGCTCAATCTGCTGTATCCTAGCGGCATCTTGCTCAGGCAGCTGGTGCTGCACGAAATTGCGAGACTCACGTTGGTGACCCACTCGATCAGCCCAGATAGGTCCTTGCTGAATCCGGACACAAGAGGCCGACCGATTCTTCGAGCGAGAGCGGTGACCCGCACCCCGCCCAGAGGTACCAGGTTCACCCCTATGGTTGAACCGAGACCCGGCTGCTTGCTGTGGCACGAACTCCCCACGCTAATTGTTTGCTCTTCTGCGTCATCGCCTTGCCCCGCCATGGTGGTCTAGTGGCTAAGGTACTCGGCTGCTGACCCGCAGGTCGCGGGATCAAATCCCGGCTGTGGCGGCTGCGTTTCCGATGGAGGCGGAAATGTTGTAGGCCCGTGTACTCAGATTTGGGTGCACGTTAAAGAACCCCAGGTGGTCGAAATTTCCGGAGACCTCCACTACGGTGTCTCTCATAATCATATGGTGGTTTTGGGACGTTAAACCCCACAAATCAATCAATCAATCAATCAATGCGTCATCGCCTTCTACGACGAACGATGTAAGGGACATGGTACCTCCTTTTTCAAGCCCGATCCGCCGTCAGATGCGCTCCTCCACAGATGGAGCACGTTAGCTGGCAGGTGTGATTTTCAGGTGGTGACAACACCCTACAGTTCCGGCAGGTGAAGACGGTAGGAGTGGGACAAACATCCGAGCAATGCCCCAGCTTACCACAGGTTCGACAGGCGTCGATCTGTCGTCGGTAGAGTGTGCACCGGATCAAGATCGTCCCACACATAACGTAGTTTGCATCTTTCATTTCGTCAAAGAGGATGATTACTGTCGGCGTTTGCTTGATGCACCGTACTCCAAGAACCTTCGGATTTCTTGCGTGCACGAAGAGCTCGCCAAGCTGGTCGTCAAAGAGGTCAGGTTCAATACCCCGAACAACTCCTCTGCACGTATCCCCGGGTGGCGTCACGTAACTTGACACTTCGTGGAGCTTTTCTCCCACCCAAATTCGCTTCGATTTAGCGTAGGATTCCGCGTTCTCAGCGTGCGGCGTGCTGATCACAAAAATGTTCGACGTTTCGTTAGCACAAACAATATCCTCTTCAGCCTGCGGTGGGCCGAGACAAGCAGCCATCACCAAAACTTCAGTAACCTTCAGTCGACTGACCTTGCCCACGTCCATACCTTCTTGGGGCAGACGAAAACTCGGTAGTGATCTTTAAGCAGTCGCGGCAGAGGTGACGTGGCGATGAGCTTTATCGGCCCCTTCGGGTGCACTGGGCGGGCGGCACTATTGCCGGCATTAGGACCAGGGCTGTCACCGGGCGTAAAATCCTGACGCCGCTTCTTCCGTGAGTGGGCAACAATCCATCCGAAAGCTTCATTTTCGTGCCTGGAGATGTCTTCGCCAAAGACCATGTCTTCGAGCGGCATCTTCGCAGCGTCTCACTTGGCAGGCCAAGCCGAGCGCCACTGTGTCACGGGGCGAAAAACCCCAATAAAAGAGTGAAAACGTGGCCTACCCGCACAAATTGGGTATCCACTTGATCCCAAAGATGAACTGATTCAGATGAGCTAAAAAAAAACAGGTCAATCTTCAAACTTCTCGCCAAAAAGATTTAAATAAGCAGGAGACAATGCGAGCACGGCTGCCTCACGTCTGGCAAGCGGCGTCCATCAAATCACAGGAGATTCAACGCGAAACCCGGGTAAATTTTCCAATTCATGGGCCTTTTCGCGGGTAGGTGAGCATTTTCCCGGGTCATTATTAAGCCAAGGATTTGAATATAAACATTTGACAAAGGGGTGTCTGCTTGTGTATGAACACAGGGAAATGATTTAAACTCCAACCAAAAGATTTTGAAGAAACCCGACGTTTTGGAACCGACTTTGTTCCTTCTTCGGGAGAGACTGCAGGACTACGTAGCAGCGGCGTCTTCAAAGGCCTCGCGGGGCGGATAATGACCTCTCTCTCTGTCTCTCTCTCTCTCTCTCGTTTTGCCGTGGAGTGCCGTCCATGTGTATGCACTGGGGGAAGGGCTCCGAGAGAGTGGTTGATGTTTTGGGCTGTCCGCTGTATTCCGCGACTCGAGTAGTAACCTTCTCCTCCAGTCCGAAATTTATTCGGTTGTCCAACGTCTCAGCATGCTCGGCGACTGCGCTGCGCTCTTTGTAGAGCTTCCGCACATCGTTGGCGTGTTGCTTGAGTCGTTCCAGTAGGTTTTTCGTGTCGCCGATGTACGAAGAAGGGCACTCGGCGCACGGGAATTTTTAAACGACAACGAGGGTCCTGTTCATTGTTGGTTGGTCTTTCGGGCTGGAAGAAGATGGCCCAGCGTACACGAAGGCACGTGCGCAATGCGAATCGCTTTCTTTTTGAAGTGCCGTGCCAACATCTCGCTGGTTCCTCGAACATATGTGACCGGTATGCGTTTTGAAGGGCTGCCAATTAATGCTGAACGGGGTTTTCCTATCCTCTGTTGCTCTGCGTGGCGGGTGGCGGCTCGAATGAAGTTTTTTGGTATCCGTTTTCTCTGAGGTCCGCAATTACGCGGGTCTTTTTTTTTCTTTTGCTCCGTGTCACTGAAGAATAAGTTCTTAGCTCTCTGGAGTAGTGTGGTCACAACCGAGGCCTTGGGGCAGGAAGGGTGAGAAGAACCACATTGAAAGTAGCGGCTGGTGTGCGTTGGCATCCTGTGAACGGAGAAGTCCAGGCCATTGCGCTCTATTGCCAAGTGGGCGTCGAGAAAGGGCACGCAGCGGTCGCTTTCACACTCGGCCGTGAATTGTATGGCTGGGTGCATGGAATTTTGATG
Organism: Rhipicephalus microplus; assembly: GCF_043290135.1. Taxonomy (NCBI): domain Eukaryota; kingdom Metazoa; phylum Arthropoda; class Arachnida; order Ixodida; family Ixodidae; genus Rhipicephalus; species Rhipicephalus microplus. The sequence continues at coordinate 110,853,500 of NC_134710.1, read as the reverse complement.
TTGTCTGAAGTTTTCAATTTCAGACGTCTTCATGACACAAAGGCAATCGTCCGTATAACGAGGAAAAAGCTTGGGTTGCGGCGAAAAGGAGCTGGGTGCTTTCTCTTGATAAGGTTTTCCATGGAAAGGTTTGCCATCGTGACGGAGATGGAAGCTTCCATCGCGGTTCCACTGTTCTACCTGAAGATAGTTCCTTTGTGGGAGAAATACGTACTAGACAGGCAGAATTCTAGTAATTGATTGATTGATTTGTGGGGTTTAACGTCCCAAAACCACCGTATGATTATGCGAGACGCCGTAGTGGAGGGCTCCGGAAATTTTGACCACCTGGGGTTCTTTAACGTGCAACCAAATCTGAGTAAGTGGGCCTACAACATTTCCGCCTCCATCGAAAATGCAGCCGCCACAGCCGGGATTTGATCCCGCGACCTGCGGGTCAGCAGCCGAGTACCTTAGCCACTATACAACCGTGGCGGGGCGCAGAATTCTAGTAGATGGCAGAGCTCGGCAACCGCCAAAGGAGTCCTTTCATTCACGCTTGCGTCGCCCTCAAGTGCAGCACGGGCAGAGGAGACACCTACGGGCACTGACACATTGATGAACAATGAAACGACGTCAAACAAGACCAGGCTCTCATCATCATCGATGCTCACATCTGACGCTAGCTGCACGAAATCGCTGGAGTTACGTACATGAGTTGGTGTCTTCCGTGTTATGGGGGCGAAAATTCGGTGTAGAGAATTAAAAAGGGCTCAGCATGGAGAGGAAGTGAAGTCTACAATCAGTCAGAGGGAGTGTCAAGTTTGTGAATTTTCAATAGTTCATAGAAACTCTGTGTGAATTCGTTACGGCAGAGTAGTCGCAGGTAAAGTGTTGTGAGGTCCGCGTAATGCTTGAAAATTTCCGCGAGTAGCTGGTTTAGCTGTCTCTGGGTTTGCTTCGTTGGGTCCTTTCTTAGCTGCGTGTATGCGTCCCCTTCTAAAAGAGCTAAAATCATCCGATCATAGTCCCCGCTGTCCAACACCACCGTCGAATTGCCCTTGTCAGCGTGCAAGATGACATTCCTTCGATCCCGTCGGAGTTCCCGAAGTGCCTGGATCTCCTCTGCGGTCAAGTTCTTGTTCCATATAATGGTAATTCTAAAGACCCCCAATCGATTTCAGCCTAATTTCTTCTCTGGCGCTTGACCTCACGCTCTGGACGGCTTCCTTCACAGCCGTGACAAGTTTCGGTAGACGGGGCGTGGTTGATATGTTATAGCCGTGTCCCTTGGTCAGAACAGAAGTTTCCCGATCAGTGAATGAACGAGATGAATGATACGTGACGAACCTGGAATTTCGAATGCTTTGGAGAAAACTGCGCTCCAACAAGTAGGAACGTTTCTTATCCTTGGTGTTCCGGTGCTTATTTGCCATTAATGCCGCAACGTAGTTCGTGAACGCGTCGACCGCAGACATCAACTCAAGGAGGCGGTGCTCAAGTTGACGCTTGGCGAAGAACAGGTCGAATTCTTTTTTCGCTAGAGAGGCGGGCGTTGATGAGAAGTCGGGCGTTGATGAGTCGTTTTTTGGCTCTCGTGACGACTTCTCTGCCTTCAGACGTCGAGACAGGTCATTTTACGCACAGGCTTTGAGGAACAAATTTCCTCTCTTTGCAGGTGCGGCTGAAGTCGAAATGGGTCTTGAAGGCTGAGATGCCTTCCTTAACGCGTATGTAGCGCTTGACGAGCTGCCTGGTATCATGTCCGAAGTCTCGGCTGATTGAATTGAATGTAACCATTCGACAGAACTCTGTATATATATATATATATATATATATATATATATATATATATATATATATATATATATATATATATATATATATATATATATATATATACATATATATACATATATATATATATCATCATCATCATCATCAGCCTGACTACGTCCACTGCAGGACAAAGGCCTCTCCCATGTTCTGCCAGTTAACCCGGTCCTGTGCTTGCTGCTGCCAATTTATACCCGCAAACTTCTTAATCTCATCTGCCCACCTAACCTTCTGTCTCTCCCTAACCCGCTTCCCTTCTCTGGGAATCCAGTTAGTTACCCTTAATGACCAGCGGTTATCCTGTCTACGCGCTACATGCCCGGCCCATGTCCATTTCTTCTTCTTTATTTCAACTATGATATCCTTAACCCCCGTTTGTCCCCTAATCCACTCTGCTCTCTTCTTGTCTCTTAAGGTTACACCTACCATTTTTCTTTCCATTGCTCGTTGCGTCGTCCTCAATTTAAGCTGAACCCTCTTTGTAAGTCTCCAGGTTTCTGCTCCGTAGCTAAGTACCGGCAAGATACAGCTGTTATATACCTTCCTCTTGAGGAATAGTGGCAAACTACCTGTCATAATTTGAGAGTGCTTGCCGAATGTGCTCCACCCCATTCTTATTCTTCTAGTTACTTCAATCTCGTGGTTAGGCTCTGCGGTTATTACCTGCCCTAAGTAGACATAGTCTTTTACAACTTCAAGTGCACTATTACCTATCTCGAAGCGCTGCTCCTTTCCGAGGTTGTTGTACATTACTTTCGATTTCTGCAGATTAACTTTAAGACCCACCTTTCTGCTCTCCTTGTCTCACTCCGTAATCATGAGTTGCAATTCGTCCCCTGAGTTACTCAGCAATGCAATGTCATCGGCGAAGCGCAAGTTACTAAGAAATTCTCCATTAACTCTTATCCCTAACTGTTCCCATTCTAGGCTTCTGAAAACCTCCTGTAAGCACGCGGTAAATAGCATCGGGGAGATTGTGTCTCCCTGCCTTACACCCTTCTTGATTGGTATTCTGTTGCTTTCTTTATGAAGCACTATGGTAGCAGTTGATCCCCTGTAGATTTCTTCCAGAATGTTTATATATACGTCATCTACGCCCTGATTCCGTAGTGTCTGCATGACGGCTGATATTTCTACTGAATCAAACGCCTTCTCGTAATCTATGAAGGCTATATATAGTGGTTGGTTATACTCTGAGCATTTCTCTATTACCTTATTGATAGTATGAATGTGGTCAATTGTTGAGTAGCCTGTTCTAAATCTTGCTTGTTCCTTAGGTTGATTGAATTCTAATGTTTTCTTTACTCTGTTAGCAATTACCTTTGTAAATAGCTTGTATACTACAGAGAGCAAGCTGATCGGCCTGTAATTCTTCAAGTCCTTGTCATCTCCTTTCTTATGTATTAAGATTATGTTAGCGTTCTTCCAAGACTCTGGTACCCTTCCCGTCAGGAGACACCTCGTAAACAGGGTGGCTAGTTTTTCTAACACAATCTGTCCTCCATCTTTCAGCAGGTCTGATGTTACCTGATCCTCACCAGCAGCTTTGCCTCTTTGCATGCTCTCCAAAGCTTTTCTGACTTCTTCTATCATTTCTGGTGGGGTGTCATCTGGGTTACTGCTAGTTCTTATAGTATTAAGGTCGTGGTTGTCTCGGCTACTGTACAGATCTCTGTAAAACTCCTCTGCTATTTCAACTATTCTATCCATATTGGTAGTTATTTTGCCTTCTTTGTCCCTTAGTGCATACATCCGACTTTTGCCTATCCCAAGTTTTCTCTTCACTGCTTTGACGCTTCCTCCGTTTTTCAGAGCGTGTTCAATTCTCTCCATGTTATACCTTCTTACATCGCATACCTTACGCCTATTAATCAACTTCGAAAGCTCTGCCAGTTCTATTTTGTCTGTTGTACTTGAGACTTTCATGATTTGGCGCTTCTTAATTAGGTTCTTCGTTTCCTGGGAAAGCTTGCCAGTGTCCTGTCTAACTACCCTGCCTCCAACTTCCACTGCACACTCCGTAATGATACTCGTCAGATTATCATTCATTGTATCTACGCTAAGGTTGGTTTCCTCACTAAGAGCCGAGTACCTGTTCTGCAGCGACACTATGAATTCCTGTACTTTCCCTCTCAGTGCTAGCTCATTGATTGGCTTCTTGCGTATCAGTTTCTGTCGTTCCTTCTTCAAGTCTAGGTGAATTCGAGACCGTACCATTTTATGGTCAATGCATCGTACCTTGCCAACCATTTCCACATCCTTCACGATTCCTGGGTGTGCAGTCATTATAAAGTCTATTTCGTTCTTATTTTCGCCATTAGGGCTCCTCCATGTCCACTTGCGATTTTCTCATTTTCGGTAGAAGGTATTCAAAATCCGCAAATTATTGCGTTCTGCGAATTCTACTAGTAGCTCTCCTCTGGCGTTTCTAGTGCCGATGCCATAATTTCCTACTGCCTGGACTCCAGCCTGCTTCTTCCCTACCTTTGCATAAAAGTCGCCCATCACTATAGTATACTGTGTTTTTACCTTACTCATTGCTGATTCCACGTCTTCATAGAAGCTTTCAACTGAAGCGTCATCATGGCTGGATGTAGGCGCGTAAGCCTGTACTACCTTCATCTTGTATCTTTTATTCAGTTTAATTACAATACCTACCACCCTTTCATTAATGCTATAGTATTCCTCTATGTTGCCAGCTATGTTTCTGTCAATTAGGAACCCCACTCCCAGTTCTCTTCTGTCTGCCAAGCCCCGATAGAAAAGGACGTGCCCATTCTGTAGCACAGTATAGGCCTCATCTGTCCTCTTAACCTCACTGAGCCCTATATCCCATTTAACACCCTCTAGCTCCTCAAATAGTACAGCTAGACTTCCCTCACTAGATAAGGTTCTAGCGTTAAACGTTGCCAAGTTCAGGTTCCAATGGCGGCCTGTCCGGATCCAGAGATTCTTAGCACCCTCCGCTGCAACCTTGCAGATCTGACAGCCGCCGTGGTCAGTTGCTTCGCAGCTGCTGGGGACTGAGGGCCGTGAGTTATTTGACGTATGCATGTGGGAGGTAGTGGCCAGATACTGCACCAGGGTGGCCAATCCTTCTCTGGTGAGGGAGTGCGTTCCCGGCGGTGGTTACCGGTGAGGCCGCACCCCAGGCCTCTTAATGCAGTTCCATCAACACGCGGATTTTTTTTTTAATCCGGTTGGGAACCTCTTCCTCTTGCATGCGAGGCGGATGCTCTAACCACTACGCCATCGCCGCAACATATATATATATATATATATATATATATATATATATATATATATATATATATATATATATATATATATATATATATATATATATATATATAGATATATATATATATATATATATATATATATATATATATATATATATATATATATATATATATATATATATATATCCTGATGAAGGCCAGACTCTAGGCCAAAACGTCGAAATAAACCACGTGATGACCGCTCACGGAGGATCTACTGGACTATATATATATATATATACGTCCCGCGTTTAAAATCACATATAAACCAATAAAGTGGCGGCTGGAGGGAAGGCTTTCCATGTTTTGACGCAATAATAATGATATCTAACAGACAATAATGCCAAGGAATGTTTAGGGGAAGATATTAGAACAAATAGAATGTAAATAAGAAAAAAGAAAAGTATATATATATATATATATATATATATATATATATATATATATATATATATATATAAGGGAAAGAAGTGTATACCTAAGGGCTCGTTTTTCCGTGTTTTTAACACAATATTAATGAGATATAACAGACAGTAATGCCAAGGAATGTACAGGGGAAGTTATTAACATTAATGGAATGTAAATAAGAAGAAAGAAAAGTGGATGAAAAAATTACCAACTGTAAGCAGGAATCGAACCTACGACCTTCGAATTACGCGTTCGATGCTCGAACGCGTAATTCGAAGGTCGTAGGTTCGATTCCTGCTTACAGTTGGTAATTTTTTCATCCACTTTTCTTTCTTCTTATTTACATTCCATTAATGTTAATAACTTCCCCTGTACATTCCTTGGCATTACTGTCTGTTATATCTCATATATATATATATATATATATATATATATATTTCATTGAACGAGGGTCTCGTACTGGCAGACTTGGTGTGTTTAGGTTGTATAAGAGGGACAATTAATCAGCTGCCCACTCATAATAAGTTCACGTGCTACGTGACGCCAAACATGCGAATAAGAGTGTTTTCACACTCGTAGTTTGGCTTATAGATGGCGTTGACTGTCACTCCTACTTCTAAATTCACATATAAACCCAAAAAAAAGTGGATGGAGGGAAGGCCGCTGTGGTAGCTCAGTGGTTAGAGCATCGAACGCGTTATTCGAAGGTCATAGGTTCGATTCCTGCTCACGGCTGGTTATTTTTTCATCCACTTTTCTTTCTTCTTATTTACATTCCATTGGTTCTAATAACTTCCCCTGTACATTCCTTGGCATTACTGTCTGTTAGATCTCATCATATATATATATATATATATATATATATATATATATATATATATATATATATATATATATATATATATATATATATATATGGATGTGTGTGTGTGTGTGGGTGGGTGGGTGTTTAAGTGAGTAATTTGTGAAATTGAGGGCTCATGCGGGACGGTGAATTCCAACCTAAAGGCTAGCGCACAATCTTATCCCATAATTTTACACACTAAACCGCATACACAAGTTTCATCGAATGAATTGCATGCTATGGTACTTGTAACGTATGCAACGCTTAAGTATAGAGTCATATTAGTGTATGTGTAACACTTACAATGCAATAATTATTGCATTGTTATCAAAGCAGCTATAGCCAAAACTGCAACCGAAATTGACATATTGCCCAGAAATCACTACTAAATCCTTTTCCGCAGAATCTTTAACCATCGGGAGGGCTCTGGATAGGTCACTCCGGATGTATATATGCGCTATTTTCATTCATTGCGTCTATTGAAATTTGCCGAGACACAGGCATCTGATGTCATTTTTTGAATGTGCTTGTGGCGAACATACCTAGCATTCTATCGCCCTAACGGGTATGCAGGTATGTGCCACACGTGATTGAGCGAAATGATTTTACGACGTACGCGTCAATAATATCATGGTATACAGTTCGTGACCTCCCACTCGAGTTTTTCATACACTCACGAGTTTATTTAATAATTTTCGTTTATACCAGGTTAAGGAGAAGACAACTACTGCTTTCAGACGTACGTAGGTGACGAAATAATAGATAGAAACACTCAAAGTGCGTCTGTTTACAATTCGAGTGACTCAAATAAATGCTGCGCATTTAAAACTACACTGTGAGGAAAATGCCATGTCAAGGCAGCTAAAATTACGTGCATTGCGCAAAATACGTTGGTCTGCTAGGGCCTTCATACGCGGATTTGTAGAAGACTTTTCTTGAGGTCTGCAAAAACAGAATTGTCACTGTCTCTCTCGTTGGTTGGTCTCGCCGATAGTTCTAGGAGCCACTAGAGTTACTGTATATGCCACCTTTAGGTAGCAGAGATGCGCCAATGTTATCCGGGTGCCGCTGACTCCGCCTACAGGAGTTCAGTGCCCCTATTAGCCGAGCGCCATCACGTGGTCACAGGTGGTTCATTTGCACTGCGTAGAAGCCAACGCTACGCGGAATCCGGGCAGATCAAGCGGGGTTGACTACAGCTGTTGTCATTCTCGCCGCGCTTCTTCGGTAATGTAGCCATGCTGTCTGTTGGTCACGAGAAATGCGGCAGCAAATGTTTTTGTGTTGAATTGTACTACATAGAACCCATGCATTTAGACGCTGCTGCTGCGGGTGTTGCTATAGAAACATTAGTGTTCAGTCGGAAGGAATAAACGCTTGGCCATTGTCGTCTGCAGGATTTTTTTTTTTTTTGGGTAGTGCAAACCGCTGTTGCATCGTGGTTTAAGGAGAGCGAGAGCACTGGTCTAGCTTGGGTGAGGGCAAGTGTTGTTGTGGCTTTGGGGGGCAAGTGCCCCTCTTCCACTTCTCTGCTGAAGCCCATGCGCTTGGCTTTTTTAAAAATCTGTCCGTGGCACTACAAAACTTGGTCTATTTGTATTAACCACAGATGCAGTAGTGAATACGTTATACATGCAGAAATGGCCAGCGTGTGTCAGATGCATAAGTTCAAATTAGCCTGGCGCTTAAAACGCTAGACATAAAGGGAGAATTTAAACTAGAACTATTTGAATCGGCAAGGTGTTGCTGCTATTTCGTGAATCGAATGCAGCTTTGAAACTTTAAGTGAAAAGAATGTTGGACACGACCGGGTCGTTGAACAATGATTCACATTAATCGTCGTGAACCGCCATTGTAATACGACCGTAATACGAGAGCCGCGCAAAACGGGGGCGTCGCACGGCCACTCTCAATCACTATTCAGCTCGATTCAGTTGGAGACTACAAAGCTTTAGCTTGTTACCTCACAGTTAACGAATGAGCCCAACGGAATAAAAATATTCCATCTCTAACTCCCTCGTTAGCGATCAAGAGTGAAAAATATTTTATACATGTACATGGGAAAAACAGCACAAAAGAAGCCGAAGCTAATGTGTGGCCTACTATAAATATACATATGTGTCACTGGTTCAACGAGCTGACGCACGTCTTTTTTCTTATTACATACCAAACACATAAACATAAAATCAAGGCTTCTAGGTGTGACCAGAACAACTGAGTTTTTCTCGTACTTTTATAAAAGATAGAGGGAAAAGAAAGCGAAAAGTATAAATAAAGCAACGCTAGTACTCTGAAGTTCGAGCGCTGTTCCTACGCGGGTGCTGAGTTGCTTTCCCGCAAGATTTTAAACCCAAGATGGAGTATCTTGGCGCAACTCTGCTACCTAAAGGTAGCATATACAATAGGTCTAGGATAGATGGATGGATGGATATGGTTGTACCCTTTAGATCGGGCGGTGGCTAGCGCCACCAAGCCGTAATACTTAATGAACCAAAAACTAGATTTATTTTTTTCCCTTAAATAGTGAGGTTGAGGATTCGTACTTTGCAGTGAAGGGTTTAATTTTCACTCGTGCCTTGACTTTAGCCACCAATCAGATAACCTCCTTCTAGTTAATTCTACCCACTTAAAGTCTATTTTCCCCTCTCTTTCCCTAAACCCCAGTGCTTTGAAAAACTCTGCGCCGTCATCCTGAACCATAGGGTGAAGTCCTTTACCGAACTTTATCAAGTGTTCGGCAGTTTTTTCTTCCTCTCCACACGCACTGCATACCATGTCTACCCCTTCGTATTTGGCCTGATATGTGTTGGTTCGCAATACTTCCGTCCTGGCCTCAAACAGTAGAGAACTACCCCGAGTATTATCATAGATCCTTTCCTTAACAGTTTCCTGCTTAAAAGTTCGATAGATCTCTATTGCGGACTTATTAATCATGTCAATTCTCCACATTTCAGTCTCCATTTCCATCACTTTCTTCTTAACCGATAGTTCTTTTTGGTTCGGCCACCTGCTGTTTTCTAAATATTTACCAGTCCATTTCCTGGTTGGTCACAGATGGATAGAGGCGATGAAATGAGGAAATATGCAGGTATAAGATAGAGCTGATAGACCTGGGGTTATCAGAATGTGCTGATCCATTTGGTGTGTCTTGTTGACAGTTTGAAAGGCGTAAACCATCAAACCTGCAGAAATGTGGACAGTGTGTGCTTTGTTTGGCTTTCACATTCGTCTTTCATGCACTGTAAGTTGTATTTGAATGTGGTAGAGCCACTTGTGCGGACATTCTGGCAGGGTTAATTGGCAATTGCCAGCAGAAGCCTTCATACAGAAGTGCACGTAGGAAACATTGGAGAGAAACAGCGTGAAAGACGGAAGACCAGGCAGAAAAGGACACATAATACAGCCTGGTCTCTACCTGCTCTTCCGTCTTTCGCGCTGTCTCCCTCCAATATGTCGTACCAACACGCCCAAGCAACCACTTTAGCACATAGGAGGCTGTTTATTTGCATATGTCTTGAAGTGTTATAGCGCGTGGTCATTAAAGCAAGCAAAGGAATTAGTTTCTCTTGGCGACTACGTTACCACAAGATACCATGCACTGACTGCTTACATAGCAACATTGTACTTTACCTCATTCGTTGGCAACATGTTCTTAACCACAGTCTCATCATCCAGAACTGTCTTCTGCTGCCTCACCGGATGACCACGCAAGTTTTTCAGAAGATGGGGTGCATCCGCAAGGAAGGGCAGGTTGCGAGCCTTCATCACAAGGGTGAACACATGTGGTCCGAGGGCACCCGTACTTCGTGGCCTTTATACTGCACAGTCTCCAAAAGGCCTGGTTTGCACTCACCATGTCAGAAGTTACACAGTCTAAAGATAGAGCAATTGCTTCACATTTCCTGATGATATCCAAGAGTGTGGTTAATACCTGGCTTGCATCAAAGGTGTCAGCTGAAAAAGAAATAAACATGTTATAATTTCTGGTGTTTAATGCACCAAAGCCACGATATGATTACGAGTCATGGCCAAGCGGAGGGCTCTGAATAATTATGACCACGTGGGGTACTTTAGAGTGCTCCGACATTAAACAATACATGGGCCTGTAGTATTGCACCCCCATCCAAATGTGACCGCCACGGTTGGGATCGAACCCGCATCTTTTGGGCCAGCAGTCGAGTACCATAATCACTGCTTCACTTTGGCGGCGAGGCCTAAATTTTCATGACAAGCTCGCTTATTCACTCTTGCAGTCTACTGAGATTCACTTAAATGGAAAGTGTACTACGAGAGAGAAGAATGTGTCACTGTTGACTGGATAAACTGCTTTTGTCCTTTAGAAGTTAAACAGCAATGCATTATTTACCTGAAAAGTGGTATGATACTGTCTGTTTCCACCTGGACGTAACTCCTGCAAGCATGAACACCAGGGCGTGTGTTGCGATACCGGCTGGTGCACTTGGGTTTGATGATGCTAAAGTAGAATGTCCTGAAATGTATCGCACAAGCATATATTTGTAAACAGCATTATAACTTTCAGTAATCACTTAATAGATAAAAATTAATAAATAGTGAATGCAGAAATGCTATGTTGATGCAGGTAACGCCTAAATAGTACTAATAATTACTTCTAAGGTGTTATTTATCTGTCATTTAGTACCAAAACAGTACGCATTATCCTAAGTGTGCAGGTTCAGCCCCTACCAGTGGCAAGTTGTCTTTTGCACTTGAAAACAAAATACCCTACATGCCTTTTAGCGGAAATTTTCATATACAAATTACCATGTGGCATCATGAATAAAAAGTGAGCTATTGATTTCACAACTTACGAAAGAAGCCAGCTTGAGAGTACACTTTATGCTGAGCTGAAAAAATGATGTTCATTATCTTTAGCTTAAGTTTCACACATTGTAAGCAATGCGCCTTTACACCAAGGTCAAACTGCAAGAAACAGAACCCGCATAAACGCTTACCAATGACAGAACTTGTAGTACAGTCATAATCGAGGCCTGGGGTGAGCTGCATTTCATCAAGCATTATGACAGCGCACCGATCCTCTGTCTTGAATGTTGCAACTTTTGCCGCAAGTGCAGGAAAGACATCCTCAAGGATTCGTAGATTTATGCAGACTGTTGTCAACTTGCCATACAGTTTTAATGAGAGGCATGCATGAAGAGCTTTGGGACCAAATGAAACAGGAACGAAACTGTGCCAGAAGTGAGTCCAATAATAATAATAATAATAATAATAATAATAATAATAATAATAATAATAATAATAATAATAATAATAATAATAATAATAATAACTGCCAGGGATTTACATGCCAAAACCATGATTTAATGAGGCATGCCGTAGTAGAGTGCTCTGGAAATTTTGACCACCTATGGTTCTTTGACATGCTGAATCCAATCGAATGAACTAAATACTATATGAACACTCAGACAGTTATATGCTGCCTTGTCACCACTAGTACAAAACCAGTTTTGCATCTTGGTATTTGCAACAACAAAAAGTTCACGATTACACTGCACTAATACCTTCCATTATCATGCACCAATTTTGATCATTATTTTTGCACTCATCTCAGGATTCAGCCCGACAGACACTCCAGCGCTGCAGGATGCATATGAAAAGCATTTCAGGGCCGCTTTAGGTGAATAAAGAAGCCTTGTAAAAATGTTGCTTGATATAGGCTTTTCTTACATTTGTCCTACTGAGCTATGTATCATGTTTCACCCTAATTCCCAGTAGTTCGCATTTGTTGGTTACTTGAAGGAGGCGTACCATAAATTGCTGTAATGATGATTGACTGTTTCTTTTATATTGTTCCTTGTACGAAAAAGAAGGCAAGTACCTGGCCAGAACTTGATTTTTTAATGTTCTTCTGGAGCGTTCTTTCTGCGGGCAGTGGCCATACATTGTCACGGAGGTATTCGTATTCTCTCGATCCACAAGTAAGTCGAGCTTTTAATGATTCCTGCACTGTACTATCGCTTCATGCAGATCCCCTCATAGTTCCTTTCCCAAGATAACGCGGTTGATCATCGGCAAACATCTTCCTATTTGACTCTTTCAGGCTGCTGCACTCTTTTTCGGCCTGTGTTCGCTTCTTGTGCTCCAAATCAAGCTGCCGCTTTAAGACCAAAAGCTCATTAAATGGGTCATTGTCTGTAACAATGCTCCCTCCCGTCATGTCATCTTCTTGCGCTGATGACGACTCGTTCATTCGGTCATCTGCTGCAAAATACGATTCCATTCATGGCATTAGTCATTTGTTCCAACACTAAAAACTTTCAAGAATTTAAAATCAGGAAACGGGTAGCATTAAAAAGAGCACTTAAAGGATATTCGAGGCTACGTGCACCATGACCAATGTGATGGCTTTACAAATCTCCAAGAAAAAGTGCTTCGACAAGCATATTCAACTGAACCAATTGATTCATTTGTGGACGTAACGAAAACCGTGCAAGCAGTGGATTGAATAGTAACAACCAATTTCTATTTGTAAATTTACATTGACAATAGAGAGAACTGATACACAAAAAATATAGAAGTTAGCACACACAACTGCTATAGGTGTTGTTCAATCCATTGGTTGAATGATTCTCTACATTGTTTTTCTGGCTAGAAAATCGTTCGCGCGAACCAAGAACATGGACGAAGAAGTAACACGGACCGTGCAAACATTGCTGCTTTAGCAAAGAAAACACCTTAGAGCGTGACAAAGGCTTAAAAACCTGGAAGCTGTGGCAGCTCTTGCACAAGGAACGCCCCATAGCCGTTTGGCTCAATGCACAAAACAACTTAAAACGCAATTACTGAATGCACATTGAAAGCATACAGGGAGCCATGCAAACTAGAGTTTTTGAAAATGCGAGACTCAGACTTCATTCGATTTCTCCGTCTTGACAGCTATGGCGCACAGCAGAGATGGAAACACAAAGATACAACGTGGACACAACGTGTATCTTTGTGTGCCTGCCTCTGCGGCATGCGCTATATTTGTTAAGGTGGATTACCAACATGCCCAAGCTCACGTTTTTTCGATTTCTTCGGTTTCCTTGGTGTATTACCATGAAAAATGAAAACGAAAATGTTAAGAATGAATATGGGCAACAAATGCAGAAGGCATGCATATTTTTCATCTCGCAAATCTCTAAAGTAGCCTGGTTTTGCAGCAGAGGACTTGCGTCTTTGTATGCACGTGTAGTCTCCACTGGTAACTCTAGTTCCATAAAATGAAAACCACAGATTCCCCCTGAACAAGACTAAAATGCTATACAAAAGGATTTCACCTCGTTAATGTTTTCATGCATTGAATTAGCCTCCAACTGCGTAATTACATAGGTACCTGCGACAGAGCATTCATCGATGTGCCTCCATCCACAAAAGACTCGTCATTGCCTTCTGAGCTCGCAGGTTCTCCCTCGCATTGCAAGGTTTCCTCTCTGTTCTCAGGTGAACCTTGGTTGTCTGTAAATTGTGGCGTTTCAATTGTTTGGCCTGAGTTATCTGGCATTGGCTGCTGGCATCGTGGTTGTGAGACCGGGCGAAAAAATGGAGGCTTTCTTGGTTTTCTCTGTGGTCTATATATATGCTGGAAAATGCTTGGCACTGCGATTCACTTCAACTTATTTTTTTCCATCCACTCTTGGTTACTCAAAATCATCCGGAACGAAATGGTCCTGTTGCTTGTCCATCAGGAAAAAAAATATGATTGACGTTACTTTGGCCTATTGTTTCAAAATGCTTTAATTGTCTCGAGAAATCACTGAATAGGGAATATAGTTGCTGCCAACATCTTGAAACTATCACTTTTCGTTGTTGGGGCCACAACCACGTTCCTAAATAATCAGAGGCGTTTTCATGTAGACTTGCTCACTATTTCCTAGTTTCAAATGGTAAACAGGATAAAAGGGTGCTATTCCAGATGAAAAGGCAGGCATGGAAAAAAGGCTCCCAGTTGTGTAGTACAATAGTGAGAGAAACAAGAGCACAGTTGAAGCAACACTATAAAATGGACTAGGCACCTTCATTTAAAATGAATTTATGCAAACAGCCATCCACATTTATTCAGTCTGATAAGTTGGAATATGAAGGCGCAAACATGTTGACGAAAAAGGAGGAAACCATTGGCACCTTTCCGTTCAAACTTTGTATGTACTACTAAACCAACTTTCCCGAAGCACACTCTTCGACGCACTAATATTAGTGGCACTTTTTCACCATTGTCGGCCGGTTAACCATCGTCACAAAGTTATGAAATAAATATCCGCAGTACGATCACGTAAATCGCAAATCACTCGTATTTCATGCGCACTCTCAGTTGTGTTTCTATCCCGTTAATTGGAGGCTTCTCATGCCGTCAATGCCGACTTGTTAAACGCTTCACACAATAAATCTCTCTTCGTATGAGCAGAGCACGCAATTGCTTAAACAAGCCGCGCAAGCAGAACGGGTAAATATTTCAACCGCAGTTCAACCGCAGGGTTGCAGACCGTGCGGAGAACCTCGTTGAAGGGTGTGCACACACACCTTTCAACGAGGTGTACCAGTCAATGTAGGTGTACCCAGTGGAGTATTCTCGGTCCTTTTCTCTTTGTTCTTTATATTAACAACATTCTTAACATTTATCGTATGGCAGAAAATATACTATATGCTGATGATACTAGCCTATGTTTCGCTTGCTCGGATGCTGCATGTCTTTCGGATCGGGCAAATGAAGCACTTCATTCCATTCACTCGTCGACTACTAACAATGATCTAAAGCTAAACATCAGTAAAACTAAGGCTGTTTTGTTTCAATTGCGAAACAAACCATGTTCAGTGCCCCGATTAGTGCTCAATAGTTCTGAAATAGAAGTTGTGATTGCTTCCAAAACACTAGGCGTATTTTTCTCGAGTAACTTGTCTTGGGATCATCACATCAATTATTTGCTGAAGAAGCTGGCAAAGGTAATTGGCCACATGCGTCAACATTACTTTGTCCTCCCTCTTTCAATTAACAATATTTTATACAATGCTCTATTTTACTCTACTCTGACCTATGGTGCACTGGTCTGGAGGACGACAACACAAGAAGATATAAGAAACTTCTCTTACTTCAAAAGCGTGCAATACGCATAGTCCTTAACGCCCCTCACCTAAGTCACACACAAGACATGTTCGAAAAGCTTAAAATTGTAAGCGTACAAAATGTTTACAATTTTAGATTACTTCGGCAACACAAGTTGGAAACAAAAAAGAAAATTTCCCTTCTAAAAACATTGGTGAAATTGACTTGAAAATCACCCTGCATACCACACACGCCATCCTGTGATATTGAAAGTTTGAAAATGCTGCACGACTTATGTAAAGCAAATGCTCAGGTACTCATTGCCTACACTATTGAATGAACTTGCCAGAGATGGTAATGACGTAGCTTCAATGCCTCTGAATCAGTTACGAAATACGTATCTGCAACTGTGAAAATTTTGGTGTTTAATGTACTACATATGCTTGTTACTTTTATTTGAAGCTTAGTGAATTACCAATATTTTTTATATGTACAGATAAAATATGTCAAATACTGAAAATTGCAATCTAGATACGTTTTTGTAGTTCTGATGTGTATATATGTCAACTATTAAGAACCGTAATCCAGAAAAGTTCTAGTAGTTATATTTATGTGTGGTTTTTCCTTCAATGATGTGTGTACGTACTTCTTTTGTGCTTTTTTGTGTTTTTTTTTCTTCATGCGCTGTGTTCTACTTTTATTGTTGTTGGTCTCCACACCACTGTTTGCCATAGTCTGGTGCACGAATCTAGTCAAGCCTTCTCAGGCGTTTTGTCCGGGCACAAACATCTCTCACATGTTAAATAAACTAAACTGAATTGAATGGTGATGAAAGAAATGGCCGAAGCCTCCTGTTCAAACTTTGTGTAGAAAATTAAAGACGACCTTAACTGTGATACGGCCAATGTTGAGTACAAAATTCGCTCTGAGGTATGCAAACAGGAAGATATTGGACCGACGGAAACCGCGTTCTGTTTGCGCTTCAACAACCACAGGACACACGTGAAAGGCCTCCCTAATTTGCCGTTTTCAAACACAACAACCTGCCTCGTCACTTTTTCGAGCACGTAAGTGTTAGACTCCTACAATCTGGCTTCTAGAACATAAGGGAATGCGAACAGCGTGAGTTAAACACTTCATAAAGAAATTCAGATCGATCGCCCACGAAATCAACGAGGGCCCTGGGTGACTGACGTGCCTCCACGAAGTCTCATAGAACACAGAAAGTGAATCATTCAATTTATTTAGTTATACATACGTCAATTCGAACACATAGGATGATCTATCTAGCGCGTGAAAATAAACAAATTCGATGCTACGTGCATCAACCAGTGCTGTTAGTATGATTAGTTTTTTTTGTTTCCATTTTTTATTCTTTTGTTTAGGCTTGTGTTTGTCTATCTTTTGAAGAATATTCATTCTTTTATTTTGAGTATTACATAATATATTATTTTCTGCAAGAAGAGGGAGACGAGGAGAGAAAGGAAGAAAAAAAAAGGGGGGGGGGGCACATTTAGCTTTGTACCGGGGCCAATGTTTTCCTAAAGCTGGAGCGGGTCAAACGTATCCTCTTGTGTGTGTGTACGGTCCGGCGCCATGAGCCAACCACCAAATACCCTGAAATTTAGGACTCAATCCATGTTTGGGTTGCGAGAAAGAGGATAATTTTCACTTTTCCCCTTTTCATTGGTCGCCTCCTCTGGCGGCACGCCCAATCTACCTATAGTGACAATACACAGATTACCCGCCCGCTTCCGGTGGCTCTCAGTCTTTCCTTTCTTCTTCTTCTTCGTGTATTTCTTGTCTGTTACTTGCATCATTGGTTCTCTTTTTTTACACCTTTATTTCTTCTTTTGGGGCCTCCAAACTATCTTGGTGGCCCTCTGCTATGGGTTGTGGAGCTAGTACCATTTCACTCACATCCTCCGAAGAAGGCTGGACTATAGTGAACTAGACTAGTTCCCTATAGCTGGACCACCAGCCAAAACCGTTAGGAATAAATTTATTTATTTATTTATTGAAAATACCTTACAGGCCAGAAGGCATTGAGTAAGGGGGGTTACAGTGAAAAATCGCATGTAAATTTCAAAATAAAAACGGTACAATGTCGGTTAGTAATAACAAAAAAAAATTAACAAAGCAATAAGTCAGCAATACGTAAACATGGCGATGAAGTATATAAGAACACTCCGTGACATAAAAACCCTCGGAAAAGAAGTAAAAGAACGTCAAGATGAAATATTAAGGAAATGCGTCTGAACTTTTTGCCGAAACGTGTTGGGGTTGCTATCAGAGGCGATATCGTCGGGAAGATCATTCCACATGCGGATGGCTTGTGGTAGTGCGGATGTGTTGAACGCGTTCGTGTTTCCAAAAATGCGAGTGAAGCTGAGATGGTTATGTAATCTGCGTGACGTGTAGAGCGGGCGTTGAAGGTGCAACGACGATGTTTTGTTACTGTAGACGTACTTATGAAATAGGCATAACAAGGACACGTGACGACGAACATTTAATGCTTGGAGGGAATGATGGAGTTTAAGCTGAGTCACACTGGAATTGATGTCATAGTTTCTAGAAATGTAACGGGTGGCTCTGTTCTGGATTGTTTCCAGCATGTTAATTTGATACTGAGCGGAAGGGGACCAAACAGATGAGGCATATTCAAGTTGCGGGCGGACGAAAGTTAGGTAAGACATTTTGCGAATGTTAGTGGGACAACGACGAAGGTTTCGGCGTAAATACCCCAATGTTTTGGAGGCTTTTGCACAAACGTTAGTGATGTGATCAAACCAGGAAAGCCCTGGTGTAAGGTGGATGCCAAGATACTTGTAAGAAGTCGCCGTGGAGAGCCTGTCACATTGCATATGGTAAGTGAAGTTAGATATGACCTGTTTACGTCCAAAAGAAACAACTTTACACTTATTAGTATTCAACCTCATAAGCCAAGTGCTGCACCAGTTAGAAATAGTGTTCAGATCATCTTGAAGGATGGAGTGATCGTTAGGACAGTTTATAGGTCTGTAGAGCATGCAGTCATCAGCGAAGATTCTGATATGCGATGATATGTTAGTTGGGAGGTCGTTGATGTAGATAAGAAAAAGTAATGGGCCAAGAACGCTCCCCTGTGGGACGCCAGAAGAGACATACGAAGAGGGAGAGGAAGAATTATTAACGATTGTGAACTGCTTGCGAAGTGACAGAAAATTGCGTAGCCAAGATAAAGTGAGGGAGTCTAATCGGAGGGCAGATAATTTTGAAATAAGGCGACAATGGGCGACACGATCGAATGCTTTGGCGAAATCAAGAAATATGCAATCAGTCTGTAGGCCATTATTTATGTTGTAATGAATGTCTGTAGTGAATTCTAGTAACTGTGTTTCGCATGACATGCCCTTTCTGAATCCGTGCTGGTTTGAAAAGAAGAATTTGTTAGTCTCGAGGTGACTGTATACGTGGGAGGCGATTATGTGTTCGAGGAGTTTGCAACATATGCATGTGAGCGAGATTGGGCGATAATTTTTAGGTGAGTTCTTATCTCCGGATTTAAAAATGGGTACTACTTTGGCTATTTTCCAGTCGTCTGGAAGTTTTCCAGACGATAGCGACTGTCGAAAAATGTGGTATAATGTAATGCTAGATATGGAAACAGTATTTTTAATTACCTTAGAGTTGATATCATCTATACCAGCTGATGAGGATGCCTTAATCTGTTTAATTCGACACGCGATACCCTCCACCGTAATTTCAATAGGCTGCATGTATTGGAAGTTGTAATCAGGGATATGTGGTACGTCAGAAGAATCTTCTTGGCTAAATACAGATGAAAAAAAGGTATTAAAAGTAGTGGAGCACTCGTAGTCTGAAAGCGGAATGTTGTTTTCATTAAGTAATGACAACTGGTTGGAACCGTGGTCAGGGGATATGAGGCGCCAGAATTTTTTTGGATTATTTTGCAGAAGAGAAGGTAGGTCGTTGTGAAAATATTTTTCTTTGGCGTTGCATATTGCTTTACAGTAGTCAGTCAAGTACTGCTTGTATTTTTCCCAAGCGGAGGGCGTAGCACTGCGTTTGGCATTGCAGTACAGGCGTTTTTTCTTGTTTCTTTGCTTACGGAGGGATTTAGTGAACCAGGGATTAGATAGATCATTAGAAACAGTGATAACAGGGATATATTGGTTTATCAATGAAGACATCTTGTCTCTAAAAAGCACCCAGTTTTCATTTACAGACCTGTTGTAGAATGACGGAAAGAGGACATTGCTAAAAAATTCTTCGAGCTGTGCACTTATTTTGTCAAACTCTGCTTTGCTGTAGTCCCGAATTTTCTTTTTGGATATTCCTGCAAATGGTACAGGTAAGTCCAACGTTACCTCGATTAAATTGTGATCACTGAAGCCCTTTAGGCAAGAGACTGTCCTCACTGAATCAGGAGCATTAGTTAGTAATAGGTCTAACGTATTTAAACCACGGGTTGGTTGATCAATGACTTGCGAGAGGTTAAAGTCCAAGACTAAGTTAATGAATTCTGTGGAAAGGCAGCATGGTGATGAGAAGTTTGTCCAATCAATCAGCGGGAGGTTGAAGTCACCGAATAGGTAAACTACACCAGTAGGGCAAAGATCTTTGGCATTTTTGATGCTATGACGAAGATCACGTACAAATGTGTTATTATAATCAGGCGGACGGTAACAATTGCCAACCAGAATTTTAGCGTGTTTAGTCACACACATTATCCAAATTATTTCAATGGGTGAGTCAAGATTCAGTACATACGAAGAGATTGTATTTTTTACACCAAGAAGTACACCACCACCTCTCCTGTCGACGCGATCTTTGCGGTATATGTTATATCTTTCACTGCCAGCAAGAACTTCGTTATTTGTGATTGCAGGGTATAGCCAAGTTTCCGTGAGCACGAGTATATCTGAACTGTTGTCTTCCAGAAAAGAGCAGATTGTATCGCGCTTGGGTATTATGCTTCTAATGTTAGTAAATGATATCAGAAAAGAAGGGGTCGCCGAATGTGATTTAGGTTTCTGGTGGTGTTTAGGTGGACATGTTTTGGTTGCGAGCTATCTTTCTGATAGAATAACGGTTTTGCTGGCATGATCAAGTATGTAGGTTTTGCCATCCATGCGTAGCCTGTCAACTGAGAGCTTAAACGGTTTTCTTTGCGTTTTAGCGAATTCAATTAGGCTTTTTCGTGCCTGTCGCGTAGCTAGAGAAAAATCTTCTCCGATAGAATATTTTGACCCTTTTAGTTTTGGAGCTGACGCAAGAATTTGCTGCTTATCTTTAAAGAAAGTCAGGTTGGCTATTATAGGTCTCTGTTTGCTGTCTCTGAATTTCCCCAGCCTGTGCACACGCTCGAATTGTGCGCCAGTCAAAGAAATGTTGAATTTTTCGGAGCAGAATTCGATTATTCTTTTTTCAGATGCTGCCCATCCCTCCTTAGGGTCATCTTCTATTCCAAAAAAAAGCAAGTTAGACCGCCTCTGTCTGTTTTCGGTATCGTTACACCTGGACGTAATCTCGGTCAAATGATCCGAAATTTGGTGCAGGGAGTTATTAGGCGTACCGGTACCAGTTGCCGAACGTGACGCGACAGATGATTCAAGCGCTAAAATGCGTTCAGTCAAACGAGCCACTTCGTTCGTAGAAGCTGTCAGTTTTTCAATGGTCTCGCTTAATTGCGCTGACAAGGCTGCATGCCCTTCCTCTAATTTCTGTATGGTTAACATAGCTGCGGCGAAAGCCTCAGACTCGATCTTGCTCATAGGCCCTGGGTTCGATTCAATATCACCCGACAGCATGAGCAGCATATCAAAGATTACCAGACAGAAACGAGATATTCGTGACAAAGATCGTTTCAAAGCATCACACCATTCGGCTGGGCACGACACCGCAATCAAACAGTAATTGCTACTCCTAACACAGACGGCGTATTTGTAGTCACTGACCTGCAAATTGAGCGGTTGAAACACATGCATCTCTGGTGCGGTGCCGTGCCCGAGGTGATCTGCCGGTGATTCCCTTAAATATGCTGAGCCGGTTCCGTCAGGCGTAGTCGTCGATGCCCCTAGCGGCCAGATGTGCGTCCAGATTTGCTTGTTCAGCGTCGGCATGAAAAATGCAGACGCAGGCCAAGCCGGTGAAGTGCCATCGGGGACCAGTGCGCACGTGCCAGCAAGGTAGGAGCAGACAGCCCAGGTAATCGTGGCCTGCAAATTGAGCGGTTGAAACACATGCATCTCTGGTGCGGTGCCGTGCCCCACCAGAGATGCATATCATTGTTTTGTTTCCTATATCGCCCTACTCTTGAAGTGGTCCATTTAGGAAGCCAAACGAACGTTGTGGCACTGCAATAGAAGGATGGATGGATGTATCGTACAGTGCCTTTTAGATCGGGCGGTGGCTCACGCCACCTAGCCATAAAGTTAAATACTATCACTATGTGTTGAAGGATTGAATTTCACTCGCGCCTTGATTATAGCCACCAATCAGGTAACCTCTTCCTGTTTATTGCTACCCGCTGAAAGTCTATTTTGCCTTTACTTTCCCTAAACCCCAATGCTTTGAAACATTGCGTGCCGTCATCTTGGACTATAGGGTGGCACCTTTTACAGAACATTATGAAATGTTCAGCCGTTTTCTCCTTCTCTCCACACGCACTACATAACGTGTCTGTGGCTTCGTATTTGGCTCGGTATGTCTTGGTCCGCATTACTCCCGTTCTAGCCTCGAACAGCAGAGAACTACACCGAGAATTATCGTAAATCTCTTCATTTGCAATATCCCGCTTGAAAGTTTTGTAGGTCTCTATTGATGATTTCGTAAGCATTCCAATCTTCCACATGCCCTTTTGTTTCTTTTACCTTCTTCTTAACCGATGTTTCTTTTAGGCTTGTTATGCTGCTGTTTTCTTAAATACTGCTTTCACAATTTTCGAGTTCACTTCCTTCATTTAGTATCAACATTCCTCATGTAAATGTATCTGAAAACATTCTTAGCCCAACGCTTCTCTCCCATTTTTTCTCAATTGCTCCTCAAACTCTATCTAGCTGCTTGCTTCCCTGAACTGGAACGAGGTCCATCCCATGTAAGCCAATACCCCCTGATTTGGGGTGTTCCCGTGTCTTCCCAAAGCACATCTACCTATACCACGTTGTTTGATTTCAAAACTTGCTTGAACCTTTGATCTCATGCACAAGACCGCATTACCGAACCTCAAACCCGGGACCATGACACGTTTCCCTATCCCTCTCACAACTTCATACCTGTTGCAGTTTCCCAGTGCTCTATTTTTTATTGCAGCTGCATTCCTGGTACCCTTGGTCATTACGTATCTTTCGTGCTCCCTTAGGTACTCAGCCCCGTTTTTTTTATCCATACTCCGAAGCATTCGTATTTATCCACTATTTCTAGCGTAACTTCCTGTATCTTATGCTCACTGCCTTCCTTGTCATTAAATATCATGATTGCCAATTTTTCACTACTGAACTTTAAATTTAACCTATATCCCTAATTACTGCAGATGTCTATATATCTCTGCAGATTTTTCTTGTCATCGGCTATTAACACTATATCATCTGTATACATTAATGCTGGCAATGACTGTTCACGTGTTTTCCCTTCTCGGCAAAAAAGAGGCTGAAGCCGAGTCGACTTCCTTCTAACTTGGCTTCTAGTCCCTGTAGATACAGCATAAATAGCATATATGACAATGGGCATCCCTATCGTAGCCCATGTTGTATTTCTATAGGTTCAGATGCCTGTTCTTACCATTTTATAAGTATACCTTCTTACTTTAAAAATATATTATAGAAGATTACCTAGTTATTCCATCTTCCACATCTAGCGTGTCCACCTGTGACTCTGGACAGGCAGCGCCATCTTTCAATTCAATTCAATTCAATTCAATTCAATTTTATTTCATCCCAAGGATGAGGGCAGGCTCGGGAGAAAAGTGACGTTTTGTCATTTGAGGAGAACCCGAGCCTCCCTAATACATGGCAAGCAACGTGGACATGGGTGAAGAAACATAGGCCATGAACATATAGGCAATGAACATAGGCCATGAGATGTTTGGCGCAGTACAAGTCGGAAGATGCACGTACAGTAATGCTATGTACAGAGACTAATATGCGTAAGTAGTTTCTTTCAGCACAAATTTCGAAGTACAATGCAAAATATTACAGAATACAAAATACTACATGTATGACAACAATGCTATGCATAGAAATTGCGTGTTGCGTATATATATATATATATATATATATATAAAGAGAGAGAGAGAGAGAGGCAGTTCCATGAATGCCTGGACCACCATTTTCTCGATTTTCACGCTAAAAGCTTGGTAGAAAAGTAGAAATCGGGGATGTATATCGCGCGTTTTCCCTTCCCCCTAATGCGCTGCCGCTCGCTTCCATGCTCGTGCAAAGAGCGCGTGGTGCGTCGTACAGCCTGCAGTGCTGCTTCATAATGATCTCCGAGCTGGACAATAACTTTCGAGAAGTGATTCTAACAAAAGAAGTAAAGCTCGTTAGTCAAGTTTGTGATGTGGAGCAGATGACGGAAGACAAGGACGCCCGAGTCACTGCGAAATGCATTTATCAGGTCTGCGACAATACCGTACGTATACGGCGTACGCCTCGAGGTAAGTCTCATTCTGACGACATAAAGCTGGCTGCGTATTCTATCGATGTGCTGCGTTGACGGTAATGAAAACAATATAATTGTTGTTGTGATGAGATATCTAGCAGTAGCGGCCGTGTACTGTCGTGTGCAAACATTTGCGGCGTCCTAAAAATATTTAAAAGCTGAAGTTTTACGCTAATGGAATTAAAATCTCGGAGAAGTGTTAGAGTCATGTCCTTTGTGCCGCAGGAGCATCACCCACTGACTTCGAACTACAACGTGTCAATTTGAATAGTGCCCGCTTCGTTTTTTTTTTTTTTTTTTTGGGGGGGGGGGGGGGGGGCTCACGTGTCATATGCTTGCTCTATTTTCTGTGAACGAAGCTGTGTTTGCCGGCTATGACTTGCTGGAACCCAAGCATCAATTTGTTCTTGGCAATAGGTCGGGGAGAGGTCTGTGACTGACTGCGAAGTGGTTGGCCCGACCTTGGCAACCAACGTTGGGCCAGTCTTGGGGATTGACATTGGCGTCACGCCGGCCGATGGCGGAACACACTGTAAGCCCGACCACTTTGGCCAACGAGTTCGAGTGCGTGCCGCACGCGGGTTGACCATATGGCCCGACCTTACATAAGCGTCGATTTACCAACGGCTGTAGGTCGGCTGTCAATGTTCCTTGCTCTGCTTTTCTTTCTTTTTTTTTGCATTTGTGCACTTGACATTGGCTCAGTGCACATGTAAGACGAAATTAAACACCTCTAAAGTCTGCACTTAGCGCGTAAGTATGTAACACGCAATATAAGAAAGACGAACGTAAGTTTCCTCACTTTATATGCATTTTCCGCTGTTGTATAAATGCAACATGTTTTCACGCAACATTGTTCGCATGAAACGATTTGCAGCAAGCCTAGTGCAACCCAACTATACAGTCGATGGAGCGGTATTCCTGATAGATCACTTCTCTCTTTCGGTCAATTTTTGTGCTCTTGGCGGTGAATACGTATTCGTTGTGCGGCGTTTTACCACCGAGCTGTAAGGCTTGTATCGTTCTGTTGCTGGGAAAAGCTGAAAAGAACAAAGAGAATGATTATATTTAGAGAAAGGCAGACTATTTACATGACTAGTTTCACAGTCCCATACGTGGAACGCGTGCGACTGTGCACGCACAATTCGGCAATACAATTTTGTGGTTATATACAAAAATCAGAAAAAAAAAACTGCGCTTACAATAATTATGTCAGCCCACTGATATTCTGGAACGTGCTTGAAACCCCAGAGCACACAATTTCCTCGTAATATGTCGCCAAAAAACAAACAGATATATAAAGGACAACACATCTTACCTTCAGAGTGGGCCAGGAAGATATTTTTCAGTTGTTTACCGCTCATTTCTGACCTAATGTAACGTGGAAAAAATTGCGTAGAACTTTGGGAACGAAGCATGCATCTTAACAAATTTTCTTTCATCACGACGAGACCAGTGCATCACACTATGCACACTTTTTGCAGTCCTTGTTGCAGTGCTCCCCAATGGAAAAAAATTGCAATATTTGTCATGCTCTTGCAATATAAACAAACGAACAAAAAAGTTGGGGAGCCTTAAGCTTCACCTTTAAGAGTTGAACGCGATAGAGAAATCCGGTCCCTAGTGCACCCTTCAGCCGCTAGGTGCATACTTATTATTATGTTTTGTTTCATACACACGCACGCACACAAACACGCACACAGTAGTTTGGACCAGCGCACGCTATTATCGCCGAATGGGCTCGTTTTCGTCGTGACACCTGTCAAACGAAATGCGTTAAAGCGGCCCTGAAACACTTTTTCAAGTAACCATGGAATGAATTTACCAGCAGAGCTTATTGCCTCATGAATTCAATGCTGCAAAAAATTTTTTAAATACATCCAGTGCGAGTGGAGTTAAAAAGGTTTGTCGCATGCTGTAATCGCATTATCTCTTCTCTCGTTCCGAGGAAAGCGCTGGAAGCTAAACTGGGATGGGTGGCAGGGCAAAGCAGCTACCGCGCCTCGTGAGCTTGAGCACTTTTAAAGACGCTAGTCTTTCTTGGGGACCTTAGCCGCAAACATTTGGTCTGTCTGTCTGTCCGTTTGTCTGTTTGTCCACTTTTAACAGCACCAGGTATTTGCAACGGTCGACCGAATCCGCAGCACGAACCAATGTTGCTCAAGATTTTGCGTTCATACTTGTGCAAATGTCAATTAAAAAGCAAATATTGCGCATGTCTGGGGCACCATAACAACACGTATATATTCTGCATGTGCGTCGTTTACTAGAAAAGGCATGCATAGGTAATTTTAAGGACCGTAGCGCTTATCACGCAGCGCTGACCATGCAACGGTTGCACGAAAAGGCGAGTGTTTCCAACGCTTTGCTAAGACGAGATGGTGGTGGCACCTACCCTTTGTCTTGCGTTCTATACATTATCACCTCTGAGACGGGCGCGCACACCCATCTCAGAGCCATGCGCTTTGTTTTCCAAGAAAACTGCCAGATGGCGCTCATGTCTCACGTGTGACGTGGCTTGACGCGCTCGTTCGCCTCCGCTGCACGCTCGAGGCACTCTAACGCAGCACCTCCAGAATACCATTCACCAATTTTCTTGCACAGAACATCAAATAAATGTTTTGTTCACTCTCTCCACACGCAACACTATCGTCTTTCGACGACATTTGCAGATTACCATGAAGATACGGGGCCATCTTTTTTTTCTTCACACGCGCGGCTTTTTCAGTGTGATCACGCGCGCACGCGTGGACAAGTAGCGGCCTCCCGCGTCTATCTCAGTAACTTGATTTTTTGGTCACAGATGCACAGACGATTTTTCGCTCACAACCAACAGGGCCGACACCGGCGGCGGGTTTTCTGCGACATGAGCTATTTAACTATATCACGTTAAAACACGAAAGACGTATACTTACCCGTAAACGATCAACGACGACTGATACAGCAGCTGTTCACCTGAACCACTCTTATCCGTCAGCTAGAGGAGACTAACGGATTGGCACATCAGTTGCACAGATCAAAGTGAATTTTTCCAGGAGACAAAACTGGCAATGTGTCAGGAAACATTGCCCCTGACGAGTACGCATGAAATCTTGGGCGGCGGGACGCGGCTGCCTCTAGTAACATGGCAAAGGCAATGCTGCTCAATGCATATGCGTCTGACGACTTTGCATGGTAGCCCTTCAGCAACTCGTCGGCGCTCCGAGCGTTGTCTCCTTCCTAACGCCGCGACATAAAAAAAGTAGGGGAAAAAAGCGAAAAGCCCGCATTCTTTTCCTCCTTTCAGGTCTTCTTTCTCCAAGAGAGGCGGGACGGGTGGCGTGTGCGTTCTGTCCCCAAAGCTGAACACTACAGGACCCCAACTTCTTTTGAAGGAGCGCACGTGCTGCTCTGTGTGGTGAGAAAACAAATACCATCAAGAAGAGGAATATATATATATATATATATATATATATATATATATATATATATATATATATATATATATATATATATATATATATATATATATATATATATATATATATATATATATATATATATATTGCCACGGTATAAGCCGGACTGTGGTATGTGCCGATGTGCCGAGGAAGACCACGTTGTCTTGTGCAGTTTGAGGACTCCGTCTGTACTTCTGATTGCCCAATCTCCTCGTGACTCTGCAAATAAACCAAGTCATCCTTTATTTAACCATAACAATACATTTGTGGCCCTCTTGGCGAATGATGGCGATGCCAAATTTCACAAGGTGGATACGCTATAGAATATGACTACATGCCACGCTCATGATGCGCTCGCGGCCGCTCCGCTTGCTTCACTTATGCCAAGTTTGGTATCACGTGAGGCGAACGGACGACGAAAGTAAATCACACGTCCAAACATGATAATGATGACGCGCATGTCATGTAAAATATGACTACATGCCACGCTCATGGTGCGTTTGCGGCCGCTGGCTAGCTTCACATATACCAGGGTTGGGTAGTATCGCAATACAAGAGGATCGCAGTTGTATTTCAGGGGTACTTTTGCGTATCTGTATTACGGTATCGAGATACCTTTCAAAAATGTATTTGTACCTATAGTGAAATATGTTTACGATG
This sequence comes from Rhipicephalus microplus, assembly GCF_043290135.1. Taxonomy (NCBI): domain Eukaryota; kingdom Metazoa; phylum Arthropoda; class Arachnida; order Ixodida; family Ixodidae; genus Rhipicephalus; species Rhipicephalus microplus. The sequence continues at coordinate 110,825,333 of NC_134710.1, read as the reverse complement.
TATCACCCGTATCGCGATACCGTCTAGGACATGGGTATCTCGTTACTTTTGTTTGTTTTTTTTGGAAATGAGCTGAGACATGTTTACAATGGGAAAAAATATCCAGTGACCTTTGCAGTCTGCGGCGAGTTATGCATCCACCATTTCTACATTTATGCTGAAGATCAAACTGACTCCTCCCTTCCTGAAAGCGAGCTAGTCACTTTGCCACTTTGCTACCCGCATTCCATTGTGCACCTCGAGGCGGAACTTGAATGTGCCTGAATGATTGCCTGCTTGAACTTGCCAACAACGTTATAGTGCAGTTTTAATTCCAGCAGTAATATTTTCATTGTGTGGAGCATTGTATATGGCACAATGGGCGCCAACCAACAGCGTCGTTTTTATAATGCGTTTCTCATGCCCATTGAAGGAGCAGTGCTTTTTTTTTCTCGTTTTTTTCCTCTTTTTCTTTCCAGTTGCAGTTTCCGACAAACCGAAAACTGGAGCTTATCGCGGAAGCCGCAAACCACCCAAAGAAGTAGTGCTTGGTGCCGTGTACCATTAATGATACTTCTTTCTCCAAAGCATTTCTGGAAGACGCCAGCGTGGTCCCACGGTGCTTGGAAGGATGCCTTTTTGTATTTCCTTTCGCATTCTTTGTTTTGTTCTTTCTTGCTTCTGCTTTTTTCTGTGTTTATAGGAAATACTAACCCCCGAATGCAGAGATGTTACTTGGCTCGCGACTTCAACTTAACTTGAGCAAGTCGGCGTGAAGCAAGCAGCGGACTTCAAAACGCCCAAGTCAGCCTTCGCGTTTCATAGATGCTCAGGCTGTCTTGCTTGGTCAAGTCAAGAACGAGCTTCAAAGCAGAAACACGTTGCTCGCCTGCTAACGAGGGTAATAATGAAGTTGTTCGCGTAAGGCATGCATTACATCAAAAAAAGACCGTACGTTTTAAACTAACTATAAAAACGAAAGGCCACAAGCATATCCATGCCATTTTACGGCTAACGAGCGGCACGTGGTGCCTGCCGTCACAGTGATGCGCAGTGTTGCTTCTGTAAAGCGTTCGTTGCCCGCTGGTTTTAGTGGCCACCCAAATGCGGTGCGTTTCTCCACGGTTGCTTGTTTGGAGGTGAAACAAGCATCGCGTTGGGTTCTTTCGTCGTTTTTTTTTTTTTTCTCACTCAAACGCCATTGCATGTATTTGTGCTGACCTAACTCACGAGGTGACGCGATTTTCACGGTATTTGCCTTTGTGTTCGCCTGTGTGCATGCCTGTAATGGGCTAGGTCGCAGTTATTACAAAAAAAAAAAGCTCTGGGAACAAATGTGATTCGTATCCTTTTGTTGAGCTTGGTAAACAAGAGAAAAAGCGGGGGTCAGGACATTGCCATCAGCGGAATTCTGTCTCACGGGGTGCAGCATTGTATCGCTGCATGATGGTGACGCGGATAAAAAAAAAAACACGTGATAGGGGCACCTCTTTTTTATGTGTGTGTAATTTTACGGAGCGTTGTGCTACAAGCGATGCCTTTCTGAGCGAGAAACAGCGCCCTAGACGGGACGAAAGGATAGACGAGGCACACGGACACAGCACCGAGTCAATTTTTTTTTTTTTTTACCGAAAGAGACGGAAAATGTCGTCGTGTTATAGAAAAACAGAAATAGCCTTTGCGGTTACGGAACACTTCGGCGTTGTCGACACCGGGGCTATTAATACACACGTGTGTGTAGTCGACACAACCCGTAACGCAAGGGAACTCAGCCACTTCATAACAGTCCGCCGGCTGCGGAAAGCGCACCAGCATCGCGTACAGGTGCTTTGCGATGAGTAGCGTAACTTTTCCGACCGCACGGCACACTGTCGACTACGGAATGCGGACGAAATTTCCGGTGACTGGTGGGAATGTGCCAGCGCTGTAAAACCTGAGAGCCATCAGTAGCTGTAACACTGGATGCACGGGCTGTCTTCGGTTGTCCCCACTTTCACGGAGCGGCAACATAACGAGCAGCTGCCCCACGGCGTTCTTCATGAATCTGTACCTAGCGTGGAATTGTTGCTCGTCGTACAACTCCATCGGATTTCCTTGGTCACGTAAAGCGGTTCCGAGAATCTTCGGCAGGCAGTGCACCTCAAAAAATGCTACGCTTATGGCGAGGCAAGCAAATTCAAAAGCGGCCACCTTTCACGCGACGTCCATTCGAGAGGTGGCCTTGTTGGAATAACGCGTGAAGTCGCTTTCAAGCTAGCCCCGCAGCTGACTTGAAACTTGTCCTGACTTCGACCGAGCCAAGTCGCCTTCAAGTCGTCCGCAAGTTCGAGAACGATTTATGGCGACCGGCAAGACTGTCTTGAGTCAAGAACGAGTCAAGTACGAGTCAAGTAACATCTGTGCATTCGGGGGTAAACCTTCAACAGGAAGTAAGCGCTCGTCTTCATTGTTTGTTTGTTCCCCTACTGCTTCGTGCAAGGGCACTTTAGCAAAACTTGAAACCCACTATAGCTTGAACCGCTAGTAAACTAAGTAGAAGGTCGTTGAAGTAAGCACCACCATTACAGCGGCAGCGAGGAATTGAGAAGCCTTACTTTCTTTCTTTTTTAAGTCAGACACACATACCGACCGCTGCGAATATAAGCACACCTTTTCTCAATTTGTTTATGGTTGCAGCGCTTCGCTTAAACTATGCTACTTCTAGCATAGCTAATACTGTTGGCGCCATATATCCCGATTTGGGTGCACAATGCGTGTGACTCTTGCTCTCAGACCGCATAGTTTTTTTTGCAATGCCATGGATATCTGTAAATATGTCGTTATTAACAATTATGAGCAGTGTAAGCCTTCTTTGTAATGCTTTAATGACACCCAGAATACGGTGATAAACTATGTAATAAATATATTTGCAAGTTTCAATGCGCTGCGCATTTTAAATATTATATGCTGCACATAACAAATGTCTGTACGAATCCCCAACACAGAGAAAAGAATTTCAGTATCTTTATTGCTGTATCTGTATTCCGCAATACTTTTTTTTTTCGCAAAAGTATCTCTGAAATATCCCGTCACGTCAATTACAAATGTATCTCAGTATCTGTATTTTAGGCTTCCAAACCGCGGATTTCGATATCTGTAATCCGGAATACTTTTTCGGGTATCTCTGCCGAGCTCTGACATATACCAATTTCGGTATTACTTGATATGAATGAACGACGAACACAGATGCCAGGCGCACTCATGATAATCATGGCATGGAAGATATGTATGGCATAATTTACCTCCGCCTCGTAACGTTGTGCTGATCTTAAAGTGACATATCAACCTTCCTCATTCGGGCTTCGCATATCATCAATTTCCACTCTACGTGGGATCTGCCAAATTTTCTTTTTTCAGCATTTCGAGTTCACCTCTGTGTGCAGCAAGGGACGCAGCAATACGTCGGCATTGCGATTATCAGCATACACGCCTCCCATCAATACACCTTACGTATACGTAAACACACTTGAACTGTGCCTACTGCGCCGCGCTGAGCATCTAACTTGGCAGTATGCACACGACGGCCAACAGATGGCTGGAATTTTAGTGTAAGGTCTATAGATGCAACTATAGGAGAGCCGCGAGCTGTCCTGGCGGCGTGTTTGACAACCGTATGCTGGAGAACGCACGAGAGAGAAGGGAGACGCCTATGTCGTCTGCTACGGCGCTCATTGGCGACCACCGCTGCAAACGTCATTTCCGCGCAATGCTTGACGCCCTCGTCTGTTCTCGCCGCCGTCGCCGCACTCGCGGGGTGAACAGCGGGTGATCGCGGTGCTGCGTTGTGTCAATATGCCAGTGATCCGACTGCCTTTGGGGTTGTTTCCGAACTACTGAAGCCATAAGTAAACAATGTCGGGGCTGACTGCGTGGACAGGTGGCATCTGCACACTCGTGGCATTGCGAGGAGTAGTAGGCGGACAAGATTTACGCGTTGGAGCGAGACGTACAGCCGTGGCCGCGGGGTTCCATAGCGTGGGGAGCTCGTTTTTCGCCACGCGTGTTTAGCGCATGCCTAAGTTTTAACCACCCAGAGTTGTAGTTTGAATCTTCATTCTAACGACCGCATCTAATGGCCGTACGCTGCCACTCATGTTTTGAGCAGTTTCCAGTGCTTGCTTTTACTTGCGAGTTTTAAACAGATCGGTATGACTTGTCTAAATACAACATTTTTTAATGTACATACCAACCGGCCCAGTTGAGTTCGCTAATGTAGGTGAACTTTCTTCATTCTGCTTCGGAAAACACTGTTTACACTTGAGCGCAGCGTGTTCAAGTCAATATATGTCAAGTTTATTAGAACAGTTGTGGAAGAGCTATACTGCAAAAATATCAGATTAGCAGTTCCCAGGGTTCAGAAGAACTGCTGGGAGCCTATTGTGAATATGCATGTTGCCTGTATGAAGCCATCCACATGAATGCAGCAAGAGTGACTCGCAGGGAAGGCTTAGTGCGGAAGCGTAGAAGTAATAAATTAGTTGGCTGCCATGAAAAAAAAAATGCTGAGACAGGAGGAACCTGATGACACTATTCACTGAATTTTTACTTTCTCTGTCCGTTCTTGCTTACTTATAATAAAACACCTGATCCTCCCTGAAGCAAGCAACTATATAGGTAACATTGTAAAGCTATGGAAACTACTAATGCTTACTTTATTTGTGTGCATTGAATTTCCTACTCCTTCCTGCAGCGCCCTCGTGCCTTGGAAGTAATACAAATAGAACATCTTGCATAAACGAACATGCTATTACAGAAATGTATTGAAAACTAAAGCCACTCGTAACCGTCATTCAGTTTTCTTTTGCACCATCTGCCTGCTATGTATCTTTTTTTTTTGCCATTGTATTAAGCTGCTCAATACCATCACAGTGATACAGTTGGGAGCCACGCACATGTTGTCAAATCTGATTTTTGTTTTGCTCTGCAACTACCTCATATCTCTCAGATTTTGCTTCAAATATTACCCACGGTCTCCTGCAAGTTATACACGTGCAGTATTTTGGAGAATGACTGCTGCACAGAGTCCGCAAATCTGCGGCAGGCATCACTAACCAACACTGCGATGCCAAGTAGCTAGGCAGTTTATTTTAAAACAGGACATACTTAGTGATTGAACAACTGTTTTACGTTTTTGTGCCGCTCTCGCTGCAGGTAAAAAACTGACTGAGGCGTATTATGAGCACATGATAGTTTAAACTCGCAATTACTAACGATATGCATCGATCGTGTAGGCAATACCATCGGTAGCCTCGAAATTGGTCAATACATGAACGGTGACGTACGGCCGTACCTGCAACAGCGTAATAAGCCGACTGGTTTAAAACTTGGCATGCCGCCCCGCCGCGGTGGTCTAGTGGCTAAGGTACTCGGCTGCTGACCCTCAGGTCGCGGGTTCAAATCCCGGCTGCGGCGGCTGCATTTCCGATGGAGGCGGAAATGTTGAGGCCCGTGTGCTCAGATTTGGGTGCACGTTAAAGAACCCCAGGTGGTCAAAATTTCCGGAGCCCTCCACTACGGCGTCTCTCATAATCATATGGTGGTTTTGGGACGTTAAACCCCACAAATCAAAAAATCAATCAATCAAAGCTTGGCATGCGTTTAAGGGCCGTGACGAAGATGCTGCGGGATCTACGGGAAAAGGCGAGCCCTGATGCTAGCGACGCTGCGGCAAACAAATACGTCTTGTGGGCAGTCTGTCTACGCAATTTGTCTGAGACTTTACTTACGGTATCAGTAGTTCGGAAACAACCCAAAAGCAATCCGATTCACAAAACACACCACACACGCAGCTGCTCTCAGTACCAGCGCTACCGGCGAGTCCGCGGCGGCCTTGGCTGCTGGCGCGGCGACCGCAAAAAAACAGAAAAATTTTTAACTGAACGCGGAAATGACGTTCGTGGTTGCCGCTGCCCATGAGCGCCGTAGCCGACGACATGGGCGTCTCCCCTCTCTCGCGCGCGTTCTCCAGCATACGGTTGTCAAACACACGTCCCGGCGTGTTTAGAAAAGATCGTTAACGATTTAGAGTACTTGATACGATAGGAAGTGGGTTTCCTATTTCACAAGTGTTCACTATTAGACAGTTATAGTATACCGGGCTCCGGGCATACCATGATAGCAGGATCGAAGTGCGCATCAGCAGATACATACGTTAGCCCTACCACTTAGCGTAAGCGCACTATTTTTCAGATTTAACATTATCGTGTTAGCGTAGGTGTACGTAGTGTACGTAAAACATGGCGGATCTCGCTCACTTCGAAGTGATTTTTGGCGTAGTTGTTGAAATATTCTCTTTGTTCACAGTAAGCGACTCTTTAACGTGGCTTCACTTGCCTTCGACGACTGAGTATTACATTTACGGATAAGTTGGCGTACTCTTTGAGATAGCTTCAGATTTCGAGCGTGTCTAGGCCTAACTACAAGATCGATTAAAACAAATCGAGAACATAAATGTTTTCGCCTTTGGTACGTGGTTCATTTTATTTACTTTTATTATTACTGAAGTACACTTGTAACAATGCTTTGCGCGGTGACACAGGCAGACATTCTCGTTTTCTTTTCCTTTTCATTGTTTTTACTTCTCAGCCCTCCGATAGGTGGCACCATCATCCCAGCTAGAGCACATAAACCACGTAAATGCTATCTCGCTTCACTATAAGACGTCCGCAACGAACGTTTGCTGCACGGTAACGGCATTACCTTAACCTGCGCTATCATGCTAACGGTTAACTATAACTTTCTATTATTGCGACAAGTATACGGACGCTCTCGGCTGGATTATGAATTTTTCCGCCGGTGTTGGCGCGCAGACGTCGCCGTCACTCACTGTATATGTATTATGCATACGTCTCTCTCTCTCTCTCTCTCTCTCTCTATATATATATATATATATATATATATATATATATATATATATATATATATATATATATATATATATATATATATATATATATATATATATATATATATATATATATATATATATATATATATATATATATTATTTATTTATTACATACTGCAGACCTTTAGGTCCAAGCAGGTGGGCAGTTACAAGGGGACATAGTCGAAACAATAAGTGGCATAAAGATTGTTTGGGGTGAGTGTTTCATACATTCATAGTGAACACAAGGCGCGACATAGCAAATTATTTCATAATAACGCATGCACCCGACAAAAGAGAAAAAAAAAACCACAAATTCATACTTCATATGTCGTGCGATTAAAGTAAAAATAAATGCATAATAAATACAAAATAATAAACACAAGTATTTTCACCGTTCAAGCCAAGAAAGTAATGAATACATAAGTATACAACAGCACATACAAGATGACAATGAAAACGAAAAGAAAAGAAAAACGCTGTAATAAAAGGTCGAAAATATGAATTTTCAGGACAATGCTATTTAGAGCGAAGGAGAAATAGATTCTCTGAGGATGCCCGAGTTGTTCCGTTCCAATCTGAGACCGTGCGTGGAAAATATGAGAACTTATAAGCGTCTGTCCTGCAGAAATAGGGTGTTAGAGATTTGGCGTGATGATGCCTTGTGGGTCTGGTTGATAACGATCTCAGGTATGGCGATGGGTCAATCGCAAGTTTGTGGCTCAGAAGAAGAGAAAGAAGGTCAATTCTTATGTGTTTTCGACGTGTGCTAAGAAGGGAAATGTCATTGGCCTTCATTATTTCAGAAGGAGAGTAAGAACTCGTGAGAACTTGTTAAAAATGAACCGGACGGCTTTCCTTTGTATTCTTTCCAGGCACTTGATGTTAGTTTGAGTGTATGGGTTTTGTACTGCACTCGCGTATTCTATTTTAGGTCTTATTAAAGAATATTAGGCCAGTAATTTAACATTGCTTGGTGCATTATGAAGCTTATGTTTTACAAAGCAAAATTTTCTGAATGCAGAGGAGGAAATAATATTTATATGTTTATTCCACAATAAGGTAGTTGTTATTGTAACACCTAAGTATTTATAGCTATCGACTTGCCTAAGGGGCAAAGAACCAAGCTGGTAAGTAAAAGACAGGGGTGCTTTTTTACGCGTTATAGGAGCAGTACGGTTTTATCGGCGTTCAAAATCATGCCCCATTTTTCGCACCATGCAATACGTTATTTAAATTGCTATTTAACTCAACCTGATCATCAAGATGAAAAATTTCTTTGCATAATACACAGTCGTCTGCAAATAATCCAATTTGAACACCAGGGCTTACTACGATAACAATATCATTAATATAAACCAAGAAAAGCAGGGGGCCTAGGACACTGCCTTGTGGCACCCCTGAAGTGACTGCCAAACTTTCGGAACGTTCACCTCCAATGTCAATATATTGCTTCCTGTTAGTCAGGTAAGCAGAAATCCATCTGATGAAGTGTTCAGGGACGCCAAGAATTCTAAGCTTTATGCTTAGTTTATTGTGTGGAACCTTGTCAAAAGCTTTGCTAAAATCAAGAAATATTACATCTACTTGGCCATTAGAATCAAGAGATGAAGCGAACGAGGGAACTACTGTTATTAGTTGGGTTATCGTTGAATACCCTTTTCGAAAGCCATGCTGATGTTCTGTTAGTGCAGCATTATTTTCTAGAAATTCACGAACACAGTTGGCTATAATATGTTCCACAACTTTGCAGCATTGGGATGTCAGTGAAATAGGACGATAATTTTGTATAAGTGTCCTGTCACCTTTCTTGAACACAGGAACAACCCGGGCTGTTTTCCAGTCAATAGGCAGTTGTGCAGTGATGACTGAGACACGAAACAAAATTACAAGAAAGTTTTCAAGAAGCTCGGCATATCACTTGAGAAATATGTTAGGGATTTTGTCGGGACCAGAAGAACTCTTAGTTTTCAAGTTAAGAAGCATATTAAATACCCCAGCATACGATACAAAGCTCGTATCTAATTGTTTGGAGAATGTGCCGTCACACGCGCATTCAGTTGCGCTAGAGAATACACTTTGAAAATAGTTGTTGAAGTGTTGAGCAATCTCCCACTTATCTGTCACCGGCTTCCCGTCAACTGATATTTGAGTAACTGGTTTCTTGCTATCTTTTATGTAGTGCCAAAACTTATCAGGCTCATTTTTTATGAAGTTAGGAACTATATTTCGAAACAATAATCTTTTGCTGCGCGAAGTGCACTAGCGAGGTCATCTTGCATCTGCTTTATTTTGTCCTTCTGCGCATCTTTCTTTTTACATCTCTTTATCCTGCGTTTTAGTTGAATGATTTTTCGATTCAACCCAGGCATTTCCTTTTTAACTTTCTTCAGTTTATTAGGGACGGAATTATCCAGGCAATAGTGACACATGTCTTTGAACTTGTTCCAAAGTAATTGAGCGTTGTTGCCCTCGAAATCAATCAAACAGTTTTGCAAATAATCGATGATGCTTGGGTCATTGGCATGAAAAAAGTCTTTAAAAGAAAGTGCAGGGACGTGTTCATACTTTTCAAGTGGTTGAAGCGGTAATAATATGCTTACGAGATGGTGATCAGAGAGCCCTGGCTCCACTTCTACAGTGCAATCAGAAAAATCACGACTGATGAACGCCAGGTCTAACACAGAGCTAGATGAAATCTGTACACGAGTTGGTTCATGGACTACCTGCAATAAATTATACCTCAACATTATATCGAACATAATGCTAACGTGTTTATTATATGAGCTACTGGCAGCACTGCCTTGCCAATCTACTCCCGGCAGGTTAAAATCACCGAGAAGAACAATTTTCTTATTTTCGTGCATTGACATTTCATTATTCAGCGTGTCTAATACATCCGTTGTGGCATCTGGAGGTCTATAAAGTGCGTACAACATGAAACTCTGACCCCAGATAGAGACTTTAACACGCAGGCTTTCGATACCTACTACGTCATCTAATAAAACCGCCTGAACACTATCTTTAACGAAGATAGCCATGCACCTAGCCTGCCGATCTTTACGAAATACTGTGTAAGAAGGGGGGAATATGTGATTGTCCCATATCTCCTCATTCAACCAGGTTTCTGTTAAGACAGCTACATGAGGATCATACTGTAGCAACAAAATTTCTAAGGATTCAGTTTTATTTTTCACACTGCGGGCGTTTAGATTCAATATTCGGACTTGTTTAGGGCTTTTAAAGGCATCATGTCAGTCGCAAGATAATGTCGATGTATTATCGTGCTGACCTTTTACGTGCGTGGACTGTGCGGTTTTTGTTGCTTTAATACGTTTGTTTAGCATTTCGTCCCAACTAAAAGTATTCTTTATCTATTCTTAGTCTGTCGTAAATAAGTGAGACGTTCTTCCCGAGTTGCTTTTCACTTTTAGCACTTTCCCACAGTAGTTTTCGTTTTCTTAATGTTAATGCGAAGTAGTCATTCTGGACAAATATTGAGCTGCCTTTTAGTTTTTTTACATTAGCGAAGGTTTCCTGTTTTTCGTTGAAATCTTGGAGATATATGATCACTGGGCGCTTGCCTTTGTGATGTCTAAGTCGATGAATGCGACCAATGGATCTACATTTCACGCCAAGTTTAACTTCGAACACGTCTTTCACAACCGTATCCATAAGCGACGTTTCGGTTTCATCGGATGATTCGGGTATTCCATGAACTATCAAATTAGATCGTCTGCTTCGGTCCTCCAGATCTGTTAAGTTTTTTGGCTTGAAAGTTTATGACATGCTCCACTGACTGTAGCATTTGCCTGTACTTTATCAGCTTGTCCTGAAGGAAGGAAGGGTTCAGGGCTACTTTCGAACACTTTATCGGTAAGTCTTTCTATCGTCTTTTTTATGTCCGCTATTTCTGTATTTAATTCATTTAAGCCACATTGCAAGGCCTTCTGGCCCTGAAGCAGCTCTTCAAAAATTTCTTTTTGTGTAGGTCCAGGGTTCACTTCCACGTCACCGCACAACAGCAGCTTCAGCATAAACACACATTCATAAGCAATGCTATAGCACCGCTTGGGGCACGGCAGGACCACTAGGCCAGGACAGTCACTTCGAAACGTACAGTAATGAGAACTAACCTGCAGTACGAAAAACAGTTTCCTGCTTAGCGTCATGGCATTGCCGGGTCCGCCGTGCCCAATGAAGTGGTAGTCGTGAGGCATCTGTTTTATATCCCCGGCTGTTGATGACGTCACGCCTCGTTGGTCGATAGGTGTCGCCAGAAGTTCCGCGCTATCATGCGATGGTGCTAGTTGATTTGATGACGAGACCGAATTGAAAAGCTGGTATGCATCGTTGCCTATATATATATATATATATATATATATATATATATATATATATATATATATATATATATATATATATATATATATATATATATATATATATATATATATATATATATATATATATATATATATATATATATATATATATATATATATATATATATATATATATATATCTTCTGCTTTTCTAGCGCATCTGCAAAAACCTGTTAATTTCTATCTCCTTGACATAGCTTCAATAAAATGTTGTCACAAAAGTAAGCAATTGCGTCTAAAACAAGATGAGACACCTTTAAAATCCGTTCTATCTCGCCGACGAAACCGAAACCAAAACGTCGACAGACGAAGTTGTCAAAATGAGTGAGTGGTGTGACATCAAACATCGAGCTACCTCTCTTTTAGGCTCAGAAGGCTGCGCTTGCCATGACAACACACGTCGCCAACGAAAGTTGATGAATATTATGCAAAACTAACGCCACTGCAATCGTTCTCATAACGGTTTATTTGGGGTACGTCTCGAGTAGGTCTCCTGGAGTTTGTCGGTTGCACGCGACATCGGTGCTTCGGTTTGGTTCCGCCTGAAAATTGGTTAGATTTCGATAACTCTAGAAAAATTACTGGTGACTCCCAGATTACTTAATTACCTCTCTTTTCTAACTTTAGCTTTAAGTATTTCAACTTCCTTATTGATCTGAAAGCGTGCACCTGACAATGAGTGCATGAAATAATTTGTTTCATAAACAAGAAGCGGCATTTATTCGTTGGTGTAACCTAAAAGTGCTTTCCATCTCACTTTTTTTTTATCGTGGAACTTTAAACGGACGCATGCAACGCGCGTATTCCATTGCGGTCTACAGCAGTTCCGCCCTGTTTTTCCTCTAGCAATATGGCCGCCGGTGGCTTCACCTGCTCCCGTTGGCGGCTGCCAGGACTGCCACTCCAGAGGTTCTATAATACCTCCTTGGTGCCAATATTACAGCGTCTACAAATATTTCTAGACACTGTACCAATATAGACATTTTTACAGCGCCCTCGGTGGGGTCATAGGTGCGGTTCTGAAACCGGAACCAGAACCACAACTTCGCCATCACACGAAACGCACAGGGTGGACCCACTGATCTCCGATCAGTGGGTGGACCACGGAGGGGTGGACGAAGCAACGAACAGGAAGTGAAAAGAAAAGTTGTGGATTAGGTATGAGCAGAGCATGGTTTGGGTTACGAGCGTCATCTAGGTTGTCCGTTCCCTGCTCATTATAAGGTGTTGTGTCACTGGTGTGCACGGAGGAAGTCTCCGTGCTGGTGTGCCAGTTCGCATATTTTCGTGTTCGTATTTTCGAATTTGATTAGCGTGAAGTACAAATTGCCTGTTTTGGTCCCAGCATCACCGTTTTTTGATGGAGCACGCGCTCATGTAACTGTCTTACAAACCTACTTCATAGTGCCAGGTGTTCTGCGATAGTGCTCAATGTGCAACCCTGTTGGCAACTGACCTGCTGTTGTCATTTCTTGTGTCAGCTGGGAAGACTCCGGCAGACGTTTTTGCAGGTGTCATCAGGAGTCGTAGAACGGAGTCTCATATTTCATAACTGACTGCCAGCGTGTGACGGAGATTGGAACGCTTGTGTACTTTCTTCAGGCACATGCACATTGTACACGTGTGTCGACTGTTGTAGACGCTAATCGCAAGCTGTTACAGAGATGACAACTTCGACAGCTCAAGGTGAACGAGTACCACGCACTGTGTTCATAATATTTATATATCTTGTCATCGACTTATTGGGATTTACCGTGATCCTGCCACTCTTGCCATCTATATTGGATTACTACAGTCATCACGACAAGGTGCGTGCCATGTGTTTATAGTGTTTACCATACACTGCGTGTGCGTAGCTGGAACATTCGTGCATTCAGTGCATCGCTGTAACTACTTTACCGTTCCACTTAGAATGATGTGATGTAATCCAGCATTTTCTTTTTCTTCATTCAATTTGTATGCGTGCAGAGAAGCCGGGTCCGTGAAGCAATACTGAATGATTATTTTCCTTGATCGACTGGGTCTATTAATATCGGGACAGTGGAGGCAGTGTTTGATGTATTGCCCGTGCATTGCTTGAATCTACCTCTTAACTTTAGCACACTTTCTTGCCATATATCAACCTTTATACACATGACAATTCCTGCATATTTAGTTTCAAACCTGAGAAATGTAGTGCCAAATAGATGCTATATGTGTATGTGCTCTGCTTGTATATTTCACACTTTGAAGGGACGAAGAATTTTGCGTCTCGCCGGCAACTTCTATATTGACGTTTTTGCAAAGAAAACCAAACAAAAATACGTGTATATCACAAGATATTGGACACATTGAGCGGTAGCTTCTGCATGCTGCTAAATATTTATTCTGCTACTGAAACATTAATTTGGTGCATAAAGAAAATGTATTCACTCAACTTTAGCTACTGCTGTCAGTGGAGAATATTAGTGCTTAGTCATAATAAAACAATTCAACATGACGTAATTTTTTACACTTTATATTGTTAAACAGCACCTTCAGCACAATTTACATATTATTAAACAGACTAGCAGTTGCTCTCATTGTAGCTGCTTAATTGGCAAGTGTGTGCCTCTCGTATACACTCATAGCTGTGTAAATTATTTTAACTCTGATAATTTTGCTTTTAACTAGTTCATCCTTGTAGCCATGCACTGTTTTGGTTCTCACACTTTAAGCTCTTCTCTTGTCAGCTACATAGTTAATTTGAATTTCCAACCATTCACTTTGCATGTGTGGGGTCCTACGAACATATACGCAAATGTTTCTACTGAATGTACCTCAACGAGTGAATTTTTTAAAGTAAGTGTGGGCCTAGCTTGTACTTCTTTTGACCCTAGTTATAAATTTCTTAGTTCTTTAATTTTTTTTATTGTCTTGAAGTTTTCATATTGAATAGCCAGATCTGATATCAGGCATGTCATTTAGAATTGTCTCTACTACTATACAAGGGGCAGAACTGGACCTATTGTTAGTCGATGTGGTAGCTCAGTGGTGGTTACAGTGCTTAGTTGCTGACCCGAAAACTAATGGCTCAGTCCCACCTGCGGTGGTCACGATTCTGTAGAGGTGACATGCTCGTGGCCTCTGTACTGTGGGGTGTCAGTCCAAATTAAAGAACTCTAGGTGGTTGAAATTGATTGGAGCCCTCCACTCATGTCTGTTATAGCCTGAATCGCTTGAGGATGTTCATTCCCATAAACCAACCTATAGCAGTTTTCTTTCAATTCAAAAGCTGATCCAGGAAGCTTGGAATGTTTATTTTAATTTTGATTTATAGAATCTAAGTGTAGTCATTTTGCTATTTCATTTAGTTACAAAGCCAAACGGAATGTACATATGACAAAATTTATAAGAATTTATGGATGTAGTTCTACTGTTCATGCCTACTCTCTGCACTACAATGGTAAGTATGTTGGTAAAACACATTTCACGGTTGTCTAGATGTATACTATTTTTAATGCAACTTAGAATAAACTGGAAACTGCCATTGCATGACAAAAATCAAGTACATAGAAAGTGTAACTGTTGTTCTTATTTCAGAAGAGATTATTATTTCTACACATTACTCAGTCAGCAGCAAACTGCTTTGTCTGCCAGAAACTATAGTCACTTCTTTAGCAATGTCTAATTATGAATTATTTTTTTCATATTGGTAGTAGTACTTTGTTTACAGTAAGTGCAATGGAGAACCCAGTTTAGGGGCAAGGGCTAAATGCAAACAGCCTGGCAAAGGCCTCTGTCCCTCTATAGTTCGTTCCAGTGCATAAGCTTTTACATGAGCACAGCAAAAAAAAAAAAAAAAAAATCAATATATTGGTTTCAGAGAAATGGACAACAAGCAATTCGCGAGTCCACATATCAAATTCACACACCAACAAAATAATTTTACATAACACATTTGAAGACTTAGACATTGCTCTAGCAAAAATACACAACTAAATGAACTTGCTTTTTCAAGGCACTATCTTTAAAACCCTTCTATGCACTTTGTATAATTGCAAAGTGGGGGGAGAGTGCTATTCAAGTGAATGTAAGTTTTTTTTAACCCAAATAATGCAGAAGCAGTAAAAAGTACTGCCTTTCACACTGGCACACTTCTTTGCTGTCACTTTTCTTCATTTCTCTTCTTTACACGGTATTCCTTTTTAAAACAACAGTGTTTATTTTTTAAACTTGGCATTAGTGCTGCCTTTTAAATTGAAGTATGAAGCTTGGTTGGTAAATGATTTTCTACAATTTTTTTAATCAACTGATAATAGCACAACAGTTGGCAACCATCATGATGGGGACAAGTATTTATCTGTTCATTTTATTCCCAATAAAAAGAAAGGAAAGTTGTGGCGGCACTTTTTGTTATAATGCTCTGCATGTGATATCTCCTAAAAGTTGCCACAGTGCTATTATTGGTGTGCTTGTCTTTACTAGGATGGCTTGTACCCATGGCTAGAAGGCTGCATCAAGCATCTTCAGAATCTCATAGGAGCACCAAGCAGCCTCAACAAAGTCCTTTTTGGAGGTATGTAAAGGTCTAAAAATTTACAATGTGTTCTCACTGTCATTGAAAAGCACCTTAGGCATTGTGTTCATGGAGTAAATTGTGAATACTTTGCTCATAATCATAATGTTCAGTGACATGAAAACCTGCAAAATTTAAGTTATATCTCTCTATACCTTATGCGGTCGAACCCCTTTATGAAAGACACTGATTAAAAGTACAAATGGGTGTAAGAAACACCAGTGTGCCTACAGTAAAACACGGGTTAATAAAAAAATTCTTGGGAGGTACCCTGCTTATAACAGACATGTCATGTAGGAGACAAGAATTGCTGCCCGAAGCATGCCTCTTATCAAGAGGTTTAACTGTATTCCAGTATCCTGTGCACATATTAAAGAGCTAAAAAAAGAAGAATGAGGGCTTCCAAATGGGTGCTTGTTCAAGTAATAATTAAAGCAATAATTACTATTTTAACTATTGTACTTGTTATTTTAATCCTCATTATTATGGTGGGCACTTGATAGCCTCGGCATTTTGAGAAAAACATTATTTTTACAGTAAAACACCCCTTCTCCATCAAAATTTTGAGAAAGAGGGAGGGGGAATAGGGCAACCCCTCTGGCTAAAGGCCTGATCAATACTTATGTGTTGCGCTCTCTTAAAAGAGCACTGAGACAATTTTGAGGCATCGCAAAGGGGACATTTTTAGTTTCCTAGGTATGCGGTGTTAACACTGCACACATCGGAGTCGGACAACACGTATGAAATATTTTACTTCAGTTTTGAACTTTTTGTCATCTGCAAGCCAGGCCCAGCATGATGGACTATCAGAATCAAAAACACAGTTCAACTGAGTTTGATAACTATGCATTCTGAATTGAGATCGAGAGAAGTTGTTGTTGGAGTGGTTGGACAGTAATTTACTCAACAATAATCCCTTCCATGTACGACTTACAGCAGGTTGTGTAGCTGCTGCTTTTATGTCGTGAGTTATCGTCGCCCTGTGACTTTAGACAACATTTACACGTCATTGTCAAACTGCCCCATCAATATCGAAACTGAAAACATTTTTTGAAGATAGCAGTATTACAGAGACCGAGAACTGGCCAGAACGTGTGATTGTATCGTAGTAGAAATGAAGAGAGCATGAAATATAGTGACATATTCCAGCATTCTTTTTGCATTGCGACTAAGATTTGTATTTTTAAATCACATTTAAAATTCTCAACAACCGTTTTGTTGCGCGGCCTAGTGGGAGAGCCTTGAAGCTGGATCAGCGAGGTCAGGTTGCCTTAGAATGCGTACCCATAAAGAGAGATTCAGTTAAGAAGAACAATGTACATGCTGTGGGGGAGTTGAGGAAACGATAGAACATGTTCTGAATGAATGCGGCCATATCCACCCACGTATACGTGTGGGTACAAGCCTACATGAGGCTTTGGGTTTCAGGGACAAATATCGACAGCTGAACACGTCTGCGATAGAAGCAAGTAAGAGACATTTAGAGTACTGGTGGCAGAAAAGTAGAGATAAAGGACGGAAGTAGTGGAAAAAAACGAGGTCATTCTGCCTGAAGAGGCAGAGAGATGGAACACAAATTTATATTTTTCTTTGTTGCAGTAAGATCGATAAAAAGAAAGATGTCGTTTTTTTTTCTTGCACATGTAACCGCCGCATTATAAAGGGGACGCTCATAGCATCCATCCATTCATAAAATATGGAGTTGATCACTTTGCTGAACGTGGTCGTTTAGTTTGATGCTATCTTGCGGGCCAGTCCTCAAAATTAGAGTGTGTATATTATTATCTAGCTCCGCTCAATTCTGTGCATCTTACGACGTAAAAGGAGTAGCACGGGGAAAAGTAGCACTGCTGTCGCGGCCGCCAGTAGACCAAGTTGAGCCGTGGCGCATGTGTGGCGAGTGCATGTATGCGCAGTAAACCACCGCGCTTGATCACGAATTGCCCGCGTGCTCGCTGTTTGAAGCTTGTGAGTATACGCTTCATATTCACTGCAGATAGAATAACTCTGATTGCAAATGTTTTGCAGTCTTTTACCATTACCATTCCAGGATCAGACCCACTGATGGGTAAGATTTTCTTCATGCTAAAAAAATGGGCATCATAAAAAATGGTTGTTGGTCCCTTTAAAAATTAATCAATGCATTGCCAGGCCCCCATAACACTCGGTTAAGAGATATCAGCACTGGTGTGTTTACTGGGAGCAACAATCTGAATATATTTAATATTTGTGTCGGTTACTCCCTTAAGGGCAAAATAAGCTATTTCGTGTTATCCAGGCAGAAAAGGTAGTTTTCACATGTTAATTTTGCTGAACATAACACACTACACAGGAAAAGCTTGCAGCTTTCGAAAGGCCAAGCATAAGTTATTTGGCTGTTTCTTTGTCATAGGCCATCTGTTGAACTGTGTGTGTTTCTGATGTACATTTTGCTTTGAACTAAAACATTTGTGTGTTCTGGTTTTTGTTTGTGTAGGCAGGCCTTCTAATTCTCTTAAATCGTAAGCTAATTGTGCCTTTTTTTGTCTTGTGTTTTTGACTGCAGGTTGCATTGGGGCTTTGTACTCATTTCTTCAGTTTCTTACGGCACCCTTGATTGGCTCATTGTCGGATGTCTATGGACGAAAATGGATGCTCACATTAACAACGGTGTGTGTCTTTGAATAATTTATTATTCAAAGAATATTTATCATCTTGCCTCCAAGAATGTAATTTTCACTGCTGTTCTTGATGTCAGCTTAAATAATTCTGTGTACTGTTGCTAAGGTGCATGGGGAAGAGTGAAGCAGATTTTGTATTGAAAAGATTTGTTTAATCTTGCAAACTTGACAGGGGTCATTCTGAACAAAATTTTCCAGTTTTTATGGTGATGACCTCAATGATATTTTTAACTGTGCTTATTTACTACAGTGATAACAGTGAGTTGTGGGAATATTTTATAATAATAGTTGCAGTCATGTGAGAGCCTTCCAACTTTTGTATAGCATCATGTCAGTTCATCACAGAATTTATTTTGTGAGCATCTTTGCTTGTGACAATAACAAATTTGCTTATATATCATTCATCAAGCACATCTCTTTAAGATCTAGGAATCTCATTAATATTATTGCATTTTTTTAGGAAAATAATCTCAAATGTACCACACTTTCATTTTCTATTTTTAATATCCTGCTATGTCTGAATATTCAAGTAATCAATACTTGGTTTACATTTTCTCTTTTTAATATCCTGCTATGTCTGAATATTCAAGTAATCAATACTTGGTTTACAGAAGCTATATTTTGTCATTAAAATATTTTCACTTATTGAGTTTTTTTAAATCTTATAAAAATATCGCATATCTTTTTAGAAAATTTTCATGTAGATCTACATAAAGATGCAATTTACAGCATGTTGTTTTCCAATTAAAAACGTGCTGTTTGCCTCTGTTGTAGGGAAGTAAGTCGTTATTCCTGTCTAGCTAGTTTTATCATTAAAATTGTTGTTTTAAGGGGAGGTGCGATTTGAAAAAACATATATCTGGTATATATATTTTGTAGCCTTTGCAGTTTTCATAAGTTTAATGCTCATTTCAAATATATAATCAGATTTATAGGAAGTTGCATAGTTTTTGTTTTGTACCATAAAAATGTATTAAATATAGCTCTTTTTGGACAGATTTTTTCCACCACTAAACTGTAATAATTATAAATAATTAGTGGCTTATATTGCTCCACAGTAACTATAGAATGCAAATAACGATCATTAAAGTGTGTATAATACATTAAAATGAACAAGAAAACTTTTATTGTGATAAGCGTTAGATGCTCAGCCCATACTAATTGCTCACTTTAAGTTTACAATAATCATATAAATGATATTATACTTTAAAAAAGATAATTGCATCTTTCACATCTTCAGGAATATGTGGCAAAAATTTCGTTTTGATCTGGCCACCAGAAATACCAAAAACATGACGTCCAAGCTCAAGAAGTTGCCTGAAATTGCATATAGACAAAAATGCATTTTAAGTGTAGAAGTTAAAGCCCACCTGTGTGGCAGTGGTGTGCTTTTTAAAGGGCCACTCACCAGGTTTGACAATTTTGAGCTGACAAGCGCAATGCGTAGATGGGGCATTCTTTATCACGTCTGCCAAGATTTTGTTATGCTATGCGCCGCGTAAATGGGTCAAATTTCAAGATGAATGCTGCTCCCCGTTCCTTTCGCCGGTGCGGGCCTAGAGAATGAGGGCATGGTGCGCACTTATGAATCGCCCTACGTACACGGCAGTGCAGTGACGTTGGTCCTCTACGTAGACGACTATGCTCGATGTTGCCAACAGTGGCACGTGACATGGCGAAAATTATTTAACACGACATGCGTAGTTTCTGTACTTTGTTGCTTGAAGAGATTATTAAAACTTGAAATAAATAATCAGACGCAAGAAGGGAATGTGCGCATCTTTTTTTTTTTTTTTGTCGTGATTTTCAACGAGATGCGGAGTTAATGTGCCGGCATTTCGCATGCGTTCGTGTTCTTGCGGTCAGCGCATCGAGCAGATGACAGCTGTGGAAGCGAAAGTAACGCTCCTACGCGTTTGCGCACTCATTTTGGTCATCTATTCTACCGCGTATAAGCCAGTGTTTCCGAATCATCCCGCAGAAATAGACAGTATATCACAAAATCAGGCTGGTCAACAGAACAACGCCGCTCGCGTGCTTGGGGGTTGGGCTTGTTCGTGCATGTCATGCGCACGGGACCTCTTGGTCGGGTGCCGGATAGGGTAGGGAAGAGATTTGTCTTGCGAAGGCTACGTGGGGGAGCGGCAAGGATTTCAAGCTCGCCTTTTCATACTCGTTTTGTGCCGCTTCAAAAAAACAGTTTTCTCAGCTCGTAATGCACCCATTGAAAAAGTTTTTGTGGCATAATGCTCCTCATCGGACACACAACAACTTCCATGGTCTAACTAAAATTCACTATGGGGCCTGGTAAGTGGCCCTTTAAAATGATTTCTTTCATTAGGAGAGCTTTGGAATGATATTTATTTGAGCATGCGACTTTGCAGAACTCCTCATGGGAAATGCAATAACGAGCAGCCAGGGGACAATTTCCATTGGATTCTAGGCAATGAACACTTTTCAGCTTTTTGTCGTCACCTCGTGCACTTTTAAAGGCGATTTTAGCCTACTTTGAGCTTAACTACAATCTTGGTTTTTTTTTTTGTCATGAAAGTAGAAAAACTAAACTTGTTAAAACAATTAAAACAAAAAGTATGCTCATCCTATTCCAATTTGTTGATATTGCATTATGTTATTATATAATTACATTATATGTGATTACAAATCAATTACAGTATGTTCAAAAGGAGCTAAATGCTTATTGTGGCAAGTTTAACAAAATCTCAACTCAATTTGACCAAAATACAAAAATATAGACTAAAGTCTGTGACAGTATTTCTTTCTGGCTTTATTTTATGTATTATTTATTGTTGCATTAAATGGAGGTCTGGTATCTCAGTACCCTAGAATTGACACCTCTTAGCCTCAGCAGGCTCTGACTGATCTAACGTAAAAGCTGTTCTGCAGCCCCTTTCAGTTTCATTTCTGGATTGTATACTGTATTATGACGCCATGACCCATGAGCTGATTATCTGCAAGTGACTCATTGTGGCAGTTCGACTCTTGCTCCAGCTTGCTTAATAGTCTTTTATGCAGCTTTTCTTTGCAAGGATTAATGTAGTAAGTATAGCATGCCAGAGCCAGTGTCAAAACATCGCTGTTTGTTGCGTGGCAATCACATTAAGCACTGTGACATCACAATGCAGTGTTAACCCGAAAACAGAACTGAAGTTGGCTGTAGAACAGCTGTTATATTGAATTGTTCAGGGTATGCTGTGTTTCATAAGTCTTTTCTGGTGTTTAGGTTCAGGACTTTCATTCAACACTTTAATTTAAAACATGCAAATGCACTATTAGAGGGGCCCTGCAACACTTTTTGAGCTTGGTCAGAAAATGCTGCCGATCAGTAGTTGAGGCTCTGAGAACACATTAGCCAAACATTATAGAACAGCACGCCACCTGGAATTTACAATTTATTTTCAAAGTCAGGAATCGTTCCTTTTTTTTTTCTACAAATGATGTCATATACCAAATGACATCAGCTTAATTCCTCAATAATTTTTTGCAATGAATTGCGAAAAAAATCATTGAGGAATTAAACTGAGAAAGTATTAAGGTAGGCCGACCTCATGTGAAAGTGACAAAAAGAAAAATAATGTTGAATGGCCTATTGAAACAATAATTTAGGAATGAAAACCATTGGAGTGTATACAAGAATACGTATACGTAGGACAACTACTCAAGGAAGAACCTATTCACAAAGAAGAAATTTGTTGAAAAATAAGAATGGGCTGGAGCACTTTTCGCAGGCACTCTCAAATAATGTATGGATATCAGCCACTATTATTAGAGCAGAAGTATGCAAGCACTGCATACTGCCAGTTTTGATGTATGAGGCTGAATAACAAAGTAACTAGTGCAGAATCTGATGACCACGTTAAGTGCAAGAGAATGTAGAATGATAGGAATAGCATTAACAGTTAGGAGGACAATAGAATGGGTAAGAGATTAGAGTTTTAAATATCCCAGCCGACAACAAGCGAAAACATGGACCTGGGCTGGTCGCGTAATGCTTAACATACAACCTGTGGGCAGTAAGAGCAACCGAATGGTTTCCAAGGGATGGAAAACACCATCTCGGAAGGCAGAGAGATAAGCCTGTTTCATATGCGAGCGATTTTGCCCCAAGAGCGAAGTAGCAGCCGCTGCGCGAGCCCAAAACGGGTTCCTACAGCAGCAACTGGATGCTCTACTGAATAGGTGAATAGGTCTGAGGTTCTAGTGTTTTTCATATGAATCCTATATCTGGTATTTCAAATGTGGAGTGGCCTTCATGAAGCATCCCGAGTGCTTATTTTGTTTCCAATGCTGATGACTCTGCATGTAATGAAAGTTTTTTCATTTCTTTTTATTTCGCTAGACTGTACCTGGACTGTAACCACTGGACTGTAACCGGCTGGGAAGCCTAGTCAAGCTTCGAGCTTTTTCTTCCCATGCCATCCGCTCTGTAAAGTAGTAAATAAATAAAATGAAATGAAATATCGGCAAAGTTTGAAAAATTTGCTCGCAGCAGACACGACAGATCGACTAGTGCCGCGGATGACACATGACGCCAGAGGCGGAGTCGAAGAGGGGACGCGCGTGCTGCGAGGATGGATCTTGCTCCACAGAACAACTCGCTCCGACTGAGTAGCAGACGACATTCGTCCACTTTCCGGCGCCCCGCCACAGTGGTTTAGTGGCTAAGGTACTCGGCTGCTGACCCGCAGGTCGCGGGATCAAATCCCGGCTGTGCCAGCTGCATTTCCGATAGAGGCGGAAATGTTGTAGGCACGTGTACTCAGATTTGGGTGCACGTTAAAGAACCCCAGGTGGTCGAAATTTCCGGAGCCCTCCACTACGGCGTCTCTCATAATGATATAGTGGTTTTGGGACGTTAAACCCCACAAATCAATCAATCAATCAATCCACTTTCCGGCTCACAAATGCCTTGCGCGGCCTTTAATGAGTTGCCCATTGCAGAAGTAATGAAACGTCCTTTTCTTTGGGGCATCAAGATGGAGGATTTCCGCAACAAGCATAAGAAGAGCAATTTTTCGGAAGAAATCGCCGAGCTTTTAAAGAAGTTGCATACTAACATAAAGTAAAAGTCGTCGCTTGAACTGGTCATGTTCACTGGTGAAGTCGAACTGGTGCTGTTTTCCTTTCATTTCTCTCGACTATGCTTCCACCAGGGACAATCGTGTGCGGTGCCTTTTTTATTTTAATATTATTATACTACTTTTTTTTTTCATTTTCATTGAATGTTACTCCCCACGTAAAGGAGTCCAAAGGCACGCCGTACTTCTATGTTGCAGCAATTGTTGCTGGTTTAACAAACGATGAAATTTGGTGACACGGTGCATAGCTGAAAGAGCTCATACAAACAAGAGAGCAAGGATGGGTGCTGCGGCAGTCGACTTGAGAATTAGCATTCCACACAGGCCACTGAAAAGGAACTTCGTGATGTGACTCAACAAGGAGGGGCCGTGAAGCTTGCTGCCACGGTTTGGGGAATATGGCATTCACCAGGGGCCTTTATTTTTGTTCTCCCCTTCAACACTTCGATTTCTCACTGAAACCCGGGCTTACTTGTCCGTGTCCTCTGCGATGCTTTTTGCGTGAGGAACAATTGCACTGCACAATGCTCAAGTTTGCAGGCTGCCGACAGGTCCTGCCGCACTGGCCAGCTGCTCTCCGTGACACTTAGTGCCGGAATGCGTGGCTGGCTGGGCGAAAATAGATGTTCGATCATGAGCACAACATACTTTGTGTAGATAATGAACAACAGCTGTTCATTGCAGGCACCAGTGCAGCAACACATGCCTTGGGGCATGCACCTAAATTACACGGCCAGAGGCTGCCAATTCTATGTAACTGTGTGCTGTCGGCAAAAGTGTGTTGTGTGAAATGATGTGATACTTGAGCTTTCCTGCTTACCATCGCAACATTTATGGATGCAAATTCCTCCTAAAGCAAGGATTGCTGCATAGTCCCTCACTTGGGTTGCACACAAGTGTATATACAGCAGCCAAAGAACCGGGACAACAAGTGTATCACGTATACCATGTGTAAGGTCTGGCGTCACAGGCCAGGGGAGCGAGTCTTCTTGGTCGCAAAAGGGTGCGCTTCCCAAATAGCCGATTCTCGGAAGACGATAATCTTGGCGTAAGCGCGCCCGTTCTGGCAAGAAGACCGCGGTCAGTCGCCACTTTTAACAACCAGCTAAGGGGTCCCCGGCCAGCGGATTGCCGGCGGGTGATGTGAGGACAGTGTATAGACACCCATCCATCAGGATTAGAGTCCACGAGATGGCTGTCATGCTGGACAGCGTAGTAATCTCGCGGTAATGGCAGGAGGTCCGCAGCCGAACGGCGCCACCATTGTGTGCGTTCGCACAGTTCGTGGAACGTAGTGTGCAGGCCGGTCCTTTCGTCTCTCTCTCTCTCTGACTGAGCAGTCGAGTACTTGAATAGGAGAGCGAGAGGAGAGGACGGCAACAAATGTTTAGTCTGTCCTATAAACGGACTGAATTGCTTTGGTTGGCCGTGAGGAGAATCGAGAGGGGCAACCGAGGGATTAAAACCTGGCTCCTGAGTCCTCACGGTCGTTCTGGTTGCAGCAAAAAGTGCTCTGCACTATCGGCTCTGCCGAGGCAACTTGCAACGGTTCTAACGGTCAAAGGGTTTTGTAAACTTGTACATAAGTTCTTGTATATAAAGTCGAGTTGTTGCAATGTATCGAAAGGCATTGGTCTCCATCTTTGACAAGCATCAATGACAAGACGGACACCAAGCAACCAACCTTCCACTCTCTTCTACAGCAACAGCTGCTACGCAGCTGAGAGAGCTCTGCTCAAGGGAACAAAGGGAGTGGGTAAAAGGTTGAGTTTTACTGGCACAGTCGACAGTATCAAGCTGGGCCGGGCATTTTGGTTGCCGTAAAACAAGCTCTAAGATCAAGTACAGTTTTTATTGGCCAGGCATAGGAGATGACGTACGATGGCACTGCAACAGTTGTCATGGTTGCCAGGCGAGGGCAGACTTGCGTCGCGGAAACAGCATCCCAATAGAACCCCTTACGAGACCCAGATATCCATTTCAGCAGGTTAATGTGGACGTTATCGGGCCGCTAGAGACAGTGTCAGGCCGGGGCCATAAGTACCGTTTAAGCGTCATTGACTTGTGCATGTGCTGGCCCGAGGTGGCGTGTTTGCGTTCATTGAGCACTAGGGCAACCTGCGATGGCCTACTGGCAGTATTTAGCAGGACAGGCATACCCGAGGTTATAGCGTCCGACTGCAGCACTAACTTTACAGCGGCACTGACAAGAGAGATTTGTCGAAACTTGGTTGCTCCCCCAGATTTTCCCTGCTGGGGCACCCAGAGAGCAACGGGGCGGTCGAGCATTGGAACAGGACCTTTAAAAACATGTTATACCACATAATAGAGAAGGAGAGTAGGAATTGGGATCAATTTGTGCCTTTCTTGCTGTTGGGGTACAGGGAAGTCCCACACGATACGACCGGAGTAGCGTCTTTGGGATGCTGTATGGGAGGCAACCAACGGGTCCGTTAAGTATACTTAGGAGGGCTTGGATGGGGGAAACTGCAGTGCCGGGAGAGTTGGCAGCGTCGCCAGTGGCGTACATGGAGGAATTACGAGGGTGGCTGAGGCGTGCGGTGGAAGTTGCGGAATTGGTCAACTCGAAATTGCAAAACACCTACGCTGCGCAATTCAATAAAAGGGCGAAGGCAAAAGATTGTAACGTCGGTGACTTGGTACTGGTACAGTGTACTAGAAGGGGGCAGAGGAGTGAACGAGGCGGCCGCACCGTATCTCAGCTGATTCTCTGGCGAGTGACAGTAGCGGTGGCGCTGTAGTTCCATGGTACTGAAGATCTCAGGAGCGTCTGCATTTGGAGCGCGAAAGTGTGTAATTGCTCGTTTTTAGCACGTTTAATGCGTTTCTGAGCCTTCACAAGTGTATGCACACCTGCTACGCGCCATGGTGAACGGATAAATACGCAGACATGCCGAAATTGCGTCAAGACATTCACGGGGAAAACCTACCGACCAAAAAAAAAAAAGAACACGTTAAGTCGTAATTTGACTGGATCCGCCTAGCTTCTTACTCAAGCAGCCCTTTGAGCTTTGCGACATCATTAGTGGCTACTGGCGAACTACAAAGAGAGGAGAACTATCAATATTGCAAATAAAACATACGCTCGCTATATCGGCAATGTCTACGATATCCAGAGCACTGTTCCTTATATGAGCCCACATGCGTTCGATTGTTTCATGAGAAACCTGAGTATAACTAATGTTGTCACAACATTTATATCGGCGACGACTCAGTTTTGTCATGTCAGTGTTGCGGAAGAAAATAAATAATGTTTTCTGAAAAGCTCGTATTGTTTAAACCGCGTGCTTTCGTGCTTACTCTGCTTCTTTTATGTAAGCTTCAAGTGCTTATAATACCGGGAGGCCGATCTGAAGGAAAGCGTGTACCTAAGAGTCATAGATTCTACGCGAGCGGGGTCATCGTAAACATAATAAAAAGTACATATTGTATATATAGACCGTCTGTTAATCTGCATAAATTCACTGTAACCAGTTCTTATTTTGTATTCACAGCTTAAATTGTGCCGCTTTCCAAGTATTCTATTGGCGTATGGCCATTGTAAGCCCAGAAAATTCATGACGATGTTTGTAATATAAGTGTAGTTCTTTTATTAAGTGTCAAAGCTGTAGGCAGGTGGTAGTGCATTCTGTCTTGAGAAATTTAACTTGTATATATATGTACACAGTAAACACACGCGCACACACACACACATACTCACACACACACATCCGCAAGTATACGCACATAAGTCACATGTCACGCCCCACTCACAATATTTATACGGCCGCTATTTTTACGCAGTGCGTTTTTCGTCCGACTATGTTGGACTTGAAGTAGTTTTGAGATTTCGTACTGTCGAAAAGGTGACATTTACAGTGCGCATTTGTACAGAGACATGCTAAACGTTCGGCGCAAAGCTACCCAGGATTTTTTTTTTAGGAGGAGGGGGGGGGGGGGGTGCAGCAGAACGTCTAACTTTGGCAATTGAGGGTCGCTATAAATACGAGTGAATATTTTGGTATATACTAAAAAGTTAAATTACGAAAGTATTTTGTGGTGTTGGGGGTTCAGATTCCTTTCCTCTCCCCTATCTACTTACGGCCTCCTGGTTCTGCGCGCGTTTGACACGGTATTTTTTTTTATCTCACAGGTTTCTGAGCGCATCTAACTTCCGATTAAGCCGCTCAGTTATTCTGAATATTGTAGATGCCTAACCAACAAAAAAAAACAGTTAGGACAGAAGAAATCAGAATAAGCCACACCCTTTCTGTTTCTTCTGTGTCTTATTTCTTCTAGCAGTGGTTCGTCGTCCATTAATTATAAGTATTACTTTTACTGCAAGTCAGCGGACTCCGAAAACAAGTTTTTGTATAACAAATAATGTTTATGTGTAAATAGGACCATTATTATGATGTAGTGCAACTCACTTGGGTTAAGCTCTGAATAATGATGATCTTTCACATCTCTGAAGCCATGTTTTCTTTAATCAACACATTACCAGCTGTTTTAGACGATGCGCTCCTACCGATGTTCACAGTACAAAAATAATTTGAAGCACATTTAACTTCGGGTAACGTGTGTAATAATGCAAAGGCTATAAAGCTTGACTGTGCCTATCATATTTTTTTCTCATCGTTTTCGTACCTGCAGTAACCAATTTAACGGTTTAACCACAACAGAATAAATAATTTTCGATCTCTCACGAGGGTTTTATGGAGCTCGTATCCAGTAGATTGGCGTGTCATACTTCAAGGGTTATGACATCATGTGTTAGACATGAATGATGGGAAGGTACGAAGAAATCTGCATCAAAAAAGCACGCCGGAGGAGCGGAAGCGTATAGCAGTTCTTGCGCATGGCGGGTGGCTCTTTCAGTTCTATTCGACTGCAGTGCCGCCGCTACTTGGCAAAACGGAAGGGAACGGGCGGCCAGGCGCGGTCTCACCACTCAACACTTCTAGTACACTCTAGTACTGGTGTTCGATGATCAACGACCAGGGAAAATGTTTTCAAAATGAGAAGGGCCAGGCAGTATCACCGAGAGACACCGCGAGCATTCATACTTTGTGCAGATGCCAGCAGGTAACCAGAAACTGGTGCATGCGAATAAGCTGCGCCCGTATCAGTCCAGGGTTATGTCGGTAGGAGTAATGTTCGAGGAGGACGGTGATTTCAGTGATGTAGAGTGCGCCCCGCAGCCAGTGGCGATGCGTAGGGAAGAAGTTTTTCCATCGTGTGTTATGGTCGCCCATTTAGTAGAACGTGGGGTGATCTGCGAAGTGTTCAAGAGGCATGTGGAGCGCTTTGGTAGAGGGCCAACGGTAGCGGCAGTAAGGCCACACGAGATAAGGTTGCAAGACAGGTTTGTCCGCAGGGTACCCAAAAGTTTACAGGCCGAGGTGGGGAGGCAGGTAGACGAGCTGCTCGAATTCGGGTTGATCTTTCCGTCCGAGAGCCCGTATGCGCATTCGCTGGTATGCTTTCCGAAGAAAGATGGGAGCATGCGACTCTGTGTCGATTTTCGGGCATAAAACGGGGGGACGGTGGCGGACGCATACACAATGGTTCTTCAGCAAGAACTGATAATGAGCATAGGAAAAGCGAAGTACATAACGCTGCTCGACCTGCGAAGAGGTTATTGGCAGGTACCACTCGAGTCTTCTTCGCGCCTGCTGACAGCGTTTGCGTGTCATCGCGGACAGTTTGCCTGGACGGTAATGCCCTTCGGGCTTAAAAACTTTGCTCAAACGTTCCAGAGAGCGATGAACGAACTGCTAAGGCCGCACAGCGGATACTGCTGTACATACCTGGATGATATAGCCGTTTTTAGCGAAACGCTCGAAGAGCACGCGGAACACCTTGGGCGGGTGTCCGAGTCCCTAAAGCGAGTTAACCTGAAGGTCAAGAGGGATAAGTGCCAGATAGCTCGTCCATCGATCCGGTATTTGGGACATGTGGTATGCTTGGGACGGCACGCCCCTGACCCTGAGAAGCTTGTGGCGATTGAAGGGTTAAAGGCGCCGGAGACTAAAAGAAAACTACGCAGCGTACTGGGCCTGTGTGGTTACTACGAAAGCTATGTGAAAGATTACGCGGAGGTAGCGAGGCCCCTAACAGATTTAACGGGGAAGCAAATCCTGAACCGAATTCTGTGGTCCGTGGAAACTGAAAGGGCATTTCAGCGGCTTAAGATCGCACTGTGTGAGGCAGCAGCATTATCGACCCCAGATCCTGAGAGGCCGTATTGGCGGTTTACAGACGCATCCGCGGTCTCGGCTGGAGTCTGCCTGTCGCAACATGCGGAGGATGGTACCGAGATGCCGATCGCACTTGCGAGCCACAGGTTCTCTGCAACTCAAACGCGTTGGTCGACTATTGAGCGAGAGGCCTTTGCTGTCATCTGGGGTCTGAAAAGGTTTGATTTCTGGCTCTTTGGCGCACAGGTTAACGTGGTATCAGACCACAACCTACTAGCTTTTCTCACCCAGGGCACTCTTCCTGGGGCTAAGCTTACACGTCGGGCCTTGGCACTTCAGCGGTATCATGTAGTGGTGCAGCACAGGAAAGGCGTCGAGCATGGCAACGCAGACGTGCTTTCGAGGGTGCCGAATGAGTGCTGGGGAGTCGGCAGCGGTGCTCCGAGATTCGAGACACTAGAGGACTAGGCACGTGGTGGACACTCCTTTAATTAAGAGTGACGTGCGCGAACCTGGAGACACTTGAACAGCACCGTGCGTCGAAATATGTGTGTGTCCCAGTGAAGTGTTTTTTTTTTTCTTGTGTGTGTAAGCATGCAGGAATTATGGTGTTCTTTGTGTTTTTACTTGAACAGCACCACGTGCGGAAGGGTATGTGTGCTTCAGTGGAGTGTTTTTCGGGCATGTGTATGACTGGAAGCATGCAGGAGTTGTACGATTGTACTTGTGTTTACTGTGACCTCGTGTCGTTTTTTCTTTTTTTTTATTATGCAGGAGTTGTACGATTGTACTTGTGTTTACTGTGACCTCATGTCGTTTTTCTGTCTTTTTTTTTTTTTTGATTGCTTCGTCGTGGCACCCGTTTGGTGGGGCCCCAAGGGTTAAGCAGAGAAATTATTGCACACGTTGCAGAAACGCCTCTGGCTTTCAAGGAACTGCGAAGTGTGGCCGCAGGGTTAGGGACGTTCAGTGCCATACCTTTAAGTTGTTATTCGCGTAGCTGCATTTGAGTGCTTGCGCGAATCTTGGAAAGGGCGTGTAAGGTCTGGCGTCGCAGGCCAGGGGAGCGAGTCTTCTTGGTTACAAATGGGCGCGCTTCCCTAAGAGCCGATTCTCGGGAGACGATAATCTCGGCGTAAACACGCCCGTTCTGGCAAGAAGACCACGGTCAGTCGCCACTTTTTAACAACCAGCTAAGGGGTCCCCGGCCAGGGGATTGCCGGCGGGTGATGTGAGGGCACTATATAGACACCCATCTATCAAGATTAGAGTCCGCGGACGGCTGTCATGCTGGACAGCATAGTCATCTCGCGGTAAGGGCAAAAGGCGCGCAGCTGAACGGTGCCACCGTTGTGTGCGTTCGCACAGCTCGTGGAACATAGTGTGCAGGCCGGTCCTTTCGTCTCTCTCTCTCCGACCGAGCGGTCGAGTGCTTGAATAGGAGAGCGAGAAGAGAGGACGGCAACAAATGTTTAGTCTGTCCAATAAACGGACTGAATTGCTTTGGTTGGCCGTGAGGAGAATTGGGAGGGGCAACCGAGGGATTAAAACCTGGCTCCCGAGTCCTCACGGTCGTTCTGGTCGCAGCAAAGAGTGCTCTGCACTATCGGCTCTGCCGAGGCAACATGCGACGGTTCCAACGGTGAAAGAGTCTTGTAAATTTGTACACAAGTTCCTGTACATAAAGTCGAGTTGTTGCAATGTGTCAGTCGAGTTGTTGCAATGTGTCAGTCGAGTTGTTGCAATGTATCGAAAGGCACTGGTCTCCATCCTTGACAAGCAGCAACGACAAGACAAGACGGGAACCTAGAAACCAACCTTCCACTCCCTTCTACAGCAACAGCCGCTACGCAGCTGAGAGAGCTCTGCTCAGGGGAACAGAGGGAGTGGGTAGAAGGTTGATTTTTACTTCTTGCTACCTGCCGTTGGTGAAAATCTTCCTGGGGTGGTTTACTGAATCATTGAAAAACCTAAGAGGCTTACTATTTAGGGCGGAAGCATAAAAATTTGAGCGTGAGAAGAGATGTGGGCCATTCGGAGAATCTCGATGAAGAGTGTGTTCGCATGTGCCACAGGGTGAACACAAGCATGGCCGAAGCTTACTACTGAGACTATTTATATAAACTTATAAACTTTTATTGCGACTCGAGTGAACAGGTTAAAAAAATTAGGTATGAATTTCGCGAGGTGTGTATACTGGGCTGACAGAAACCTTGTTCGGTGTAAAGTTAAATCGCTAAAAGCAAGAGCAATGAATAGGAGAAACACAGAAAATGCTGCATAAAACAAGCACGCAGTTCTTAAGCCTTCACCGAGCTGGAAAAGCTGTCTAATAAGGCCATATCAGCAAACTTTTTTCTTGCTTCTCCATGGCCAGTTATATGAGCGCGCAACAAGAACCATACGTTAAAAAGCCAGAACAAAACAAAAAGCAACTGCAAATGCTGTTTATTTGTTATAAGATTCACGTTACACTTAGTTCAATCAGTGTACAGATGCGTGAATGTCGAGCGGCTATTTATGATGAACCTCGGAACAAAGGGGTGCCAAGGGAAGGATACTTGGAGGAAAGCGTGGCTTTTAGATACCACTGAAAACAGCGGTTAACCTGCGCCTTTCGCAGACAACACTGCCCGACAGAGCAGTGGGCGTCGCGCAACAGGAGTGGTAGCACTAGTGCATGTGAAACGAACGCGCATCCACGCGTCCTCCTGTCACGACCACCACCGCTCAGTCACTCGCATGTGAAACGAGCTTTAGATGGAGTGACGAAATCAGTAAGTTTGCAGGGGTAAGATAGGATAGGATAAACTATATAGGATAGGATAGGATAAGACAGGATAGGATAAATTGGAGATCATTGGGAGAGGCCTTTCACTTTCACTTTTATTCCTTAAAGACCCCACCAGGGGGTATTACATAAGGGGTGGGTTACAATATATACAACATGTTGAACACTTTATTATATGGTATATTGTGATGTGATCGCTTCAATGAAGGCAGTAGGGCTTGAGTTAGCAATTTCTTGTGCAAGGTCGTTCCAGTCCTTGGCTGCTTGAGGAAAAAAAGAAGATGCAAAGGTGACTGTGCGAGCATGAGAACGGGCAATGTTTAAGAGGTGACCAATGCGATAGGATATAAGTGATGGTGGCAAAATATATGGTGCTTGATTTAGCGCCTTGTGGTAGAATTTATGAAATAATGATAAACTATCAATGTGGCGTCGATTATAAAGTGTTTGTAAACTGGATTCCGATTCAGAGATGTTACGCTGATATTGTATGAAAAGGCGGAATGAATGAAACGAATGGCACGATTCTGAAAAGCCTCAAGGGTGTTTGTGAGCAATATCTGGCGAGGATCCTAAATGACTGACGCGTACTCTAGTTTGGGCCGTATTAGTGTTTTGTAAGCTAGTAACTTGACATGCTGTGGAGCGCTTTGTAAATGATGTCGTAAAAACCCAAATGTTTTAGAGGATGTAATAACGTTGTTCACATGCGCATACCGGTCAAGATTATTCGATATCGTCACACCTAAGTATATATATTCGCATACGGTCTCTAGTTGCTGGTTTGCTATTTCATATTTGAATTTTAACAGGTTAGGACTGCGAGAAAACGACATTGTTTTGCATTTACCAGTATTTAAAATAATTAACCAGCGTTGACACCTGTCTTTAATGTTGTGCAAGTCCTCTTGAAGAGCAGACTGGTCGGTAATGTTAACAACTGAACTCTGTCCTGCAGTGGACTAACACAGGCTGAAAATGATGATGATGGGTTGTAGGCCCGTGTACTTAGATGTGGGTGCACGTTAAAGAACCCCAAGTGGTCGAAATTTCCAGAGCCCTCCACTACGGCATCTCTCATAATCATATGGTGATTTTGGGACATTAAACCCCACAAATCAAATCAATCAGGGAATGATGATGATGACCCATACGACCACGCCCTATACTCAAATTTGTGGTCACTGGCTGATTTGAGGATCATCAGCTGCATAGTTACTGCAGCCACTGCCAAAGGTCGCTACATGCTCGTGAGCACCCTTAGGAACACACTGCATGTAAGATGTGTGTTTGAAGAAAAAAAAAAGCGCGAGGTCATGACATGCTTGTGACATCACTTCTTTCCCTCGCACCATTCCTCCTTGCTTATCTTCCCGTGTGCTCATCCGAACAAGGAAAGATAGATGGCAATTACAGCGTGCAACAAATATCTATTACTCCTCTTGTAATTGGCAGATTCTGAAAATTTTTGTGGCAGTCTATTCATGAGGCAATAAACTCTTGTGGTGAAGCCATTCAATGGTCTTTTGAAAAAAGTGTTTGCAGAGCATTTTTTGATGCACTTACATTGGTAAATTGCAGTTTGCATAGTAAAAACCATTAAAAAAATCACAATACAGGTTGCACATCACTGCTTTGCTTTGTTAACATTGTGTACATTATTGTGGCATAACATCTCATTTGGCCAAACTTCAGCGGACTGCCAGTTTTTGTTTCTGCACTGCAGTATGCTTAAAGCTGCGTTTACCTTAGCTGTTCGCATTTGCCTTTAGTTTTGACTTACACATAAAACTTGTGAAAACATATTTTGCTTACCTTATTGCGGCATTGGTGCATCCTATATGAGACATAGCAACTAGTTCAAACATCTGTGCATTTGAAAGCTTCCCACTTGGACCAAGGTTACTCACCATCGGGGCTAGGTCACTGTCACATGTCACCATGATTGGATGTTATGTAGTCTGCCTCAGTGGAACAGGGGCTATGGTGCTCGGCTGCTGAGCCGAAGCTTGCAGGTGCGACCCTGGCCGTGGTGGTTGCATTTCGATGGAGGTGAAGTGGTATAGGCCAGTGTACTGTGCGATGTCAGTGCACGTTAAAGAATACCAGATGGTCAAAATTTTCAGAGCTCTCTTTTGCGGCGTCTCTCATAATCTCATTGTGGTTTTGGAACGTAAAAACTCAGGTATTATTATTATTACTAGATATTGAGTAAAAGAAAAATTGGTAAATACCGGGTACTGCTGCAGACATTTTGACAAGTCCACTTGTTGAAATGTGGGCTCTAGCAGCGCATCGTGTTCACAAATTTTTCATCTGTTTAATCATCCATCTTCCCCTAAACTTCTGCAGTTTTTAGATGTTATGTAAATGTGCTTGAATCATGTTATTCATTTCTTATTTGTTTTTTTTTTTCAGTGTGGAGTGGCACTATCTTATGCCTTGTGGGCTATGTCCAACAGTTTTGCACTATTTGTGCTCTCACGCATCATTGGTGGCATCAGCAAGGGTAACATAAGCCTCAGCACAGCAGTTATTACAGATGTCTGCAATTCCAAGCTTCGAGGCAAAGGGATGGTATGCAGCACTTACATTTTTTCTAGTAATTAACTTGGACAGAGATGGCAGTAGGGGGTTAGGGACAGTAGAACAGCTGTATATTCCTTAAAGTAGGTGCTTTTGTCTATTAACCTGAATGGAAGATCCAGGGAATATAAGGAAATGTAAGCAGTCATATTGTGTTCATATGTAGTGTGTGAGCCTTTAGTTGATGTCATAGAATATTTCAGAACGGTTCTGTACCATGATAGAGTATTTCAGAAGGATTCTGCATCACAAGCAGCCTTAGCTATGCTAAATGCTTGTTACTTGGATTGGAAGAACTAAAATCAGCTTATTAGTGTTGTGGGGTCTCGATGTGGTGAACGAGCGCCACGCCATGCTCTTGGAGTGAACGGACACAGCAGGCGCGGTTGGTACAAACCAAACATACATGCGTTTATTTACCTAATTTCAAAACGACAATATCGTCCGCCGTATTGATACATAACCCGTTATTAACACGCTACCTTACATGCAACACAACACAGTAACACACCAAACACAATAATATGACAGACACCATAACACACCCAAGGCGGCGGCGCCAATGCTTGACTTACCACGTGGGCCCCCCGGCGCGCAGGCCCGCGGTGCCACACGCCGAGCCGACCCACACTAGAGACAACCGTTCGCGGCAGCCGCTATGCGCAGAAGAGCCTCGCTCAACTCTCGCCTGCCACCAAGGCCTGCCTTCCGCCAGGGGTCACCCCCCGCGCTACCACTCTACCAACAGTGGTACTCAACGCGAACACAACGCCATCTATCGTCTGGCGGTTGTCACCCCCGAAATACGGCTGCTGTGCGAGACACACGCCACGCGGGGCAAACAACTTTACAAGGGGTGTCAGCACCACCACGTTTCCCCAACCTTAAATCAAACCATATCCCGAAAACAAAAAGATAAGCTACACAAGCTTTAACGAAAAAAATGACATTGCATGTCCATAATCTCCTTGCACCACGACACCGCCGCTGGTCGAGACTGCTGCACTGTCCGGCTCGACTTCACCTCACTACCGGCCCCACAACAGCAACGTTGCCGTCGGCGCGACAAACTATCGCTAGCGCCAACACGTCTTCCAGCTGCGACCAGCACTCACGAGGGTGCCGAACTGTAGGCAGTTGTGCAGGTCCCAGGCATCTCCATCGCCCGACCTCACGACCGCATTCCTGGCCAGCGACGCTGACGATGTGCAGAAGACAGCCAGCCATGGATGACATCCCTCCCGCTGAATACATTAACAACAAAAAAACTCGAAAGAAACAATGGAGCAGGACCTAGGGAAGGGAGCTTCGGGCTTTTCGGCCACGTGGTACGATGGTCAGTACTGCTAGCTAATACATCGGCGGCGGCCGAGAGGCCCATCGAAATAAAACAAAAATCACTTTTTGCTAACATCGTGCATCGCAAGATAAAAAAAAATGAGGGAAGCAGAGCGCAACACCTCAACGCCACAATCCACCTAGTTGTGCCACGTGCGACAGGCGACTGTGCAGAGCCTTAGGCCTAGTGAATCGCTCGGCAACAACCGGCATGCACCCAGCCTAGGCGCAGAAGAGGCAGCCGCGAGGAGACATACACTCTGTGAGGTGGCCCTATCGCTCGCCGCACACAGCAGCTGACTGAGTGATCGGCGTCCACCGCCCCGGGCAGAGTCATGACGACCCGGCGTCGAGCCGCAATACAAGACAGCAACGCCGCCCGGCTCCCTGACCCCAAAGAGAGAGATAGAAGCTATTTACAGAAAATCGGACCTCCCACGAGGCTTCCGTACTCACTCGCTTCAAGCATGTCCTACAAACCACGTGCTCTAGGCCTTGCTCACCCCAGGATGCAGACCGCATGGCTCTCGTCCTAATTCAACAATGTTTTTGAAAGCTAACAACAAAAAACACTTGCGAGAAGAAAAAAAAAATAAAAAAAATTGAGTGCCAACAAGTTCAAACACGTCACAAAACCAATCCCCTCGCTTCTCAACAGAGCACACCGCCAACGCTAGCAAAGAAGTCCCCCTAGGCCTGCTCTACCCCAGTGCCAACAAAAGCTTCTATTGAACCGCAAAAACCGTCGTCCGATACTCGAAGAGCTCCACGTTGGGCAGCCAGTGTGGGGTCTCGACGAGGCGAGCGCCTCGCCATGCCACGCTCTTGGAGTGAACGGACACAGCAGACGCGGTCGGTACAAAGCAACAACATTTATTTGACTAATTTATAACGACGATATCGTTCGCCGAATGATACATCAATAGTAATCAGCCCACCAAGACATCCTTACACACAATCTCCATACACTCGAAAACATGGCAAACACACAATAACGACATACACGCTAACACACCCAAGACGGCATCGCCAACGCTTGACTTACCACGTGCCCCCCCCCCCCCCCCCGGCCCGCAGGACCGCGGTGCCCCGCTAGAGACAACCGTTCGCGGCAGCCGCCACACGCAGAAGAGCCTCGCTCAACTCTCGCCTGCCACCAAAGCCTGCCTTTCGTCAGGGGTCACCGCCGGGGCTACCACGCTACCAACAGTGGTACTCAATGCGAACACAATGCCATCTATCGTCCGGCGGTTGTCACCCCCGAAATACGGCTGTTGTGCAAGACAAGCGCCACGCGGCGCAAACAACTTTGCAGGGGTGTCAGCCCCCCCACAGTGTGCAATAACATGAGTTTGAGCAACGTCAAGGACGTTTGGCAATCCAAGTAAGCTGTGGCTACCGTTTGGTTGTTATTAAATGAAAGCTACAGTAACTATTCAAATGAAGAAGTATATAGTTAAATTTTTATTATAGACACAGTGGTGGTAGTAGTATAAGGTGAGCATTAGTTGTCACAGTTGTATTTTCTTATACACAAATACGAGTATATGCTGATGAAGGTGTCTCATGCATGCCTACGATAAACCATGTTCTTTAAATCTGCACACTTGCTTCCGTCATATTCTCTCATTCATTTCTGACAAAGGCAAGTTGAATCATATGAGCTTACCATGATTATCTTGGCGAACTTGTCTTAGGGACGTACAACACAGCGTTTACTCTGTGTCCATGTCTTACCTACTGATTTCTACATTTTACAGCACATTCCTTGTATTGTCCTGAAGTGAAGGCCAAAAGAATGACAAAATTTGAAGGTACAAACAGAAGTTACTAAACTTCAAATCCAAAATAGACCAGACAACTGAAATAGACACACTCATTCACATCTCACTCACCCAGCGAGGGCTGGCACTGCATCCAATCAAAATTCTGCTTTAGTCATCACTAGTGGAATCAGTTGGTTGTCCATTGTGACTTCTCTGTAGCCCTGCCCGTCTGATGGACAATTTGCTTTAGCCGAGAACTGTCAATGATACTATCTACTGTTTACTAATAATATTTTCAACCAAAACAGCTGATGTACGTACAGGGTGTAATAGCAAACTTGGACCAAGAATAATAAAAAAAAACACAGGCGTATTATGAATGTTCTATCTGTTTTATATTAGTGGCAGTCACGTATACTTACATGCAACCTGTATTTATTTCATGACTAATGGAATGAAATGAAAAAACTTTATGAATGAAAAACTAAGTGCTAAATAATTAAATTTAATTACCAACCTTTTTTATACCTGCTTGTATCAGTAAAATATTCACTTTATATTGTACCTCGCCACAAATAACCCCAGAATTAAGCATTTTTTTGCAATTGACCTAGTTGTTTGTTTTTTGTTGTTGTTTTTTCAGAGAAACACAAAAGCATGCAAAATATAAATTGGACACACGCTCATGTGCTGCTACTCAAACACTTCTAAACGTTGTTTAGTTGATACAAAGATGCGTTTGTTTGTCACCACATTGTACAAGGCTTTATGCTCGAAGATGGATGTGCTAGTGGCATCAGTTAGTGCACATTTATCAAATACTGTGAGGCCCTGTACAGTGATCGAGTTGCACACAATTGCATGTATATTCTTTATTTCTCGTTTTGCATCTTTTGTTTTTTCTCAGAAAAAACGAACATTCACATTCCTGCAAAAAATTGATGTTTGATTTTAGGGTTACTTGAAGCGAGGTGCAACATAAAGTCAATATTTAACTGGTTTTAGCAAGAATTGAAAAGTTGGCTTACTAAAGTTAATTAATTAGCACTTAGTTACAATGAAATACAGGTTGTATGTACACAGGACTGCCACTAATATACAAGAGATAAAACACTTGTAGTACGCTTTGTTGTTTTTTTTTTAGATCTTGGTTTTAGCCCTGTATGTGTTGTGGGATTGCTGTCACAGGAACGCATAAAACAAGCTAAACTGTGCTGTAGGGCATGATAATTACTGTTGTTGCTGTCGAGTTGAAACTGCTAAAAAGTTAGAGCTTGCTCATTGTAATATGAATCTTCCATGCTGTAGGCCACGTCGACGCCTTTTCAGTGCCTTTGTGTACTACCAAACCCAATGTAAGTTGAAGCTGCGCTGCAAATTTTTATAAACCGCTGGGCAGTGCACCTGTAGTGTCATTAATAAAGGCTTGCTTTTATTTGTGTTGCATAAGGTGGGAGTTGTATGTAAAAAGACATTTTATGGTTAAAAATCAGTTACTACATGCAAGGTATTGCATTGTAAAGTTGGTAAGTATGGCTTCGTTGCCTAAGCAAATGGAAAAAAGCAACATAAGCCACGCCTTATGTCTCATGTTTATTGTCTCAAGTTGTCCGTGAATGATGCTGTTGTCAGCATGAAAACTGATTTCTGGCACAAACTAAAGTTTCAGATGATTTATTATGACAAAAGATCACAAAATAAAGGACAGTGAATTGCACTAGACACAGTGTGTTCAGCATTGTGTCCTGCGTGTTTCACTGTTCCTTGTTTTGCCCTGTTCTGCTACAACGTTCATTAACCAACTAGCCCACACAAGAACCTTGAGGCATCAGAGGATATAATCCTGACGTTTTGCTTCTACTGATGCATCATCAGATCCGCCTCGGATGGTGTGGTGATTATGGGGCTTGACTGTCACCCATAGGTCACGAGATCGAATCCTAGCCGCAGCAACACATTTTGATGTAGGTAAAACACTTGAGACCCGTGTGCTTAGGTTTAGAGGCTTGTGAAAGGATCTTATATGGTTGAAATTTTCAGAGCTCTTCACTGTGGCATCTCTCATCATCATAGATATTGTGGTTTTGGCACATAAAATCCCAACAATTATTACTATTAACCCATTCGCTTTCACAGCTGTTGATCCACCAGCCGTGATGGTTGTTTTTGACAGTGTTTCATAGATGGTGGTATGTTATTTGATGTTTCATGTTCGCTGAATATGTTCTGTGCTAGACGGACATAGTTATCCATTCTTCGAGCCGTTTGTAAGTGTGTATGTGCTTGTGTGTGTTTTTAGCAGTGAAGAGTGCATGTTCCTGCCTTTTCCAAATATGGGGTCCCGCAAAAACCCGCCTGTCCCAGCCTCACCAATGCGCCTTCAAACCACCCAGTGGGCTCATTTTTCTCAAATCAAATGAAGTTTTATTATTTCATAATAAGATGTACAAAAAAGAATATACAGGAGGTCCCGTAGTATACAGTGAAATGGAACCTCCTATGAAATGTAAACACAAGTATTTGGTTAGCAACAACAGTGCGAAACTAAGAGAATACAAGGTTTAAAAAATGAATTACATATACATGTAAATGACGATGCTCTCATCAACTAAAAGCAGTTGGAAATATAAATTATAAAATATGTTTATATACTTCTATATAAATAGCATGACAAAAAAAATGAGAGACTAAAAAAAGAATGACATGGATCATCATCAAATTCTGCCAAACTAATTTTTTTTTTAAATTCGTCAAGATTGTGCTTAGTTGCCAAGCCACCCAGCAAACAGTCCAACACCCAATCGGAGCTGGAGAAATGCAAAGTTGCTCTTGACATGCCTGCTAGCTTCAGTGTTTTTCACGCATGAAAAATTGTACTGAAGCAGTTGATGTCGTGAAGCATTGCTAACAGAATAAGACTACATTTTTTATTCTATGACATTTTGTGCTAATTTTATTGCAATTTCAATGTATCAACCCATACTACCTTCGTGCGTGAAAATCATTCCACAGAATACCAGGTCGGACTGGCCTCAGAGAGCGGAAGCCAAGGGGTTAAGTATCATGAGGTTCTGTAGGAAAGGAAACTAGAACAAAGAAAACATTGTGTATAATTTTGGGTGCAGAGTTTATTTGTGGTTTGAATGTATCAGAAGGGGTGCACTGTGCGAATGTTTTAATGCTGCAATTTAATCAATGTTAGAGAGGTCTAAGGTAGGTTCTGATTGTGGCTGTACATTTCTTGTAGTTTTGATAACGTGCACTGACGTTCTGCCGCATTTGTTTGCAGGCACTCATTGGTGTTGCTTTTTCTATTGGGTTCATTGTGGGACCACTCATTGGTGCCCAGTTTGCTGTGGCAAGTAAAGGCTCCTCTGAGTTCTATGTCGGCCCTGCACTCTTTGCCCTCATACTTGCCCTCCTAGACATAGTGTTCCTGAGCATCATGTTTACCGAGTCATTGCCTCAAGAGAAACGCGTGAGTATACTACCCGCACGGCGATTTTGTTACATTCACTGTGGCATCTTTTGATAGTGCTTTCTTTTGCAGTTGTTTTAACAGAACAGAATCCACACCCCAAACCATAATTAACTTTTGTATATGTGATTATATTAGTGAATATAAAATAAAAAGCTGGCCAACCTCTACAATTCTAATTTTAAAATACGGATGCAGTGTGGCACCATGGCAGACAAAAGTAGCTGTTTGGGCGAGTTGGTTTAGCATGACACTGGGTGAAAGTGATAAGACAGTGACAGAGAAGAGGCTTGACACACAGGACCACTGACTTTCAACAGCATTTTATTTGGAAACAAGCAGCCACATATATAACGAAAAGCCCACAGCACATCATGTACTGTCTGCACAAAATTCCAATTGTGACGCAAGAAGAAGCTCTTTTCTAGAAAAAGCAATTGACAGTTCTGAAGCTCCGGTGTCGCCTAAAATAATGTCACGGGCTGGATAGATACCTGAGAATGAGGACGACGAAGTGCTGAGGGGAACGTGCATGGACTGCAGCAGCGAGGTTGTGTTCTGGAGCACTGACGCTAGACATAACAGGTGCCATGGCCTCGAGTTTCCGACAGACTATTCTGGTGATGCTTTCCGGCGCTGGTGCTTCATGTAGTGTGGGCAAATCTTGCAGGAGAACGTAGCCGCCGTGTTGGGAAGGCAGTCAAATCGGTGAGCGATGCGCCTACTTTTCGCCTGTTCGAAGTCACGACATGCTTCGATGACCGACTCCACCGTCGAGCAGTCCTTGCACAGCAGGAAATAGAAGGCGTCATTAGCAATTCCTTTCAGAATGTGTCCGACTTTTTACTCCTCAAGCATGTTCTTGTCGACCTTGCGGCACAAAGCCTCCTAGATGTACGCGATGAACGGCTCTGTGGATGTCTGGGCACGAGTCACAAGCTTTTTCTTTGTGGCCACTTGTCGTCTGATGGGTTTCCGAAACAAATAGCGTAGTTTTTGCTTACAGACGTCCCAGCTGGTTAATTCTTCTTGAGGCATCTCGTACCAGAGTTTTGCCATGCCATGCAAGTAGAAGATGATGTTCACCAACATAAGCGTCAAATCCCAATGGTTGCTGCTACTGACGCGCTCGTACAGAACTAGCCAGTCATCGACGTCTATGCCACTTGTGCCGTTGAGTGGGCCTGGGTCACGAGGTTTCACCACAACGATCGGCTGCGGGGCTGATAAATTTTGTTGACATTGAGTAGCGTGGTCAGTCATCGTGGTAGCTGCAATGTGCCGTCCTCTGCGAAGATCCAGCTCCTGGGGCTGTATAGCGAGTTGTACCTTGCACCTTCCACCAATGATGTTATGGGGAAGAAAGTATATGCGAAGAATAAATTTGCGAGCAAGTGCGTACAACGCTGCTGCATTCCATGCACGTTCCCGTCAACAGTTCGTTGTCGTCATTATCAGGTATCTACCCTAATATAAATTAATTCTGCCTCAATGATCTCGCCAGTTAACTGATTTTCACATTGTCTCACAACTGAGCACTCATTGTAAACCAGATCACACGTGGTCATGACAGTGCAACGTCTACATTGTGCATCTAACAACCCCCTTCTCATCTTGCACACATTGTGATGACGCTTTCAGTGTCTATCATTAAGGCATCATCTACTTTGACCAAGATAATTACTACCACAAGTCAAAGGTAGATTGTGAACTGTTCCTTTTGCACAGCCAAGGAATATGGTTTTATGCTTTTTATTGAACTTACT
Source organism: Rhipicephalus microplus (assembly GCF_043290135.1). NCBI lineage: Eukaryota > Metazoa > Arthropoda > Arachnida > Ixodida > Ixodidae > Rhipicephalus > Rhipicephalus microplus. The sequence continues at coordinate 110,781,826 of NC_134710.1, read as the reverse complement.
CATCTTGGGGTAAAATGCGCTAATCAATCTTCACAAAGATCACAATTTATCAGGCATAGAAAAAGCAACTTTAATCCTTGCACATTCATTTATATGTTTGAGACAATGTCAAAAACGAAATATACAGAGTAACGGCTACATATACTTTTTCATTTGTACATAGTTAGAGAAGTGTTAATGTTGCTGCTGGCTTCCTGAACCACATAGTACCACAAACAGCCACTTCACCACCTACATGTCGTTGTCTCTACATGTAAAAAAGTATTTTTGCCTCATATAGATAGATTTGCCATATTAATTAGGTGTACAGTAGACTCCCTTTAAGACAAACTCAAAAGGACCACGATAATTTGTTCGTCTTATCAGGAGTTTGTCATATCAGAAGTCCTTGGAAACCAAATGCTAACATGCCAAGTACGTCCAAATATGTCGCTTGAAAACACTGAATGGAGTATACTTACAATAATGAGGAAAAGAACAAGGAAAGACATTTCTTTGGCTAAGCTTGATAGTAACTATGCTTTTAGTAGAGTATTTAGACTAATCTAATGAGTACTCGATTTCACGAGTTCAAGAATAAATTGCTACCACATTTTAACAACACTGAAGCGCAATTACATTTTTACCATTTCAAAAAGATAAAAAGGGAGAGCCAAGCACAGATTTCTTCAAAAAAGGGAAAATTTATTCTTTTGGTTCTTCACCCTCTGCTGGCTTTGCTATCACCTTTCGGTAGGCCTTCATTGCATAATTACAGTTGCCGACCGATTTTTCGGACCCCAAATATTCAGACTTGTTGGATATATCGAACATCAAAAAGTGCACCATCAGCGTTCCCATAGGGCTAATCCATTTTTTCGACCGATTTTTGGATGAATTGGCCCCCTAAAGTTGAATTTTTCGGACTAAATCGCTTGTTTTGAGCCGCACCACGAACCTGTATGGACGCCACCTAGTTTGATTTTTTGCCGGCTTGGCTAAGCTTAGTGGCTCAATTTTAAAATGGCTTTCCTGCCTCCAAGATTGGAAAGCAAACGTCATATCTCAAGTTTCAGAGGCCGTGTTTGCTTTAGAAAACGTGGCACGGGACCATTTTCTCGTCTTCGGTCAGCCACAGTGGTCGGCACTGTCGTGATCGCACCGTACAGGGAGGAGGCGGAGCTGCGCATTAGTGGAGTGAATATGCCTGCCACGATGACATTAGGGAGTTTTAGAATAGCACACCGCAAGCCCTTGCGGTGCGGTCGCTGCCACTGCGCATGCGTCGTAACGCGAGTCGCCGTTCACGGCCTGCCTGCAGAAAATCCGAAATAGCATGCAGCGATCTCGGCCCGCAAGGCCCCCGAAGTGTTGTGTGTGGCGTCCGTGCATTTGAGTTTGCGGTCGGGGCGAATGTCTTTAGACCTTTCTCTAGGGGGAGCAAACGCTATTCTAGAACTACAGTGAACTAGATAGGGGTAGTGGGATGAGGGCGGTCCTCCAGGGGAGGCCGTTTGCACAGAAATCACTAGGCGGTGCTGCGGCGTCTTTCTCCTGAAGCGTGCTGCAGTGGGCGCTTGTTTGCCGCACTTTCAAATGATGAGTGCAATATGTTTAACGTTGATGCTAGATTCATTATTGCCTAAATTGTTCACTAAGTCAACAAAAAGATAAGATAGTTGTTTGGTCTTGGAAGCTCCAATACGTGAGATTTTAGGCACAAGCCTGTCAGTGAGAAAGTTTTTGGAACTGCGCATGGCTACTCATACACAATAGGTGCGGCCCTGCACAGCCGATGCCGTCAACGCAAAAAAAAAGAGACAGTGACAGATAAACAATTGAAAAAATGTATCAAATCATTTTAATGAACGCAAAGACACTCTACCACAACTATATGTGCAAATACAAACCCAGGCTTCTAGGTCATTCAGCTGAGCTTTTTTTTGCTCTCTGTTCAAGCGCAGATGCGTGAAGAGACAGAAGAAATAATTCTCATGTTTTTCTCTCTCTTGTGAGTGTCGCATGGAATAACCATTGGAGCAGAGCAAGTTGTTCTTCACAAGAGCCACAACCATACGCATGCTGTTTCTGTGCAGCTCCGAGACAATCGAGCGCGTCTATGCACATAACTCAGGTCTGGGCAGAGACAGTCATAAAAGTATTCTGAAAGTACAAATATCAAAATACACGTGCTGGAAGCCTAAAAATACAAGTATTGAATAATATCTGTAGAAGACATAACAACATATCACGGAGATAGTTTTGCAAAGAGATGAAAAAAGGTAACCCGGAATACACTTGCAGGAATACATATACAATACAGACACTAAATTACTTTAAAGTTGCATGTGTATTGATGTTTCGCACGTACATTGATTAAGTGTACTGTAACATTGTCGATAATACTGCAGATAATTAAAATTCTGTCAGCCGTATCGCTATACTCAATAACAAACCGCTGATGTGAAGCAATGTATGCCCTTACTTCACACATAATCAATCTGTTTTGCCGAGAAGGTTTACGCTAACTAAAGTAACAGAAGCTTTTAACATAGACTGTCAGTAGGCAGAGCGCCGGTAAAGTTTCAATTCAAGACTGGAGATATATAGAAAAGACTGTCTATTATTGTAGGCGAACACGACTTTGTGTTATAACTACTAAATACCGAAATTGTCCCCAAAGATAAAACTGACAGTGCTTCACTGGCCCTGAGCGAGATCCAATACTGCATCCTCGATTTTGCCGTCAGTCGCGTCAAGAACTTAACCATATAGAACATTGTGTGCGTATGGAGGATTCCTGGCTGATCTCCATGTGTCGTCGACTGGCGGGGCGCTTATGCCTAGCTATGCACATACAAGCTTTTCTTTCGATATTCGATACACGTACGTCGGCTTAGTTCCGACAAAAGAGTAGCGGTTAACCGTGTCTTTGCAGTATTTTGATAAATTCGATACAAAGGAAAAGTAGTTCACTACTGCGATACAAATACGTTTTTTAAATGTATCTCGGTACAGGAACTCAAAAGTATCTCTGAGCACGGCAAAAGTACTGCATTGCAATACTGTCCAGCCCTGTTCTACAAATTTTGTGAAGGGTACAAACAACCACCGCAGTCATTCAGTGTAGTCTGTATGGCACCAGTTTCATTGTTATACCCAGTTTTACAACCTGGCGCGAAAGAATACTTCTTCTGCCAAAGTTTTCTTATCTAACTCAGCGTTACTTTAATCACACCAGCAAAAATACCACGCCCAAGCGACTACAATCGCCAGCGCCTGTTGGCCGAACGCACGTTCAACGTTTCTGTGAGGGAAGAGGCTTCAGGAGAAAGGCACAGTGGCGCCACCACGTCGTGCACGAAAATTTCCGTGCGTTTTCTCTCGCCGCCGCTGCTTGCTTTCGCTCTCCGCTCGTCCAACTACACCTATCTAGAGCATTGTACTAGAACTCATAATGCGTTTGCTATATTCGCAGCGCCTGCAAACATTATTCTAAAACTCCCTATTTAAAGACTTCGCTCGTGTAGACGATGACAATTTCGTGCGCGGAGCCCACAGACAAGAAATTCTTCGCCAGGTTGTGCCACAGCCAGAGAGCGGTTCAAATGATGGCGACGATCGCCCGCAGCTGTCGGCAGCGGAGATCGCCACCGCAGTGACGCTTTTGTCGAGCATTTGCTGTGACGATGTCACCTTGGCGCAAATATGGGCGAACCAAATTGCTTCCAAGCGAGTATGAGGCAAGGCAGAATCATGGACTTTTTAAGCCTGCCTTATGCAATAAAGTTCATATTTCTGACAAATACGAATTTTTCAGACTGTTCAATTTTTCGGACTTTTTTTCAGTCCCCGCCAGGTCTGAAAAATCGTTCGGCGGCTGTATAAGCCAAGTTGCTTATGAAAGTACGCAAGCTTTTCTTTGAGCTTTAGATATTTTCTCATTTTCAGTTCACAGTAACTTCTCCTGAACGACATGCAGCTGTAGATCTCGGTTTACGCTACTCACGATCACAAGACTCAGGCACACAAATGACATGACTCAGTTATATTCATTTTGCAAAATTACCTTCCTATGCTGCGCACTTTCATAATGAAAATTGTGCACGACTGTTTGCTGCATTTCACTGTGAACAGATATGACGTGCACAGGCCCTAAGCACAACAATGCAAACTGACCACAACGAGTTGCTCAGGCACTATTGTGTGATGGCGATAATGCATCTGACTACTCTGATGGGAGTGCTAGTGCCACATATGTGGTTTATGTTTCACGTGATTATAATGTACAGACAATCTTTGTTCCCATTTTCACTCTTATTTGGAATATTTTTGCCACCCTTTCTTTGCATTTTCCCCTCTAGCCAAGCTCTTGTGTTCTGTTCTCTGCTGTACTGTACTTCAGTTGGGGAACTGAAAAATGAGAGGAGAATACGAAAGGACGGACACTTTTTGTTGCTTTTTTTGCTGATAAAGCCGGCCCTTTCTTCACTTGCAGGCAAGGGGTGAGGGAGATACCAGCTTAATGCGCTGACCTTTCTTTTTCATCTATCTTGCTTTTTTCATCCACGTCACTATTTGCTTTCAATTGGCTTGAAGTCTTTGCGCCAGGAAAGATTTTTTTTCCTCATTTTGCTTTCTAATGTTTGCGTGAATGCCCCCATCAAGACTATAGTGTTCGTTGCACAGAATTCCTGTTGTTGTTGGTCGGTGCGACAGTTCGTCTTAACAGAAGAGGCCCTGTTATGTGGTTCGTCTTAAAGAGGCCCTGCAACACTTTTTGAGCATGGTCAGAAAACACTGCCGATCAGTAGTACAGGAAGTCGAGAACACGCAAGCCAAATGTTATAGCTCAGCACGTGGCCTGGAATTCACAATAAACGATCAAAGCCAGCTAAAAATTGCTTTTTCTTACCTTGACAAATGACGGAAAATGCTAAAAAATTACACATAGATTACCCATTTATCAGCCATGGGCTGATTTGAACATGGCGCGCTCAGTTGTTACAGAGATCGCCGCGAGAGGCCATCACTTGTCCACGCATCCGTGCGCGATTGCACTGAAAAAGCCGCGTATTCGAAGAAAAGAAAAAAGTGCTCAAGGTCACGAAGCGTGCGGGACATTTTTTTTTTGCCCCTCCCATCCCTCTCTGCTTAGCTTCCAGCGCTTTCGTCGGAAGGAGAGAAGAAAGAATGCGATTGCAGCATGCGACAAATCTTTGTAACTCCACTCGCACTGGACGGATTCTTAAAATTTTTGAGGCGTTGAATTTGTGAGACAATATGCTTTTCCAGTGAGTGAGTGAGTGAGTGAAACAACTTCATTCGGTCCACAATAGACGCGAGTAAACTCGGCGTCACCTGGCTAGGCCCACTCGGGGACCATCAGGTTAAACCTGACGGCCCTCGCGCGGGCCCTCTGGACGGCCAGGATTTGAGAGGTCTGGTCCTGGGCCTTAATGAGTCGCTTCATTTCCTCTTGGGTGAAAGGGGGACTGGCAGAGGCGCAGCCCCACAGTACATGCTCGAAGTCCGCATAACCACCACACAGGGGGCAGTCCGGGCTTGGAAACCAGTGAATTAATTTCATCGTTACTCAAAAAAGTGTTTCAGGGCCCCTTTAAGAAGATTTTTTTTTTTTCATTGACTCCATGGGAATCTAACCAAACCCTCCTGTGTTGTTCGTCATAAGCGAAAATTCGTCTTAACAGGAGTCAACTCTATTTTATTCAAAACAATTAATTTGACGTCACTGTCTTTGCTTGATTTAATATTTCAAAATACACATGAAAATCCAAACCAATTTCAGACAGGACATGGTTTCATGGCCCTGCAGGCATGTGCGACATTAGTGCGGCCTGCATGTGCAGCCCCAATTCACCCAAGTTCTTGGGGCTCCCAGCGCTTGTGTACCCTGCACTAAAGCTTTATAGTATGTTTATGACTGTAGCAGTGCAGTGAAAGTTTGTGCGTATATGGAGCTTATATTTTAATATGTGTTATTTATGCTGTTTACGTTTTGGTTTCATTTGGCTTTTATTTCAGGCACATTCGGTTGCTTCTAGTCTCTCCGGTGCATTTTCCTATGTCAACCCAGTGTCACTGTTCACATTTCAACCAGTTCAAAAACTTCCTCTCAAAGGTAACCACAGCCCTTTAATGTGTTTCATTGTGTTATAATTTCATTGTGTTATATTTTCAGAGCTGCGTTCTTTTGAGGACAATTCCATTGCTTTTAAACTATCGTCGTAGCTAATTTTTGGGAATTAAGCTCTATGCCTTAAGAACGTATAGTTTGAATGTAGAAATATTATGGCTGCAAATATACTGGGGAAGGCTCATTCAACAAAAGAAGTTTGGGAGATTTGTAAAGCATGACACATAAGAGGACGCAGCAAAATAAAACACATAAGTTAATTTCCTCGTCCTTGACTAGCTTCTACACCAGCTAAGGAGGGAAGGTGTTGAGGTTCAAAATGGTTGCCCCTCGATGACTCCAGTGCTCGGTGGCAGCACGAAGGAAGAGCTGTAGTACGGTCAAGAGATGCTTTAATGCAGTACTTAGGCATCTGCCGGGGTTCAAGCCCAAACCTCCGCTCTTTATTTCACATTCAAACACCCTCTTTTCAACCCTCAGTTGAACAAAGGGTCGCCACACAAGTCACTCACAGGTGTGGGCTTGCATCGCCACAACCAATCGCAAGAACACTTTCATAACAGGTACTGCATTTGGTAAAAACCACGTTGCGAAATACTACACGAGAGGGGATAGGTTCTCAGCGTGTCACACTCTCTTCCATGTCAGGCCGTGCTGGCCTCCGTCGGCCTCCGTCAGTAGCCGTTCTCACGCTTGAGCTCCGACAGCTCTTTCATTAAACGTTCCTTCGTAGAAGCCTCTTTAAGAGCGCTGAGTAGACTGTCAAGCCCTGTGCGTTGACCAGGTGTGCATGCGACAGCGAGGCACCCCGCCACCCTAACAACACTCAGTAATGACGTATAGCGGGGGAGGATAAGGTCGACTGTGTGCCGCACCCATGTCTCAGTTATCCCAGTGGTCGTCTCCCTGCGGCATTTTCAATAGCACACACGTGCATGCTGTTATGCTTGTGAGTCCACAGCAAACGCCCGTGCCTCGCAAAAAGGAAATCTGTGTCAAGGCCAGCACGCGAGCCCGTCGAGTAAACAACCGGCGCCTTCCTGTCTGGCGGGTCTGACGCAATGCGCGGCGACGTCACTCGTCCTTGGGTGCAGCCACCTGCAGCGCAGCCTCTCCAGATTCGGTGAGAAAGAATGACGCGGCCCAGCGGCAACCCCATTGGAGGAGTCTGACCTCATGACCAGCGGCGCTTCTGGTTGGACATTTTGTTATTCAAAGAATCCACCCGGTGCATATAAAAGAAGTCCTGTGGCGCGTCGCGAGTAGCAGTCCTATGTGAGAACAGACATGTGTGTTGCAGTTGAGCTGTGTGTCAGAGAAGAGAGCTATATGATAGAGACTTGAGCGGTGTGTCAGAGAAGAGAGCTATGTGATAGAGAGTTGAGCTATGTGTTAGCAGACCCATTTGAGAGCAGACCTATGTGTTAGAGAGGAGAGCTCGGCTCTTCGAGTCTCTGTCGGCCCCAGTGCCGAATTTGTAACGCCTCTGTATATATGCTGTACATAAACCTTGTTTGACTCACCGTCGTCTCGTCCGCTCGTCTATCAGCTCTGCGCAGAAGCAGTCGCGAGCTGAGAAACCTACGCTACCAAACGGCTGGTGACCTTCCCTGCGGAGTTCAAAGCAGTGGCGCCTTCGGGACCGTGTTGGCGTCGCCGTCTTTCGCAACAGTGGTTGCAGCGGTGAGATTTCGAGGTGCCCTTCGTAACGTCGTCGGAGAGGCGCTTCGCAACAGTGGTTGGCAGCTGCGGGATCGGCCGGCGTCAGCGACATCGATGCGGTGAGTGCCTGATGTTTTCCCCTCAGTTCACCAGACTACTCTAGCTCAGGTTGTAGTAGTTTAGAGAAGGGTGGTGTGAAGCATTGAAGTGAGCTTTGATCATTTCAAGCCAAGTCGAAGCGCTTTGAAACCAAAGTTAATGCGGAGGGGGTAAACACGGGAGTGTAAAAAATTGCTTGCGCGTCTTGCTAGTTGACTTATAGTGGGTACGGCAAGTAAATAAATTGTTAACAGGGGCAAACAGCAAGAGGCTAGTGTGAACGATGGAGAACCTTAAAGTGAAGGAACTCATCGAAATTTGTGAGGAACTCTGCATTACTTTGGGCCGTGCGAAACGAAAGCAAGCGATCTTTGAGATCATGAAGGATGAGAGAGTGTCGGCTGAGGAAGTCGATGAGGCCTGGGTGGATATCAAAGCACGCCGTGAGGAGGCTGAAAGGCGAGAACGCTGCGAGGAGGCCAAGAGACAGGAGCGTCTCGAGTTGAAACGAATAGAATTGGCAATCCTACAGTGTTCGCAGGCGCCTAGCGTAGCTTCTCCGACGATTCAGGTCAGCGGTTTTAGAATTCGGGACCAACTGCCACCGTTCGTAGTAGGCGAGGACATGGCGAAGTATCTCGTCAAGTTTGAACACGTCTATGAGCGAAACGCTTTGGAGCGGTCTCTTTGGGCGCAGAACCTGTTAGCTCTTCTTCCCGGCGAAGTGTCCGACGCGATAACTTGCTTGTCGAGGGAAGCGTTTGAGAGCTATGACGAGGTTAAGGAAGTGCTCTTGAGACGTTATAAGTTGTCACCCGAGGCTTTCAGGCAAAGGTTCCGGTATGCTAAAAAAGGAAAATGAGTCACACGTTGACTTCGCGTTTCGTCTTAAAGCCGATTTAATTGAATGGCTCAAGGGCGAAGGTGTTTATGACGACCGCGATAAAGTGGTGGAATGCGTTGCATTGGAGCAATTCTACCGCTGCATCGAGGAGGATGTCAAACTTTGGCTGCAGGACAAACTTGGTGAAGTACAACTAAACAAGACAGCAGAGTTAGCTGAGAGGTATTATACTCGCCGAAAGTTGCACAGCAGGGCAGTGCGCGTTGAAAAGGATGAAAGAAAAGAGGGCTTTTCAAAGAAACCTGATCAACGGAAACCCGCTCCGCACCGACCGTAAAGCGGTCGTAAATCTGTTGTACGAAGGACAGTGTAGGGGAAGGGCAAACAGAAGCGGAGAAATCGAGTGAGGTTCCTAAACAACGCACTGATACCACACGGGCGTTTGAATCACGGAAGCCGCTAATCTGCTACAACTGCAAAAAGGAAGGGCACATCGCGATAAACTGTCAGGAAAAGTTTGCTTTCGCAACAATTCGAGAATCAGCAAAAAACATGCGGTTGTTGGAGCCGTATCTCCAAAAAATTAGGGTGAATGGGAAAATGTGCCGAGCACTTAGAGACTCAGCGGCAACCATGGATGTTGTCCATCCTTCATTGGTGTCTCCGGATGACATTACAGGAGAATGCGCGTGGATCAGGCAAGTCGCCGAGGAGCAGAGTGCTTGCTTACCAATCGCCACGGTTGTCATTGAAGGCCCGTTCTATTAAGCTTCGCACCGAAGCGGCTGTGTCTACCGCGCTTCCCGATCGTTTTCCTTATCTTTTCTCTAACTCAGAGCAGCCTCTCAAAGAGCAGGGTAAATCGTTCTTCTCCAACTTAGCGTACATGGCCCTCACGCGATCGCAAGCGTGGAAGCTTTCGCAGGAGCTTGATCTTGTTCAATGCAGTGAACTCTCAAGTGACCTTGTTGGCGGCTCGACGGAACCCCAGAAAGGAAATTTTCCGCGTGAGTCATGTGAGCAGTCACGCGAGCGGCCCGTCGCCGAAGCGACCGGTGCGGTTTCCGTAGCAAGAGGAGACGACATGGCACCATTGAATCAGAGCGAGAGGGCTGCAACGCTCTCGCCTGTAGCGGAAAGTTGGAGTGAGCTGTCGAGGGTTGATCGAGAAACGCTCATTTGAGAGCAGCGGGAGGACCTCTCGATTGAAGCGCTAGTGGAAAGCCGCATGAAAGCTGCACAAGTGTTGTCGAAGGAGTACGACGACAAATCGGCGAAGAAGCTTTCCGATACGAATTATGACGTGAAATTAGGAACGCGGCAGAACAAAATTTACCACTGTAACTAGGTGAAACCATACGTCAAACGTCAAGCGGTCGTAAATCTGTTGTTGAATGCTTCAGAGGAAGAGGGAGCAAAAATTTTGACCACTAGTGATGTAATCGAAAGGGGATCGGAGGTAATCTATGAGCAGTTGAACCTAGAGCCTAGGTTAAGTGAAGTCCAGAAGAAGGAGCTGAGAAGGAATGTTCCTTTTTATGAGAAATCTGGACTCCCCTATTGTAGTTACACAGATGTGCAACGTCGCAAGTATGAGCAGCTGTTGGTACCGCATAGGTATTGTCGCCTAAAAGTGGCTGGTTACTGAGGTGGAGCATGATGCTCCAATTGCACAACTTTGACGCTCCCTAAAAAAAAAAAGGAAAGCTTAACGCTAATGCAGGTGCATTGAGCAGTGCGTTCTAGCTAGTACCCTCTCAACCTTTCGGTTTCTCGCTGGCAATTCGGGGCAAAATTTTGACCTCATCACAACCTTTGCTGAGCGCTCTCGTTCAGAGTGATCTCAACGAGCCAACTTTATGTTCTATTCTAATTCGTTACGTTGTTGTACGTGTAAAAAAAATTGAGTTGTCATTTTAAGAGTCTTGTGTCCCACATGTGCCTCTTGATGTAGAGGGAACGAAATTTCGACAGACACGTAGCTAGGTATATGTTGTACTATACTTTGTCTGGTGTTCTGTCGGGTGACCGAGGGCACTTGCTTGAGTCGTGTGTTGGCTGTTGTCGAACCGTTCTTAACAAGTTACAGAACCATCGACAAGTGCTGAAACCAAAGATCGTCAGAAGAGACGAGCGAAGCTGGCCGGCATGTTGTGGCGACAAGTCAGTGGAGCTGGGATCCGTCCTCAGGAATGGGATGTGTTCCCTGAACAGAGTCTGGAGCTGCATTCTCCCCATGGCTCTGGAGGCGAACCTGGAGGGACCTGGCGAACGAGCGCGCCTGACATCCGAGCCACGTGGAAGCAGCTCGACTTTCCGGCGCATTGTCTGTCGGCGGGGGTGCTGTTATGCCTACGAGTCCGCAGCGAACGTCCGTGCCTCGGAAAAAGGAAATCTGTGTCAAGGCCAGCACGCGAGCCCATCGAGTAAACAACTGGCGCCTTCCTGTCTGGCGGGTCTGACGCAATGCGCGGCGACATCACTCGTCCTTGGGTGCAGCCACCTGCAGCGCAGCCTCTCCAGATTCGGTGAGAAAGAATGACGCGGCCCAGCGGCGACCCCATTGGAGGAGTCTGACCTCATGACCAGCGGCGCTTCTGGTTGGACATTTTGTTATTCAAAGAATCCACCCGGTGCATATAAAAGAAGCCCTGTGGCGCGTCGCGAGTAGCAGTCCTATGTGAGAGCAGACATGTGTGTCGCAGTTGAGCTGTGTGTCAGAGAAGAGAGCTATATGATAGAGAGTTGAGCTGTGTGTCAGAGAAGAGAGCTATGTGATAGAGAGTTGAGCTATGTGTTAGCAGACCCATTTGAGAGCAGACCTATGTGTTAGAGAGGAGAGCTCGGCTCTTCGAGTCTCTGTCGGCCCCAGTGCCGAATTTGTAACGCCTCTGTATATATGCTGTACATAAACCTTGTTTGACTCACCGTCGTCTCCTCGGCTCGTCTATCAGCTCTGTGCAGAAGCAGTCGCGAGCTGAGAAACCTATGCTACCAAACGGCTGGTGACCTTCCCTGCGGAGTTCGAAGCAGTGGCGCCTTCGGCACCGTGTTGGCGTCGCCGTCTTTCGCAACAGTGGTTGCAGCGGTGAGATTCGTAGCGCCCTTCGTAACGTCGTCGGAGGTGCACTTCGCAACAGTGGTGGCAGCGTCGCAACAATGCCAACAATGACTTAAACTCAGACGACCACACTTGACCTGATTCTTCCGAGACGCGCTTTTTCCCCCTTCTAGTCCCAAACGGGGGCTACCTTGACAGCTCTGCTCGTGAGCCGTGTGAACGATGGAGTCTCTTTTGTTTCCCATGCGCCGGGTCTTCTGCATTCGCTTTCGCGAAACCGATCGGCATCGTTAGTAGCATCATTAGCAGTCAGCATCATTAACAGCCTCATTAGCTGAGGTACACACAACACGCTGCTAATGATTGCCTCATAGTATTAACTGCATGCATTTCTATTCATTGAACCTCAGGGCTGCACCAGCATCGTAGACAGCTCTGAGCAGTTGCCATAAACGTTTTATTAACGTCGGTGATAGTACTGTTACTTTTATGCGTGCATGCAGGGGTAATTCCCCTCTGTAAAGAAAAAGTTCTCTTTCCACCCCTGCAGCTCGGCAAGCTGCTGTGTCTTGACAATGGGATGAAGTACAACTCTGACCTTTTGATGGCTATTAATGGGCTGGCCAATGCATGGAACTCTTTTAAGTTGGTCACATTCACACTGAGCTTCAACAATTTTAGTATCAAACTTTTTTTCTTTTGCCAGATACAGTCCCATAAAGTAGATTTCTTTTACTGCAGATTTAAAATCTTTATTTGCCTTTTTTAAAAACAATTTATCATAGTTTTTCTAATGTGACTGTAAATATAGTTTTTGATCAACTTGTACCCATTCCACTGTATATATAATCAAAATATTAGCAGCAATTGTAGCACGTCGTCACACCAAGAGCACAAGTGTTTGGCAACCTTATTTTTTTATGTGGTAACTACTGTTTTTAGTCTTTTTTCTATTATAATTTATGAAGAAGATAAAGCACTTATTTTATGCTGTAACTTCACTTACACTTGGGAAATTCAAAAAAGTTTTGAAGCAGTAGACTAGTCTGCCAACAGAGCCCTACAGCAGACGTGTTGCTAGAAATTTTTTTTAGGTGGAGGAGGGGGAGAAAACCTTGATATCGGGAGGGGCACTCTATGCCACGGCGGAAAAAAAAATTTGGGGGGGTTCACATGCCTGATGTCCCACCCCCTGGCTACGCCCCTGCCCTGTAATAATCGCATGTTAACTTTGAAAGATGTTGCAGGATACCATTAAAAAACCTCGGTGGTTGAAATTATTATGTCCTGTGATGATATTGTTGCTCTGACATGCGAAACCCCAGAATTACTTTTTTTTTTGTAAATAGCTCTTGTCTGTCTAAAATCTCTGTTCACCTGACATGTTTTATCGAATATGACACTGCTTCACCAAATCACTTCATTGATTGAGCAACTAGAAAAATTCTTGAATATTTTACTCTGAAGTAATCAGTTTACCATGTAGGCTTAGTTAGTGAAATTTCTCCTGCATGTTAATACCAGAAAAATATTACCTGGAATGTGACAACTAAAGGTTTTTGTGGAAAATTGCAGATCACCAGGTTCTCCGTCAGTGTGGTCTGGTTTATTTTTCGTACCTGCTCTTCTACGCTGGCCTGGAGTATTCGTTGTCCTTCTTAACACATAGCAGATTTCAGTATACACGGTAAGTAATGTTGACCACTTGTTAGTCTTGCTTTATCTAACATATTTACTATATTGTTTGGTGGCTTTATTTGTCTATACATTAGGTTCATAGTGTAAAGAATGGTGCTTTCTTTGGGTGTATATATTTTGGATGAGGAATTCTAAGCTCGTATTCACGGACGCTCCTCGACTCAATACTCGGTCTCAGACGATTCTCGACACTTCTCACGTTGCGGAAATCTCAACGCAAGACAGTCCTCAAGGATCCCTTGAAGTCGACTTTTGAGTCTAGGAGTATTTGTGAATACCGGCTTTAGTGCATACGTTGAAGGTTGTGTACTTATACGCACTGTATTTACACTGTTGTTGGTTGACCTATCTCATCTAAACTTGAAATCTAAAGATTGGAGATTGAGTTTATACTGCCAGTAAGTTCATGACAAGCGAGAAATTAGGGACGCTGTGAGATCATTACAATATTACGTTTGCTTTCCGACCAGGCACTTTTCTTTAGAAAAAAAAAATTTTTTTAATCTTCATCAAGCATTCTATCGGGAATGCCGCTCCTGTTCAGTGAGGGATCTTCTATCAGTGATTTAGAGTTTCATAAGAGCTGTGTGCATGCTAGTTTTGAAGTGAGGTGTTGATTGTTGATGTAAAAGCCGCTGTTCCAGTCATCAGCAGTGGCACTCCTGCTGGCGAACAGCGGCATAGCGGTGAATCGTTTGGGAAGTACTGGTAGTTAGTGGAAGAGCTTTTCTTTTTTTTTATGCTTTTCTTTGAAAGGGGGGTGGAGGGCTGCATTTCAGTAAGCGAGCTGGACTTAAACTTCAATCCTACCACCACAATCCTATGTGCAACCAATTCCCCCCCCCCCCCTCTCTTGCGTTTTTGGTAATGGGGCTACATCAACATGAATGCTTCAGGCCAAAAAATTTTCAGGCAAAAAACTGGCAGGGCATCCCGTTGCAAACCACACAAACAATCATCCACATATCGAAGGAAAGTCTTAAGCGGGGCAGCAAATGAAGTGAGAGCCCGGTTTTCAACAGCCTCCATGATAAGGTTTGCGACACTGACGGACACAGAAGATCCCATTGCAGTGCCATGCACCTGCTTGTAGTATTTGCTCCTGAATATGAAGTAGGTGTTCTCTAAGCAGAACTTAAGCAACCGTAACAGATCAGGAACATCGAAGTAGGCTCTCACTTCATTTGCTGCCCCGCCCAAGACTTTCCTTCGATATGTGGATGATTGTTTCTGTGTTTTGCAATGGGATGCCCTGCCAGTATTTTTAGAACAGCTAAATTCCGTGGAAGCCGCGATACAGTTTACCGTGGAAGAAGAATCAAACGGCTGCCTTCCATTCCTTGACGTCCTCGTGAAACAAGACGGTAGGCACCTGACTTTCAGCGTGTACAGAAAAGAAACACACACCGGTCGTTTTCTAAGCTTCAATTCTGTGCACCCATCCTGCCATAAACGTTCTGTTGTGTCTACACTCGTAAAGCGCGCTTGGAGGATTTGTTCTAAGGAAGAAGACGCAGTAGAAGATGTTGAGTCCGTTCGACGGGAGCTGGCTACTTGCGGATACCCGCTTTCCTTCATGAACTCGGTGCAGCGACAACTGCAGCGTCTGGCTCAGTCACACACCATTGCTACGAGAAAACGCGCATCGGTGCCTTACGTCCCAGGCTTCAGCGAGACCCTCGCTCGGGTATTGCGCGGCTACGACGTCCAAGTGGCTCACGTTCCGACATGAAAGCTCCGAGGCTGTCTTATAAATGTCAAAGATAAGTTGGACAGATATGATTTTCCCGGCGTGGTGTATAAAATTCCTTGCAAAGAATGTGAATACGGATACATTGGCAAAACGGGCAATTACAAAAGAAGGCTCCGGGAACATTTTAATGACGTCAAGAACAAGAAAGTAGCTTCTAATGCCCTCGCAGAACATGTTGCGTCTACTGGGCACGCTATCGACTGGGATAAAGCCTGCATCATTGCCACGAAAAGAAACTTGTTACCACGATTGCACATGGAATCTCTGGCCATTCAAACTACTGCGCATACGTTGAACATAAATATTGGGACACTCCCCCCTGTTTACATGCGATGCCTGCAACACGTGATGAAACATGCATAAGAAGAGCGCACTACGCCATTTGCGGTCACTGTGAACAAGGCTCCCGTGTGGGGAGCCGAAACGTCTTTTTTTACGTTTTGTGTATTTCACCTTGGTCGGCGTTTTTGTTATTTTGCATAGGGGCTCCTGACGTGTATTCCAATCGGTAGCATGTAGATGTGGCGGCGATTCATCGGCGGACGTAGTCCGTTCCAAGAATGCTGCTGATAGCTCGTTTGATGACCTGCACTGCATGCAATTTAACTCTTGTTACCACTCTTATGGTTTGGCTCCGCGATTCTACCTGTCCTAAATAAACTTTCAGTGTCATGCCATCTCTCGCAGAGTTGAAATAATAATTTATTCCACAAAAAGGCACAGCCCATAGTAGCTTCAGTTTTGGGAGTGTCCTGATTTAGTAATACCAATGCTTTTTCAACCTCTGTAGTCTCCACAACATTGTTATAGATAATTTGTGACATTTGGAGTTACAGGGACGCTAAAGTGAAACAATAAGTCAGATAGATTGATAATTTGAACTCTGAAAACTCTTATGTGGTTAATTTCACTATCATAGAGCAGCAAATGAAGGTCTAAGTTTCACTTTTCAATTTCACATAGAAATCTACATGCGAATTTTAAACTTCACTTTCGTATTTTGGCAACATTGGTCCAAAGGAATTTCTTGAAGCTTGGTATGTCAAGTTTATGGCACCCTCAGAGAACAATGTACTTCATTTTTACTAATTAGGGACTATGTAGGACCTACATATACTCTGTTTCACACATCAGGTACAACGCTTTGTAAGCTATGCATGTAGTTCTGTCAGCAAAACATATCACTCCGCGCATCTCGTGGTCAGCTGTTGTCACTGTCAATGCTCGCGCGGACCTAGCATGTGCCTTTATGCGACATGTCCGACGACATGCAAAACAAAACACCAGAGAACGAAAACATAAACACGTTAACCGATTGAGCCATGTGCTAAGAACCATATATTGAAGTTTGTGTACTTGTCTGGTGCAAAACATGCTCATTTAATACTGAGTCTGAAAATGAAATTAAGATCCGTAACGACAAACAATTTGTTGCTGCGAACCCACCGACTGCAAGAAGTCTCGCTAGCCTCCACAGCGTTACACCTAGTGTGTGAAGCAGTATGGTAGGCGACATCAAAATCTATGTCAACGCGGCATTGGGTGCAAAAATATGAAGATGGCGCTGCCACCCACATTTTCTTTTTTTGCGAATTTTATCCTTTACCATTTCATTTCTCGTGGCAAGAGTGGTATTTTGGAACCTTGTAAGAGTAACTTACTAATATGAAAACAATCATTTTTCTCTTGGTGTCTCTTTGAAGAATCACTGGTGGCCTGCAAAGATCATGTGGGTTGTTCTGCCTTCGTACAGCTGGTGTATTGTTTAGGGAGGTCACTCATAGGAAGCAGCTTATGGCAAAAGTCCTACTTGGTGATGAGAGTTTACGCTAACACAATCTTCATGTCATACTTATCTATCTTGAATGTCTCTGGGCATCCGAAAAAGTGTTTTTTATGTCGTAGAAGTATTGCTGAAAAAGTGAGATGGCATATGTTAAAGAACCTATATTTTTTATTGTGCCTTGCCTGCAAGTTTTGAAATAATTAAAGGGACACTAAAGAGAAACAGTGACTTGGTTTATATTGACAAAATGCACTCTGAGAACTCTAATGCCATATGTTTCACTATCATAAGTTTATTATTAGTGGATAAAATGAACGTTGAAGTTTTATTTTTAAATTTTGCTATGAAATCTCCACGTGCGGTCAGAAATTTCAAAATGTCTTTTTTCTGTATTTTTTGCGACATTAGCTCAGTGTAATTTTCTGAAACATTGTATGATAGGTCTATGGCACCCACAAATGACGATGTACATCATTTTTATCAATTGGAAGCTGCATGGGACCCAGTAAGCTCCTTCAAAATCCTGACGTTACCGTTTTCTGGTGTAGGAATCTCGTGGTGGCGTCTCCACTTTCTTTTCTTTTTTTTTCGCGTGTTTTATTGTTTACCAAGTGTCATGTCATGGTAAGAGTGGCATTTTCAGGAATGTGAAATTGTACCTAACTAATATGCGAAAAATCGTTTTGCTCTATAGTGTGCTTTTAAGAATAATAGGACCTAAAAACCTCTTATTTTCATTCTTATTGCTCAATAAGTACATTTTCTTCATTTTGTGTTGTAGCATGCAGCAAGGCAAGATGTACTTTGTGGTTGGCCTTGTGATGGCTGCAGTCCAAGGGGGCTATGTCCACAGAGTTCCACCAGGGAAGGAAATAAAAGTTTGTCTTGCTGTAAGTGAAAGTGCACAGTTGTTCTTACATTTTCCTAAGCCAATCGCAGTTCTGTTCTACACTTGGTAGCAAAAAATAGTCGTCTGTGCCACAGGCATTATTATTATTTCCTCTCAATGGAGTAGTATCAAAAGCATATACAGTATCTTATGTATACAGGCAGTGTGTAAGGGATGCTTACTTGAGGTTGTGTTATAAGACCCTAGTTTCATCAAGGAGGTTTAAGTGCTTAGAGATACCGAAATGACCTCGTTTGATTATGGTGCTGTTAATGTTCAGCATATCTTCTCATTACATTCCCTGCCAAATGTTTTCGACGTCTAGATTAAAACAAAACTACCACTCATCCTCTCTAGCCGTGCGATTGTGAATGACAACCACAGGTCGTGAGGGCATACACGTGAGCAGTGTGCACCTAGTCCCGGCGTAACTGCATTCTGCCACAACGGTTGCGAACTCAGATGCGGTTTTGTTGAACGCAATTTTGGGCGACCACGAAGGTACGCGCGTAGTCAGCGTGCACCGATTCAATCCAACATTTCTTGCCGTAAAGATGCGAACAAAGGTAGCAGCAATGCAGTTCTTAATTTATGTGTACGGCCAGCATAATGCACCTAGATTGAAAACGGAACTACTGTTTGCCGCAACCGCTTCACAGGATACCGCGGTCGCTATCGTCTTGTTCATTGATAGCGAATACAATTTGAAGGCGCGCAGGTAACACAGCAGTAGATTAAAATTAATACAGCAATAAAATTACGCGTAGCGTTACGGCTTCACTGTCATTCATTTATGGCCACAGTAGTGCGGAGCTTCGTCACTTTCAGTTGCAGTTATCAGTTAGCCTTAGTGAAGCTTTGGCACGCTCCTTCGCGGCGCTGTTTACTCAGCACACTCCAAGGGTCAATTCCATATCGCATTATTTTTTCTGTATGACCCACCCCTTCATACAACCGGCACCCCCGAAGGGAAACCGTGGGAGGAAGAAAAAAACTACTCATGTATTGATGCAAGGCCACCTTTTTTGCATTGCCGTGAAGCCGCGCCGTAAAGCCAACTTGCACACCAAAATTCTGGTATAACTCACACCGCAACTTCAGCTCCGAATTTTCTATATGTTTTGATCACATTTTATGTGATGAAATGCATTCACTGAGTGTTTGGCCAGGTACGGCTGAGTTAGCAAAAGTTCAATGCGTGCGCTTGCTGGTACCAAAGGACGAGTCATAATCATCAGATCTCACCAAATTTTGTGGTCTATAGATAAAATTTTGCTGTAACGAAATTTTGCGACAATGAATTTTTTCACATGTCCCATCAATTTCATTGTAGCAAGATTTGACAATAACCTCTACTTGAGTTCATTTGATGTCTCATCTAGGAGTACTTTTTTTTTGCTAGTTGGTTCATTGCAGTAATTGAGGTCACAGCACTGACATGACAGGGAAAAGAAAAGTGGGAGGATGTGTGCTATCAACCTTTTGATTATTGGCTAGTGCATGTCTTCTCGTTTTCCTTGTCTCCATCATTTCAGTGCTGTGACCTTAAGCAACATGTTAGCCGTTGGAGTAATTGAGGTTTGCAAAAGTAAAAATTAAGTTCTTAGATTGTTCCTGAAATAAATTCATGACTATTGCATTGTGAGAAACTTGTAGCCACTAGACAGTGGAATGCACTCGAACCTCGTTGTAACAAAACCGGATATAACGAAATATTGGTTATAGCGAAATAAATGAAAAATGCTGTTGCAATAGATATAGTGTTAAAAATAATCCTTTACAACAAATTTTCAGATATAACAAACTCATTTTCGTGTAAAATGCAAGTTTGTTATAATGAGGTTTGAGTGTACTTACACAGGTACATTGGTGCATTATGGCTATCAAAGGCAAATAGAAATAGCACTATTGTCAAATTTCAACAATTCTCTTTGTTGCCTGCAGGGGATTATGATGATCATACCATCATTCATCATCATTGGTGTGTCCTGGAGTCCATATGTCTTATACTGCGGGCTCCTGTTGTATGCCTTCTGTAAGTGCAACCCCTTTGATTTTGAATCAGCTTGATGCTCTCGCTCACTCGCACACATGCACACACACCCACACTCGTAGGTTTGTTGCTGTGCCCCCCCCCCCCCCGCCTATTATTTCAATGTGTGCAGATGACTTTACACACACACACAAAAAAAAATCGGCAATAATTACCACGTATGGCTGTTCATGTTTTCTGTCGTTGGCCTATGTCGTTGGAACTGGAATTTGCACTTTAAATAGTGTAGGCATTTCCATCAAGTGTTCCATGTGCATGGTTGTGCTTATGCATCATTTAAATATAGTACAACAGCCTAAATTGCGGTTGTGCTGAAATGCACACTGCTCTGTTCGAAGCATGAATAGGCATGTGTACAAGAAGAATAGCACAGCCTACTTTCTTGCTTGCAATATGTGCTCAGAAAAGGCCCTGCAACACTTCGCTAAGTGTAGTAGGCTCTCAATAATTAAAATTCAAAAGGTACCAAGATGACAAAAGCGCAAGAAGTTTGGTCAGCATGCATCATTATTTCGAAACCTTTTTCTTTTTTTTATTTGAGCACGCCCCCTCTCTTTCAGTGCGCTAAAAAACATGCTGGTGTCGCTACTGCTGAGGACTAACAGACAATTATGCCAAGGAAAGTATAGGGGAGGTTATTAGTCGTGATTGTCATGTGAATGTGAAGAAAGAAAGGTGGAGTGGCCTCGCATCCTAGGACAAGCCCCATGCATACATTGCTAGCTTACAATTAATTTTTGTTTAAAAGAGAGAGAGAGACTTCATGTACGAAAGCTACAATGCTTGTCTGGAGTCAGCTGTGTATTAGGAGATTGTCATGAAATTCTTAAGGCAGCGCAAAGATGCTGGGTTTCTATGCGTTTTCGTCTTGATGCATTTTCTGTCGAGCGGATGATGCGCTTTGACCAGTCTCCCCACCAAGGATTGCCCATGAACTTCCACTGGACGACTGGTTGGCTCTGGAAGACGAGTAGCAGCTGCATAACGTCAGTGTTGAACTTTGAACCCTTCAGCAGGGCATTGTTGGGGCAGGGATGGTCTGGTGCGTGCGATGAGGCATCAGACACAGCACAAAGCCTTGACATGACTGCATATTCGTGAAAGACTGCACGATGAGGCGCATGATAAACATCGTCCGCCTTGTCTGTTTTTCGCTAAACTCCACTGTGATTGCCTTGTCACGGTTCCTCAACAGTTCAGAATGTTACTTAAACCAGTCCAATTGCACTTGTTGATAGCCTTCACCTAATCTTCTATTATCACTGCCTAAATGTATCTCTGAAACTTATGGTTTTAGCAAAATCTTCTAGCAGCCGTACAACTTAATGATGCCCTGTTCAAATGCCTGAAGGTTCACCGGGGCCTGGTCTTTTTCCTCAAAAGGTGGCTCGACTCCGAAATGCTGCATTGCAGAATCATCCCAGTCATGAAGGGAAGTTGTGCTACAACTTGGAAATAAATGCGCTAGAACGTGCATTTTCTGCTGAATCTACTGTTCTCTGAACTGTCCATCCAAGCTTGGTTTTCACAGCCGTAAGATCACTGGACAAGCGATCTATCCTTTCAGTTGCTACCTTCCAGTAGACATCGGACCTAAGTAGCACACTTATTTCGTGTGTGACCATGTGTCGGGACTACAGTTGTCTGCGACGTCAAAGTTCTCGCGCAGGAGTCCCAGGACTGTACTGTTGATCGGTAGGCTTGTTGTCGTACACACTTCACGTACATCCAAGGCCTCCACGGTTATGGGTGTATTGCTACGTTGGCCTCGGAGAGTCAGAGCTTCCCTTCAAGTGTGTGTTACTTTGTGGGACTTCAAGCGGCCAAGCGTAACCAAAAAAAGTTCCGCGGTTCTGATAACAGGGCATCTGAACTATCTTGAGAGGTCCACTCGAATAAATGTGCGCTGGCTGTCGCTGTTGAGAAGAATGTGCGCGAGACGCCCTCGGGACTCGTACTCCGTCCTCACCCGTCCTGTTTGCAGTAAGACTGTACTGCTCCCGCTCAGGGCGCTTGGGACAGGTGTCACTAAAGGCGTGTTCGGGGCTCCAACTATGATACAAGGCCCGTCCCGATTCACTGTCGTCACGTTCGTACGAGTTGGTGCAGCAGGCTGGAACAACTCACACAGTATCGCAAAATGCCAACGATGACGCTTGGTGCACATAATGCTGTGCACACGTCAACAAAACTTGACATGTGGTTGCTCCTGCTGCAGTGGTAGCAGCATTGAGCACGGTGCAAACGAGCCCGTTTTTCATTCGCTGAGAGCTGGATATTGCACTCCTCGATGGTGTGACGTGAGTCAGTCATAAGAAGCAAGCTTCTTCTGTAACTGCAACACTCGGCAGCAAGTGCAGACGTGATTGGCACATGGCCCACTGGTTCTGGCGGATGTTCAACGATGTCTTCCAGTAGCAAATGCGAGAAATCTGACGGTGTTCGTCCTGACCTGCCTTCCTATCTGATTTCAGTCTGGATGCGCAGGAATGCAAGTATTTCTACAGCCTGGTGAGCTCTCTCGTCAGGGATCGCTAACGCGGACGTATCCTGTGGCACTCCTGTTACCTTCTGGCGATAGAGTATTGCGAGGTCGTCAAGCAGGCATTTCATTAACACGCGGTTGAGGACAACGTTGTTCTGGCCAGGTGAGATGCCCAAGACAGTCAATGCAGAGACTCGAAACTGGACGTCGTCATATAGCAACAGAAGGTTCTCAACATCGGCTGTGGACTTGACCTGTGATAAGGCGAGGAGATGGTCAACGTGCTCGTTAATGGGCAAGTCGCTTCGACCAAATCGCTCACTCAGAGTTTTGATAGCGATATTGTAATTCTCTCAGTCGAATGTCTTCAATGGCTCGCTTGGCAGAACAGCTCAAGTACGACTGCAGGTATTTCTCAATCTGCAGAAGTTCTTAATTTAGGTGTATCGTTGTACTGAAGTGATCCCAGAAGGACTGCCAATCGCGAAGTGCGCTGAAAAACGTCGCAATCTGGAGTTTGGGCAGGACCACTGTCCGATCACATGGCATCGCTCCTTGACTGGTCTCCCATCGGCTACTCAAGAAGAGTCACTGACCTTGCTCTGGGCTGAGGTGCAGGTACCATCGGCGTCGGTGTTCGGTGATGCAGCCGCCAACCTCGCAGTTCTCATTACTGTCGCCTTGTTTGCAGCCTCTAGGAGGAAGAACCGCACTCGGGACACACCGTAAGAGACCCTTCGGTTGTACTCTACCGCCGCCTCGAGCTTTTCCTCATAGGTGTCGTCAGTCGCATCGAAGATTTTTTTGTTTAGGGTGAGGATTTTGGCATTCTTCTGAGTAAGGTAGACAACATGGGAGTCGACCTAATTGGCATCGGGAGCGGCGGCCTGCAGTTCATCCATCAGGAGCGTGGTAGTTTGCATGACGCTGGCCCTGACGGCACCACAATTCTTGCACAGTTGCTCCAACGACGCTATAGGAAGTAGCAGTCTTGAAAGAGCGTGATCGAGAGATTTCAGCACAAGAAAGAATGTCGCGTAATAACAAACCAGAGCCCTACACCAAGAGCTCCATATTTATGCGGCTGCTCGGGCCAAAGTTCTTCCTTCTCCTCCTCTATGCTGTTGTTCCATGTTGCCGCCCATACGCAATTATTGTCAACAGCCATCAATACAGTTGTGAAAGCGAATAAATGCCGGTGATTTAGTTACTAAGGTGCTGAGCGCTGAACTAGCAAGCTTTTTCGTCATCGTTGAACCTTTCAGCCTTTTCGGCATCCTTCAAGGCAAATCGTGTTCAGGGTGGCAACAGGTATGCTGTAATAGACAGGAATACTATTTGTGATGCTATTAGACTTAATTGCACGTGCAAAGTGTGCAGTGAAAGTGTTGAGCTAATTGGGATTGTGTCGCAGAGACTTTGCTCTCTTTGTTTAGTCTTCAGAGCATTAAGGATTGGGATATTAGATGTTCTTCTTTTATTTAATGGTGACATTGTCGCACAGTCTAAAATTCAATAATTCGCAGGGTTGAAGCCTGGCCAAAATACAGTCACTTTCCTGGAAAATGTTGAACATAAATGACGATACATTTCGAATAGAGTTCACAAAAAAAAAAAAGCAGGGCAAGGAAAGGGATGGGCTCCTAAGTGAAAAGTTACATTGAAATGATTAGTAAGCTTCTAAGTACTAAATGGAATAGTTTAACAGTGTTTGGGGAAAACTACGTTTGCTTTGTAGCTGTTTCCTAACATTAAGTTCAATTATCTAAAAACCATGTTTTCTTTATTACTTAGGTACCATTACTTCCTATGTATTCTAAGATAACCTGCTGATTATTTTTTCTTGTATTCTGCATAAATGCTTATAACTGCTGTGCCACAGTTAAGTTGCGTGCTTTATAATTTTTCATATTGAACATTTTCAAATATGCAGATAAACTGAAAACTTAGGTCCTAGTTCTAAAAAATTCACCCAAATTTTAATATTTGTCAGATAGAAATAAAACTTCTTCGGTTAAAAGAGTAGAAAATTTGGAAGAAGATGATATGTGTACTAGTAAGCGGATATCATTTTTAGTCACTGAAGAAGTGGTACCTTAGAATTACCCCAAATTAGTAACTTCCTTAGAATAGACTTTTTAAGCATGGCTCTAAAGGTCTTTATTTTGGGTGGAAATTTGTGATAGATTGCAATAAGATTATGCAATTTGGCATATTGCACTGCTGTCATTTCCTATTGTGTTTAATGCATTGCTACGATGCCTGAGAGATGGAGGTCATAAACTGTACACACCATTTTCTGCAAGAGCTGAAATGTACCATACTTACTCGCGTAATGAATGCACTAGTAAAATCAACTTCAGTCGTCAATATTTGAATTTTTATTTTTCCCGCGTAATAAGTGCACCACCTACACTCGTCTGCTGCAGTCCCACTAACACACACCTGGCGCCTCCTTGCCCAATGGATCTCTTCAGTTTTTTATTATTTTGCCAACCCCCTCAGCCACCTCGGCTCATTTCCTCTCCCCCCTTCGCCCGCTGCTACGTGCCGTGTAGTTTTTCTTTCTACCTGTACGCGGCACGTACCCAGTCTTTTTTAAATATCTGTGCCCCGCAGCGAGGTTCACAAACGGTGCAAGTGTAGAGACATCGAAGCTGACAACCACACAGCGAGTGAACGTCACGAAACTTCCCACGCCAACAGACGATTGCTTCCCGCAAATACGAAACTTTAAGGCTGAACCACATGCACACAATTTTCGAGCGACGACGACAGGATTTGCTGTGGCTATGGCTGTCAGGAAGGGCTATTCGTCGCCATCACGTCACTGGTTTCTGAAAAACCAGAAAAAAAAACGCGCTTGTCACCCAGTAAAAATAGTGACTATTTCCGTAACATGGTCCCCGATTCTAGCTTTGGTTGCAAGCGAGGCGGCCACCGTATTTGGTCGTTAATCTTGTTATCGGTGGTTTTTTTTATGCTTTGGTGGTAGCTTGCTGCAATGTTGATTGCTTGCTACAATATCAGCGGCGTCGTTGCGCTCGTCGTGCGAGGTTGCCACGAAGTTGGCTAAGTGCGTCGTGGTGTTGTAGCGCACACTCCTAGGCGCCCTCGAAATCACAGCAGATTCTACTGTTGCGGTTAAATGTTGTAGGCCCGTGTGCTCAGATATGGGTGTACGTTAAAGAACCCCAGGTGGTCTAAATTTCCGGAGCCCTCCACTACGGTGTCTCTCATAATCATATGGTGGTTTTGGGCGTTAAACCCCACATATCAATCAAATGATTTCGAGAAAAGATAGCTGCAAAATGCTTTTATGGCGTGCATGGGCGACGCAGGAACAGCTTGCAGAAGATAGTGCCTTCAACAACCGAAGATGAGTGAAGTGCAACAAAGAAGCTGAGCGGCCTAACTTTTTTTTGCATTACCACATTTTTTTGCTCATACCGAAAAAGGTTTTATAAAATTTTCCCCGCTAATAAACGAATCCTTAACTTTGCTCCAATTTTTGTAGAAGAAAGTGCATTCATTATGCAAGTAAATACGGTATTCAGTATTGCTGCTATTGCAATCAGTAAAGGGTTCTATCCAAAATATTTTTTTACCGTTGACTATAAAACTTAAGGGACGGTAATAGAGGGGAAAAGGCAGCGTTTGTAAGGTGCACTTATGAGCACATTCACCATTTGTCCACTTTCATTGTATGACAATTCTACTTCCTTTTTGATTTGTCACCTTGTATATCATTTCAGACGGGTTTATATTTACTCGTTGTTAAATTAATCTTTCATCTGCTCTTGCAGCCTCAGGGACTGTAGTACCATGCCTGACGACGCTAGTCTCCAAATACGGTGCCCCAACTCAGAAGGGAACAATCCTGGGTATTTTTCGGTCTTTGGGAGCTCTGGCTCGTGCTTTGGGTCCATTGCTGTCAGCCACAGGTGAGTTATGATACCTTTGCTTTGTGCATGTTCTAACGGTGTCCTTAGAAGTGTGTAGGAGGAATTGGTGTATTTCCTCTTGGGCTCTACAGCAGCTAAAGATAAAAGCAGTATGATCCGCATGATGCCGTCTGTAACACACAACAGGTAGAAAAATATTTACTTGTTCAATCTGCTATAAGCTGCCTTATACAGTCGAGCCCGCTTATAACGAACCTGAGCATGATGCGGCATCCGTTCGCTGTATCCCGAAGTTCATAGTAAATGAAACACAGCTTTTAAAAAAAGTTTTGAGGGAAAACACAAACTTTTTTTGCCCCAAAAAGTCCGTGATGCACGTGTTTCAAAGAGCACAAGCAATAAGGGCGGTCTCGAGTTCATTTAAAACGGCAGGGTGCTCGTTCGCCATGGTCCGTGGCATAAGCTGCATGAGGCACTGACTCTAAAGTTTCGTCGTTCTCGCAATCCTATTTTTCCAATCTCGCCACGTACGTAATTCACAATCCTTCAATCCATGCACGGTTCTGCAGCGTCGGCATCATCATCGGCCGTAATTAAACCATTGCAACAGATGTCCCACCCGCTCTTCCAGGTTGGAGTTGACGACTCGCTGCCACAAATCGCCACCGTAGTTCGGAAGCTTTAGGCTCGGCATCAGGCCCGACGTTGACGAAGTCGGCCTCGCAAAAACAGTTTCGCGCACATGCAGTCACTGCCGCCCATGAAATATTCATCTCCACAGCTGAATACCTGGATGCCCGAAGCGGCAAGTTGGCTGCCATGTGGTCAACAACTATGAGCAAGCGCTCGGCAACGCGGCACCGAACGCGCGGGTTACGCTCAAGCCAAGCGGTCACACTTTCGTTTTGTTGAGTTGGCTGCCATGTGGTCAACAACTATGAGCAAGCGCTCGGCAACGCGGCACCGAACGCGCGGGTTACGCTCAAGCCAAGCGGTCACACTTTCGTTTTGTTGAGCGGCAGGAAAAAGCGTGCTAGTCCTCCCATCAGCCATCATGACCACACACGCACACCAAGAGCGAGCAAGACGCGCGCACGCGACACACATGCCGGAACACGTGGAACAGCTCTGGGCCCGTTTCCAGTCAAAAAACGAAACTAATTCGAGCCAGCATGGCGGGCATCGCGGAGCTGTGGAGACGGGCGAAGGGGCTGTCATCAAGAGAGCAGACTTGAGAGAGAAGGGCAAGGAGTTGCGATAAAGAGAGGGGAGGATGGGCGGGAGGGCGACCTTAAAAAACCAAACACACGGGAAGGAGGCAGGTTGGGTAGCTTGCTTTTAAAAGGTCCGCAAAACTTGCACGTAGAAAAACTTGGAAAAAGTGCCAGCGCGCACAGAAGTCAAAGCATGGCCGCCTGGATTGGTGCGCATGGCGGTGTTCGAAGAATCGGCAGCCGTGGTCAAAAAATTGTTTTCTTGCGCCGGCGGGTTTGCGTGGCATCATGAACTTCGATATTTCGCGATTCATTCCGTGCAAATTAACAGCCGTTTTCATGCTTCCGCACGCGCGTGGAAGGCATGCCGAGCCGAGTGCGAAGTAAGCGAGAACAAGTCCTAAACACGAAACGAATCGCAAATTATCAGAGTCGGTAGGGTAGCGTACGTGCGTGCATTAGACGCAGACTATCGAATACAGTCGGTGGCCGACGATGTGGCAAATGGTCTGGTCACTCCAGGTCGGCGACACCAACGGCAGTACCAGTGATCAGAAACAGGGTAGAGGGTCGACCGGTCCTCGGAAGATCGGTGGCAGTGTGAAAAGACGGGCCTCTTCTGGCGATGCGGGGTGCTCAGAGTAGCGGGGGGACAAAGGACAAAGGGGTGCGTAACAAAAAGCAGTCGGAGCATAGAGGAAGGAAACAACTTTCTTTCCTCCATGGGTTGTGAAGGGCGGCAACTAGGGGGTCGCGGAGGCAGGGTCGGTGTTTAACTATGAAAATTTATGGGAACCTCGCCGATGCCTAATCGGTGGTCGAAATTGGTTTCCCGGGAAGTCGGCAGTCCGCTGACTCCGTTCGCTGTAACAGATCAGCGGCCCTCGGAGACATTCGTTGTAAGTGCGATTTTGTGCGATTTTGTGCCATTGAACCAATGTATATTTTCACGGTCACGCGGATATTGTTCGTTTTAAGCGAAAGTTCGTTTTAAGTGGGGCTGTTATGTGTGGGCTCGACTGTAGTGATGTTGCAGAACGGCCTTTGAACAGCAGTCTATCGATCGAGCAGCAATCTAAGGGCTTCCACTCAATACATGGGTAGCTTACTATGGAGTTAAGTCTGTCAAGTCAGGGTAGTTGTGCAGAACTCTTCAAATTCTTCAATGCCTGTGAGGATTGGTACCATCCACCCTCTTAAGCAGTCTCGTTAATGGGCTTGTGCAAATATTTATTGTTTTGGTTTAAAGTGAATTGGGTAAGTATTTGTGGAGAATAGTTCTGGTTTTGTATAAAGGTTTTATGCCATGGTAAAAAGATTGCATGTGCAAACACAGATGCAAGACAGATGTAAGGACATCACAAACACTGTCTAACAACTCAAAAAGGCACACACCTTGGGAAAAAAAGGTAAACACAAAAATTTAGCTAAAGTGTATGCTTGGGCCTGTTGGTATGACATAGCGGAAACAAAACAACATAAAACATAGGGCACAAGAAAGAGGAGAACACATAAATTTGTCCGTACATAGCCAGGCTATAACTATCACAGCTGTCTCTCATGTTGACCACCCGAATGATCACACCTATCAATCTAGCATTCAGGGTGGTCTACATCAGATATAACTGTTCAGGCACTTGATTTATTCTTTATGAAAGTTATTCAACGGTGGGCTCACACATGCGCCATTATCACTTTGGCAGGCCTCGAACATTAGACGCATCCCTTTCGTTCCTGTGCCTGTAAAATACTGTGCATTGATAGAAACTTAGTGTACGCTTACACTCTCGACAATGTCAAGATAGATTAGATAGTAATCATCCTGTTAATAATCTCGTATGTTGATGTCTGTGTTATGCAAATCTTACAGCTCTTAGAAAGTTTCTGATGGTTAAAAAAAGGAGGCCTTTACTTGATAAAATAGAAACATATATGAAGCCCATAGTGCGCTACACGTGTATTCAGCATTGAAATGTAGTAGTATAATGGCTCAGTAGAGAAGGTGGACCTATGTGGGATGATAAAGGGGCTCTGCAACACTTTTTGAGCATGGTCAGAAAACGCTGCTGATCCGTAGTAGAGGCTCCCGAAAACACGCGAGCCAAATGTTGTAGCGCAGCTCGCGGCATGGAATTCACAATAAGTTATCAAAGTCAACTAAACATTGCTTTCTCTTCCCTCGACAAATGACAGAAGACGCTCAAAAATCACACGTAGATTACCCATCTATCTGCCATTGCCTAATTTGAACATGACACGCTCGATTGATACAAAGATCGCCGCGAAAGGCCGTCACTTGTCCAGCGTGCACGCACGATCGCTCTGAAAAAGCTACATATTAGAAGAAAAAAAATTAAAAAGTGCTCGAGGTCACGAGGCATGCATGACGTTTTTTGTTTGCCCCTCCCATCTCTCCCTACTTAGCTTCCAGCACTTTCGTCGGGACGAGAGAAAAGAGAATGCGATTGCAGCGTGTGACATTTTTGTAACGCCGCTCGTACTGGACGGATTCTTAAAATTTTTGTGGCATTGAATTTGTGAGGCATTACGCTTTTCCAGTGAAGTAATTCCATGGTTACTCAAAAAAGTGTTTGAGGGCCTCTTTGAACACAATTGGGTTTAAAAACAAAATAAAAAACACAATGTTGACAGCCGTAGCCAAGTTCTCTGGAAGTATTTGCCTGTGTAGACTGTGAGTCATGTCAGCAACAGTGCACTTCATCACTGAAACCACTGATGTATGATAGTATAGTCAAATTTCACTACAACATAATTGACAGGGTGTGCAGATAACTTTGTTAACGCACAACGGCATGTGAGCCTGAAAAGCATAGCCTTCGAGATGTAAGACCTTGTGATGTATTTTTAGTGTTTTCGGTTTTAAAACGCTGTCTCGGAGGCTACACTTTTTAATATCTTTTCGCATCTAAGCCCCTGAAAGCAGCGGCTAAAAGCCACAGTGACACCTGTATCACCAAGATGTCAATGTTGGGAACTCGGACAAACTCAGCGTTGTGTCTTTTGCGCCTTGTGGTCTTGCATACTTCTCGTCTCGTTCCTGATAAATCCTCATTTGCGAGCTGAACTGAATGTACCTGCACGTAGCCATAAAAATCATAACTTGCACTTGAAGCGGCGTCAAGTAAAACACTGTTGTAAACATTCTTTTCGGGCCAGGTGACGACTTCAGGTGCGTCATGACCGCTGACAACTGCGTACGGTGTCTCTGTGAAAGTTCTGCGACTTATCAGCGTTTCCAGACACCATGTCATACAGTGAGCGACTTCATCCGTACAGATGACCACATAGTAGCTGTTTGTAACTGTATCGATGCTGAGATTTTGGCTGCCTCTGCCAGTGCTGTGGAAGTGTAGCCGTGCGGTTATGAATGCGCCAACGCCTTCGCTGCCGCTGCTAACCAACCTTTTATCACGCTACAAAGCTTGCATCGGCATCCTGCGTCAGTGAACATTGTGGTCGAAGGAGCTAAATTTGTTTATTTGAAAAGCTTCAATCATATTGAGGATGACCGGAACTTGACGGCGTGCAAGAAGCAAGACAAGTTTACAAACTATTTTCATGCGAAATAAAGTGTGGTAACTTGGAGTTTGCACCTTGTTTTTCATTATACTGTGAGAAAATCGTTATGTTAGCTCTTGTAACGACTTTTGAGGCCTGAAACGCTTCAATTTAGGCCTTCAATACACATATTTTGTATTTCAATTTCTCGATATATTGAACTATTTTGTGATCCTCTTTGAGTTCAATATATCCGGGATCGACTGTGTATGTGAAATGAAGCATAAAAGGTGGCTTTTCGCATGGCTTCAGGATAATGCTAGGCAAGAAGTCATAGATGAGATTTGCAGATTAACTTGGGCCTTTTATGATGAGCGGTGCAAACATGTGATGGAAGTAGCTAAAAAGCTTGCACGGCGACAGCATGTGAAGTTCACAACCGGATGCATGGTATACCCAGCTTGTGTATCTTAAGCAGGCCATGCAATGCAGGCACGAAACTGTAGTGGTTGAGGAGTGAGTTGTACAAAGACTTCTTGTGCGCAGGAACAAAATAGAAAATTTCAACAAGGAGCTTCTGTATATCCCTTTCCGTTTTGAGCAGGGGATTCCATTTAATTAAAATGGATGTACAGTACAACCTCATTAATTCGAACTCATATATTTTGAAATTCCCCTTGATTAAAAGTATTTCAGTGGTCCCGTATTTTGCAACATAAGTTTGAGGGGATAATTTGAAGGGGCAGTCAGCATCAGTCTGGTTAATTCGAAAACTGGCTTCAGTGTACCAATTCTCGATCCCAATTTTGCCGCAAAACGGCTGAAATGACATCCCTTAAGAGCCTTTAGGCAATGTACGGTAGCAATTCTACTGAGTGGCAGCCAAAGTACTCCAGCCTCGATACTTCCAGTGCGAAAAACAAAATTGTAAAAAAACAAAAAACACGGTCTCATGATCAGCTGAATTAAGTGCTTGCAGAAAAGAACATGTTTCAGTGCAACACAGTGGTGACGCGTAGACAGTATGTCGCATGCTTCTCTCAACATCAGCACGTCATGATTTACCTATTCTTTCGGGGAATATAAAGAAATTAATAAAGGGCAGTCTGGCGGAATTCGCAATGCTGGCGAAGCTCCGAATGCCAGTTGCTCCAGCAATCTGTGCTCAGGCACTGCTGGCAGAGTTCTTGCCTGCTACGCCTACTTCGGGAACTCGGTTCGAAGCTTTAGTAATCAAGTTTTCTAACCAAAACATTGCGAAAATTTTGTCTGACTGTTCATTATTAAAGTCTTTATTCTACTAGAAAGAATGGGGGAATGGTCTCATCAAGACGTGCCGACGCAGCGAGGAGCAGGCAACATGCTGCCCCCGGGTCACTACTGTGGTGCAGTGAAGATGTCTTATTTTTCACAGGCGCGCATTTTAGTTATTCATGGTAATGTTTTTTTTTTTTTTTATTGCGATAGCAATTATATGGACACTCTCGGCTGGAACATTTATCTTATCGATGTGAAGTAGTAGAAGAGTGGTATGATGAACTCAGTTGTGAGCCATTGCTTGCAGCACATTCCACAGTGAACCATCATTTTCTCAAGCACTACTCTATAAATAAAGCCCCATCATTTGTAACGTCAAACTCGGAGACGAGACTCAAGAGCGGTATCGGGATGAAAACCTGTTATTTTCTGCACACTGGTCATACAACGCATTTCCGAGTAGTGACTCATTATCTGTTTACAGCAATGCATTCTTAATAATTGGTCACGAGTCTTTTTTTATCCCCAAGAAAAAAAGTTTTGTAGTTTACAGAACATTGTTTCTCTTGGGCTGCAAACCTAGGTGCCTGAGCTTCAGGTACTTCCTCTTTTGACGGTAAAGTGCTCGCTCCTTGTGGAGTGCCTTTGTGTAAAAACGAAAATGGGTGAGCAGAATAAACTTGGTCACTTGATCGATGAAACTCTGACCATGTTGTGCGCAGCCCAGTGTGAGAAAGAGGGAGAAGCAACTTTATTTGAAACGGCAAGTTTCAGAGGAATTATATTGTCACGGCTAAAGGCCGGGCAAGAGGACAACGAAGTGATGAGCGTGGACAGCACCCACGGTTGCTCTGAGAAAGACGACGTCGAAGCGGCTGCTCCTTTGTTTTGTTAATACAGACCTTGTTTTTCCTGGTTGCACCCACGTCCTGTGTCCTGTTATTTTCACGTCGCGATATTGGTGGAGGTGCTGGACTTCTCCATCTGATGCTTGGGACACCTCCGCGTCCTGGCACTTCGAGTCCGCCACCGCAACCCATTCCTGCAGTGGATACTCCTGCCCACCGCTACAGTCGCCGACAGTGAGGCCTTAGTCCCGAGGCAATCCCCCTCGAACTTCTCCAGCAACACACCGTGCCTGGAGAAATGGCTACTGGAGGGCCTTCACACCTTACTCTTGAGCAGCCTCAAATTCCCGAGACCTTTCACGGTGAGGTCTATGAGGACGTTGAGGACTGGTTAGCCCAGTATGAGCGAGTCGCTAAGGCCAACCGCTGGCCCACTGAACAAAAGCTATCGCGCATTTGCTTTGCTTTGGCAGACAGCGCTGTACGTGGTACGAGAACCACAGGTCAACGCTGTCTTCGTGGGATGAATTTCGGCAGTGAATTCTCGGGACATTGGAAACACTGACCGCTGGGATTCTGCTCTGCAGCTCATCGAGGCACACATACAAAAACTTAACGAGAGTGTCACCATGTTTGCAGAGGACATGACCCGCCTATTTAGGTGGGCTGACCCCGAGATGCCTGGAGGAAAAAAACTCCGACATCTGATGAGGGGCGTCAAAGAAGGGCTGTTTGCCGATCTACTACGCAACCTGCTAACAAGCTTAGCGGAATTTATCAAAGAGGCTACGACAATCGAGTGAGCACTGCAGCAACGGCGCCGATACCACAACCAACCAAACAACACATCTCCCAGCCTGTCTGCTTTGACTGCCAGCAGTGAGTGTTCTCTGCTTGAGCTCATTCATGAGGTCGTTCATGAGGAGATCCGAAACCTCCTTGTGACTCCGCAAGGAAATACTGTGGCTTGCGTTGCAGAAATTGTGCGGCAAGAACTCCGCCAGGCATTTTCGCTGCCCGAATCGCTTTCAGACCAGCGGTCTGTGAGCTACACACCGGCCGTCCGTCGACCCCTCCAGTGATGTACAACTCGACACCACTGACTTATCGCGACATCAGCCAAGAGCCTTACAACGAGCTGTGGACCCCAGTTTCCAATCCGCCGCTGTCGTATCCACAGCCTAACATACCTATGCAGACTTCGCCGATGTATACTCCGCCGACATCTGCATTTTGGTCGCAAAGAATGCCCACCAGTCGACCATGCATTCGTAAGACAGACTTGTGGCGCACTGTCGACCGTCGACCACTTTGCTTCCATTGCGGAGAAACCGGCCGCGTTTTTCGCATTTGCCCATACTGTGACCATAGACATCAGAACTTTCTACAAACCTCCCCTCGTGCTTATTTCGATAACCGCCGTGACAGCAGTGCAGGCCCGCAAGCACAGCAACCTGATGTGCCGTATCGCCGGCCCCGCTCTCCTTCTCCTGCACCTAACTCGCCGCAGCAGCGCAGTTATGCCAAGGTGGCCCGGGGTACATCCCCTAGCCCTCGTCGGGGAAACTAACAGCAGCGACCTTTGGGGGGAAAGTTGTCGCCCGTCAAGATGCTATTACACCCCCAACATCTTCACTACGACGGGATGGCGGGTGATACCACGGATCGTAGGACAGACGATATCAAGGACGATACGACGCCACCGACATCAACGGAAATCCGAAGCGCCAATCTAGACATTTTTATAGACGGACGCCCAGTGACAGCGTTGGTAGATACTGGCGCGGACTTCTCTATTATCAGCCGTGAACTCGCCAGCTGCCTAAAGAAAGTCAGAACAATATGGACGGGCCCGAACATAAAAACCGCAGGGGGTCAATTAGTAACGCCGACGGGCAAATGTACCGCTCGAATTACGATCGGCAGTTCAGATTTCGTCGCTACTTTCGTAATTTTATCGGAGTGCTGCAAAGACCTGATTTTGGGCATGGACTTCCTGCGTGAATACGGTGCCATTATCAACATTCCTGGGAGATCGGTTATGTTTTAGATGGCCCCAGGTCAAGTTCCGGATGAGCCCTGTACAGACCAGCGAGGTAAATCTTCGCGCGTCTTTGACGACGACGATACCATCCCGCCGCGGTCGAGTGCACTCGTGGCTGTGACATGTGACAGGTCAAGCAATTCTGAAAACACCGCCGAGCAAATTCCAACACTGCTATTCAGCCATGGTTTATCTATCGCAAGAGGCGTCGTGAGCACAAAATGTGCACACACACACGTCCTTGTTACGAACTTCAGTTCTGAACGCCGACATCTAACGAGGGGCATGGCAGTCGCGTACATGGAAGAGCTCGCGGAGATGACAGACTGCCAAACGCTTGAGAAAGATAATTCAAATGATCTGCCCCCCCCGTGCCTCTATCTGTTGATATTGGCCCAAGTTTGCTGCCGGCGCAGAAGCAAAGTATGCTGCAGCTTATTTACCAGTTTGAAGATTGTTTCTCTTCGACGTCCAGGGTTCATCAAACACCACTGACGAAACATCGAATTATAACGGACGACATGACCAGACCCATCAGGCAAAACCCGTACCGGGTGGCTCCGCGGGAACGTGAAGCCATCGAAAACCAGGTGCGACAAATGCTTGAAGATGACGTTATTCAGCCGTTGAAAAGCCTTTGGGCTTCGCCGGTTGTATTAGTGAAGAAAAAAACGGAACCTTACGTTTCTGCGTGGATTACCGCAAGCTGAATCAGGTGACAAAAAAAGACGTCTACCCACTTCGGCGTATCAACGATTCACTCGATCGACTACGGCATAACGGCATGCGCGTTATTTCACGTCAATGGATCTAAGGAGTGGGTATTGGCAGATAGAAGTTGATGAAAGAGATCGGGAGAAAACAGCTTTTGTGACACCTGATGGCCTTTTTGAATTTAAAGTACTTCCATTTGGCTTGTTCTCAGCACCGGCAACGTTTCAGCGGCTAATGGATACCGTACTATCAGGCCTCAAGTGGCAGACGTGCTTAGTGTATTTAGATGACGTCATCGTATTTTCTGCCACATTTGACGAACACGTCAGGTGACTGCACTCAGTATTTCAAGCTATCCGTTCTGCCGGACTAACAATTATGCCAGAAAATTGCCACTTCGGCTTCGAAGAGGTTCTGTTCCTGGGGCATCTTGTCAGCAGTGAAGGTGTCCGGCCTGACCCTGAAAAAATAGCTGCTGTTATGAATTTTCCAGCGCCAACTGACAGAAAGGCGGTCAGACGGTTTTTAGGACTGTGTGCGTACTACCGACGCTTCATTAAGAACTTCTCGCGCATTGCCTCGCCGTTGACCCGCCTTACCAGAGAAGACGTCGCATTCGTATGGAATGAAAAACAGCAAAAATCATTCGACGAGCTGTGGCAACACCTTCAGAAGCCACCTGTCCTCGCACACTTTGATGATGACGCCCCGACAATAGTGCACACCGACGCTAGCAATGTCGGCTTAGGAGCTGTACTCGTGCAGTGGCAGGATGGCGCTGAACGAGTAATTGCTTACGCGAGCAGAACTCTTTCACGTGCGGAAGAACATTATTCCACCACGGAAAAACAGTGCCTTGCGGTAGTGTGTTCCGTTATGAAATTCCGTCCATATCTGTATGGTCATCCTTTTAATGTTGTCAGCGACCATCACTCCCTCTGCTGGATGACAAATTTAAAAGACCCTTTAGGACGGTTGGCGCGCTGGAGTTTGAAGCTTCAAGAATTTGACATGACAGTGGTCTACAGATCGGGGAAGCGACATTCAGATGCCGATTGCCTTTCTCGTGTGCCATACGAACCTGCAACGACAAAAGATGACAATACAGCCTTTGTCGGAGTTATAAACACGGCTACTGTTGCACAACTGCAATGAGACGACCCGGAACTAGAACCCATATTTCGTTTTTGGAGGGTCACACTTCAGCTGTACCTAGACTGTTTGCGAGAGGGCTTTCGTCGTTTTGCTTGCGCAACGACGTCCTGTATAAGATGAACTTCACGTCACACGAAAACGACTACTCACTTGTCGTGCCAACATCTCTAAGGAGTGAAGTATTACAGGCATGCGACGATGAACCAACATCCGGCCATTTGGGTTACACGCGTACGCTGTGCAGAGTGAGGCAGAAATACTACTGGCCAAGACTGGCGGCGACTGTTCAACACTATGTTTGGACGTGCCTTGATTGCCAGCGCAGAAAAGTCCCACCCGTCAAACCAGCAGGCCTCCTCCATCCTATTGATGTACCTGTTACTCCATTCGCTCAAGTCGGAATGGATCTTTTGGGCCCATTTGCCACCTCATCGGCAGGTCGCAGATGGATTATAGTAGCCACCGACTACCTCACTCGTTATGCCGAAACCAAGGCTCTGAAGAGGGGCACAGCAAGTGAAGCAGCCCGATTTTTTCGTGGAGAATGTGGTGCTGAAGCATGGCGCTCCGTCAGTGGTAATAACTGACTGGGGAACTGCATTCGCAGCCGAACTATTACAGACGGTTTTAAGACTTAGTGGCACAAACCACTGACGAACAACGGCGTATCATCCTCAAGCGAATGGTCTTACGGAGCGTCTCAACAAGACACTTGCGAATATGCTTTGCATTTACGTCGATGTGGAGCACAAAAACTGGGACAAGATCTTGCTGTATGTCACATTCGCCTATCACACGGCTTATCAAGAAACAACAAGAACAACGTCGTTCCGCCATGGTCGTGAAGTCACTACTATGCTGGATGCTATGCTGCCACACGAGTGCGAAAACGTTGAGACGGATGCTGATTATATCACTCAGCTTGCCGAAGAAGCCCGACAACTTGCACGCCTACGTATTAGTCGCCAGCAGGACTACGATTCAAGACGGTACGACCTTCGTCACCGACTAGTCTCATACGAGCCAGGAGAGAAAGTTTGGATATGGACTCCTATTCGGTGCCATGGCCTCTCAGAAAAACTCCTAAGATGGTACTTCGGGCCCTATAAAGTTCTACGACATCTCAGTGACATTAATTATGAGGTTGTTCCTGATACTGCGCACTCATTAAGGTGTCGAAGGTGTGCTCCAGAAGTTGTGCACATTGTTCAAATGAAACCTTATTTCTCCGAATAAACTCATGCGTTTCCAGCGAGTACGAACCACTTTGAGTATAAAGCATCACTACGATGCTTTCTTGATTGGGAGGCTAATGTCACGGCTAAAGGCCGGACAAGAGGACGACGAAGTGATGAGCGTGGGCAGCACCTACGGTTGCTTCGAGAAAGACGTCGAAACGGCTGCTCCTTTGTTCTGTTAATACAGACCTTATTTTTCCTGGTCGCACCCACGTCCTGTGTCCTGTTATTTTCACGTCGCGACAATATCATCTCTCCTAGATGTCATCTTCTTTTTTTTTTTTTTCAAGCAGGAAACAAGTTTTTCCAAGCTGTCACTTTGAAGCTTGTTGTAGCTAAACTACTTTGGAAAAGTGATTTCAAAGGCGTCTACAAATGCGAAGAGCTTCTCTGAAAGGCCTACCCATATGCGTTTGTATGTGGGGGGCAGAGTTGGCACATGGAAGGGGGGGCACTAAATCTGCTCTATACATTGACTAGGCAGCGGGGCACTCTTTAGTCACCTAAAAGTGGGGCGTCAAATCTGTCTCGTACACTGATTTAGTAGGGAGGGCGACGTTCCAATGAACCTTTGCCCCCACCCCCCTAACGGGGGTGGGGGCAAAGGTTCATTGCGCACGCCTATGGGCCAACCCCTTTCAATGCAGACAATTTCGCCGTTCACAGTGTGCTCCAAGTGCCGGTAGATGTACCTCTCGTTGAAGTGCAGCTCGCTCAAAACCGAGTTTTCTTGAAGCAGCTTGTCAGCGTGCGGGATCGCTCTCCGCCACCGCGCAAACATAGCTTCGTTTTTTGGAATGCCAAACAACACATGCTTCTTTTTAGCTGACTTGTAGCCTGTAGTGCACCCCGGGACAAAGTAAGGTGTCCGGCCTGACCCTGAAACCTTGTTTTCACGCCTTGAGATTGAATACAGAAGCATTGGTGTCAGAGTGCCATCACAATAAAAAAAAAAACGAGGACGAATGCTCCCGATGAAACTGTCAAAAACGTGCAAACAACGTATAAATGGCTGTGTGCACCCCCATGCGACTTCTCGGCAGAGGCTTCAGTGTGCTCCGTAGGCGCGGCTTTCTGCTCATCACACTTCCCTATTCTCGCCAGTGTACCGCTGTTGGCGGGCATTTGGGGGGGGGGGGGGGGGGCTAACGTGTTTTCAGCATTATCAGCAAGATGGCGCAGTGAGCATGCGGCAGCTCTCATCTCTCACGCGTACTTTGGCCTGTGTAGAGAATAAGAGGGCGTGCGCTTCATCGCGCACCCTTATCTTGCAGTTGGGAGAATC
The DNA here is from genome assembly GCF_043290135.1 of Rhipicephalus microplus. Taxonomy (NCBI): domain Eukaryota; kingdom Metazoa; phylum Arthropoda; class Arachnida; order Ixodida; family Ixodidae; genus Rhipicephalus; species Rhipicephalus microplus. The sequence continues at coordinate 110,742,181 of NC_134710.1, read as the reverse complement.
GTACGTCTTGGCTAGCCTTGGGGTTTCGTCAGAACGATTCTGTTGTAGTTACTGGGTGCACAAAGGTTACTGTAATCGTTGCACAGCCTCTGTTTGCGAAAAGGGCACGCTTTTGAGACACAGCAAAGTAACAGCTGAGATGCTTATTCGCGTTCAACTGTACCTCTGTGTTTGTTTCGTGCATCATTTGTGCGTGAGAAACGCGAGGCACATTTCGATCTGCTTGCCATTCTGTGCGTGACCTTCCAATTTGTTGCTGTCGTGTTCATTGCTTCACCTTTGCAGCCAAGCTGTGACTTTTCTTTTTTTTTTTTTTTTCACAATCCAAGCAGTGAGGCTGTTGAATCAGAGAGGTGGGTTTTTTTTTTTTCTTTTTTTTTTTTTGCTGAGTGAGCAGTGAGGTCTGACATGCCTCATCAAGGAGTCTTTTCTAAATAGGCATCAGCACTCGATTCTTCAAGGTCAATTGACCACACTACACGACTAACTCAAACAAAATAACTTCCTCGACTATTTCCCCATTCCGTCTTACCCTCCGCCGTTTTTCGTTTAGATCCTTTCCGGTTTCGTAAATATTCCACATCTTTCGTTAGAGGGTAGCCAGTTGTAGCACAGTGAGGGCTAGGGGAATTCTTTGCACTGGTTTATCTGCAGTAGTCTATAGTCTACGGGAGGGTTTCTCAAGCATGTTGGTGCCAGGGAACTCTGCTAAGCTACATTAGGTGCCGAGGAACCTCCCGTTCCCCCCGGCAAGCTTTTTTTTTTATTTTCATTTTTATTTTTATTAAGTTCAAAAGTTTAATAAAAGTGATGAATTCAACCCATGTTATGTGCAATTCTTTCTTTTTTAAACCTTCCGACTCTCCGCATACACTAGCGACACCTATCTTCAAATAGCCTAAATGCGCATGGTAGTAATACATGGCTGCGGAGATTGAAGCCACCGTACGTCCCATTTTCAGAGTATGGCTGGCTACAGGCGGGATTTATTGTGGAGCTTACGCATTTCTGTTACCCACTGAGGTGTGCTTATTGAGGCTTGGGCATGAAAAATGGAGGTTCCTCACATAGACGACGCCTCGGGGTCGCCATCTAAGTGAGTGCGTGTGGTACCAGGAAATATTTATCAATGGCTCGTGGAACCCCGAGGAGGGGCCTGCTGAACCCTTAGGTTCCACGGAACCCACATTGAGAACCCCTGGTCTACAGCTATGGTCAGCGCCATTTGATTTTTCAATTTTTCGATTTCTCCCAATCTGCACAGGCATCAGGCTGTCAAGAAGACGTCTCTATTGCAGAGGGTAATAGCACATCCTGAGCGCACTTGAATACTTGTTTTTTAGGGGCGAAGCACCTTAATACATCTATATGTCCATCCCGCTTTAACCTTTATCCTGTAGTGCACAGTCATAGCACAGGTGCAAAACACATACGCGCTACGCGCCTTTGTATGTATCGGGCTAAATATAGACTATATCAACCATTATTCTGACATACACCTACAAGCACAGACCCTTTATACTAGGCAGCAAGTTTATTCACTTTGTGTCACTCTATGTCACTCGGTTTACATTGTATGAGGCAATGCGTGGGTCACGTACGGTCACCCATATGATACCCAGAGCTTCGCCCTCTCGTCATGATTCACTACGTAGAGATGTGTGTTTTTTGTCGTTGCGTGCGCCCTAGGAGAGAACAGTCGCCATGGTGACTTGATGGTGTCCTCTGGAAGCCGTGGCACACATCTAATTCAGTGCTTGTTTTTAATAAAATTAAGGGCTCCATCACGGATAATATGCTTCCCGACACTGTAGATTGTAGGAGATTACGTACTTCATAGTAACATCTTTTCATGCATTCGATTACACGGCAGCTCTCAACAGCTTCACAGTGTCACACCACTGCAAAAAACCGTCTGCCACACACACGTGCATCAAAGTGCCATACTCAAGCACAGGAAACATGAGGCAAGCTGCCCACACTCACGATCACACCCGAAAAACACGTGAGAAAGCACACGAAAAAGCACACAGACATGCACAAGTCTTTAGGCACCCATATTGTTAAACAAAATGTTGTGCTTTCTAGTCTGGAGTAGTGGCGCCTGCGCCACAACAATGGCTGTAAATGTCAACTCAGCCGAGATTCGCTCGCCCATTGACGGCGATGCGACAATGCAGGCTGCACCTCTTTTTTTTTTTTTTTGTAATGCAGCAGCCGTTACCAGGTCTAGCCCTCACCGTGCTCCTGGCACTGTTGCTCGACAGCATAGCTAGCTCTTTTGTAGCATTATGGCATACTGTAGTTTCGTGATGAGGGGAGCATTGAAGTACTCTACTTGCACTAATAGAAACCTTCACATATAATGGCATACCCATAAGCCCAAGCTGTAATGATGGTGAGCTTGTTACACTGGATTCATATTGGTGGGGCACTGCTCGTATTTATTAAAGTGAAACAAGAGCTCGTAGGGTGTTGGGTCTCCTACTGCGAATGTCCTGATGTCCAATGCATTAAAAAAATTTCTTTTTTCAGTCTACTGGTGGGCAGGTCCTGTAGTCTGCTACTGTATTGGTGCCTGCCTGTTCATCTTTCCACTGCTCATCCTCAGGAACCTGTACAGAACAGTTGGAGACATGGTGAAATAAGGTTTCTCCACTGGTTTAGATTTATGAGACAACTATAGTGATTGTGCAGTGTTTGGAAAGTTGTCTTTCACAAGCACGGCAACATGTGTGTTTGCCCAGATTATTATTTTGTGTCATGAATTTGTCTTCATCACGCGTAATCACAAGGCCACTCACCATGTGATTATGTTGTTGCCATTTTGCTTCATAGCAGCTTTTTTTCTTTTTAAGATGTTTTTTTTCACATATTTTGGGCTACTGTCTGTACATTATAGACGTATAATTTGTATTAAGATATTGTTACAAATTTACAAGTGGTACAATTTGCATTTAGAACCGGTTTCAATGTTGCGAAATGCCTACTGTTGGCCTTGTGTAAGCATTTGTTTCAAGAATTGAGCATTTATTTTAAGAAATGAATATTCTGATTTTGTCTTTTGTTTTATTGCTCATTTAATGTTGTATTTTGTCAGCACCAGCTCAAATTTATATGGTGCTTTAGCACAATGTAAAAATGTATTTATTGTCTTCCTGTCGAAACACACTAGGGTTCTTCTACCATTTTTTTTCTTCAAAATACTGTAGTATCTCATATAATTGCACATTGTATTGATTTCTTCCCAAAGGAATTATTCCTATTGGAGTCTGTTATTATACTCTAAGCATTTATTTTTCTTTATTGGTGTTTGTATGTGTCTAAATGTATGTGCTTGTATATTCTGTCATTGATTGAATATAAACTCACTGAAATTGTTGTTTAAGAAACACCAAGATGTGCCTAGACCTATATAAGCACAGATAGCAGATGATCATATCACTTTGTGGTAGTTTATCAAGACACCATGACACTTCTGTACCTAAATAAGCCTCAGATTTTAAAAACTTAGTTGAAAAGTGAGTATTGGTCAAACATTTAATGGTAGAACAGAACCTTTGGGAAAAAAAAATGTAATTGATTCCTTTGTCATAAGAATCAGTATCCCACAAAAGTGAATCCTGTACTCCCAAAAGTACAAAGTTGAATGTTTTCTGTACATTGATATAAGAGAGCTTGCACAATGTATGTTGGTGATTGACAGTTTTAAAATTGTTTACGTGGATGTATCCACTTTGATACTTGGTGGTTCATCTGTATCGCATCAGGTAATGTCCATCATCAATGATTTAACAAACCCTTGTAGTCATAGATGCTTGTGGTAGCTGTACGCTGAAAGTGGAATCAGAGAAAGCGACGTGACAGCCAGAAGAGTGTCACTGATTGGACGCCGATTGCGGGGTAGGGTCGCCTACTCGCGGCATGTAAGATTTCTTAAACACTATTGCCTAGCCCGAGGGAAATTCAACACGGATCGTGTTGTTCTCAATTTGCCGACTGCGATTTTTCGTGGAATGAGCGAAAATTCGGGGTGCAAAGTTACGGCCATGCGTAGCACTCGTGCGTAGCCATGGTCATCGCCAGGATTTTTTTTTTTTTTTTTTTGCATGCAAACCCGTGTTGCTTCACGGATGGGGGAGGGGAAGCACTGCTGTAGCTTGGGTGAGGGCATGTGCTGCTGTGGCTTAAGATGAGCAAGTGCCCCCTTTAACCCCCCCCCCCCCCCTGCTGAGGCCCACGCACATAGCAGAGCAATTTTTTTTTATATGGTGGATACTATGAGCGAGGCCAACGCTGGGAGTGACTTCGCCACTTGGCAGTCACTTGGTCCCATGACAACACAAGGCTGTTACACACAATTCTGTGCCACACAAGCACCTGCTAAACAAATGCGCCAACAGTTGCCATGGCTAGCTGCAGCAGCTGCAATGCTTTGCCGGTACATACGTGGCAGAAGTCTGAAGGTCACTCACTTCACTTCCATAGGCTTGCGCACAGGGGCAAGGGGGGGTAGGAAAAGAACAGTGAAGCTCGGTGGGTCTCCGATAACAGAGCGGTAATCGCCTTTCCTACAAAAATGATGTCGACTCTTTAAGGACCCTGATCTTTCGAGGAGCAAGGTTGACAGTATACGAGCACTCATATATGCGTCCTATAAATAGACGTGCACGAGAACGAGGACCACTCTTCCCCATTGCAACGGTTTTGAGAGCTTGGTGCCAGACCGAAGCTAGACAACATCGATGTAAGAAATTTCAATAAAATCAACAATTTTCAAGATGGTTGCGATGGAGCTGTGCTACAAAGGACATCAGCAGAGTGCAACTTCGATGACTATGGTGTAGAAAACAAATTGACGATAGAGCTCGGAGGCGAGGAAGAAGAAGTGGCCAGGGGCACGCTCTGTATATTTTATTAATCTCGTTCTTTCAGCAATAAACGGAAGACGTATCATTTCTGCTGTCTCTCTGGTCCTTATGAAACATGGTGCCATGACCAGGATATCTGAGGACAGACGCAAAGACTTCAACCCCATTTGCAAGAACGGGTTGAAGAACGAAACAGCGGTGTCTGGCTCAACGACGAACCATCAAGGGAAGGAACATGACCGATGACTGTTGGCGACGCACATACACAGGCAAGAGCTCTTCTAATACGTTTTAAGCATGAATAAAGAGGTCCTGTCGAAGAAGCGGAAGAGGCTTCAAGCAAATGTGACAACTCTTACGAGCGAAATTGATAAGAAAATAGAAGAAGACAACGAACGAGCGCAACTTATGACACTTCTAAACCAGATGAAGAGCGTGTCACAGACACTAAGACAAGTTAATGAACAGATTGAACCGCTCATCAAAGAAAAAGACGCAGAGGCAGAATGTGGAAAATTTTTGCAGTATGAAATGAAGATCCTCGTCGCAACGACAAAAATAGAGGAGCAGTTACGTCAGTTAGAACAAGCGACACGACTACAAGAATAGTCGCAGAACAGCGAGCTCAGTGCAAGGTGCTAACCAAATCTTGGAGACACAAGAGCTTGCTAAGTTGCCACGTCCTGAGATGATCAAGTTTGATGGAAAAAAAATAGCATGGCTAAGGTTTCGGCATCAGTTCGAGACATCGGTGCATAACAGATTGAACATGCCAAAGAATAAAAAATTTAATTACCTTCTGGCATCTCTGAGTGGGGAGGCTGCATCTCTAATAGATGGTTTGCAGTTTTCTGATCAGAGTTACGAGCATGCAGTCGCTCTTCTGAAAGAAATCTTCGGACGACAAGATAATTTAAGAGAGACCTACATAAAAGAGCTAGCAAACGTGGAATCAGTGAAGAGTCCTAAAGATGTAGATGTGTTGAAGAAACTCTTCCAAAAGTTGCAACTGAACACACGAGCATTGCAGTCATTAGGAGTGGAAATGGATAGTTACGCCACAGTGATAGCTCCTGTTATAAAACCTGCGCTTCCGGTGGATATGAGGATTGAGATGAAAATGAAGGAGATAGAGAAAGGCGACAACAGACCAAAGATTGCAGAAGAAGCATTACTATGCAACAGAAGAAAGAAGCCTTGCAGTGGGAGTGAAGGTGCTTTAGATGCACTAGACCTCACCACACGGGGAAGGTATGCCACGCTAATGTACGCTGCAAAACAAGCAAGGGAAGGCACGCGACATCCATGTGTCGACCACGTATGCCTGCAAGAAAGTCAGCACAGCAGCAAAGCGGTGATGATGTTGAGCACATACGTATAAGTGTGCAACCTGACCGGTTAGACACCAGCAAGTCCTGCAACTAGTACGCACAGCAGTCTGGTGAACACAAGTGCATACTACTGCAGACAGCCTTTCCGTGGACAGAGGTAGAAGACTGCTAGTGCTACGCACGGATTCTACTGGACAATGGGAGCCAGAGGACATTCATCCTCAAAAGACTGTCAAGAAAACTACCAAGCAAGGTAAAAAGATCCGAAAGGATTACCATAGGATCATTTAGAGGAAGTGAGTTGGAACTAGCAATGAAAGTCGTGGAAATCATCTCGAGGAGGGACCCCACATTGGAGCAAGTTACGATTGAGGCGCTGGAGATTGAAGTTATATCCTGTGACGTGCTACTATCGCCACCGTTGACAATACACAAAAGAGCAAGATTGATGGGAATTCGTTTGGCAGTGAGAAAAAAATATGGAAACTTCGATATTAATTGGAGCAGATTATTACTGGACTGTAGTCACTGGTCGCGTTCGCGAGATTTATCCAAAAGTAATGGCAATAGAAACGATGTTAGGATGAACGGTCCAAGGTACTGTAGGACTTCATTGTGTGCCAACGAAATCATCGACGGTTATGGTACTCAAGGTCAGTGCCAAGTCAGACACGATTGTCGACGAACTGCAGCAATTCTGGGACTTGGAAAACACAAGAATCAAGGAGAAACCAGCAACAAAGATGAGCGATGACCATGTGCTAGAGTACGTCCGACAAACAATCGAGTTCAAAGCAGGAAGATACCAAGTGCGGCTACCATGGAAGGAAAACGTAACATTGGGCGACAACAACACCATTGCAGAGAAGAAGCTTATCCAGGTGACAAAGAAATTATACAAAGATAAAGATGACCTCCTAGCCTACGACAAAGCTATCCGAGAGTACCTCGAGCAAGAAATAGCAGAAAACGTCGAAGAAGATGCCGCATCAGATATACAGAACAAATTTGTATACTACATGCCGGATCAAGTGGCAATTAAGAAGGACCGAACAACGATAAAGATACGGGTCGTCTTTGACGCATTGTCAAGCCAGAATCCAGGGGAATCCTTGAATGACAACTTGGAAAATGGGCCAAACCTTAACCCCGACATCACAAGTTTGCTGATGAACTTTTGTTGTCACAAGATCGCCATGTCATCTGACGTGAAAAAAGCATTTTCACAGATCAAAATACACGAAAATGACCAAGACGCATCGCGATTTATGTGGTGGAAAAGAGTACCCAGCGAAGATATGCCAAACTCGAAGATAAAAACTTGGAGGATGACGAGGGTTACTTTCGGGACTACATCAAGTAGCTTTCTTTTAGCGGCCACAATTCATCGACATTTGGATATATTCGAAGAGAAATATCCTGCAGTTGTGGCGCAACTCCAAAAAGAAATTACGTCAATGACGTCCTACTAGGAGCTGATGAATACTCAACATCGGCAAAGATTTACAAAGAAGCAAGATACATTTTTCGTAATGCGGGAATGAATTTAAGAAAATGGACCTCAAATGACGCCGAACTAAGAAAACTATTCGATGAAGAAGGAAATGATCTGGATCGAGGGATAAGAAAAGAAGGACAAATCAAGATTTTGGGACTGAAATGGAATTTCATAGACGACGTGTTGAGCTTTCCTGACACTGCATGGCGAAATGACAAGGACATGAGACAACTCTCAAAAAGACAGGTTTTGCAAGCTATGGCAAGGCTGTACAACCCTCTAGGTTTTTTGACGCCATTTTCAGTTAGAGCAACAATATTGCTGCAAAAAATTTGGATGGAGAAACTGAAATCGGACGACCCGTTACTAAGCCAGCATCGATTAGCTTGAAAGGTCTGGTCAGAGGAGCTTCAGCACTTAGATGACTTCACCATTAACAGATGCTATGACAACAGGCAAGCAGAAGTGAAAGCATTGACTCTACACGTGTTCTCCGATGGTTCAATGGCGTATGGAGCAGCAACATACATTTTAACAGAATACTCCAATGGAAGCAATGAAGCCAACTTAATTATTGCAAAAGGTAGAGTCGCTCCAATCAAAAAGATTACACTAGCAAAAATGGAGTTGGTGGCTGCCACAATATCAGTCAGATTGGCCTGTCATATAAATGAGAATTTCATCAGGAAAGTAAGGAGTGTAAAATTCTGGACTGACTCTGAAATTGTATTGTGCTGGATAATCTCAAACAAGACGAAAAATCTGTTTGTTCGCAACCGTTCAGCAGAAATCAAGAGCAAGTCCAACAAGAGTCAATGGGGCTATGGTTAAAAATGATGAAAATCCTGTGGATTCAATGACAAGGGAGGTGAAGATGAAACGTTTGCTGAACAGTGACTTATGGCGGAAAGGCCCCATGTGGATGAAGAATGAGAAACATAGACCTGATTATGACATCACCCAAGAAGCGGACAGTGACAACAAAGACGACGAAAAGACCGTGGCAAGCTTAACTACCACCACGAGTCAAGAAAAGATAATTGATGTGAAAAGGTTTGGATCATACAAGGAAGCGTTACGAGTTACCACGTGGGTGGTACGTTATATAGGAAACCGACGAAAAGAAAGGAAAACAGGTTCGCTCACAGAAGAATTGGACAAGGCAGAGTTTGTGCTGATAAAGCAGGAGCAGAAAATGTTACAAAATGCAGTGACATGAATATATGACAACATGAATCTGTACGGCACTGTTACACGACATCGGCAACGAAAGAGCATCATAGGCGACGAAGACGATGAAAGCGACCATGCTCGTGTTGTTGCTGCTGCTGTTCTTCCATCTTGGCTGCAGCTGCCTTTCTGCCCACAGACTTGCCGAAAAGGGCGCGCATCTTTTCTTTGCACGCATCCCAGCTTCCAATTTCATCTTCGTGGTTCTCGAACCACACTTTTGCTGTTCCTTTCAAGTAGAACAGGATATTGGCTAACATAAGAGTTTCAATCCAGCGGTAATTCTTACTTGTATGTTCGTACAACGGCAGCCATTCTTCGATGTCGACATCATCCGTGCCACAGAACGTGCCAGGATCTTTTAGCTGCAGAAGGACAACAGTTGTTGTTGTAGTCGCCTCTGCGGGAGCCGGTCCCTGGTTTGCCATGGTGGAAAAATTAGCTCCGTTATGTCGTGTTGTACCCCGCACCACCACAAAATGTCACAGGGGTGAGAGAATGAATGCAATAAATATATTTACAAAATATACAGGGAGAGTCAGAGGCAGCTGCAGCCAAGATGGAAGAACAGCAGCAGCAACAACACGAGCATGGTCGCTTTCATCGTCTTCGTCGTCTATGATGCTCTTTCGTTGCCGATGAAAGCGACCATGCTCGTGTTGTTGCTGCTGCTGTTCTTCCATCTTGGCTGCAGCTACCTCTGACTCTTCCTGTATATTTTGTAAATATATTTATTGCATTCATTCTCTCACCCCCGTGACAGCACGAACATCTTCGAAGATGATCAAGGTGTCCTAAGAGTAAAAGAGAGGCTTCAATGGAGTAATTTGAGCTTTGATGAGAAGCATCCTATTGTTTTACCAAGAGAGAGGCACTTTTCAGAACTCCTAGTTCTGAACGCGCATCTAGTGACCATGCACAATGGTGTTGCGGCTACATTGACACATCTAAGAACGAGGTTTTGGATTGTGTGTGGCCGACAGATGCTGAAATATGTTATAAAGAAATGCATCACATGTAGAAGGGTCAATTCTAGATCAATGGCACAAAAAATTTCACCACTACCGGCTGACAGGATAACACAGACGAGGCCATTCGACATAGTTGGTATAGACTTGGCTGGACCGCTAAATGCTCGAGAGGAGAAAGGCAACAAAATTACAAAGTTCTACATTGTGATATTTACGTGTGCAGTAACAAGAGCCGTACAACTGGAGTTGGTCAAGAGGATGTCATCAGAAGCGTTTATACAAGCATTCCGAAGGTTCGTGTGTAGAAGAAGATTGTGTAAAACAATTTACAGTGATAATACTAGAAATCTGAGAAAGAGATGAACAATATATTAAAGATGGAAGATGAAAGGGTGCAACAGTATACCAGTAACCTGAAAATAAAATGGAAGTTTATTGTAGAGTCGTAACGCTTTCTTGTGTAATCCCAACCTTTTTACATCAATTATCTTTTCTTGACTCGTAGTGGTAGTTAAGCTTGCCACGGTCTTTTCGTCATTTTTGTTGTCATCACTGTCCGCTTCTTGCGTGATGTCATAATCAGGCCTATGTATTGTAGCTCCATGGTGGGAAGAATTTTATGAAAGACTGATCAGAAGCTTTAAGACGTCCATGGTAAAAACTATAGGTGCTCGACTTTTGGATGAAGAACTACGAACTGTGGTTGTTGAAGCAGAAGGAGTAATTAACAACTGGCCTCTGACTTATGTGTATGATGATCCTAACGAGCCACAACTCATCACACCGGCGGACGTTATAGGAGGCAGGCAAGCAATGAACAAGCAGGAAGGCAACAGAATGGGAAAATACAGTTTGCTGAATTACTGGAGTGCAAGAAAACAGGCAATGATAACATGGTTGACAACATGAAAAAAGGAGTACCTGAGGGAGTTTAAGTGTGCCAGCCAAAAAATAGAGGGTCACGCAAGTATACAAGAAGGAGATGTACTTCTGCTTGGAGAAGCGCGAAAAAGAACACAGTGGAAACTCTGCAAGGTCGAAAAGATTTTCCCAGGCAAGGATGGACTAGTGAGAACATGCTTGCTTCGTACACGTGAAGGAAAACTGGTCAAGAGGCCGATTCAACTGCTGTATTCGCTCGAAGGTTGCTTCGGTTGAATCTGGTCGGCGGGAAGATGTAGAAAACAAATTGAAGATGGAGCTCGGAGGCGAGGAAGAAGTGGCCAGGGGCACGCTCTGTATATTTTATTAATCTCGTTCTGTCAACAATAAACCAAAGACGTATCGGTTCTGCTGTCTCTGTGGTCCTCCTGAAACATATGGCAAAGTCGCTATTCAAAGGAAGAAAGAAGCCAGTGAACATTACAACAAATCTTGAGGTAACAGCACAAAAGACGAGGACAACAAAGGCACGCACACAACAGACAGCACTGTGTCTGTTGTGTGGGTGCCTCTGTTGTCCTCATCTGTTGTGCTGTTACTTCATGATATGTTAAACCTGCTGTTACTTCATGCTATGTGATTTAAATACGACGATGTTGAAAGCAATAACGATAGGCCCAGTTCGGGAGATTGCGCGTGTAGGTACACTTTGGAAGTGAACTCAAATATAATCCAAATGTCTTCTGTGTTCAACCATTCGTGGGGAGTGTCTTTGCATACAGAGCAAACCTACGAGAGGCTTGTCATAGCCTCAAAATTGGATAGCACCACCCCTTTAAGTAAGCACCTGCAGTGAAGAACTCTATGACAGAGTCGGTGCTATTTGAACTGCCAAGTTTGTGTTTTTGTCTGGCGGAAGTTTACTTAAAAAAACTGCTCACTTCACTGGAAAATAACAAATAAAACCAAAATTTGCCATTTTTCTTGTTGCAAAATGCAAAAAATAAATTAATGGTAGCACATAGACAGGTCCTATGTACTTAGTGCTTTCCTTTTCTCCTCTCTCTTTTTAATTCCCATCTCCCTATCCCCAGTGCAGGGTAGCGAACCGGACGTTCATTTGGTTAACCTCCCTGCCTTTCCCCTCTTGTTTCTTCCTTCCTCTTCCATGACATGGCAAGGACAGAATGTTATTTGATTTTCTAGATGCTTCATCAAAATATCACATTAGCCTGCCAAGAAGTTATACCAGCATATCTATTTGTGTCAGCAAATCAGCTTGAGAGTCATTGGTATCTCAATACCACTCCCTTCCCAGTCCGGTTTCTTCTTTTTTTTACACGAACAAAAAAATTTGTGGGATCTATCTCTGGATATATTGTGATCTTTTGTGCTGCGGCACAACTTTGCCCATGCATTTGTGGAGCATTTGTTTACGTTATTCTATTTATTATTGTTATCATTAATATTTGCTACTTATATTGTTTGTCCTAAAAACAGTGCTACCCATTGCACTGATATCATAGGCTGTAGCTTGAGCTATTAGGGCATTTATAATTTCATCTGGGCTCAGTCTCATGGTTAAATTGGTATGTTGTGAAGTTGCATTTGGCTCATGCAAAGGTACTCAAGTTCCTTACATTGTGCTGAAACTATTGGAATTTCATTAATCAACAAAACATAAAAGAAAGTAGGTAAGTGAGAAACGTAACTTGGTACGAAACATGTGGTAGCGATCATTACTTCTCGGCCTCATTGAGGATGTGGTGGTGTTTTTCGTCTCCATTATGGTGCAGCTTCAAGGTTTCCCATGTATGACGGCACCATCTTGGACATCTGTACTAAAGCACCATTTTCTGTTGTTGTGCATAAATGTTTTATAATGTAGCCACTCAAGATCAGTTATAGTATTTTTGTGACTGACCTTCAGGTTGAGGGCTTTTAACTAATGCTTATTGATAGACTTGTAATGTAACCGGAAATTTTTTACTAGCTTATTTAATGTGTCACATATGCAATGCGAAATAAAAGATAAAACATTATGCTTCCGGTGTTTAGACTTTCCTAAGATGCCCGAGGTAGATTTGTTTTGTATGGTGGCACTTATAGACACCTGTTCCACTTGTTTTATTCAGCTGCTTTGAAATAGGCAAGGAAGTATCTTGTACAATCTGTTTCAATGTCTGGAGCTTTCTTTCAAGTTTTGTTAATATGTATCTCTGGGTGAATAATACCACTCTGCCGTAGTACAAAATAGCAATTTTTTTCCTACCAGTTTCTTGTATGGTATGTTTGCTGCTGTCTCAAAGCCACTTTCGAAATTTATTTCACATCACTGGCAACTGCTACTTACTCATCACAGGTAAACAAAATGAAACATGCTCGAAACATAAGTGCAAGTTGTGTAAATTATTGAATTGCTTTTAGCTTCCAGCACTGGGTCCAGGTCAGGAAGGATGTTGTATCTATGTAATGATGACAGGTTTGGGCATGGGCAGATACGCGATTAGAGGCAGAGGAAGAAGAAGTTTGGAATAAGAACAGCCGCCCTGCAGCAAGGGCGTTGTGTCTTGTTTCTTTCTGACAATGGCGCAGTTGACGAAAATGAAGTACTACGGCTTCGATTACCCGCCAGCGTGCAGCAGCAATAAGCCAAGCTTGAGGACGGCGTCAAGGCCTCCTCGGCCCCTGCTCACCTGCTGCTACTGCCACCACCGTGCGGGGACGGCATCAGGCCTCCTCAGCGGTTCCGCACCACTGCTGCCGTACCCATTCTCAACAAGGGACGCCGTCCATGCATCCCCAGCTCTGACACGGCTTCCTGAGGAATGCCATGCCATTTCCTCGCTGATCTACTCCGTCAGGCAAACGTTGCAGCAAGTATTGATCCCACCAGTAGTGGCCGCCGTCCATGCCTTCACCGTTGTTTCAGGGAACTTTTCCGGCGACGCATTCCTTCGCGCCAACAATGCGCATGGGCTCTATTTTCCTAGGGACGGCGTGCATGCCTCCTTGTCACCTGTTAACTTCTCGGCACTTCAAGCATCCTCGGTGGACAGTGTCCAGGTCTCCTCGGTGGCTCAATATCGCTTCATGGACGCCGCTTTACCTTTGCACGAGACAACACACGGGCTTCGCTCACATAAGAACACTGGTGACAGTTCCAGCCCTATCTCTCCAACCGGATGAGCAGACAGCGTCATGGAGCTGTAGCACACCATTGCGCGATTCCGGGTCATGACCAGCGTCTAATAGCATCGAGCTTGCAGCTCTCACCTGCAGCCTTGCCAGAATTGTACGCCATCTATGCCATGCTGGGTGTAACCGCCGCACATGACTTCAAAGCCAGCTCACCCGAGAGCCGCCGCAAGCTCCAGTGTTGTCTCATGCAGCTCTCAGAAAAACTCGGTTACTTGGCGTGGGCACAATCTGGTTTCTCGCCCACCGTCCCGCCATTGCCGGCGATTTGGGTGATACCAGAGTTTCACGGTTTTCAAGACGACGTGTTCGGGTGAATTGAGACAGTCAACTCGCTCGGCACACTACATGCCTGGCCAGAAGACCGAAAATAGGCAATTGCCATCGACTGCCTTCGCACTGCTGCCAATGCATGGCATGGCTTCGAAGGTGTCCGGCAGTGATCCTGGTCGAAATGGTGTGCCAAGTTGACTAGCCTCTTTTGCCCACTTTTCAGCTCCGGCAACTTCATGCCTGCCAGTGGAGTCTCTACCACACATGGCATTTGGGAACCACTCCACATTGAAGCTACAGCTTGGGCGTCCGCCAACCTGCCCTCCATTGGGAGTCGAGCTCATGAAGGACATTGCTTTGATGACCCATCGGTGCCCTCGAGACCTATAGCAGACGGCCCCTCTGGCAGCTCTACACAAGATGTCAAAAGCATGTGCGCTTCTTCGCCACACGTCTCCCTCTTTGAGCCTATATCAGACGTCATTACATAGCCAAGGGAGGTCGAGACCACTCGTCATTCAGTGCTGTTGGAAGAGTGGTTCCCATATTCGCCATTTCAAGAACACGCGCAGATGTCGGATCCTCTCGTGCTTAGCACGTCTTCAGTACCCAAAGAGCCCATCAATTCCAATGCCGTGCTCGCCGACCCACTGGAGTGTGCCATCTGCAATGCATCACCGTTGTGCAGGGAGGTTCTCCAAGACAAGCTCACTAATGTTATGCCCTTGCTAATTGAGCAGTCCGCTGATATGCCATCTTTAGCGAAGTTGCGCACGGCAGATCCCGCATTGAACATGCCACAAGGAGCGCCTCCAGAGCTGTTGGACGACGATAAAGAATAGGAAAACCTCATTAATCCTGGTGATGACCACAATTCGAATGCAGCTGACTTTGAGAAATATGTGGGAAAGGCACACCGAGAAACGTGCCAATACGGCTAGTTCCTCAGGTGCTGTCCCGGCATCCTTGTTTTGACATGCCACGAGCCCCGTTTTCTCCACGACCCAGTTAATACCTGCTGCAAAATTCAGCTGAGATGATGTCGCTGCGTGGCCGAGGTCGACCGCCGCCACACAACCAATGTCGCCCCCCAGGATGCAAGCAAAGTCACAGCGTAACAGAGAGCTGCAGTGATCACTCCGACAAAGCCAGTGCCGCCCGCCAGAGACAATTTCGGCAGCTGGTAATAAAACGACGCAGTCATGGTCGAGTGTAAGGATGACAGCACCGCTGGGGCTCGGGCACAGGCGCGGATACGTGATTAGAAACAGAGGAAGAAGAGGTCATAATAAGAACACCCGGCCTGCAGCAAGGCTGTTGTGTCTTATTTCTTCCTGACACCAACCATGTATAAATTAAGGCTTTAAACCTTGTGATACTGCCACTGTCATTGATAGTTCACTGCAAACACCTTCATTTTAATGATTATTCCTGTAATTTTTTAAATAAAGAGTCAAAACAATACACTGTATGTTGATTTCTGTATCTTGGCTATGCATATACTTTACATTTACAAGATTTAGAGCCCAAGAATTATTTCCAATAACTCAGATTGGGCTTAACATGCGATTTCGTATTGAGCTCACTGATAAAACTGCATTGACAGTGTTGCTTTGCCCATTTTTTCCTTAGTCGATGCATTGCCTAGTTCTTCACAACATGTAACAAAGGCTACATTACACCAAAAGCTAGGTTTTCTGCATCTATGACACATTTTGAAAAAGTGTTCATAAAGTGGTTGTTGATTTCTAAAGTAGACTGGATAAAATTTGATGGGAGCAGTTGTTAATGTTACATATGTGTCATTATTAGAAAGGGATGCCTTGAAACATGGCAGTGTAATGTTCTGAGTTATTACTTGACACCATTCCTTCAATGGTGTTGTTTTTCTTGGGCTGCACTGTTTTTTTCTTTTTTATATAGAGCAATAGTGTGCACAGCAGTTAGGAGTAAGGGTCGGCGTTCGCATGGTTCCTGTGAGCCCTTTTTTAGGGCAAAAGCTGTTATGAGATCACAACACGGGTCATGCGCAATGCCGTAGTTGGCTGCCGCCGCCTCTGGTGCCGTAACAACTATCGCACGAAATAAGAAAGAAAAACTCTGTAAATAAAGAAGACCGAGGACACAGTGGGGTTCGAACCCAGGTCTGCTGTGTGTAAGCCCAGTATTCTACCACTGAGCCACGCCGGTGCTTAGGACTCGTTCGCAAACTTGCGAACGAGTTCGCAAATACCACACTTCTCTGAAGAATGACGAAGGATAGCATATTGAATGCTGGCCTACTACCCATAAATTATGATTAATAATGTCATAGTTGGTACACAGCAAGTGTGCTTGCAGCAGTTACCCAAAGAGTATCTAGAAAAGGCTCTGAAAGGCCGCTCTTCCTGCTTTCGCTGTGACTGCGCTGAGTATTGCCTAGGCCTGGCTTTTTCCAGTAGGACATGTTTGATCTGTGTGCTAAACGATTGAAGGCACTTGGATACTGGCCCTTACTAGTAGCCATGGGTACTTTTGAACTTTGAAGAAAGATTATGAAGAAAGTTACCCTGGTGATCAGCTGTTAGAAACAAAAATTTAGTGTGAATATACTACGAAATCGTTCTGATTCTCTAGTTGTATGTTAAATATTGCAGTTTGAAACTCTCCGAACTTTGAATTATAAATCTTTAAATTCACTAAAACTACCATTGAGAGGTTCTAAAAGTCATGAAAGCTATTTACAGATTTTTTTTTTGTTTTAAACTATGCATAATTTCACACTTGGAAAGAAAAGGTGTGTAATATGGCTGAAGCGTGTTACAATGCTTTTTCCTCCACATCAATTTTTTTGTAAATATATATTATGTCATTTGTTTGCTAAGTGCATGACCCTTGAATAAGTGTGAAGTGCCTTTAATTTCAAGTTCTGCCATTTACCTACTTTCCCTCTCAGTAACATTAGCTCAAACCAGTAACCAAGGATTGATATATGCGTTGAAATTAGTGTGAAAACAAGCACTTTTGAGGTGTGAGCATATTTTTTTAATGTGAATAACCAATGAAGAAGTTTCTATTCAGAATTGTAGAAGTTTTTGCACTAGGTTACAAATATTTTAAAATGTGCACCACCTAATTGAAAAAAAAGTTTAGAGCGATAGTATGATAAATTTTATTTCTATTGGCATCGAATATGCATAAAACATAACTCGCATAGTAAAGCAAGCCATGGCTTTCGGGGAGCCATACAGTACCTACCCTGCATGTTCGTACTCTCAGAAGTTGTGGGTTTGTATAGAAATTGCTCAAGTATTGATTTTATTGAAAGTTTTGTGAATACGTAGTATTAATATCTTTAATTTTGAAGATGGCTGTTAAATATTTCAGAATTGTTCTGTATTCTACTACACTATAGGTACATGCATAAAATACAGCCAATACTTTTGCATTTCGTACTGTGCTTCTTTGGTAATTTTGTAATGTACAGAGAACGAGCAAGTGATTTGAATAAAAAGTGTGTGGTATAGCCCAAATAAACTTTTAGGCAGTTAGGAACATAGATAAAAACTATAACTTGGACTTACTGTCAAGCAAAATTAGTCATTTCCTGGTCTCGCAGCCTGACAAATATTGTGAATTTTCTTGTGGCAGTATGCCAGCATGTTTCACTGTTTGGCACCATTCAATGTCTTTTTTACCATTGCTGGCTTGAAAGGTGCTTTTGGTGATATTGACTAACATCCGTTTTTTTATTTTACCTGCATTTGTCTCATGGTGATATGCTTTTTATGGTTAGTCACTTCAACTGAAGTGCCGGTAAATTGTCCAGGATGAAAATCGAGGTAATGAAATATACCTTGCATGATTGCATCACTCGTAGCACTATGCCATCATGAATTTGTGTGAAGCATGACTAATATTTTAGAAGCATTGTGTTTCCACTGCTCATAATTTTTCAAAAGCCCTATTTAACATATATATTTTTGTTTATGTGATGATTATCACTGTTTTTATACCACTGAAATAGCGATCTTGCCTCTTTTGACTCAACACGTTTTTCTGTGGAGTAATGACCAGCGGTAACCAATTGAGTGTGTTTTGTGTTCTGTTACCAGTGAACGTCCTACTTGTGCTTCCACAGTAATACTCTTCAGCTTTAAGGCTAATATGTGCAGTGTGCAGTTTGTGATGCTCAAGAACTGTAGGCCCGTAGCTTTTTTTTATTTCACAGGAATAGTAAATGGTACTTTCTGTTATGTTATGGTCAACTGCTTCATTTATGGAATATTGATTCTATGGAATGCATGGCATAGATTGATTGACATTAATGGAACATAATTTTTAAGCTAGACAGCTGTTCCAGCTACATTAGCGATTTGAGCAGATGGCAACACCTATATTTCAAGATATTGATGTGAGCTCAAGATTGTGTCATCCTAATAGAGTAATTCAGGATTTGTATCGAGACTCATTTGTGTAATTGGGCTGACCTTGGAGAGCTGAGAAATTATTTACCGGTCCTTCCCATTCTGTACGCAACTTTTTCTTGCACCAAGCTTAATAGTAGATATGCAGGATCATCACCAAATGCTTCAGGGACTGTACTTGTGCCACATTTTGGCTAGTATTTTTGTAATCTTTCTTGTTCCTCTGGAGTGAGAACTAATTTACAACCAAAGTTTGTTTTTTCTCTTTCTTTTATACTGTGAACAAGTGAAACTATTTTATTAGGATAAATAAGTTGCCTAAACAATATGAAATCTATTCAGTTAACCATGTGTTTAATATGATCATTCCTTCTGCACTGCCATGGCATCGTTCATGGTAGACATTGTCTTCCGGATCAAAGTGTGTATTGGTGATGGTGTTGTGCCTTAATTATCATAAGGTTGGTTGTTGGTGCTGTGCTTTCACACACTCATACAATATGGTATTGGTCCCAGAACCATGCCACATGATAGTTTGTGTTCGTGAAGAACTTGTTGGAGCTAGGACTCCTGATTTATGAAGAAGAGTTACTGTTTCGAAACAAACCTTGCAACAATGCATTTTGCATTGTAATCCACTGTGATGCACAGTCCCACATACAACGTTCAAGTGTGGTTGTTACATTCTGTCAGCAAATCTTGTATTTACATGCCGAAAGAAACTGACGAATATGCAATAAAGACTGAGCAGAAAAGAAAAAGTTTTGTGCCTCTTCAGTTTCTCGTCAAGGAAAGCTGATCTAGGACAACTGTGGAATCTCTTGCATGAACTGCTTACTCAGATATCAGGAGCCCTACCCCTTATCAGGGAAAATGAGCAAGCTAAGCTTAGCGTGGGTCTGCCTGACCTACTTCTTCTTTTTTCTTTTTTTTTCTTTCTCAGTGTGCAATGCTCCCTCCTAACATTAGCGCTTAGTGTAGTAGCGGCCGTCCGTGGAGCGCTGTTTTCAGGATGCATCGTCATGGTGTCTCTCATATGGTCTCCAGTGTTCGTCAGCTTTTCCTCTTGATCAGTCCCACGTACCAACCATCACGTGACCACGGAAAATGCTTGAAAGTTAAATTTTTTCGATGTCGGAATTTTACCGAAATGTGCTATTCCCGATACAGATTTTACACATAGTTGATTGATTGATTTGTGGGGTTTAACGTCCCAAAACTTTACACATATTCCACTAGATCGCTTTTACTCCACCAACACGGATAATTCAATCAAGCGGCCATAGCAAGTGTACTATTCAGTTCACATTGGGCAAGCATGGGTGCATTGCCTAGGGGTCAAGGCTTTCAGTATCGGACTGGGAACAACCGGAAATAATTTTTTTTCTGAAGTGTGGTGTTTTTTTTTTAACACCAACTGCTTTATAGGTCCGTCGGTACAAGCTCTGCTTGCAAAGGTGTGTTCATAGACACAGGGGGTCGGGATGTCCTATCCCCTCCAAAATTTTTCTTTGCGTACGTATCGTTCTGGTTGCGACCAGGCAAACACGTCACACGTGCTCACAAATATGGAAGTGTGCAGATACTGTCAGACCTCTTCATTTTGGTGGTGCACTGCACTCGTTAAGGTAGTCAGACACTGAAGGAACTTTATTGCGGTTCTTCAGGGGCCGATTGCACCGTCACTGAAGACGAAAAAAAAATTACACCATCTCCCGCTCAAGCGAACCATGTGTAGATGCGAAGCCGCGGGCGCTTATACACTGGCGGCAGCGTTGACGCTGGTGCTCTTAGTGGCGTTGTGCAGGAGTGAAACCTGGGGAGGCGCAAAGCGCGCATTGATGAACCGGTGTTTTCTACGGGAACATGCCAATCGCTGCTAGTGGGCAATGAGAGGCAAAAGCCTCCTATTGGACACAGAGACCCGCAGTCTGCCTTTAGCTAACGCGCGAGATGCGAAGTTTTATTCTTCAACAACGCAGAGAAGAAATCTCCCATTGGAACTACGCCGTGCCCCCGACCAGGCTGCAGAAATTAGGTGCCTTTCTCCTCTTCTAACCACTGCCACCACCCACCGGAACGGTTGTGCAGCGCGAGCACTTCAACAACGCAGAGGAGAAATCTCCCACCGGCACTACCTTGGAAGTAGTGAACGGTTGTGCAGCGCGAGCAGTCGGTTTTTCAACTCAAGAAACTCGCTAACAGACGCTGTCGGCGTTGCGAAGCGACAGAGGAGAGCGCGTAGGAGAAGGGGAGGGGAAGCGCATGTGCAATGGGGGTATAAACGCCGTGAGGCGGGATGCCTTGAGAAGAGAGAGGGGGAGTAAGCGTAGGATATACCTGCATCACACCGTGGCCTGCATAGGGGTCAGGCACTGCGCCGTGCTCCCTACCAGGCTGCCGAAATTAGGTGCCTTTTTCCTCTTCTATCCACGACCACCACCACCATCGGCGTTGTCAGGTGAGAGAGGGGGAGCGTAGGGGAGGAAAGAGGGGGAGAGAATGCACGTGCGCGATGGGGTTGTAAACGCCGTAAGACAGGATGCCTTGTGGGGAGAGAGGGGGAGTAAGCGTAATTTTTTAAAGACGATAGTCTTTCTTGAGGACCTTCGTCGCAAAATTTTAGCCTGTCTGTCTGTTTGTCCACCCTAAACAGTACCCTAAACGGCACCAAAGTGGCCAAACGATACTCTCAACGACCGACCCCATCCGCAGCACCCACCAATATTGTTCAAGGTTCAGCATTCATACTTGTGTGATTGTTAATTAAAAATCAATTATTATGCATCTCTGAGGCACCATAACACGTCAATTTATTTTACTTTATTTGCAGAGTTCCTGCAACGCCATAGTGGCATTACTGCAGGGGGTTTACACACGAAATTCAATGTGATTGCTAATATTTCTGTGAATAGTGACGCTTTAAACATTCTGGAAACTAAAACAACATATAATAATTACAACATGTCAAAAAATATTTTAGTACAATATGACACGTGGCAAACAGGCACTAAAAGTGAATATGCATGTCACGATGTCACAACGATGAAAAAAAGCGCCGTTGTCACTCAAGTTTATGATATCTTCAGGAAGTTCGTTCCAGTCTCTAATTGTTTTAAAAAAGGAGTTTGCAAAGGTTGTTGGTTTCAATGCGTATTTTGTATGTGTGTCTGTCTGATGTAATCTTCTGTCTGTGTGTCTTTTTACTAGAAAAGGCATACATAAAAAAGTCTAAGGACCGTAGCGTTTATCACGCTGCGCTGACCATGTAACGCTTGTACGAAAAGGCAAGTGTTTCCAACGCTTTTCTAAGATGACATGGTGGTGGCACCTACCCGTCGCCTTGCGTTCTACACCTTATCACCTCAGAGACGGGTGCGCACGCCACGCGCTTCGTTTTTCAGGATAACTGCCAGATATCGCTTATGTCTCACGTGTGACGTGACTTGATGCGCTCGTTCGCATCCGCTACATGCTCGAGGCACTCTAACACAGCGCCTCCAGAATACCATTCACCGATTTTCTTCACGTGCCATTTACCATCGTCGTTCATTCAGGTCACGTAATACCAAACTTGGTATAGGTGAAACTAGCGAAACAGCCGCGAGTGCATCATGAGCGTGGAATGTAGTTATGTTCTTACATGATACGCATGTACTGACTAATATGTTTGCTCCAGTCATATGCATTCGTCATCTGTTCACGTACCGTAATACCAAATTTGGTATATGTAAAGCTAGCGAAACGATCGACCACGAGCGCGCCATGAGCGTAGCGGGTAGTCAAGATTTATATGACATGCATGTCACGATTTTCACATTAGGGTTTGTCACTTACGTTCTCCATGCAGTGATTCGGATGGATACCAGTTTTGCAACATGTCATGTGCACGAAACCACTGCAAGAGCAGCACGCATACCCAGGAATTCGGGACACCGCTTTTCACACCACCTGGCGCGCAGAACTTTCAAAAGTGGCGCGATAACGTATGTAGCGCGGCATACAAAGTGGCCAAACAAACAAAAAAAAGCAGTTCGATGTCGGCTATCGCGAGCAAGAGTGAACCGGGATCGCTGACTGATAAGCGCAACTCGTACGACAAGCGGTTGGTTGGTTGCTCGATTGTTAATCAAGTGGTTTTTTTTTTTTGTTTAATGAAACAGTGCGCACAAGTCACTTGGCTGTGCTTGCAAAACTCTAATTTCGAAAGGTCGTGCAGCCCTTCTTCTCGTCGTTTTCGATATATTTCGTCTGTTTGTATACTCGGTGGCACTGCTTTCGTGAAGAAAGGTAGGAGGTCCGTGTGCCGCTGCTGTTTTTGTGATCTGCAAAAGCTGACTTCGAAAGAAAGAAAATAATATCAGCCTATGAAATAACGATAATGCTTTGAGAATATGCAGAGCCAGGCCTCACGTTGCTAATATTTGTTGGCGTCACTTAGCAAGTGATGTTTCTTTTTTTGTGTGCTATAGCGTGAAGGTAACTTGCCATGCCGTATTCTCTGCCAGTGACAATATAAGTGTGAAAGTGATTACGGGGACGAAAATACTTAATCATTTTCTATAGTTGAGCCGTTTAAATAAGACGCTTTAATTTAAATAACGCTCTTTATGTTTCTAAAGCACATAACAAAGAAGTATGAAATAATGTATTTCAGTACGTGCATCTCATGCTGTGAAGCTCGTCTTCTCATGTTTTCTAACTCTTCGTGGAAGTGTAATGAAACCAATTATATTCATATATGCGACCGCCCGCGGCAGTGATGCAGTGGGTATACAGTCCTCGGGTACTGAGCCCAAAGCTTTGAGAATATGCAGAGACAGGGCTGACGTCGCTATTATTTGCTGGTGTCACTTAGCAAGCGATTTTGTTTTTGTTTTTTGTTTTTTTTTGTTGCGCTATAACGTGAAGGCAACTTGCCGTGCCGTATTCTCTGCCAGGGACACTCTTTTTGAGAGCTCAAAAAGAAGCAGAAATAAAGTCCGAAATTGATTACAGGGACGAAATTGCTGAATCATTATCTAAATTTGAGCATTTTAAATCATACACTTCACTTTAAATAGCGGTATTTACGTTATAGAGCCCATATCAAAAAAGTTTGAAATACTGTATTTCATTTCATGCATCCTATGCTATACAGCTCGTCTTCTCTTGTTTTTATAACTCTTCGTGAAAGAGTAATGAAACCAATTATATCCATATATGCGACCGTCCGCGGCCGTGATGTAGTTGGTATACAGTCCTCGGGTACTGACCCCAAAGCCGCGCTTTCGACCCTGGCCGCGGAGGTCACATTTAAATGCAGGTGAAATAGTGGAAGCGTGGATACTGTGCGATGTTAGTGTGTGTTAAAGAACATCCGATGACAGAGATTTATGGAGCCCTCCACGATGGCGTCCCTCATAATCATATCATGGTTTTGGAACGTAAAACCCCCGATGATATGTGGATGTACACAACCGTAAAACGCACCTCTTCCACTGACTATGCAGTCTGCACAGCGGCATCATGTTTCGGTTTAGACCTGGTTATTTCGACTACGCAGTTGATTTAGAACGAAGAACGCGCACAAGCGAGTTTGAAGATATACATACATATAAACACAGCTACCGACACCACCCGTCACAGTGAAGCATGGTCTATGCCCCAGTCACAAACAAATTATGTAATGAAAATGTTAAAACAAAAATGGTACATCCCACGAACAGTAGAAAACGATGATATGTGAAGCACGAATGGGGACGGTGCATATATATCTTTCAAATGAGCACAAAGTTACAAGGCGGATGTAAATTATGCCGTAGATGACTTTCAAATCATATTTATCATGTTTGGAAGCATCATTTGCCTTCGCCGACTATTCAATTCGCAGGATACCATTCGGTATAGGTGGAGCAAGCAAAACGGCCGTGAGCACGCTATGAAGGTAGCATGTAGTCATGTTTTACATGACACGCATATAATAATTATGATGTTTGAACGTAAAATTCACCTTTTTAGTCTATTCACGTCACAAGATACCAAATTTGGTATATGTGGAGCTAGCGAAACGGCCGCGAGCGCCCTATGAGTGTAGCATGTAGTCATGCTTTACATGACATGCTTGTCATGATCATAATGTTTGGACGTCGTCCATTCACGTCATATGTAACACCGAATTTGGTATATGTGAAGCTATAGAGAAACGGCCGCGAGCGCACTATGAGCGTAGCATGTAGTCATGCTTTACATGACATGCTTGTCATGATCATAATGTTTGGACGTCGTTCATTCACGTCATGTGACGCCAAATTTGGTATATGTGAAGCTATAGAGAAACGGCCGCGAGCGAATCGTGAGTGTCGTATGTTTTCATGTTCTTAAATGACATGATTATCATGTTTTCACCAGTCATATACCTTCATCATCCATCGAGGTCGCGTAACACTAAATTTGGTATATGTGAGGCTAGCGAGACGACCGCGAGCGCACCATGAGCGTAGCATGTAGTCATATTTTACATGACACGCATCTTCTCAGTGTCATGTTAGCAGCAGTCCTACCTTCGTCATCCATTCACGTCCCGTAATAAGAAATTTGGACTACGTTAACGTATCGAAACGGGCGTGAGCGCACCATGAGCGTGACGTGTAGTCATGACTTACATGACGTGTATATCATGATTTTCATGAGTGGTTCTCTCACTTATGTTCGCCATGCAGTCATGTCATACCATACCAACTTTGAAATATGTCATGTGAACCAAAGCACCGCAAGAGCAGCAAGAGGATGAAATGTAAACTATGACATTCACGACATACATGTCATGATTTTTATGTTAAGACTACTTAATTTTGCTCGTCATAAAGTCATGTCACTCCATACGAGTTTTGGTATCGATGCCATTATTGAAACGGCCAGGAGAGCTAAAAGTCGTAGGCGGCTAGATAGATAGATAGATAGATAGATAGATAGATAGATAGATAGATAGATAGATAGATAGATAGATAGATAGATAGATAGATAGATAGATAGATAGATAGATAGATAGATAGATAGATAGATAGATAGATACGCTCAAAATCGCGCGAGTTCACTGAGAAATGCTTCGCATTTAAAAGTAACGAGTAACGTGACATCGCCCGGTACTGAAAAATTGTAACGTATGTACGTTACCCGTTACAGTTCTAAAATTGTAATGAGTACGTTACTAAGTTACCAAAAAAGTAAGGGATTACCGGTAATGGCATTACTTGTAACGCATTGCAGTCGATCGTGGTAACCATTTAGTTACCGTATTAACTCTAGTGGATTTAAATTCGTTAAATAAAGATTTACACCTATTTTGTTATACACGCGTGTTTTTCATATCAATATGATTCTATTACAAAAGTAAGGGATAAAAACATTGGCCATATATCTCCCTGTTGTGCTTCAAAGGACGCCGAAAGACGATAGTTTTCAGACTGCAGGGGCTGCGTTAAATATTGCGCCATCTCCCCCGCCGCGGTGGTCTAGTGGCGAAGGTACTCGGCTACTGACCCGCAGGTCGCGGGATCTAACCCCAGCTGCTGCGGCTGCATTTCCGTTGGAGGTGGAAATGCTGTATACCCGTGTCTTTAGATTTGGGCGCATGTTAAAGAACCCCACTTGGTCGAAATTTCCGGAGCCCTCCACTACGGCGTCTCTCCGTATCATATGGTGATTTTGGGACGTTAAACCCCATATATCAAATATTGCGCCATCTGATCATAACGTGAAGAAAGGAATGTTGTTTAGAACGCAGAAACACTGGTAGGTGGCAGCACCAGGTTGTTTCAGTTAAGGTTCCTCGATGCGCGCGTGCGCCCCCTTGCAGGGTGGAGACAACAGCGTCGTCTGCTACAGCGTCCGCCATTAGGATGCCCTCTCCGCAGGCCACCTATAGTCACGATAGGCAGCCAACGGGCGTCGCGCGGCTGCATGCAGAGTTCGTTGTGTCAAAACGAGTGGTACTTAAACAACATGACAAAAATACAAAGTTTTCGCATCGGGAGTGTCAAGGTCTCAGATTTCTATTCTCTAATCTTTATTTTTAAAGCGACATTAGCAGCTGGAGTTGTTCGCAGCAGAATACTACCGTCCACGCCAGCCACTAACATCTTCAGTTAGCATCTTCTTGGGCTAGTCGGTAACTATTTATACTGGTTAAAGATGCGAAACACACGCACGCAAGTCCCATAACCTTTCATTGTGTCTGTGTGTTTTGTGCCTTTCACAAAAGTGAAAAAAGAGTTTGCCTGCCGGTCAAAAAAAGAATTAAAAAAAAAACAACGTGCTGTCACGAGAAAAGAGAAAAACTGTGATTGCACACCATATTTTCAGATCTAGTTTTCGAATTATTCATCAGCTACTCCATTTACGGACCGCACCCTGCAACGCACAGTATTCTGAATTTTGTTTTTATCTTTTTTACCTTACTGTAAATAGCAGATGGGCAAAAAAATTGTTCAATACATATACTATTTGGGGCTCTACATACGGCTTTTATGGCATTAAATCATGACTCGCACGCAGACACTGACTATCAAACCAGGTTTAGCGTGTTTTCCGCTGGAATATATTATAAATTAGTAACTGTAATAAAGCGTTCGTCAATATCGTTAAAATGAAGCGACCACACGGCTTCTCAACAATAAGAAAGCAAATTGCGTTCAATATACGGCAATTTCTGATGCCATAGCTTGTTTATTTCATCGATAACTTTAATATATTTCAAAAACAAGTGCTACAACTCACTGCAAGTTAACCGCAGCGCATGTCTTGCTTCCACTCCCACTGGTTCTCGCTGTTTCGAGCTGGCGCAGGTGAATGCGAAGCCTTACTCGTGCATAACTGGATATCAACATTTTTTCCAGAGAAACCTTGTGTTGCTGGCATGCCTGCACACTGCACTTGGTCCTCTTGATTAAATATTCAGTTACAGCTTTGAGAGGGGACTTCAGGGTGAACAGGTTGTCTGTCCAGGATGTGATCCCTTTAAAGTGTTCTTCACAAGATATGAGCGAGCTCATAACCTCACCGCTCGGATAACACAAGTTCTCACCATCCTGAACATACTCCTTTAGTGCAGTTAAATATGCGTGTTCATGGCTCGCCGAGCCTTGCATTGCAGCCCTGCACTGCTTGCAGTCCGTTTTCTTCAATATTCTTTTCACAAGGAATCCACCTATATGGTGTAAAATGCTGCACTCTATTGAAGTCAACGCTTCAATGAAAAGAATTTCCCCATCATCAATTTCCTCTTCATCATCTCCTCGACACTCTCTTTTCCCTTGGGAAATCATGTCAACCAGGTACTCAGAGTCGTCATTCTCATAACTAGAGTTCGCTGGCGTGTGCAAAAACTGGCTGACGCACACAAGCTTTAAAGCGCATTTCATGTCGTACGCGTTAGGGACGGTTTTCCTTTGGCGCACGACAGAAAAAAGATTCTCCAGGCAGTCCTGAAGTAGTCTCCCAGTGAGCAAGAACTTGTAGCCATCCGATTTCAGTAAAATATTTTGCAAACGAAGGACCACTGTCGTTGCAACCATGAGACCAGCCTGTGAGGGCTTCCACTGGGATGTACTTCCCATCTGCATGCCTTGTATTGTCTCCAATGTCAAGCGCAACGTTTCCAGGGCCTCGTGGTACTTTGCCATGTCTCGACAACTAAGTGCGACAGACGGATGTCGCGAGGACATCAGCTTGTACCATTTTGCGATCAGGTCCAGGAACCATGCTGTAGTTTCAGCTTCTGGTTCGAGCACTTTCTCTCTAATTAGGCAACGAATGGCAGCTGGGGATTCCTTGAAAAACTGCACCGCTATGCCGACTTTCATTTTCGTGTAATGGCCTTTGCTGATGTGTACTTCTGAAAGTTTGGGTGCAATTTTCAGCTCTTTATCGGAGTCATACTCTACGACAGCACGCACATGCTCCAGTTTGACTTTGTTTGAGGGTAAGCCATGGTGACAGACAGTTGCGTCACTCAGTGTAAAATCAACAGAGTTCAAAAGCTGGCCTCGAATATTTTTTATCACGTGCGCGGCATCTGCAGTGAAGAAGAGTTCCTTTCCCTCAAGCACAGGATGAGGGATTGCGCACACCGTGTTTGAGTTCCTATGGCTAGAAAAACCAAACTCGCGCCACATTGCTCTGTTGGAGGCTCCCATGTCAGAGGTCACCACAAGCACTCTCAGGGAAATATCTGCGCAGAGCTGCACGATTTCCTGCACAAAATTCTTGAGCAGACAGCCGTCGACCGAGCTTCCAGTGAAATGATACGCAATGACCTGTTTCCATCTTGAGTTCAATCCTCCGACGATAAACACCAAGCAATGACAGGCGGGTTCATCTGGTTCCGCTGGGAGTGTCTTTCCTCCAAACACGACGTCTTCAGCACGGTCGAGCTCATACCCGCGGGCAATTTCAATTTCGTCGAGATAAAGCACACAATCTCTTTCAACTTCTTCCAAGCCCTCTGCTTTTGCTCTGAGCAACTCAGTAACTTCCGTTAAAATCCCAGGCAGGAACTTGAACCCTTGAAGACGACGGACAAGAGTTCTGTTGGTTCTAAGGGTTTCATAGCCTGTTGTTCCACTTGCGAATTTTATCTGAAGGGCTTGTTTAATTGTTTTTGATGACCAGGTAGTACCTCGGTTGCTGTTTCGTGATAAGGCTCGCATTTGGTCTTCATTTAGGAACTTCAGTTTTTTTCGTAAAATCCCACTGGCATATTCCAACTTCTGAAGCTTCTTTTTAATTGAATTAGTTTTAGCACTTGCTTTGCTATGATCTTCACGGAGTTTCGCGTACTTTGCCTTCATGTCCTGTAGCTGTTTATTCACTTCAGCACACGACCTGTTACTGCACTTCTCTTCCGACAATTCAACATGGGTTGCGGAAAGTGGGCATGCAACTAGCTTAGAATCATCTGTTGTAGGAACTTCAGTTTCTGCCGTGGCACTTGGGCTAGGTAAGTTGCTCATCTGATCACGAGACATCTCCGTGCCATCACTCGGTAGTGGCTGCAATTCTTGATTTGCTGTTTGTTGCATACCAGCTATGTCGTTGACATGTTGTTCTTGAATTTCTGTCGCTGAGGTATCAGAAGCATGGGGTTGACTGTGCAGAGAACAACTTTCTTCTGCGGCCGCAGGCGTCCCTTGTGGTAAAAACCTTTCTTTTGGTGGCTTCCTGTGCTTAGGCATCGCTAAAAAAAAACACACATATGTTGCATATCAGCTGGCAGATTCTTTTATCATTATGAACGAACATGCTCTGAGCGTCGCTACGCATAGAAATAAAAATAAACAAAGTGCGAAGTTGTCATTATCCTGCTTCTGGATGGCAGGTGCGGTTAATTCACCTCTCGATAAAAATGGAGGAAATGAGCGATTTCATTGACCGAAGGTATTAAGAGCGTTTTTCTGTAATGTGCGTTTTTTTTCTGTTTTTAAAGAAACACCTGGTTAGACCCTCCATGTGACTCTTAAGAAGGCCGGCAATAACAGTGCTAAACGTGGAACTGACTAAGATTGGAACAAGGAACAAAATTAGGAAGCAAACTCGCAAACTTCCGTTAACGCGAAAATAAGTGGATTCCTACCTCTGAACGAAAAGATTGTTGGCAGAGCATTCGGCTTCAATTTTTTCCAGCCGTCCGCACGGTTCTGCTCAAATGCGGTTTCTTCGAAATGTCCCTGCAGCGCGGAAACACGCGATGATCAGGTCTCAAAGATCTTCACAAAAACCTTCTAAGCAGACCACAACAGCCAACACTTTCAGGGACAAGCGTAAAGAGTGATAAGGGAATTTTAGGGCCTGTTGTAGTTGGAGTTAATAATAAAGAAGGGAAAATTGTCAATTTATTTCTGAAAAAACAGGGACAGTGAGAAAATATTCTTTGATAATGAACTGACGGGATGCGTGCTTTCAATGTGATGTTACAAAAACAATTTGTTGAAGGCACCGGTAGCAACAAGCGACAACGTAGGCGCACATCTCTGCGCAATTGCAGCTTGTGTACAACAAGCGATCAAGAACAACGCATTTTGTGCTATCCAAAATGAACAATACGCATGTACATAGCATGCAAATGAACGAGTATTGCACCCGGTGCACTGGTGATAGCGATTAAGCCCGATCGGGGTCAGATTTCTGAACAGTCATTGGCGTCCTTCTGCACCAAAAGCCTTTCACATGAGTAACCAACAAGCCCACGTTGCAACCCTCATCGACTACAGTCCTTCTGCAGCTTGCGTATAAGGGAGTCAATCACATCAGGCTCGATCGCGATCAAAAATGCTGAAATGGCATAACTTACGCTGCACAAACACGAACGGTCCGTGGGTTGCCACTTGTCGCGCTTGATCTTTACCAGCCACAGGAGTCGCCTTTTCGGATCTTTCGGAAATCTGAACATCCTATAGCCATTTCGCGAGTGGTTTGTGCACTGTGGCACGCAACACCCGGGCATTTTGCCCGAGGAAACGCTATAAAACGCCGCGCACCTGTCTCACACAAACCAGACGCGACGGGGCTAGCACACTCTAGCGAGGCGGGGGGGAGCCGAATGGCGGCCGCCGATCGGAAGGCGGCATTCACCCCCTCACAGAATGACTCCACCCTCCAAGGCGGCGGAGGGGAGAGCGCGCATCGAGGAACCCTAGTTTCAGTTAAAGCCCCTTGATGTTTAGTTTAACTAAAGTATCTTGACTTTTTTAGTGAAGATAGAACTTGCTCCTTCTTTCTAAGATTCGCATTGTCAGCACAGCATAGTAAACACTTCGGTCTTTAGAATTACGTACGTATCGATGTATCTTTTAAACAAAAGGCCACGCTGCCATACACTTACGTATTGATGTTGCATCTCAAATATGCGGAATATAATCTTTTGGTTGACAATATTCACAAGTATATATGAATGCATCCGCCATATAAAGCTCGGTGGACTTTGAGCCCTGCCTTGAACTTTAGCCGGGTGGCTTCATTCTTGGACAGACACCAGCAGACAGACCAAATTTGTTTATTGGAGTATCTCAAGAAGGGCTATCGTTTTTGAAAACGAAGAGGCATTGCCTTCGTATATAAATATATATTAATGGCTGCTAACTACTTTATGTAACTACCATAGCAATAGGGCATCGTAGCAACGTACACACATAAAAGTGATCACATAGTCATATGATCCATCATACTCGCTTAAGATCGTACTCACGTGATGAGATATGAGTATATGATCATATGCGTATGTGAACTCATATGAACGGATCACAAGCGAGAACACACAAGAAAACACGTACACGGAATTTCGACTTTGACATACCTGATTTCTTCTCTAGCAGCAGCATGAAGGCTATTGATGCCCCTACTTAAAGATTGCACAACGTGTACCGATTAGCGGCCATATAATTGAGAATAATTGATATTTTCTACACATCAGCGTGTTCCATTGTACCATCGCATAGCATGAAACTTCTATTCTAAAGTAGTCAATGAAATTTACCTCAGTCAAAATATTCTTTAAAAGTTTCGTGATTACGGCAAATATACTGGAGAATCTGCAAAAGATCTGGCAACGTAGGTGGCTTAGTAGTTAGTTGAAAAAGCTAAAAAAGTTTACGTGGCTAGTAGCGGCAAAAGTTACAAACTTTACCAGCTGCTAGTTAGTAATGGTATGCTGGGAAGGCAGTAATATACACTGGAGTCAAGTAAATACTTCATTTACTTGCTGTTTGCTAAGTTTTTATTTTTTTACAAAAGTGTGCCAGACCAAGGCATAGCTTCTGTTATTCGGGGTCTCTAGTTTTCATTTCATTTTATTTGTAGTTTTGAGGCTGTGCAAGCTGCGAGTACTTGGCGACTTGGTCGGTGGCCGGTAGAGTGGCTGCGTACGTGGCAACCAAGCGGGCATGGCCCTCGTTGATTAGCATGTCTATGTAGGTGCGAAGAAGAGCGCTACACGCGTCAGTGCTGGTCAAGCGCCTAATTTGTCGTAGCAAAAGTACCATGTGAGCGAGAAATCGCATGGTTAGAAGCGGCGGTTCGTTCGCCTGAGCGGTTGCCCAGTCGTGTATCTCTTCGACCATTGAAACAGCATCGTCCATCACCACACCTCGCTGCAGGATGTGCATTATCTTCTGGTCTCGCGTCTCCCTCGCGCCCACAGCCACCTGCAGGTCACGGAAAACGGCCTCAAAGGTTCCACGGTCGCTGGGGTATCCCGGTGGCAGTGGTTCGAGGCGTCTAGCCTGCTGTGTAGCAGTGCGGAGGCCCTGCTCCACGCACACATCGACCACAGCGCGCATGCGAGCCCACAGCTGATCCTCCCATGTGGTACACGCGGGCAGCATTGCTTGTACGTTGCCACACAGAGAACCGTACACGGCGCGCTCGTACCGCGAACACGTCGGATTCGACGCCGCTTCCCAGCAAGCGCGCTTCCAGAGGTCCCGGTAGAGGTTGCCTTCAGCGGGTTGCATAGTGTTGGCGCCCAAGATGCTGCCGTTGTTCGGGTCGTGGTAGGGCCTCCATCCTTCGAGCGCGGCGGCTAGCCAAAAATGACCATTGTCGGCAGCCAGCTCTTGAGCCCGCTGCAGTTGGCCGGCTCGCAGGTGGAAGAATATACTGCGGAAGAGGCGGAATTCGTTGTCACGGTCGAGCTCGTGTATCGGTAGCCGCTCCCTCGAGGGCGCGTCCGGGTCTAGTTCAGTCACGTAAGACGACAGTGCACTACCGATGTCGGCATGGGACTGCACATGGTGCAGCGTGTTTTTCCAGGCGCAGCCTGCATCAGCAAAGTACTCGAGCTTGTCGTCGTCATTGTCCATGCCATTCTGATGCGTCGCGCAGCTTTCCAACCAGTCGACGACGAGTATGGCCTGGCGTGTGAACGAGTCTCTCGCTATGAGGGCCTCCACGATTTCCTTGTCGCTAACTTCACGAGATCCGGGAAAAAAGATGGTGTTGTCACCACTTTCTTCAATGAACTGGTCAGCCGTGAGACGGTCACGCAGGAGGGCACCAGTGAGCTTCCAAGTGTTTCGCTCTTCGGTGAGCAATGTTTGGCACGCCATGGCTTCCATCCACACCGGCTCGTCCTTGCGAGATATCAAGCTCTCGGTCACTTCTCTCACTCTGGCTAAGTAACTGTCGCACAGGCTAGCGTATTTATCAATCAGCTTGAAAATGTCCTTGCTGATAGTATGGGCCTTGTAGGCTTCCATGAAATCCGCGTATATTCCGGCAGTAGCGATGACGGCAGGATGTTTGGTCACCAGCACCGACGCGGTAACGTCGGTCATATCGGCGGCTTCGAAATTGGCACTTACATTGCCGGTTCCTCGCGAAGGGCTGCTGCCACCGGGCGTAGCGAAGTCTGCCATAGATCCTCTCGCGAAGGCGCTCGCAGTTCTGCTTGGGGTACTGTTGTACGACGCTGCCGGGATGCGAAGATCCTGCTGCTGCCGTGGAAAGGACTTACTCTGGTTGCTGAAGCAGCTTCGGGATCGCAGCTCGATCACCGACGTGGCGGCTCGTGCTCCACTGCACGAGCGTGTATTCGACGTCTTCTTCTCCCCACATGACACACTCCGACTGGAGGGAATTGGCCAGGTGGGAGGTGAATTGCCACTATAATTACCGTATTTGGGTATTATAGGATTCAGTAGGTAATCATTGTAAATATTTGTTGATTTGAAGTGTCAAATACTAGTAATGAAAAGTGGTTTGCGCGCCGAGTTTAAAATAGGTTATTTTAGTCGCAGTGATATAGTCCTGAACGGTAAAGAAAACATTCCTGTGGCTGTACCCATGAGCAGTGGAACCAAACGAAAAAACAACATCTGCTGATAGCTACAGGTCCAGTTATCGAAAAGGTGCACTGCAAAAATTTGCGCGCATTTACGGACAGGAAAGCGAACATAGTGTCTAGGAAATATACACACTCCACCCCTTCGCCAACATCAAGGATATAGCACTCGTTTGTTGTTGTTGTTTCCCTGTGCAAATGGCTCGTACCCAAAGAAGGGAATTGGCCGATTATAAGGTGAATTTACCCTAATCTTTCAGCATTGCGTCATTCCTACAATTTTTTGTAACTTAATTTTGATTTGAAATACCGATATCAAGTTTGCAGAAAAAAAAAGAAGAAAAATAGTGAGACAGTAATTTAGCAAGAAAATCGTTTAGTCGCAGTAATGTATTCTTGAACGGCGAATAAAACATCCCTGTGGCTGAAACCCAGTGTAGAGGCTCCAAATGAAAGAAGATCAGGTTGTGATAGTTGCAAGCCCAGTCCTTGAAGAGGTGGTGCTAGTATGCTTTGCCTGAATAAATTGAAACGGCGACAATGTAATAAAAAATGACTGATCGTTTCTCTTGATTACAGTAAATGCACATAGGGGAATTCAATATGTCTAATCTATGCAAGCAAAAATTGAGGGAGGTAACGCGGCAACGAAATTTCGTGATGACAACTTCCATCATTCTTGAATTAGTCAGTTCACTGCGCCAGTGAAATAACAAGTGTTTGTACTCTGGAGAAGCCGTTAGTGCAGGGTCAGATAAATTTTGCCTGATTTTAAGTGTGCGAAATCGCGCCACCGTAATGTGTACTGTATGAGGGAAAATAGGAATAATTGGTGTCGAAAGGGATGCCTTCGCAAGAGAATCAGCTATTTCGTTTAACAAAATACTTTGTGCCCTGGTGTCCAGATTAAATGAATACTTCGGAGATGACAGGGGATCAATGATTTAAAAAGTTTCACTATAGGTGAGTGACCAGATGCGGTCAGAGAAGAGCACACTGATAATGAATCAGTTATGACTGCTACGACTGGAATGGAAATATTTACCTTTCGCAAAGCTAACATTAATGCCATGAATTCAGCCAGAAAGACAGAAAGAAAATCCGGTAAGCGAAGTGAAAATGACCAATCAAGTGCGGGCAATATATTCCAACGCCTGATTTTTCATGTGATTGAGATGCGTCCGTTGCTATAATGACATTTGTTGGCAGAGTACTTAAATGGTCCTGCAATAAACCACTTAAAATGCCTGTAGGTAATAGCTTAGCGTGTGTTAGGAAGATATCATGGTAAACAATTTCTGGAGAATTTTTTGCTCAGTTAAATGAATCAGATCACGAACGTGTACATTTAGAGGCTCAAGTAACGATTGAACAAATACTATTTGTGGTTTGTGAAATCTGGGCCAATGCACGGAGAAGAATAGGTCAGGATTGGAAATAAAAATAATTTGTTCAGGGTTAAACGGTGCTTCATATAGTCGTAAAAAGGTCTGCTCAGTAAGAATGTTAAAGCGACATAATAAGGTTGGTATTTGTGCTTCAAGGTATAACACTGCATTTGCAGTATACTTTGGAAGTCCTAAGCAGAGCCGTAAAGCCTCTCTTTCCAACAGAACGAGCGGCCGAAGTTTGTAGGCTGGCGCGTCAGAAAAAAGCACACGTTTAAAAATCAGACTTCACCACTTCGCAAATTTTATGAATACAGCACACGTTTACCAATCATGTTTCACTAAATAGTGCAAAAAACAAGTTACTCCTCCGCCAACAAAAAAAAAAGAAAAATTAGACCAAAGTAATCATTTTCAATACGGGTGAGCTCCAGAAATTTATACTCGCATACCATCATTGCATCCATCGCCGCGGAGTGTTCTGCACCGCTTTTATTCTACGGAACTGTATTGTTCCCAAACGGCGGTTTAGGCAGGCATCGCGGAAAGAGGAACCATTCGACCGCGGCGGGCGCACCGCCTTCGTCACTCATCCGTCGGCAGTCACTACTCTACTCACTAGCCCGACTATGGTGCTACCATAGCCCGACTACCCTCCTCAAAAGCCAGGCCGCACACACGGAACGGGACCCGGCTGGCGATGCTTTTTTATCTGTTCTGCATCTTGGAGGTGAGTGCCTTACTTCTCACTTACTGGCCGTTTGGCTTACAGCTCGTGCCACTAATGACCGTTGTCATGTAGTCGAAATATCTCAAATTAGGCAGCTTCGAGTAAAGTCGAGGCCATAAACGCAGTGCTCCTTTGTCCATGTCGTTTTCGCACGGCTTGTATCATGCATGCTTTTTCTAAGACGGAGTGCGTACTGAGATTAGTTAATACAGCATTTACAGAAATCGCGGATTGATTGCGTTCGTCGTGTTTACATTTCGAGCGTGACATTTTCATTGCGCTCTGAGTACTTGTCCAGAGTAGTTGCATACTCTATGCCGACAGTGTTCGGGCAGGCCCCGAAAACTCTCAAGTTCAAGTAATCACATGTAGGGGTCGAAAAAATCAACCGCGGCGCGTTTCTGCTTAAAACACCCAGAGTGAATCTACTGACCTCTCTCGCCACTCGCGCTATTGGATGGTTAGTTGGATGGATGTGGCTGTACCCTTTAGATCGGGCGGCGGCTAACGCCACCTAGCCGTAATACTTAGTCAACTAACCATTAGATTCATCTTTTTTTTCCTTTAAATAGTGAGGTTGAGGATTTGTACTTTGCAGTGAAGGGTTTAATTTGCACTCGTGCCTTGACTTTAGCCACCAATCAGATAACCTCCTTCTAGTTAAGTCTACCCGCTTAAAGTCTATTTTGCCCTCCCTGTCCCTAAACCCCAGTGCATTGAAAAAAACTGCGCCATCATCCTGAACTATAGAGTGAAGCCCTTTACAGAACATTATTAAGTGTTTGGCAGTTTCTTCTTCCTCACCACACGTACTGCATACTGTGTCTACCCCTTTGTATTTTGCCCGATATGTCTTGGTTCGCAATACTCCCGTCCTGGCCTCAAACAGTAGAGAACTACCCCGAGTATTATCATAGATCCTTTCTTTGGCAATTTCCTGCTTAAAAGTTCGATAGATCTCTAGTGCGGACTTCTTAATCATGCCAATTCTCCACATGTCAGTCTTTGTTTCCTTCACTTTCTTCTTAACCAATAGTTCTTTTTGATTTGGCCACCTGCTGTTTTCTAAGTATTTACCAGTCAATTTCCTGGTTTGCTTCCTCCATTTTGTATCGACAGTCTTCATGTACAAGTAGCTGAAAACCTTCCTAGCCCAACGCTCCTCCCCCATTTCTCTCAATCGCTTCTCAAATTTTATCTTGCTGCCTGCTTCCCTGCCCTCAAATGATGTCCATCCCATATCACCTTGTACTCCCTGATTCGGTATATTCCCGTGAGCTCCTAAAGCAAGCCTACTTATTCCATGTTGCTTAATTTTTAATCTTGCTTGAACTTCTGATCTCATGCACAAGACCGCATTGCCGAACGTCAGCCCAGGAACCATGACCCTTTTCCATATTCCTCTCACAACATCATACCTATTGTAATTCCACAGTGCCCTATTTTTCATCACTGCTGCATTCCTGGGCCGGTGAGTAGAAACCACTTCAGTTTTTTAAGGACGGTTGCTTGCTGGGCTAGTTGGTTCATTTCAACATACGTAGTTTTTTTGCCAATGACTGCATAGATGTCACATGGCGGCAGCGCATTGCAATATTAAATTTTAAAATTTTTTAACGTCTCAATTTGTCACCGGAAGAACGTGCGTTACTTGCAGCGTAGCTTAACGTAGGAACGAGTCGCTGACTCAAGAGTTAATTCTGAAATTATATGGCCAGGTAATACAAACCAGGCCGTTGTGATGAAAGAAGGCAAGTACATCACTGTCGCCTCGCATGTGTCTTCGTAGCTAGCCCATATATTAGTGCGAAAAACCTACGAGTTAATAGTTTACCGCAGTCGCATTCGAGAAACATCACATAATTATGGGTGTGGTTTTGCTATAGTGTGACAAATAAAGCGTCACAATAATCAGAAATACTTCTTTTTCTGCCACAGCCTCCTGGCCTACCTGACATGGAAGCAGCTGTGTACAATGGGGAAGGAACCTGCAACATGACATGCCTTGTGAAGAAGCAGCCCCGAGTGATACATGTGTTACTAGGTACCATTACATGTATGTATAAAGTACTGTTGTTTACCAGTTAACTGAGTTAATTTCTTTGGAAAATTTCATGCATTGATATCTGGTAATGTTACTTGTTTTTCCCGACTGCCATGCAACAATAGAATGCCTACCTCCGCATGTCCACTCTGCGAGCACGTTGAAACATCTGAACGTCCACTACAACAGGTCATCTCGAACCTCACACATGCAATGATGTATTTGTGAATGCTTTACCATGCATATCGTGGAGGGGTGCTTTAGATTGGCCACGAGCATTGGCTGTCTAGCGTGGCATGGAATCTACACTTCAATAACGTTGAAACTGTAACACTATTATTTAGATTCTGAGGCACTGCTGAGCTCAACAACACAGGTTTGTTCCCAGCCACAGTGGCCATATTTCGATGGGGGTGAAATGCTAAGACCTTCGTGTGCTTAAGGGTTTGTTAGATTCGCCTGCACCACATGATCCATTTTATAAAGTGCTGTACCTCACCATTCGTTTCAGTGGTGCAGCAATGGCACCCTCTAAACCGTGCCATTTATTTAAAAAAGCGCAGGAGAGGTACAGCACTAAAACTAGTTCATGATTTTCCTGTACCTCCTGCTCTGATGGCACTGGTTTGGTGGAGCTGCACGCACAGCTTAACAAACAACATAGCACTACAACAAAAGAGTGGCTACTTGGGCTGGTTGGTATTGCATTTTTGAAAGAAATATACTTTCTTAGTGCGCAAGGAATGTTTTCAGAAGGAAGATAGAGCCTATCTCTCGGCTCTATCTTCCTTCTGAAAACGTTCTCTGCCCACTAAGGAAGTATATTTCTTTAAAAAGGAAAAACATAGCATTAGACGTAGGTGCCGTACCCGCCTTGACAAGTGCGGTGTGTTTTGCCTAGATGTTTGCACCTCATTAAATTAAGCGAACAAAAATAAGGATTTCACCTTGTTAGGACCATGTCATTCACTTGTGATGCTGTACTGCTGAACTCGGGCTGCACAAATTCTGAACTTCTCGTGCACAGCTGTGAACCAGTTCTCATTGGTGCAGGGAAACTAAGCTGACCCTTAAAAGATGGAAGTTTGAAAATATGAAAAATCTGAATACAAAATGTCGGAACAAATGTATCAACAAGCATTCTGGTCTCCTGCGAAGCTACAATATCATTTGTTTCAACCTGTGGAAGCCAGAATTGATTTAAATTT
The DNA here is from genome assembly GCF_043290135.1 of Rhipicephalus microplus. NCBI lineage: Eukaryota > Metazoa > Arthropoda > Arachnida > Ixodida > Ixodidae > Rhipicephalus > Rhipicephalus microplus. The sequence continues at coordinate 110,702,337 of NC_134710.1, read as the reverse complement.
GCCCACTATTGTACGACTCATGATCACTTTGTGGTTGGCATGTAAATCGTTAGAAATTATTAATTGCATTAGAATATGAACCTTCCCCAAATCAGCGGGATTAACAGGCTTTCGGACATTTAGTTGTGTCTTGTGACAGTTTACGAACTATACCCAGAACTGTTTTGTCTTAACAACTGTGCTTAGCTCATACAAGTTTACAAAAAGATGTGCCAAAGCTCATAAGGCTGCACTCAATTGCCTTAGCTTTGCACGTACGTTCAATGGGCTCTTAAAAATATTAAATCGTAAAGATGACGAGCAAGATTGTGTTCATTTGATGTGGTACTGTTTTTTTTTTTTTCATATAGCAGAGAAACATTCCAGATTATTTTGAGCACATCTGCTTCTGTTTAAGTTAAGTTGTCATAGGTATAGTGCCCACAACTACGAAGTGAAATTCTGTGCACTACTGTCATGAAAAGAATCTAGGATTTCACACAGGTAGTTGAAACATGCACGATCTTGACTTATCTACAGCCACGCGGTAAGATAGTACATATTTCAAGTTCTAACCTCTAAAAGTAGCAGGGAGAAAACAACTTCAGCTTTCAAGCACAAATATACTGAAAAGGTAAACACAATAACAAGTGTATAATAAATGCGATCTTTATTGATTCAGTATTTGGACAGATTCACATCATGTACTACCAACTGATGTCGGGAGTTTTTGCTTGCAAGGAAGTGTTCAAGTTCCATCGATACGTCTATGCAAAAAAGAGATTGTGCTGAGCAGAGCCTTTTACATTATTAGGGTAACAAAAATGTACAATGCATGCATAAATCTTATTTTCTTGGAATTGGGCCTGTTCGATGTGTAGGCACACACCTCATAACTCTGTTCCTTTAGCATACATGTTAGCTGCATACTCAGCAGACCGGTCATTACCTGCGACGAGAAATTCTAGCTATAGTAACTGTGTAACATAACTCTAACAATAAATGTGGCAAGCCTGAAATATTTTTCAGGCCCATCACCTAAATATATATTACCTATGCTATGGACTCACGGCTGAGAATTAAATATAGTACCTACCCTGTCGACAGGACGGGACCTTGCACAATTGTAAAGTACTCAATGTAGCATTGCGGAGCGAGAAAGTTTCAGAACTGCACGCATCCGCAATCGTTTAACAAATTTAGCAAAACTACATTGCTCTCACTGCACGAGCCATCAATCGGCAATGCGCAAGTTTCCTTCGCGATTCCACATCATGCATTCACTTCACTTCAAGATCAATTCAAGGTCACCTGGCGATAATTACGCACGCGAAGCACGATTTAGCAACGAAAAAAAAAACTAAATAGCAGAGGAAGCCAGCAGCACGAACCAGCAGCGAGCCCCCACCTGCCATGTCCTAAAATTTCTGTTTTTTGTTTTGTTGCACATCCAACTTTGCTTTTACCCAAGTCTTGTATGCCCACCCCTCATGTAATGTTCCTTTTGTTAGGGACCCTTGAGGAAAATAATTTAATAAATAAATACTACAGGGTAAGCACCGCAAGTGACGGTAGAATCGGACCCTTGTCTTGAAGCCACGCCGTTAAACTCAATGCCGCAACACAATGAGAGTGACGGTCATTCAGCGATCTCGATGTTTTGTTATATGCATATGCTTGTTAGCTTTCAAGAGTGTTTACAAATGGGTTGAAAGCTTTTGATATGTATTAGTGACTTGTTTTGTGCGGACCTCAATATATGCATCAGTTGTACCCGCTTGGAAACTTGCAATAAACGATGCAAACCTTACTTGATTGTCGTTGTTTTTGCCAGTCGTGGCGAGTTACGTCACCTTGGGATAATTACACATGCGAACCGCGATTTAGCAACGAGAAAAAAAAACAAAATAACAGAGGAAGCCAGCAGCGCAAACCAGCAGCAAGCCTCCCACCTGCAGCAAAAAAATGCGTCTGTTTATTGATGATGATAGTACTACCAGCGCCATCTCGCCTAGTAGTATTGCAGTTCAGTACGTCGCCTCTACGTATTTGCATGTTATTTCGATACAACAGCCCAATGGTACAGTTTCCGTTCTCTAAACTGGTAGGTGTTCTGTGGTTCGGGCTTGTTAGCACCGTAGTGCAGCCGTGTAATGTGTGCGCCTCCCTTTATGCTGGCGGCGTTAGGTGAGCCTCTGTTTATGGTACCGGTACGCCGCTGTGGCATAAGACGAGATGATATCTACCGTGAAATCTTGGCGCGCTGCAGCCTACCGGCGTGTTCTCCCCGTCGGGCCGAAGTTCATCTCCTCTACGGTGTTTAATAAAAGGTGGCTGGTGGCAGGTAGCACCGAGGTGCCAACAGCCAGAGAGAACTTTCAACTCAAGAAATCTAAAACAGCGTGCGAATTGGCTGTGGTAGCCGCGTTGTGATGGACGGGTAGTGGTGAAGGCCCGTGTACTGTACACTGTCAGTGCACTATTCGCAAGTTTCATCGCCTATAGGGGTTGCATAGGGTGGTTCAATATGGCGCCCACAGACAGTATCGCAGTCGCTGAGTACATGTGCGGCCTGCACTGAAGTGCTTTTTTTTTTCTTCGCGATGGCTCTGCCCTTTTTGCACTCGGATATTATGCGCCACCCAAACGTTTCACAAACTCGGATACGATGCCTCACTGAAGGCGAAGAGATCCTGAATGCCAAACACATCACTTGTGGCGTGAAAGCCTGTAGCCCATCTGTCATTGTGCAAGGCATCTGTGGTTCTGCAGACGTCTCATGTCCGCCAGAAGCCACACAAAGTGGAATTCACATATGACTTGGAAGATTCTGTATAGCAATGTTAGCTTACTTTTCGTCTTCGTGCTAATCAAAGCCGGTCTGCAAGACGTGCCTTTCGTGCACTGACGTTCGGTGACACAAGTAATCTTACTGTTCTTCAATGCTTCATACGTGTGTGCCACGGTAAAGTGGTGGTTACGATGTTCTGCTCTCACACGAGCGTCGCGTGTTCGATCCCGGCCGCGGCGGTTGCTTTGCGATGTAGGTGGAATGCTAGAGGCCGAGTACCACGCGATGTCCGTGCACGTTGCCCTCCACTAAAGGCATTGCGTGGTTTGTCACGCAAAAACCCAGATAGTGTTACAACATTCTGCATTTCCTTCTACGTCCTCTGTTTTGAGCGAATACTTACCGATGTAAGATTTCACTAAGTTATCGCAATGCCAATATTTTTGACACATTAAAGAATATATGCCACAATACTATAGCACTTATTTATATTCGCTAGTGCAGCTGCTTGCCAGAGATGAATTCCAGAGATGAATTCTTGTCCAGAGATGAAAAGTCCAGAGATGAATTCAGTGCTAGTTCTTTATGCTGTGGCACTTTAGTTTTCAGGGCCATTATAGCTACAGAGCAGGCAATTCACGACGCTGAAAGCACATGGTTGCAATGTGCATGCAGCGGCTTCTCTTAAACAGGCAAGCTCAAAGGCTTTTGCATTTTTAAATATAATATTATTTTGTTAAAATAATATTTCTTGGTTGCTGCATGTAGTAAAACTGTGCCCATATGCATGCCCAGGCAAAATCTAAATCAGTTTGTTTAGGCCCAAGTCAAAGGTGCTGCATTTTTTTTTTTCGCGTACTAAACGTGGATCTTCCCCTGCACCATGCATCATGAATGCATGGTGGTTTCGCATGTGAAGCTCTTAACTGTTTTGTAAGTTTCATGCAATAATCAGAGCTCGGAATGTCCGAAAAAAAAACAAAAAAACCAGCCTTTATTGAGCATGTGCCACCAGATGAACTAAATATTACACAGTAATGCCACTATCATATGCACATATTTTCAAATGATATAAACCTTGAGAACGCCTCACAGATGCCCGAACACTACGTTCCGCTGCGGTTTGCGTTCGTGACAAGTTCTTGTAAGACCGCCTAGGCAAACCTTCAGAAGGATCAGCTGATGATTTCAGTTGCTTCCTTGCAGGATTCTTTATCTGTGGGTCTGCATAAAAAAAAAACTAATTGTAACTTCACCAACGAATATTTAAGAAATGGCTTTAAGTGTATAATTATCTTTCACAGCACAACATGCTAAGTGCTTCATTCACAAACTGTTACGTATTTCTAAAGTATAATCTAAGCAGCTCGTTCCCGCTACGCTGACCACAACTATGCAGCTCGAGCTCATTCAAGTGATGGCATACGGGTGCCGGGTTTAAACGAGGGGCGATGTAACGGCGACCATAAACTAGGGTTTGACACAAGCAAAACCATAAATGATATGTAACGACCACCGCAATGTTAGTGCTACTGCAACAGGCTGTCGCAAGCTCTACTTCATTTTTTTTAATGAACGCCTCAATTGTACTCATAAAAATAATGATAGCATGCACACAAATCAGTTATTGTCATTTTCTTACCTATTGCTACAGAATTTGTTGGTGTTGACAAAACCCTTTAATGGCGTCGTGCGTGTCTTGCCGAATCTCAACTTCACCATTCATTCTTTTTTTCCTCGCTGCGTCTCTTGGCAAGGCGTGGAGGCTGACTCTTCTCGACGCGAATGAGGCACGCGGCACGTTCGATTGCTTTTGAAGCCTTTAAATTTGGTGATTTCATGCCAACTGCTGCAATTAGGAGGAAGGGGGGGGAGATAATAACGGCTCGAAGAAGAAAAAAGAAAACACACCTTTGGAGCGCCGCTACTCGGATACTCTCTGAAAAAATTTCGCTGATAGCCGCGGGGTGGCGTGACAGTCTACGGAACTTGCAAGTAAAGATGACCACATGGTAAAAATTTCCGGGCCCCTCCGTAATGCGTCCTTCATAATGATATCGTGATTTTGGGACGTAAAAAGCCAGGAATTATTTTAAAAATTTGTTAATCTTCAATTTGGTTAGTACAAAATTTGCTGTATAGAACAATCGTAGAATTTTCAGTACATGAAGAATATAGTCCATATTGGGGATTTTTTTCATAGAGAGATAACATTTAGTGAAATACGATAGTTTGTATTAGCTGATTATCAGAGTTTTCTTTCTGTAGGCAAAGAGTAATTCGATATGTGTACAGCACGAAATAATTTCTATAGCTGGTGAAAAAGTTAGAAAGTTGTAGGTTTTCATACATGTTTGCTTGTAAATTTAGCATTGAGGTGGTCCTAGTGACCAATTATGGTAAATAACACATTTAGTATTAACCTTCATTGGTTACTATTAGAGAAAGTAATCAAATTGCTTTTTATTGCCAGAGATAAAAACTTTTTTGATGTGGTTGCTAAACTCTGTGCTTGCCCGTGTTTATACCTTGAAGCAATGCGTCCTAGTGGGGAGTACTAGCTGCACAGGCATGAGGAACATTTAGACAACGTATCAATTTCGTCCATGCTTAATTTAATAGTTTGCTATCTAGTACTAGCCTGCATGAGTAAATGAGACATTCAAACCGTGCTAGGGTGCATTTAGCCACATGCAGCTATCTTCTGACAGTTCAAATAGTGTGCTTATGCAACACTAGTAAGTGACACTGATACATGCAAGAACTTATTACCTGTGCGATAAGATTTGGAAGTGGCAAGAACACCACAATTAAGAAAAGGATCTATTGAACTCAGAAAAAAAAGGATATGTTTTTGTCATGGACCAATACAGCTGTATTAAAGTGACGATGCCTGCTAATAAAGTGACAATGCGGTGCTACTTGCTGTTGAGTATTTGCAGCAAAATTTAGACGCCCGGATGAAAAAAAAATATTTGAAGACACTGCTAACTACTGGCGTTTATCAAATTATCTACAGATTAAATGGCTGGCATTATCTCCAGTTAAAGACTGCTGGTCAAAGATTAGAAAAGTGAAAAAAATATTTCAACCATAGTGGGGCACTTATCATGAAGGTAGTTGATTCTTTTAAGGTGAAGCTTCATTAAAACGTTGTGTTCTTTCTCTTCAGTTCTGTTTGAAGTTTGTAGGGTGAGAGTTACTTAATATCTTTGATGTCACTTCCACCTTAAAAGGAACAGAGTTGATATCTTAATGTTGTTAATGAAGTAGAATCAATTCATTTGTTCACCTGGAAACAGAGTTGATACCTCAATATTGTGACTGAAACAGAATCAATTATTTTTTTCAATTAGAAACAAACCTTACAATTTATTTCAGCAGAATCTTTTACATTCACAAAAGGTATGCCTTTCTTGCACACTTTCAAGTCTATGTGCTTTGGTCATTACTAGCTTATAAATAGTAAAATGGTTTACATGATGGGTGGCGATAGTGTCAACTTTTGTATACTAAGTTGGAAAGTTGTTATTCTTTTCAGGGAGAACTGAAATATTACAGGGCAAATAATTGGCTCAGGTGATTAGTGCCAAGATGTTTTTAAAGCTCATATAAACTTACTTTGATATTTTGTTACATATATTTGATTTAACACACTCGTTATAGATGTACTGTTTTTTTCAAGTTTTGTTTGTGTTATACCTGGGATATAATTATTATTCACAGTGCAGCAGAGGCCAAAAAAAGAACTTTAAAAAGTGTGGTTTAAACATTCTCTTGGACTGAATCTAAATGCAATACAGTGAATCTCATGATTTGTGGAGATCGATTTCATGTGAAAGATTCAAGGCAAGCTGTCCTGGCTGTATTCTTCCACTCCTTGAGTCTACTGTTACTAAGTTGATATATATTTTTGTGTAAACTTAGGAGCTGCTAACATATGAACGGCTTATCAGATATGTCAATCGCACTGATGTCTCGGGAGTAGCTGATGGTACAATAATATGCCTTCAGGTTTATCAGAATCAGGTTTATCAGACTTCGGGTTTATCAAAATCAGGTGCATGCCATGGTGCCATGATGCGCATATCATAATTTCTGCCAGGTAAAACAGTGCTTAGCTTGTTGAGTCATATATGAGTACATATTTATTGTTTATAACATTGTTTTAAAGAAGGATAGCCAACATTGCAAACACACTCGACATTGCTTCAATACGATGCCTGATTAGTCTTTTCTGGAAAATTTAAAACCACTAGTGTAGCTATGTACACCACCTGGAATTATAAGGTTCAAATGCAGCCGCAACTGATATTTACTGTATCTTTTCATTGAAATTTTCACTCGTTGTGAAGCCGCTATTGTTGGCAACAGATGTACTGTTGTACTGTCTCCTTAATGCTTACTAAGAGATTTCCAAAGTGCATTCTTGCTGTTTCTGAGTTAACATAGGCAGTGAATCACATGTGGGTCATACCCACATCCCGCAGACAGTAGTGTGCAGGTATGCACACACGTGACTGATGAAAAAGGTTTGACATTGTGTTAGACAAGCATGTCACATTATTCATGTCACGGGGTCATGACACAGCAGTTACAATGTCACACTCACTATTTATTCTCTTTCAGGTGCTGCTTCTATTGTTCTTGGGCCAGCTGTCGCCTCTCATGCCAGCGCCACTATGACTGTTCATGCCACAAGCACCTTGGTTACCTGATGTTGCAGAAATTTGTGTCTTTGCACCACCAGCAAATTATGAAGCGCCATCATTTTTGCTGCATCCTCCACTGCCAATTCTGGATGGTTCAGCGTTCAGTCCAGCAGCATGGAACAGTGACAGGTGATCAAGCTGCTCATAAGCATATCCATATCTTCATTGCATGAGGCCATAGCACTGCAGTCAAGATTTCATACTCATTGTTAATGTTCTTCCATGTTAGTGAGTGTGAAAGAAACCTGTACCACGTAGTGATGTTTACTTTGTTGTCATTATCCAGTTTGAAATTTGCTTTCAACATCGCACATTCAAAACATAGCCTTCGAAAGGAGACCTTCAAGAGCCCCAGTTGTAATTTCTGCGTTGAATTTTACACTGGCAACTTCGAGCCATAGTGAGTGCAAACATTTAGTGCTGGCAACCTAACAAGAGTATTGTAAACATCGTTGGCACATTGTTTCTGTGTTTGACATCACACCAAATTAGTCAGCTAGAGTACAAAAAGTCTAAACAGCACTCACTAGGGCATCCAAATTTTGTTCGTAAGTTTAAATTATTTCAGTGGGATTTGTGGCAGTGCCATGAAGGAGTTTGTATAAAAAGTCATCAACTATACCTTTGTTTTGAGAGCGCATGCTCAGGCCACCTTTAAGCTAGTAAGATCAGACCCATCATTGCCAACTTGTATAACAATTAAGAAATTTATTCTGTGATGAGAAGCAACTTTCCAGTTGCAAGGCAAGGCTTTAGCTGGAAGTTCCTAATATAATTTTCAAATATGAGTGCGGTTTTCGTAAGTCTTGTAATGTGACACTAGACTTGCTAGCCTTTTTGACTGTATACATTGGTTACTTGACATGGGCTCTCAGGTTGATGCATTGTATTCATATTTTTCTACAGCTCTTGATAGGGTTTCTCGCTACATATTTTACTAACGCAGCAAAACATTCCTCTGAATCTGCTCACTTGGGTGAAAGACTTTCTTTTGTGCAGACCTCCGTTTACATCTGTTAATAATGACAACTTTCCTTCTGCTCATGTGACATCACCTGTATTCCAAGGAAGTGTGCTCAGTGGAGGCCTGTAGCCAGAGGGGTGCCCCAAAAGTTTGTACCCCCCCCCCCCCCCCAAATTCACATGTTGTGGGTTGTCCTACTGAGCATTTCATATGCCCTCCCCCCCCCCCCCCCCCCAAAAAAACATTCCTGGCCATCGGGCTGTCTCTTTATCAGCTCGTTATTTCTTCTTGCTCGTTCTTCATCATTTGTTTTTACCTCAAATTGTCTGCATGTGTATGAAATACAGGGTGTTTGAAGAAATGTGTCCAATATTCTTCAAAAATTAGAGAAAGGAGGTACGTGCTAGTTGCGGCATTGCCTTTTGTGTGACAGAAAAAATCTTTAGATAGGCAGAAACATTAATTGCAGCAGTAATTATAGCAAATAAGACGATTACCTTTTTTTACCAGTGGTAGTAGCTGGTCGAGTCAAGTAAGCAAATTCAAGTCCTTTCTATGAAAAGTCTATAGCCAATTTTAAATTCTGGAAAAGCAGCCACTGATAATCACCGTGGAGTGATGCAATCTGCCTAATTTAGCTGTCGAAACGAAAACCGATGCACCAGACAGCACATCTACCATTCATTTCGACAACGCCCTCAATGATGACACTGCTTCTCTAGCCGTTATCAACCGTCAATTTAGACACTTCGATTTGTGCCTACTTATCGACGCTCACTTAATCTTCTCCCCCAGTGCAAGAGAAACAGTGTCGCCGTGGAGGGCATTGTCGAAGTGAATAGTAGATGCACTGTTTGGTGCGGTGGTTTCCGTTTCGCCAGCTAAATTGAGCAGAATGCATCGCTCTGCAGTGATTACCAGTGGCCGCTTTTCCTAAATTTTAAACTGGCTATGGACTATTTGTAGGATGGGGTTCAATTCGCCCATTAAATCCAACCAGCTATTACCACTGAATAAATAGGTAATTGTGTTCATTTCTATAATTACTGCCATAAAAAATGTTTGTACCTATCTGAAGATGCCTTCTACCACATGAGGGGCAATGTCGCATCTAGCACGCAAATGCTTCTTTTCTCTAACTTCTAAAAATATTAGACACATTTCTTGAATCATCTGTTAATGTTATCTCTAATGAGTCATTCCATGCCAAATCATCCAACGTTTTTCCGACCATCACGAATATGGCTGATTAAACTTCCACATATTTCTTGAAGTGCGAAAGTCGTCCTGGTCATTTATTTTTTTTTGCCAAAAATTTGGTTCCCTATTTATGAGAGCCTATTGTTTAGCACCTTGTAAGGTAAAAGGTGTCAAACAACAAATTTTTCAAAAGAATTTTTTGGAATGCACTCAATAAAAGACATTTCTGGCAAGGTAAGGAAGTTATCTAACTTTAAAATAATGATTTCTATATGTATATTCATTCTTTGCAGGCTTTTCACACGAGCAATATTGAATGAAGTTTCCACATTTGCGATTTTTTTTTTCGGGAACATGGCAAGTTCCAAGGACACAAATAAAATATGTGCTGGTGACCTGTCAACATGCTGCAAATTGAAAATAAATTAGGCACTGATGTTATAGCAGATACTCTGAAAAAAATTGTGAGTGTCACTTTGTTTGGGAAAACCTCGGTATTCAGCATCAAAAACATGCCTTGGTGGTCAAACTATAATTATGCACAAAATCTCATTTTAAAGCTCTATAGACAAGCTAATTATAGGTGGAATTACTAGAGGGTATTATTTTTAAATTCGAAAAATATTTTTTTTACATATGTATCTGCACTAGCTTTTTGTCTACGTAACTCAAGCGACATGACATACTCAAAAGGGCAATCTTCAGCAGAATCCCACTGATCTGGAATACAGAGAGTGAATTTGGTGCTCTATACAGAGTAATTGAAAGGGGATTAGGGTTATCATCTGCATTCCATTGCTAATGAAGGGGTGCTACAAGGACTGGGTTCAGTGTGGTGACTTTTAGGTGAGCCATGCAGCTTTATAGATATAAAGTCAGACATCCTGCTTACCTGGAGAGTTTTGCAAATGCAGTAGGTGTGTTTTATACACTTGATAAAAATATTTAGTCATATTAAGTAGATATGTCTTATAGCATGCTAGTAGCATTGATGTAGTACACTGATAAACGCCATCATAAAACAACCGTTTCTTATTTTTCTGGCTTTCAGGAGAGCACCCTGGTTCCTGAGACCCAAAGCCTGTCATATGAATGCAGAAGCGAAAAAAACTTTAAATTAAGAACTGGTAGCCAAGGCGATAGTCTTGTTTATGTTGTGCGTAAGGGACAATTGTGTACTGCATACTTTTTAACGGCTTGATAGCTCATCTGGGAGTCATCACCAGTGGCGTAGCTGGGAAGGCAGGAGCAGCTGCTTAACTCTCCCCACCCCCAGCACAGTCTAGGTATTTTTTATCGTAAAGCCGTAGATTGTACTTCTAATGTGACCGGTTCATGACCGCCTAGTTTATCAAATTCTAAGCAGAAGGTGCTAGTGTGAGTGAGAGACAGACAGACAGATTCATGGTTACCGATGAAACCCTCTGAAGCTTCGCCCCACACATCATCATTCACTTCGTAGATATGCTGTGATTTTTTTGGTTCTGCATGTGCATACCTACATTCACACATGCAAACACACAAGAATGTACATAAAGTATGTCCAAAGTGACCTTCCCTTCACACACCACCCCCATGCAAAAAGTATTTTTTTGCTACGCTACTGGTCTCCACACTTTAACGACATTCATTGTAGTGCACCTCTGTTGGCATTGGAATGCAGATGATAGCCCCATTCCAATTTCAATTGCTCCGCATCAAGCTTGCTGTGTGTACCTCAGGTCTGTGGAAGTCTGTTGAAGATTGCCCTTGCGAGTGCTTCATGGCTCTTGAGTAATGTAGGGGTAAAGCTGTTGGAGATACATAATTTCAAAAAAGTACTTCTCGAGTTTAAAAATAATACCCTTTAGTAACTTCACCTATATTGAGGTAGTACACAAAGCTTCAAAATGAAATGTTGTGCATATTTTTGTCCGACCACCAAAGCAAGCTTTTTGATGCCGAATACAGAGCTTTTCCCCAAAAAAGTGAAATTCACAATTTTTTTTAGACTATCTGCTAAACTTAGTGCGTAAATTATTTTTAATTTGTAGTATGTCAGAAAGGTCACCAGCACATATTTTATTTGTGTCCTAGGAATTTGCCATGTTACCAGAAAAAAATCCCAAACCTGGCAACTATATTCAATATTGCTCGCGGGAAAAGCTCTCGAAGAATTGATATACATAAGTAAGTCATTATTTTTAGTTAGATCACATCATTACCTTGTTGGAAATGCCATTTATTGAGTGGATTCTAAAACGACTTTTGAAAAAAATTGTTGTTTGACGTCTTTTAACTCAGTTGGTGCCATAATACAGACTCATAACTAGGGAGCAAAATTTTTGGCAATGGAATAAATGACCAGAATGAGTTTCGAACTTCGAGAAATGTGAAAATTTTTTCCGCCATATTTGTGATGGTCAAAAAAATGCTGGGTGATCTTGCATGGCATAACCCTAATTGTTGTATCGTTTGACACATTGAATTACTGCTTTGCTTCTTTTGCCTCAACTGATATTGTTAGCCAATATTTTGGTGTGTTTATGGAGTTGTTTGTGCTTTCAGCAATTTCATTCTGTATGATATGTATTATTATTTATTATGTGTGATCATTTATTTTTGTGCTGCAAGCCAGTGCCTCTAACAAGGCCTATTAGGAGTCTTGAAATGAATAAATTAATTGTGCTCGCACTGTCTTTTGCTCTGTACTCGCCTGGTGTGGTTGTGCTGACAAAATGTTTTTCCTCTTTTTCAGAAAAGAAGTCTGCACAATACTTTTACAATAGGAAAACAACACAGGTGCTTTGGGTATCTGGAAGTTATGATATTCCTTTTTCGTATTTTAAATTCCAGTTACAAAGCTGCCAAAATAAAATAAAATTTTTGAATATTTTCGTTCACACAATTTGTAGCATGTGTGTGCTGTATTCTGTTTTATAATCATTGAAAAATAAAATTTGATTTCATTGAATAGGAAACTTGTCCTTGTTGGTTTTTAAACATTTAAATTCACTTCATAAATTTTTTAGTATGTGCAGGTACAGTCAAAAGTTCCCAGGTGACGCTGCCACAGGATTAGTTGGAATAGTGGCCTGGGAAATTTTAAATGACCCTGTATTTGCAGAAGAAAGATCTGCCGACTACGTATGCCTCATGTTGAATCTAATGGAAACACGTTAATTATTTATGGACATGTAGCAATAGTATTATGAATAATGTATGAGAAATGGCCCTACAGAGCAGATGTTGTGCCGTAACAGTGGTTACTTTATTTCTTTGTTGCGGAGATCTCCGTGAAAGTTGAATGGGTTGTACCTTCTATGGGTTGTACGGGATTGCAGGTGTACTATTTTCTTTTTATGGAAGTGGTTGGCAGCATGTTACTTACGTCTTTTACATAATCAAGGGAAAATATTTTTTGCAGTGTGGTTTTAGTATGCTCTTCACTTTGCGCCATGTTCAGCGGACACCCGAATACTCACGTTGCTCTTCACGAGCATGCAATAACACAATACGTGACCGTAAGCTCACATTTTAATGTCAAACTTCCACGGCAGTCTTAGGGTTAGCTCCAAAATGGCGTTAGAGATTTCACGAGTCACATGCTTTGGGTAACGTGGTGAGTGCCCTCTCAGCGCCCCCAGTTCTAATATATAAGCGATGCTGGAGCGGTGCACGTCTCACTATTTTGCATGCTCACGTGGCCAGCTGCGTTAAAAAATGCATTTATGTCTCCCGCCGCTCTCTGAAATCAAAGTTCTGATACGGATTTAGATTTATGAGAGCGGCGAGAACGCCTTCGAATAATTGGCATCGGGGGCTCGAGCAAACTACGTTAGCAGCCATGATAACAGCGTCGGTAGCTACTTATTGTGAAAAAAAAAAAGAGCCAGATAAAATATTTGTGCGCACGTAAGCCTTAAATTAAACTGTTTGCTTGAAAAGCGGCCTTCTTAGGATAATTTGTGTTATGTGTACGAGGCATGTTAATTTGTGTTGCCGATATTGTCAATACTTTCCTCTGCATGCTGACCTTATTAGATATGTTTTCAATTATAGGGGATAGCATTTGATTTTTGCAGAAAATCTATACCGTGCGTAATTTTGACTGCATGGCAACAGTCCAGCTCGCTCTCACTAGTTCCTTGGTGTTGAATCATTTATTTTGTAAAGCACACCAGCTTGTTCTGAAACAGTGCTTGAGTTTCCATCGCCACCCCGGCGGTCAAAGCGCGCACTTCTCAGCTGTTCTTGCAAACAAGAGTGGTGGCTGGTAGAGGCTGTGCGGGCGCACATCGCTGTAACAGAACTAAAGGGCGCTTTGGTGGTAGCGCTGATGTAGAAGTGCCACAATATGTAGAAATGAGGGAGGACGTATCTTTGTACATTTTTATTTCTTACTCATTTGAATAAAAGAAGAGGCGACGTTGCATCCAATCGGTCAGGTGAGCAAAGTGTGTTCTGCTCTCGCTATCCTGTCCAGTAGTGTCAGGCTGGTTTCTAAACCCAATTGCACGTGTCTAGTAGATTTATTTGATAGTGGAGAAAGCCATTAGTGGAAACAAGGACCAAACAGTCGAATTTAAAAGCCATTTTGCCGGAAATAAAAATAGCGCTTTATGCAGCATACAGCATATGTAATAATTTTCATCCGGCCAGCTGAGCGTTGAGGCTTGAACCTGAGAACGAACGAATGTATCTGAGCACCATCATCAAACTCCATCGAATGACACCGTGTCAAGTGAATGATACAAGGAAGGTAATCTATATTATTAGTAAACACTTACGTATATAAAGGAAAGCTGCCTTGCTCGCACGTTTTCCTACGCCCGAGAGCTTTTATGAGAGATACTCTCGCGGTGAATAGCTGATGCTGAGATGCCTCTTTTTTAACTTAATTTGTGTTAAAGGCGGGTTCTTGTTATGAACAAAGCAGCCGACTTCTCTAGGCTTAGCTTTCTGGAGTAAGCCGATGCGGTGAGCTTATTTTTCAGTGGCTGCTGTGGCTAAGTAACATCGAAATTTATGCCTTGCTAGAGAATTATCTTGTGTCTTCGGTGTTTACACGTCGTTTAGTTCGCCTAACGCAGAGTTTCCGTTTTTCCGCTTGCCTGTGTCACCTTGTGGCTGTTAAACGTTGATAATTGTTAGGCTTTCATGTGCCAAACAATATACCATTTTCAGGCATTCTCTAGCACGGGTATCAAAATTAATTGTCACCGTTTGGTTTGTCCAGTGCGCTCATATATCTTGGCTCACGGGTGTTCTCTGTATTTCACCCCCATCGAAGTGCGGCCGCCGTGGTACCACGTGCGCTACCACGTGCGCTATGCTGCCACGGTGGTTTGCTTCATCAGTGTCTCCGTGCATACATACCACGAGCAGGGCGTACATACGATGCCAGAAAAAGAAATTGACGCAGCTACCACTTCCTTTGTTTTTTTGTTACAGATGTGCGCAGTGTGGTATTGTCGCAGCATGAACTTATCAATGGGGTATGTCAGCCTGCACCAGGTTAACACAAAACCCAGCACGCAAACAGAAAATGATGACGAAGGAGTCGCCATCATGGCACAGCACTGTGCTTTCGATGCCATATGCAGATTGTTAGGACTGGGATCTGACAGCATCCCACCACTGCCACTGCAGTTGTTATGACCGGGGGTCCGACAGCATACCATCTCTGCTGCCAGTTGTAACGGCTCGAGTCCAGCGGGTCTCATCGTGGGTAGCTGGCCGCCGCCACCGGACCCGTTTAGCTCATCTTGCAGGGAGGAAGGTGCATTCTTCGGGAGATATTTACAGAGGCTTATTTTACATTATTTACAAGCGAACGTTTCTCGCCACATGACGAACATTTAGACGATGCCATCGTACATCGTGACGCTCTCGTCGGAGGCTCTGCACCGAAAAGGCATCAACAGCATGAAAAGCACTCGAAGCAGCCCGCGTGGGTTGATTATAAACAGTCTCGTTTTCCCGATCATGGATCAGGGAAAGGGCACACAATTGTACTGTCCAATCCAAAGACATACACCTCTTTCGACGGGGCCACCCGCACTCGCCCACGTCTGCGTCATTGGTTGGGGGACGAGCCACCACACTTCTACTGTAGCACCACGGTGTCCCCTGGCTGGCGTGCCAAGGTCGTTGTGACGATCGGTCACATGCTCAGACCAAAGCATCAAAGGGACTGCAGCGACGCTGCTGTTCCTTCGAAGAAAGGTGTCGCGACCGACACCTATTGTGGTTGATTTTTGCGACGCAGGATTGCAGGGCGCCTTGCTTGGTGGCTTGGACTGACAATGCCCGGGCTGGAACGGCTTTCCGCAGGCAAGGAGCCCCTCAGTGACTCGTTCACAGTGCCCGGAATTTCGTTCCCCTTTTCGGCCCAAGCGCCGTATACTTAACAAGAAAAAAAAAAGAAGCGAAAAGAAAAAAGAAAAAAAAGAAGAGAAAAAAAAACAACAAAAAACGAAAAGAAGCCCTGCTTTGCAGGGCTTCTTTTCGTTTTTTAGTGTTTTTTATGTGAGAGTAGCCTCCAAAAAGTTATTTTTCTAAGCCACAGTGCAGTAGTACTGGCGCAATGGCTTGTCTAACTGTTCGTTTTAAAACGAAGCACAGCAGCAGTGCACGTGCATTCTTTTGTCACGGTACACAGCGGCTGGCAGTCTGGGCGCGAGCGGATGAGTTGTGTCGCGATTCACCGCTAGAGGCTCTTTGTTGGCGCGCCACCTATCCAGCGCTGGTCTCCCAGGGTGTGGTTTACCTGCTATTTTCGATCATGACGAGTATAAAAAAAATTGGCAGATCCCACGTATAGGGGGAATCGATGATATGCGAAACACGGATGAAGAAGGTTGATATGTCTCTTTAAAATCAGCACAATGTTACGAAGTGGACGTAAATTACGCCGTACATGACTTCCATGTCATGATTATTATGTTTGGACGTGTCATCACGTGGTACCAATCAATCAATCAGTTTATTATGTCATAAAAGGATGTTACAGGGAGTAAAATATACAGAAGAGGGTCCCAAAGTACAAGACTGCAACGGGACCCTCGGTGATCATTACAAATAATAAAAGCACAAGCAGCTGTTAGAATGGTAGAAGCAAAAATATATAAAGAAGAATGAAAACAAGAAGGCATGGAATCAAAAAACAAATAATACAGCATAACACAACACAAAGAAGATAGATCAACTTTTAACAGGTACTCTTTTAACGAGTTTTTAAATGAAAATAAAGAAACTTTGCATTTTAGCGAAGTGGGCAAATTATTCCATATGGTGATGGGACAGAAGAGAGAAGATGATTTACCATAGTTAGTACGAACATTAGGAAGTAAAAAGTTATTTTTAGCCGCAAACCTGGTTGTGTGAGTATTAACCAACATCTTAGGATCAATGAAATTAGCAGAAAGTTGATTTCTTATTTGTTTATGCAGAAACATAATTAGATTAAACCTGAATAGATAGCTAACAGTTAAGATTTTATTGCATTGAAGAAGGGGAGCGGCGCTACTGTCGCGAGAACAGTTAAAAATAGCGTGAATAGCTCGATTTTGTAGATGTACGCATGACACTGGTAAGTATTTCCCCATGATGCGATGCCATAAGTGATATGAGAATGAATGAATGCGAAGTAAAGTGAAAGGAGTGCTTTATGAGAAAAATATGAGCGAGCTTTGAGTAATGCACGAATGCCGAATGCTGCCGTTTTTTCTAATGTGAGCAATATGGAGAGCGAAGTTAAGGTTAGCGTCGAGGTGAACGCCAAGAAAAGATACACTGTCGCCGATATTAATCAAATGAGAGTCAACTGTGAGCTGTGGTGAGGAAGTTAACTTGCGTTGAGCTGATCTAAAAACCATAAACATAGATATATTTGGATTAATAAAGAAATTTTCCTGGCACCATTTTGACACGCTACAAAGTACAGCATTTAATTTATTAGTGACGTTGTCAATATATCTATCAGCAATGGAAATGGTAGTATCATCAGCATATAAAACGCAGTGAGCCATGTGTATAATGTCAGGAAGGTCATTAATGGAAAGTAAAAAAAAGTAACGGACCCAGTAATGACCCTTGAGGAACCCCTTGATTTATTGTTTTAGTAGAAGAAAATGAGCCCGATATGTAAACAGTATGCTTTCGGTTAAGGAGGTAACTGTTTAAAAATTTGAGGGATGGACCTGTAATACCGTATGATTTGAGTTTCTTGGATGAAATGAGATGATTGATGGTATCGAATGCCTTTGTGAAGTCTAAGAAAACTGACCCTACTACAAATCCTGCGTCTATGGAGTGTTTGATGAAGTCTGATAGGGAAAGAATAGCAAGGTTAGTAGAACGTCCAGCGCGAAAGCCAAATTGACAGGGCTTCAGTATATTAAATTTATTAAGGTACTTGTTTAGCCGAGTTAACAGTTTTTCGATGACTTTGCTCAGGGAATAAAGAATACAGATGGGGCGATAGTTAGAAATAGATTGCTTGTCACCCTTTTTAAAAATCGGAAGGACTTTAGCTATTTTTAGAGAAGTAGGGAAACTGCCATGCTTGAACGCAAGGTTTATAATTATAGAAAGTGGTTCAGAAATAATGTCTACTGCAAGTTTTAAGTGTTGTGCTGAGATTTTATCTATACCAGGGCCGGTTTCTTTAAGACTTGATTGCTGTAGAAACATCATCAGGGCTCACGGGGAAAAGAAAAAAAAAGAATGATTACAACGTTGTAGATTACAGCAAGAACTGCTATGTTTTTCACTAAAAATTCCGAAAAAATAATTACTAAAAGCATCAGCAACACTTTCAGGGTTATCATGTGTAACGCCTTTATATATAACTGTTTGCAAAGGTGAACTATGTATTGATCGATTTAGAAATTCGTTTAAGAGTTGTCATTGTCTTTTAGAGTTGTTTTTTTCACTAGATATTTGGTCATCATAATATTTTTTCTTGGCATTTTTCAAGAGACACGAAAAAACATTTGAGTATTTTTTATAGCGGGAAGCTATAGCAGTGTTAAATAGTTGTTTTTTTGACTTTTCTGTACAGGTTATCTTTTTTACGCATACATTTTAGCAGTCGCTCAGATAACCATGGGTTCTTAGAATATTTGTACCTCTTTTTACATTTGACAGTTTTAGTACATTCTTCTACGGCTTTAAGGAAAAGAAAAGAAAACTTGTTGAATGCCTGGTCTACATTGCATAAGGACGTAACACTGGACCAATCAGTTTTAATAATGGCATTGAAAAACAATTCCTGGTCCAGTACGGAAGTAACACGCGTGGGTGGATCAACTGGCTTCATGACATCGAAAGCAAGGAATATGAGATAATGATCAGTGATGTTCACATCAATTACTCCAGTAGAGGGAGAGGGCGAGAAATTACAGATGGCATGATCAAGCAATGAAGCAGCACCAGAAATAGGACATCTAGTAGGAGATGAAATGAGAGACTCAAAACCGTATCCACTGAAGCAGTCATATTCTCTGCATGCATGATTGTCTGTGTTAAGCAAGTTGATGTTGATGTCGCCAACTAGCACAACGCGCTTGCCTTCAGATGATAACTGATGCAGAATGGTATCCAGGCGAGATATGAAATTTCTCATATTCGAAGAAGGGGAACGGTAAGTACACCCCAGAATAACGTTGTTATTATCGTTTAAAAAAGAATGATCTAATTCAATCCACACGGATTCGCAATGCGAAATGCCTAAGGAAAGATCTTGTCGGCGGGTGTAGGACAGATCTGGGGCGATAAATATTGCTGAGCCGCCATAGCTGTCTGAACAACGGTGACAGTACTCAGCTTCGTACGATGACGGGCCGAACAGATTGATGTCATAAGTGCAGAGCCATGTTTCAGAGATGCAAATGATGGAGAAAGAATGCGCGAGTGAATCTATAAAGT
This sequence comes from Rhipicephalus microplus, assembly GCF_043290135.1. NCBI lineage: Eukaryota > Metazoa > Arthropoda > Arachnida > Ixodida > Ixodidae > Rhipicephalus > Rhipicephalus microplus. The sequence goes on along the minus strand of NC_134710.1, from coordinate 110,682,779 downwards.
TATAAATATTATCCAAATTTTTGCGGAGGCTACGCGCGTTGAAATGAACCAAAGAGCGATTACTATTATTTAGCATATGTTTAGCCTCGTCAGGGGATAGCAAAGGCATGATGATAAGATGAAAGTGAACGAGTGTTCAGCACGAAAATGGGCGTAGGACTCAGTGGCTATGAAGAGATGCTAAGATCACTGTCTTTGATAATGCGATATACTCTGCCATCAGCAGACTTCCGCGCCTTGATCTGGCAATTGTCTGTCCACAGAAATTGCCATTTGTGTGCTTTTTTCAGAGTTAGGGCCTTAGCAAACAATCTTTTGTTCTCTGGAGACAGGTGATCATTGGCATAGATTGCCTTACTTGAGCTACCGGAGAAGCCAACATCAGAAGTGTTCGGACGGGTCTTACGCGCTTTACGAACAAAGTCGTTTTTCTTTTCACGGCAGCAGAACCGTGCAACAATGTTCTTTTCATCTGATTTCGTTGAAACGCGATGAACTGTGTCAAAGTCGCTGGGCGTGACAGGACACTGAATAGCTTCGCCAATCTGCATCACAATGGCCGCACAGTCCTCACCCTGAGTGACCGGAACGCCCTTGATTTCAACATTATTGAGCCTCGAGTATTGCTCTAACTCCGCAACCCTTCTAGTCAGTGCCCCATTTTGCGCAACTAGTTCCTTGTTAGCTAGTTTCAATTCATCCTGCTTTTTTTGATAGAGTCGAAACAATCACACAGAAACTGAACACTATCACTGAGGGACGCATGTTCCCCGAGACCTTCCTGTGCTAGCTTTTCTTTAATTTTAGCTGTTAGTTCATTTGCAAGGGTATCAAGACTAGAGCGAACCAAAGACTCAAGTGCTCCAATTTTTTTTGGCCAATTCTGCGTTGTATGGCATCACAGCAAATACACAAACGATAGCGAATACACAAACTAAGATAAACGCGCACTGGGAGGCAGCAGCTGCGGTAAAAGAGAACACACTAACGTGAGCAGAAAACAAGGACACCAACCTGCAGAGCAAGTAGGAAGCAATCAGAATGGGATCCAAGAACCACTTGCCACAGCTGCTGCCTCAAAAATGATGCACTTCCACGGGAAGCGTCGTTATTTATCCTTGTGACGTCACGGTAGTAGGCGCCCTAATTCGGATGATGACGTCGTGGATGTAGGCGATTCACAGGCCACTGGACTTGACAGTTGATGAGCCGCACACGTGCCCTGAAGATAGCTGTATCCAGATAGCTGCAGAGCAAGTAGGAAGCAATCAGAATGGGATCCAAGAACCACTTGCCACAGCTGCTGCCTAAAAAATGATGCACTTCCACGGGAAGCGTCGTTATTTATCCTTGTGACGTCACGGTAGTAGGTGCCCTCTTTCGGATGATGACGTCGTGGATGTAGGCGATTCACAGGCCACTGGACTTGACAGTTGATGAGCCGCACACGTGCCCTGAAGATAGCTGTATCCAGATAGCTGCAGAGCAAGTAGGAAGCAATGAGAATGGGATCCAAGAACCACTTGCCACAGCTGCTGCCTCCACATATACCAAGTTTGGTATATGTGGAGCTAGCGGAACGACCGCCAGCGCGCTATGAGCGTAGCATGTAGTCATGTTTTACATGACACGCATGTCATGACTATCATGTTTAGACACCGTCCATTCCCATTACGTAATATCAAATTTGATATATGTGAAGCTAGCGAAAGGACTGCGAGTGAATTTGAGCGTGGTATGTTATCTTGTTCCTAAATGACATGCATGTCATGATTATCATGTTTGCACCAGTCATAAACCTTCGCCATCGATTGACGCTACGTAACAGCGAATTTGTTATATGTAAAGCTAGAGAAATGACCGTGAGCGCACTATGAGCGTATCTTGTAGTCATGATTTACATCACAAACATGTCATGATTTACGCCTTAGGGCCTGTCTCTTATGCTCTCCATGCAATCATGTCAATCCATACCAGTATTGCAACATGTCATGTGAACCAGATCACCGCAAGAGCAGCAAGACCATGAAATGTAAATCATAACTTTCATGAGATACATGTCATAATTTTCATGTTATGACTAGTCTCTTATGCTCGTAATACACTCATGTTATGCCATCGATACCATTATCGAGAGGGCCGGGAGAGCTGGAAGTCCTAGGCGGCTGGATAAATAGATAGATAGATAGATAGATAGATAGATAGATAGATAGATAGAAATTCACTAAGAAATTTTAGCATATAATACTGCGCGTACTGACCTTTTTTGTGGAGTAGTCTGTTTATTAGGGGTGACGCAAAACTGTGCCGCTGCTACCACGCAATAAGCTGTCATCACACTGTGATTGTGGCTGAGGGATTCTAATGGAATCCCTCCAGCTACAAAAATTGGAAGGTGAAGGAAAGACATGAACAGGAGAAGAGGGAGAGGACGCATATGCAACTCGGTACATGGTGAAAATACTGAATCGCTTGAAAGTTAGCCTCTCCAACATTTACCCTAGTGGCGAAGCAGCTAAATACAGCCACGGTGTGTATTTACTACGTAAGCTTACTTACTCACAGTGAAGTGATTGAAGCATTTCCAAATCAATGTGTGGATACATGGGTGGCAAGATAAAGTGACGACGCTATAATTTGCGAAGCCGAACACTTCATGATGACTCGTACAGCAACCGAGCGACTACATGTAATATGCACTTTTACAAGGTAATAAAATGCACGTAACATCTATAAATTTCGAGGCTGGTGCACAGCAAGAACAAATTTAAGGCAACTGACTGAACCCACAAGCGATTAAGCAACAAAATTGTCTCCACCTCCTCGAAGGGAATCGGGAGCAAACATGAATGCATTTCTTGCGCCGAGATTACTCAGGGTAGTAATCTTAATGGCGTAAATGATGACGAGACGAGAATTTGTACCGTAACCATTCATTTACACATTCATCAGCCAGTGAATTGTTGAGAGTGAGTTGCGCAGTTAACTACATTTATATATACGTATGAGTGAGTGGACGGGAGAGTGAGGCGCCGATAGGAGAGGGAGGAAATGGCGAGAGAAGGAGCTGCTAAGCACTGCACCTACCCTCTTCTTTACTATCTGCACGCACGTAGGAGTTCCGCCGAGCTCCCGCGATGCGAGCGCCCTCACACGCCCACGGAGGAAGGAAAAGGTAAGGAGAGGCCCTGACGTCACTCGTTGTGAAGGCGCGATGAAGCCGGAAGTCGGCCATATTGAGTAGGCAAATTCTCCTCTCTTGTTTACATATGAATGCGAAGCAGAAGGCGCGACTCCCTCTCCGGCTCGGAAAGCACGTGGGCTGCGCAGCGCGTGTGTCGTGACGATCCGAAACTAATGGAACTGGGCTCATCACTCAGAGCCAGCGAGACACCTTCAGCGAAATCGCTTCGTCCGAGTAATAACAAAGAGTAACAGCTCGCTGACAACGAAGCTCGCTGACAACGCTGAACACTAACTGCTTCATCCGCGTCATCCGCCGCACGACACATGGATATGCACTTGTTCTACGCACTGTTGAAACCCCGTGATGGACAAAGAGATTTGTAAACGTTGCTAAGAGTAATGTAACAGCCAGACGAACACTGCGTAACCAATAACGCGGCGCAGAGCACAGATATTGTCCGCCACGGCTCAGCACGAAACCTGGGGAGGCACACATTCCGCCGCCAGCCGCGGCCGCTCACTACTAGACCAGCTTCACTGCGCAACACGCAACCATAACAACGCCGCCATTGTGCCTACTGATAATGGCTGCCATGATGTCATTTCCGCCACACTTTTTACGCCCTGCACCGGCTGGGCATCTCCTTACCTTTTTCCTTCCTCCGTGCACGCCAGAGTTTGCTCCTCCTCACCACTCACTTTCTGCTACTCCGCTTGCACCACCTGCTATGGTTGTTATGGTATGCAATAAAATTCCACTAACTAAATTTGTAATTTTGTAAGAAGATGGTGAGTGTAATGACTTAAGAACTGATATAACTGTACCTGTACTGTTATATTTTTGGAAGTCTTTGAAAAGGTAGCATGTGTCAAGAGATGAGAAATTATTGAAAAAAAAGAACGCAAGCTACTCACACAGTGTAAATTTCGTTCTCGCAAAGTGTACAGAGTGGTATTATTTAAAAAAAAATTCTTTAAAATAGATAGAAAATTGTTCATGGGTTGATTTGATCGTGGATTACACTAATTTGGTTTATTTAGCAAAAATCTTGTCATAGAGGAGCTTAGTCGTTGTGGAACCCGGGATTTTATGCTGGAGCTAATAAAATCATGCTATCGGCAGCAAAGCGTCAATGTAACTAAGTAAAATACGAAAGCTATGAAGGTATAGACTCAACCAATTTTATAGTACGTGCTATGCGAGCGTCAACTTGCGTAGTGTTCCTGCATATGCTCGTGTCACAGCGTTGGCTACCGACGGTAGCATATGTAGTGTCACCAGACTTGCCAAGAGCTACTGCATGTACTAGTAAGAGGGCTGCGTGTCTGTCTTCCGTACTCCACCCGTGAATTACGACGATACTGATGCTCAGAAATTTTTCTTTCCCACTGTCGGGGGAAATACAAAAACAACTGTACTGAGATTAGAAATCGTACTGAAATACAGCTATACTGACACTTGTCAAGCGGGTCAAGTTATTTCCGGTTCGCGAAACGAAATGGATGTCAGTCAACGACAAGCTAGGCATGTCGCCGGCAAAAACGAAGTGCGCCTTAGCCACCTACCATCGTGAACAATATGAGTTCGAACACACGAACGCGTGGCGAACAGCCTCAAACTCCTCATCGCCGGAATGAGAAGAGCTAGAAGGGTGGCGCGCTTCCACTATAGCTGTTGACATTCCCGCCTCGATAACATTGCTGCAAAACACTGGCTGGAACCGGTGGTACGAGCTCACATCGACACGGATAGCCATAACCAATCGCTCAGCAGGCTACGCTGCTTCTATGATATCGGCTGTGACGTAGAGTGCCGCGATGCACAGGCTGTGTTTTTAATTGATCTAGGTGGTGATCGCTGAGCATTTTGATGCTCATCATTTGCTTAAGTTGTTTTTGGTGCATTTTCGTTTTCGTGTTGACATTGCTAGCGGCTGATGGCACGTGATCAGCTGCTGATTGACAGCAACGATTCTGCTAGACTGCCAGCAATCAGCGGATGAGCGCCCTCCTTTTCATTTCGGTTTCGGTTTGCCATCTCGGTATCCAGTTATCTCGGTTTTGCAGGCTACTTGCCGTTCGCTCGCGTGTAGGAGCTCCTATTGCTCAAGATAGTAGCTGTGGTGGCTAGGCGGACCTACGCGCAACACTGTCACCTAAGGTTTGCATAAACAGGAGCTCGAGGCTTGCCTTTGTCGGCCGGTGAGAGTCTCCTAAAGGCAATACGGCCAGTGTGGAGGCACCCGGTCGCTTCTTGCGCGTGCCTCTAGACAGGCCATGCGACAGCCCAAGTTCACTCGAAGCGTAGTGGTTTCATGTTATAGTCAAACTCTCCGATAAAACTGTTACACAGGACTCACTATCGCAATTGGAATCACACCTTCAGCAGCAAGCACTTTCCTTGTCTAGCTGAAATGTTTCTCGTGCCTTTTTTAAATGCGAAGCATTTCTTAGCAAACTTCGGCGACTGTGAGCGTATCTATCTATCTATCTATCTATCTATCTATCTATCTATCTATCTATCTATCTATCTATCTATCTATCTATCTATCTATCTATCTATCTATCTATCTATCTATCTATCTATCTATCTATCTATCTATCTATCTATCTATCTATCTATCTATCTATCTATCTATCTATCTATCTATCTATCTATCTATCTATCTATCTATCTATCTATCTATCTATCTATCTATCTATCTATCTATCTATCTATCTATCTATCTATCTATCTATCTATCTATCTATCTATCTATCTATCTATCTATCTATCTATCTATCTATCTATCTATCTATCTATCTATCTATCTATCTATCTATCTATCTATCTATCTATCCGCTTACGTCTGGGCGCTCTCATGGTCACCTCCATAACTTGGCGGGAACCAAAATTAGCATGGGAGGGCAAGATGGTTAACGAATATGACGCGCTGCACTCTAAAAAAAAGAGCGAGTAAAAAGGGTGTATTTTGGTCCTATAACCATAATCGTCATCTATATTGCGTTCCATCCTTGCGCTATCGCCCCGCGCCTGGTACATTCCGGTCACGATCGACATGCCCATTATCAGGGTTACATTGCATTCTCGATAGGAAAGTGGCCAGCGCCGAGTTTTCAAGAAAGGAAGCGCACGCAAGCCTGATGACGATTATTGTTGCGGGACAAAAAGACACCATTTTTACTCGATATTCTTTTAGAGTGTGGTCGCGGCATGAATAATGTCACAATCCCATCGCGTACGTCGTCAAACACTTCCCGCCAGACAGTGGCACATACGCCAGGGTGGGTATGTGACGCTGGTATGCGGGTATGTGCCAAAGGTGATTGACACAGCATCTACCCAGGAATGACGAGAATACACATGGACAATTTTTTTTATTTACAAATACTGCTGTCTCACAGTTCGAGACATTGCAGGGGTGGGTCCATAACAGTGAATATACACTAAACTAACAAAACACATGGTTTGGTAGTTCATTCAAAAAACTATTGGTAGGCAACTTTCGGAGAGAAACATCCAGATTATTCCACAATTCCACTGTGAAAGGAAAAAATGAAAACTTAAAACAATCTAGAAATGGCATGAAGGGTGTGATGTTAATGGGGTTTGACCTGCGAGTGTTTGCAACGGAGTTGGCAAAGGAAAAGGGCATGTCAAGGGTGATTATCTTGTTCACGATTTTATGTAATGTGCCGATACGCTCACAAGTACGTCTGTGTTCAAGTGAATTGAGTGATAGACGTACAGCGTGTGACGAAGGCGAAAAATTTGAACGCATGAGTGTTAAGAAATACCCGACGTCGGTAGCATCGACCTGGCGAATGCAAAGAATAAATCAGGGTCCCAGCTGGAATCGAATCCAAGCATTCTGCGTGGCAATGAATCGTTTTACCACACAGCTATGCCAGGTTTCGGAACTACTTTTCAAATAGACGCTAATCTTCGTGAAATGTGGATAGCGGTTGCAGTGCTGCCTACCCAATTTTGTTATTTCATGGTCCCTTTTATTATAAAATGTCCTATGGCATTGTAGTCTATATATTTGCAATTCAATATACGAAAAGCGAGATCTGGTTTAGTTTTTATGTAACAAACTGAACGATAAAACTGCTAAAGATAACCAAAAATGCACCCCTGCAAAGAAAGACGAAACGCAGGTGATGAAACAGCAGTAAAACACGCACCACCGTTCTGATAATCATCATCATATTAAACGCACAATTTTCATCGTTCTCTTTGCTTTCGCACTTTTGTTTTCTCTTGAAAATAAATATTCTAAGCTGGTCAAAATGAATGTCTAGCACTCGCTGTATTGTTTTTATTAGCCGATAGCTTAGTTTCGGACATAAAGACCGTTTTTCCGTGAGACAAATGTAGAGTTACCAATTTTTGTGGAAGAAGGATGAAGGTATGTGCACGGAATAAACGAAGAAGAACAAAAACGCCCGTGGAAGACGTGTCTTCCACGGGCGGAAAAGATACGATTGGCTTGCGTGACCGGGTTCGTGCCCGGGGACTGCGTTCGTGCCTGCGCCTGCGTTCCTTGTTCCATCCTCAGGGTTGCGGTAGATAGCCGGTGGTTACTTTTATTTTATTAGATCTACCTCTTGTTCCGCATCTGTTTTAGTGCATTGATAAGTGTAATTTCTTCTTATTTCATGTCTGTTTCTTCTCCGGGCCAGAGGCCTGCCCTCTGGTCAGCCTCTGTTCCCCCTCAAGATCTTCCCCTGGAGTTGTCTCTCCACAATGGAACCCGTAGCGTTCCTGTCGCTTTGGTGCCGACCACCGCTGGGTTCATCCGCATGAAAAATCCCAAAACAATCCAAACGGAACTTCGTGCGATCACTCCCCACTCTCTACTGATAACAGAGGTTCGTCAGTTTGGACGCGGGGGGATACTATGCTGCTCACCAGACAAGGCTTGCATCCAAGACCTTCTGAAGTGCACTACTTTTGCATCAAATCCGGTGAGCTCTTTTATCCCACCTCATCTAGCTTGCTGCAAAGGATTGGTTCGGGGGGTAGACGCAAGTCTAAGCCCAGCAGAAGTCTTGGACATCTCTTCCCCAGCAGGTGTTATTTCTGTTTACCGCTGTACCAAACAGGAAAACCAACAGAAAGTTTCCATTGAAACTGTAATTGCCACATTCGCTGGAACAGATCGCCCTTCGGAGATCAAGGCATGGCCGCTTATCTATAAGGTCGAAGCTTTAGCTCCCCGTCCGCTGCATTGTGCTAAATGTTGACGCTTTGGGCACAGTACTAAAGGTTATCGATCGGAGACTCGATGCCGCATATGCGGGGCCATAAACGGGGCTGGTCATAGTACTGCTGAGTGTCAATCAGACAATAAGACATGCTGTTTGTGCAAGGCACATCATGCTGCAGACGATCCTAACTGCCCCGAAAGATCAAAGGAACTTCAGGTGATTGAAATCATTGAAAGGAGACGATGCTCTCGTAGAGAAGCAATTGCAGAAATTCAAAGCAGGAATCAGGGTTAGGCCGGCATAGCAGCTCGTCCACCTCTTTTTATGGATGCATCACTTTCTCAGTCCATTTCTGCTATGGTAGAAAAGGCCGTAGAAAAAGTATTAGAAAAAATTTTTACTCAATCTGTCCGACTCACTCAATAATATTATGGATTCACAGATGGCGGGCGCATCTGATCGAATAATTAAGCGTATCCAACCTCCTAGTGCCTCAATTAATAAACCTGCCGAACATCAGTAAGATGTCTCTATCGATAATCAGGCAATGCCTTCCAGATCTCACACAACTGAGCAGGAAGGTATATCTGATTCAGATTCAATAAGTAATCGGGATGTAGGTATGGATGCTCGCCTTTTGAAACGCACCAGATCACCTACTAGCAAACTTAATAATTCTTCTCATCCAAAGACAAAAAAGAGTGTGAAGGAACCTAGAACTAAAGTGGACTTCTTAAAAGATAGTATCTTAGATCAAGCAGTTGCTACTGCTTGCTTATCATCATAGGGTGCCTTAGAGTACTTCAGTGGAACTGCCGTTCAATTCTCTCTGCAACTACAGACTTATTATACCTAATTTCTCAACAATCTCCAGAAGTCATAATTTTACAAGAAACTTGGCTGTCTGCTGATCAAAACTTCTATCTAACAAACTATCAGTGCTTTCGACTGGACCGAGACTCACGTGGTGGAGGATTAATGTTTTTCATTTCATCCAAAATTTGCCATAAAGCACACTTAGTTTACCAACAAATATCACACGATTATGAAGTATTGGTTCTGGAAATTCACTTTCCCGGATGCGCGCCTCTATCTATAGTAAACAACTACTTTCCGGCTGGAATACAAGATGAAAGAGCTCTTGATGTGACTGTGAGTTTTTGCAAAAACAGTATACTATTTGCGGGAGACTTCAATTCCCATCACGTTTCATGGGGATTCCGCACTGATTCATCAGGAAAACGGTTGTGGGACTGGACTAATCGGAAGAACCTTATTTGTTGGAACTCCAGAGTTCCGACATTCGTTCGATGTAATTCGAGGTCCGTCTTAGATTTGACATTTGCTAGCTCAAGTGTGACAATATCATCTTGGACTGTTCTTGATACCGCTACAAGTAGTGATCACTGCCCCCTGGTATTTGAAGTCAGTATTCCTTGAGTGACGGTAGATCGCCAGGTGCAAAGTTTCGTAAAGTACTCTAAATTCAAAAAGAACTTACAGTCAACGCTGTCTTCCTTGCCTAATATGAAAGCAAATATGAAAGCTATGAGCCTTTGTTCCACCCTAAAGTGTACAATAAAAAAAATCACAGTTCACTATATCTTCAACAAAGGAAAAATTCATAACTGCCTGGTGGTATGTGGATTGCGCCAGAGGTTATAGACGCCACAACGCTGCATGGAAAAAAACTCCTTACCAACCAATGTCCGACTATTTGGAGAAATTATTTATTTGCTGAAGCTACCTTAAAGAGAACAGTTTCATTAGCGAAGGATGATTATGAAGAAAAACGGTACAGCTAGCTATCCAAGAGCGGCAACAAGAAAGCTCTATTCAGATTTCTCCGTAATCGTAAAGCTATTAAAGCACACGTAAATATTGACTCAGTTATTTTTTCTCCAACTGAGTTGGAAGATACATTAACTGAAATTGCATTAGGATTGGAGAAGAGATTTACATAACAAATCAAAATAAAGTGTGCAAAACCGTCACTCAGAAATGATTTTATTGAAGTAAGTAGGGATGAACTTGCGCACGTCGTTCATATTCTGCCAAACACAGGTCCTGGACCAGATGGCGTCACTTCAGAAATGTTAAAAATATTATTCGACATCTCTCTTGAAGACCTCCTTAACGTTGTCAACTATTCACTTGAAAATAGTTGGATACCTCCTGACTGGAGACTTGCAAAAATAATACCGCTTCTTAAAAAAACAGGGAGTAGGAATGCAGATAGATAACATTAGGCCAATCGCTTTAACATCACACGTAGTTAATAGAAAGAATACTTTACATTAGAGTTACAAAGTCCATAACAGATAATGCGATATTCAGTGCGTGCCAGATTGGATTTAGACCAGGTTAATCTATATGGTGGGCGCATGTTGATTTAAAGGCTCGTATAAAGCTTGCTCGGCACAGACGACAATATGTGGCCTTAGTAACTCTTGATTTAGCCAAGGCATATGACAGTGCTGAACATCCTATTCTTATCAATATCCTAAAAAAGCTTACGTTCCCGCAGTACATAACAAATAGCCACACTACCACTTTATCAGCTAAATATTAAGTGGTAGTGTGGCTAGGAAAATTCCAGAGCTGATCGCTGACTCAGCAAGGTAATCTTTTTGTGTTATATATGAATTCGCAGAGAGCTCCGCAGATGGTCCTGTCGCTGTGTCCCAATGAAGTGGCTCCAAAAGACAAAATATTGGAAGTACTAAGTGATATTCCTAGTTTTTTTATGAAAATTTCGAATCAGTTTTTTCTTTGATTTTTGAAACGGTGACATGTGGTAAGAAAATGTGTATCATGTGTGTGGTTGTGACATGTGATAAGAAAAGTGTATCAGCTAAATATTCACTGCAATCATTCAACTTTCAGGAGAATGTCATATAGCGATTCCACCTCAGATATTCAACAAATTCTATTATTTCTCTCCCCCCTTTTCTTCTTTTTTTACATTGCGCCAAATTAATTTCACAGTCAAAACACAGTAATCATATTCCCCTAGCCTAGAAAATCTATAGGTATTGACTTGCATTGACCACCGGCTTCTTGGCCAATCCCCCTTAGTGGGTGAGAGCCACAAAAGAAAGGAACAAGCAAGCAAGCAAAACGTGTCTTCTGATCGCCTCTGACAAGGCAGCGTATTGAGTGGCCAGGGTACACGTGAAACACGTCTCCTTCTGGAATGGACAAGCCAAGAATTCAGCGCGGGGACTACGAGCGGTTGCCGCCACTGTCGTACCCAGCAAAAAACGTAGCTATCCTGTCCTTCAGCATAAATTCTACACACTGCCGAGAGACCTACATGGACTCGGAGAGGCTGGAGCTGCGCTGTTTCTGCCGAAGCGTGCCCTGTCTTGTGGACGAAGCAGCTGCCGGAATCAGCAAGGCAAGGGAGCAGCGCAAACTACGATCGGTGCGGCTGCTGTCGTACGAAGCCACATGTGTAGCCGTCCTTTCCAGCATCGGCTCTCCTGACTCTCAGGAGAACTACATGGACTCGGAGAGGCTGGAGCTGCGCTATTTGTACCGAAGTGTGCCGTGTTTTTTGGACGAAGCAGCTGCCATAATCAGCAAGGCATTGAAGCAGTGCGAGGACACGACGGGCCGCGACCACTCGGTACCCGTCCATCGGCGTCTTCTTGATGCGCTTCAGCATCGACTCTTCCAACTCCAGTGACCGCTACATGGACTCGGAGAGGCTGGAGCTGTGCTATTTCTGCCGAAGCTCGCCCTTCGTTATCGGCGACGGAGCAGCTTCCGGCATCGGCAGGGCACGGAAGCAGTGCCTGGACCATGACCGGTCGTGGCCACCTTCGCACCCGGCCATCGACGTCATCTTGATGTGCTTGAGAATCGACTCTTCCGACTCCTGTGTCAACATCATGGGGTCAGAAAGGCGGCAGCTGCACCGTTTCTGCGGCAGCGTACCTGTCCTTGTCGGGATTCGACAATGTTTTTTAGAACAACCCTCGCACGTTCTCGGAGCACGCCAATGCGTCACCGGCATCCAATGCGCCGGGTGCCATGCGCAAATGGTGGGCGAAGGCAAGGCGTGCCAAGGCTGCACCTGGAGTGCTCTGCCAAGACCAAGGATAGTTATGATGGGGATTTTAAGACTGTAGCGGTGGAGATGTTGCATTCGAACGCGCCAACAAAGACTATAACGACAAATCGCAGTATTCCGTCATTCGTTTCCTACAGAGGAGTCAGTTTGAGGAAGAGCAAGTTTCTTTCGTGCAGCAGTATCTTCGTCTATTTGTCGTCTGCACTCATCAAAAATATGCTAATATCATATAATCGTTATTTCATATGCATGTACATAATTACACACGTTCGAAAAAAATTTGGTGTTCGTTCATTTTTGCAGTCTGCTCGAGCGGCCTCGCTTGTATCACTAGAATGAAAAAAAAAAGGCTTTGCTCGTCATTCTACCGGCTTATAACAGGGTCAGAACGCAAGAAGGAGAAAGAAAAGTTCTGATCTCCCACCAAACAGTGCTTCATTATAAGAACAATAGATATGCAAAAATTAAATTTTTGCGTTTCAGCCCTTGTCTCTCTTAAAATGAAATTCGTCTGAATAAAGGCAGTCAGGAAGCTGCAATGGTTGTACGAGCAATGCCTTCCATATGGGAAGCTCTTTTGGTTGAAAGAGTGCACATGCGAGTGGTTCATCGTAGCAGTCAAATCACATGAGTACTATGCATAGGCGTAGATCGTTACAGCTATTGGTAAACACCTGTCTGGGAGAAACAGGGAAACGTTCCAGAAAAAAATTTTATTTTTCACGACAGTATTCAATACCATGCAACCAGAGTTGATAGAAATACGGTGGTGCGCAGAATACAAAGACTACGTGTCCGTGAATGATTAGTGCCGTATGCAGCCACATCATCTTACTTTTTCATTTTACTGTGCTGTCCTCTGCCGAATTGGTAGTGTTTTTTTTACAATGACTGTTGGCGAAGGATCCAATAAAGATGGCTGAAAGATTGTTCTCATCGTGGGTCTTTCATTCCTGTAAATATCTTGTTTTATCCTCCAATCTTTCTAGAATTAGAGATGAATAGCGGTGGTACGGTGAAAACGCAATTTTTTACCGTATAGGCTGTGCTGCCTAATGCATTGATCGAGCAGTCATCTCTTAAAGGGCAACTGCAACACTTATCCAAGTAATCAACGAATGACTTCTTGTAGTTTCTTGCTTCATGAATTGACCACCGAAAAAAATTTTTAGAATGCTCAAGTACGAGCTTTAGAAAGTTAGAAAGCTAGAAAATGAAAGAAAGAAATAAATAGAAAGGTACAGAGAAAAAAAGGAAAAAACAAACAGAAGAGAGGAGAAGTATATCAATAAAGGAAGAAAATATCTTCCGATTCGTCCTTTCATTAAGCCAACAATTTTTCAAAGTTGTTCCTAACAGGTTAACACGGTACTTCGGAATACAAGCTCAAAAGCATATTACTTGTAGGTAAATTGAATATTTTACGTATTATTGCCATTTAATTTCTTTATTTCTGGTTTCTGATTTGATAGCTTATCTGAACTAACATTTAACAGTATCAACGTTGCATTCTTGACGAATCGCCCAAAGTGACTCCGTGCCATTTATCTAGGTAAACAAACAAACAAACAATAGTGAAACAGCCGAAATACGAAACACCAGGGTTGCGTTGGTGGCTACATTGCGCCACAATAGGCTATTTCAGGACCCTGTCTGGTGACGAAAATAAACTATTCCACGCAGTATTTGCGATGTCACGATCGCGAAAAAGTACTTAGGTTCATAACAGAGTGCACCACCTAGCACGTCTCTCATTCCCAGATGATCGGCAGCTGCATGCAACTGAGCGGAAAACTGCATGCGTACCCAAGAGACATTAATACTAAGAAAAAGTAAATATCACAAATTTCTACTGAATCAAATGCCTTCTCGTAATCTATGATGACTATGTATAGTTGTTAGCTGTATTCTGCAAATTTCTCTATTACCTGATTGATAGTATGATTGTTGTCGATTGTTGAGTAGCCTGTTTGAAATCCTGCTTGTTCCTTTGGTTGATGGAGTTATGTTTCCTTAAATCTGTTAGCATTTACCTTTTATACGATGAAGAACAAGTTGATCGGCCTGCAATTCTTCAAGTCCATGACATCTCATCTAACAATGATAACACCAAGATGATGTTAGCAATCTTGCAAGATTCTGATACCCTCCCCGGCAATCAGGAGACACTTCGTCAACAGGGTGGCTAGTTTTTATTACACAATCTGTCCTCCGTCTTTCAGTAGATCTAATGTTACCCGATACTCACCAGCAGCTTTGCCTCTTTGCATTCCCTTCAAGGCTTTTGTGACTTCTGTCAATACCGGCGGGAAATCACATGGGGTCTGCTAATTCTTACAATCTGGTCTTCTTGTCCCAGCTACAGTGCAGATGTTGTGTAGCTCCGCTACCATTTTAACTATCCTATCCATATTGGTAAATATTTTGCTTTCCTTGTTTCTTAGTGCGTGTATGTGATTTCTGTCTATCCCAAGTTTCGTCTTCACTGATTTGACGCTTCCTCCGTTCTTCAGAGAGTGTTCAATTCTCCCCATGGTATACCTCCTTACATCAGATAGCTTATACACCTATTAATCAAGTTCGAAAGCTCTGCGAACTTTATTTTGCCCATTGTACTTGAGGCTTTCTTGCGTTGACGGTTCTTAATGGGGTTCTTTGTTTCCTGGGACAGCTTGCCGTTGTCCTGTCTAACTACCGCACCTCTAGCTTCCACTGCACACTTTGTAATGATACTCGTCAGATTATCATTCATTGCGTCAACAATAAGGCTTGTTTTCTCGATAAAAGCCAAGTACCTGTTGTGAAGCGAGACTCTGAATTACTGTACGTTCTTTTTCAGTGCTATGTCATTGATTGGCTTCTTGCGTATCAGTTCCTGTCGTTCCTTCTTGAAATTTAGGTGAATTTGAGGCGGCACCATTTTTTGGTCACTGCTTCGTACTTTGCCAAGCATTCCACATCTTGCACGATGCCTGGGTGTGGATTCAGTATAAAATCTATTTCGTTCCTATTTTCGCCATTAGGGCTCCTTCATGTCCTTTTAAGGTTCTCTCGTTTTCGGTAGAAGGTATTCAAGATCCGTTAATTATTGCGTTGTGTGAATTCTACTAATAGCTTCCCTTTGGAACTTCTAGTACTTATGCCGTACTCTCCTACTGCCTGGCCTCCAGCCTGCTTCTTCCAAACCTTGGAATTGAAGTTTCCCATCAGTATAGTATACTCTGTTTTAACTTTCCTCATTGCTGATTCCACGTTTTCAATGAGGAAAGTAAAAACAGAGTATACTATACTGATGGGAGACTTCAATTCCACGTCTTCGCCCCGCCGCTGTGGTCTAGTGGCTAAGGTTCTCGGCTGCTGACCCGCAGGTTGCGGGATCGAATCCCGGCTGCGGCGGCTGCATTTCCGATGGAGGCGGAAATGTAGGCCCGTGTGCTCAAATTTGGGTACACGTTAAAGAACCCCGGGTGGTCGAAATTTCCGGAGCCCTCCACTACGGCGTCTCTCATAATCATATGGTGGTTTTGGGACATATCAGTCAATTATTCCACGTCTTCATCAATGCTTTCAACTGGCGCGTCATCATAGCTGGTCTAGGCGCGTAAGTCTGTATCACGTTCATCTCGCATCTTTTATTGAGTTTATTTACGATACCTACCACATTTGAATAATGCTATAGTATTTCTCAATGTTTACAGCTATGTTTCTGTGGATAACGAATCCCACTCCCAGTACTCTTCTGTCAGTCAAGCCGAGATAGCACAGGACGTGCCCATTCTGTAGCACTGTATAGGCCTCATCTGTCCTCTCAACCTCACTGAGCCCATTACATCTCATTTAACATACTCTTGCTCCTCGAATAGCACCACTTGACTTGCCTCACTAGATGAGATTCTAGCGTTAAACGCTGCCAAGTTGAGGTTCCAATGGCGGCCTCTCCGGGACCAGACATTCTTAGTACCCTCTGCTACGTTGCAGATCTGAGCATCGCCGCGGTCAGTTGCTGCGAAGCCACTGGGGGTTGAGAGCCGTGAGTTAATCGACGTATGCATGTGGGAGGTAGTGGCAAGATACTGCACCAGGGTGGCCAATTCTTCGCTGGTTAGGGAGCGCGTTACTGGCGGCCGGGTCGCCGGTGAGGCCGCACTCCAGGCCTCATAATGCAGTTCTGTTACCACGGGGATTTGAAAAAAAAACCCGGTTGGGAACTGCGCGACACCGGGATTCAAAACCACGGACTTCTTGCATGCGAGGATGATGCTGTCACCTTTACGCCATCACATCACTGCTTCCAATTCACATATTTGCCCATTAAAGTGGCTGGGGGGGAGGGACAGCCTCAGTGGTAGCTCAGTGGTAGAGCATCGAACGAGTTATTCGAAGGTTGCAGGTTTGGTTCCGGCCAAGGCAAGTTACCTTTTCACCCAATTTTATTTCTTCATATTTACATTAATATTCGGTCTAATAACTACCCTTGGCATTATTGTTTGTTAGGAGTCGTTATTATTTGTGAAACCCCCCCCCAAAAAACAAGCCCTTAAATCTACACTTCTTTCTCTAATTCATTAACGAGGGTCTCGTACTGGTGATCTTGGTGTCTTTAAATTGTATACAAGGGACTATTAGGTCAGCTGCCAGCTGGTAATACGTTCGCGTGCTACGTCTCGCCAAACAGGCTCATAAAGAGTGTGCCACACTCGCCGCCATGGCTACTCGTGGCACTGACTGACACTTCCACGTTTCAATTCATATATATACCCAATAAAGTGGCTGGAGGGATAGCCGCCATGGTAGATCAATGATAGGGCATCGAATGCGTTATTGGAAGGTCGCAGGTTTGGTTCCTTTCCACGGCAAGTTATTTTTTCACCCACATTTCTTTCTTCACATTTACATTACAATTCGGTCTAATAACTATCCTTATACATTCCTTGGCATTATTGTCTCTTAGAAGTCGTTATTATTGTGTCAAACGCGGAAAAACGAGCCCTTAAGTATACACTTCTTACCCTAATGAATTAACGACGGTCTCGTATAGACACACATAGTATGTATAGGGGACCTACTATGTCTATACAGGGGACATACTTTACAGGGGCGGCGGACGCTGGCGATGTCTCAGCAGCTGGAGTCACGCACTGACCAGCACGGCGACGCTTGGCAGCAGACGAGGTAGCCCTTGCCTTAGCAAGAACTGTGGCCGCTTGCCGATGCTGGCTCGTTTCAAGTAGCTGATCACCACGCGGAAGATTCCACCCTCCTCGGGTGGTTCGGGAGTGCAGTTGAAGCCCGGACACCTGGGACGTGACCTTGAACAGTCACGGCGGGAACGAACACCTGGTACGTGACCTTGAACTGTCACGGCCAGAACTCTGGAAGGCCGCGTAGCTCTGAGTACACCGTGGGCAGCTGGAGCGTCCTGGCCTTGCCTGACTTCACGCAGTCAGGTCCGGAACCCGACACCGCAGTCGCGCTACACCCAGGATCTGCACTCCAGCCAGCTCGATCTCTTGCTTGCTTGCTTGTTCCTTTCTTTTGTGGCTCTCACCCACTAAGAGGGATTGGCCAAGAAGACGGTGGTTAATGCAAGTCAATACCTATAGAATTTTTAGACAAGGGGACTATGATTACTGTGTTTTGACTGTGAAATTAATTTGGCGCAATGTAAAAAAAGAAAAAAAGGGGGAGAGAAATAATAGAATTTGTTGAATATCTGAGGTGGAATCGTTATATGAAATTCTCCTGAAAGTTGAATCGTTGCAGTGTATCAGCTAAATAATAAGTAATAGTGTGGCTAGTAAAATTCGAGAGCTGATCGCTGACTCAGCAAGGTAATCTTCTTGTGTTATATATGAATTCGCAGAGAGGCCCGCAGATGTTCCGGTCGCTGTGTCCCAATGAAGTGGCCCCAAAAGACAAAATATTGGGAGTATTAAGTGATATTCCTAATTTTCTGAATAAAATTTCGAAGCAGTTTTTTCTTTGATTTTTGAAACGGTGACATGTGATAAGAAAATGGTCGATATGTTCAGGTTCGTTACAGCTTGAGCACAGAGGAGATGGCACCAGACCAGACCTGTTTAAGTAGAAATTAAGAGGTGGTACACGGAAACGTAATTTTGTTATCAAGACTTCCAATTTACGCGTGGGACACCATTTATTATTCCATGTGAAGTGCAGGTGCGAGAAATCTGGATTCGGTTTCATGATGTTTGATGAGTCTTCAAGAAGGGAAAGTTTTCTAAACCTCGCTGCTGTTACATAAGCTGTAGGAGGCATGATTGGCACAATCGGAAGATCAAGAGATGTTCGCGCAAGTGTGACAGCCATCTCGTTTATAAATATACTACGATGGCCTGGCACCCATATCATTCGCACTAGACGAATGTTTGCTGGGATTAATTTTTTAAAAGTTTCTAGTACTGCTGATGTCGACGACGATGATAAGAATGAACACACGGAATACGAGTGAGACACTATCACAGCTGTCGAATGAGTCGCAGGAAGTTTACGAATAGCTAGTATAACGGCCATTAATTCCGCTTCAAATATTGGTGTATCTGGGAGGCTTAATGAAAATGACTAGAATAATGAGAGAGAAAAAATACGCACACCTGCCTTCTCGCTACTCATAGATGCATCCGTTACAATTACTATATTAGTACCTAATTGAGACAGGTGTTGTTTTAATAAACCAATCAAATATTTACAGGGCAAGTGTTTAGCGTTCATGGGGATGATATCGTCAAATTTTATTTGCACTTGGCCAATTGGTTTGACAGATGGTGTGATCTCGAATATATTAACATATAAAGCATCTAGAAGTGTTTGAACAAAGAGCACTTGGGGTTTATATACACGGGACCAATGCTCATTGAAAAAGACACCAGGTTCGGCAAATACAAATTGTCGCCTTTTTAAAGTGGATTCAGAAAATTTTAAATAGGTGTTTACTGTTAAAATACGAAATCTGCAAGCAAGGGTGGATATTCAAGCTTCTTGATACAAAACATTGTTAGCTGTGAATTTTGGCACACCTAAACAACTACGTAGGGCTTCCCGCTCTAAGAGAATGAGGTGGTTTATTTTGTATGCTGGTTCACCAGAGAATAGTACACATCCGAATTCAAGAATCGGACGAACGTACATGCGATGAATCATGATCAGCGTATCTCTGCGAAGACCGGAATGGAGGTGGCCAAGCCTACCTATCATTCGAACAGCGCGTGTAGCCTTAATTTTAATATATTCAATGTGGTCACGCCAGCTCAGTTTTTGATCGTACAGTACACCCAGATATTTAATACAATTAACCTGGGGTATTATTTCTTGATGGTACTGAA
Source organism: Rhipicephalus microplus (assembly GCF_043290135.1). Taxonomy (NCBI): domain Eukaryota; kingdom Metazoa; phylum Arthropoda; class Arachnida; order Ixodida; family Ixodidae; genus Rhipicephalus; species Rhipicephalus microplus. The sequence goes on along the minus strand of NC_134710.1, from coordinate 110,662,958 downwards.
GAGAAATAGTAACTGGTGCGTCCAACGGAAAAACTATTATAGCACTTTTAGTTACGTTCAGGTTCATATGAATTTTCTGAAACCAGGTTTCCAATGTTGCCAAATAACACTGTAAAGTCGAATGTAGTGAATAAATATCGTTGTCAGATGCAAAGAACGCGATATCATCTGCATGTACATATACTTGTACCTTATCACTCAGTGGTATTGAACTTAACAAAATGTTAAATAGCACAGGCGATAGAACACAGCCTTGAGGAACATCTCTCGTTTGGCTATACTTCGGCGTGGAAACACCTCGTTGGAAGCAATAAAATTTTATGTCTTTTAAAAATTCGTATATCCAATTTGTTATGTACTGCGGGAACGTAAGCTTTTTCAGGATATTGATAAGAATAGGATGTTCAGCACTGTCATATGCCTTGGCTAAATCAAGGGTTACTAGGGCCGCATATTGTCGTCTGTGCCGAGCAAGCTTTATACGAGCCTTTAAATCAACATGCGCCCACCATATAGAGTAACCTGGTCTAAATCCAATCTGGCACGCACTGAGTATCGCATTATCTGTTATGAACTTCGTAACTCTAATGTAAAGTATTCTTTCTATTAACTTAACTACCTGTGATGTTAAAGCGATTGGCCTAATGTTATCTATCTGCATTCCTAGTCCCTGTTTTTTAGGAAGCGGTATTATTTTTGCAAGTCTCCAGTCAGGAGGTATCCAACTATTTTCAAGTGAATAGTTGACAACGTTAAGGAGGTCTTCAGGAGAGATGTCGAATAATATTTTTAACATTTCTGAAGTGACGCCATCTGGTCCAGGACCTGTGTTTGGCAGAATACGAACGACGTGCGCAAGTTCATCCCTACTTACTTCAATAAAATCATTTCCGAATTACGGTTTTGCACACTTTATTTTGATTTGTTATGTAAATCTCTTCTCCAATCCTATTGCAATTTCCGTTAATGTATCTTCCAAATCAGTTGGAGAAAAAATAACTGAGTCAATATTTACGTGTGCTGTAATAGCTTTACGATTACGGAGAAATCTGAATAGAGCTTTCTTGTTGCCAATCTTGGATAGGTAGCTGTGCCGTTTTTCTTCATAATCGTCCTTCGCTAATGAAACTGTTCTCCTAAAGGTAGCTTTAGCAAATAAATAATTTCTCCAATTAGTCGGACATCGCTTGGTGAAGAGTTTTTTCCATGCAGCGTTGCGGCGTCTATAATCTCTGGCGCAATCCGCATTCCACCAGGCAGATTTGAATTTTCCCTTTGTTGAAGATATAGTGAACTGTGATTGTTTAATTGTACACTTTAGGATGGAACAAAGGCTTCCATATTGGGCAAGGAAGACAGCGTTGACTGTACGTTCATTTTAAATTTAGAGTAGTTTACGAAACTTTGCACCTGGCGATCTACCGTCACTAAAGGAATGCTGACTTCAAATACCAGGGGGCAGTGATCACTACTTGTAGCAGTATCAAGAACAGTCCAAAACGATATTGTCACACTTGAGCTAGCAAATGTGAAATCTAAGACGGACCTCGAATTACATCGAAGGAATGTCGGAACTCTGGAGTTCCAACAAATAAGGTTATTCCGATTAGTCCAGTCACACAACCGTTTTCCTGATGAATGAGTGCGGAATCCCAATGAAACCTGATGGGAATTAAAGTCTCCCGCAAATAGTATACTGTTTTGTCAAAAACTCACAGTCACATCAAGGGGTCTTTCATCTTGTATTCCAGCCGGAAAGTAGTTGTTGACTATAGATAGTGGCGCGCATCCGGGAAAGTGAATTTCCAGAACCAATACTTCATAATCGTGTGATATTTGTTGGTAAATTAAGTGTGCTTTATGGCAAATTTTGAATGAAATGAAAAACATTAATCCTCCACCACGTGAGTCTCGGTCCAGTCGAAAGCACTGATAGTTTTTTAGATAGAAGTTTTGATCAGCAGACAGCCAAGTTTCTTGTAAAATTATGACGTCTGGAGATTGTTGAGAAATTAGGTATAATAAGTCTGTAGTTGCAGAGAGAATTGAACGGCATTTTCACTGAAGTACTCTAAGGTATCCTATGATGATAAGCAAACAGTAGCAACTGCTTCATCTAAGATACTATCTTTTAAGAAGTCCGCTTTAGTCCTAGGTTCCTTCACACTCTTTTTTGTTTTTGGATGAGAAGAATTATTAAGTTTGCTAGTGGGTGATCTGGTGCGTTTCAAAAGGCGAGCATCGATATCTACATCCCGATTAATTATTGATTCTGATTAAGATATGCCTTCCTGCTCAGTTGTGTTAGGACTGGAAAGCATTGCCTCATTATCGATAGAGACATCTGACTGATGTACGGCAGGTTTATTATTTGAGGCACTAGGAGGTTGGATACGCTTAGCTATTCGATCAGATGCGCCCGACATCTGTGAATCAATAATAATTTTAAGTGAGTCGAACAGATTGAGTAAACGTTTTTCTAATACTTTTTCTAAGGCCTTTTCTACCATAGCAGAAATGGACTGAGAAAGTGATGCATCCATAGAAAGAGGTGTACGAGCTGCTTTGCCGGCATAACCCTGACTACTGCTTTGAATTTCTGCAATTGCTTCTCTACGAGAGCATCGTCTCCTTTCAATGATTTCAATCACCTGAAGTTCCTTTGATCTTTCAGGGCAGTTAAAATCGTCTGCAGCATGATGTGCCTTGCACAAACAGCATGTCTTATTGTCTAATTGACACTCAGCAGTACTATGACCAGCCCCGTTTATGGCCCCGCATATGTGGCATCGAGTCTCCGATCGACAACCTTTAGTACTGTGCCCAAAGCGCCAACATTTAGTACAATGCAGGGGACGGGGAGCCAAAGCTTCGACCTTATAGATAAGCGGCCATGCCTTGATCTCCGAAGGGTGATCTGTTCCAGCGAATGCGGCAATTACAGTTTCAGTGGGAACTTTCTGCTGGTTTTCCTGTTTGGTACAGCGGTAAACAGAAATAACACCTGCTGGGGAAAAGATGTCCAAGACTTCTACTGGGCTTAGACTTGCGTCTACCCCCCGAACCAATCCTTTGCAGCAAGCTAGATGAGGTGGGATAAAAGAGCTCACCGGATGTGATGCAAAAGTAGTGCACTTCAGAAGGTCTTGGATGCAGGCCTTGTCTGGTGAGCAGCATAGTATCCCCCTGCGTCCAAACTGACGAACCTCTGTTATCAGTAGAGAGTGGGGAGTGATCGCACGAAGTTCCGTTTGGATTGTCTTGGGGTTTTTCATGCGGATGAACCCACCGGTGGTCGGCACCAAAGCGACAGGAACGCTACGGGTTCCATTGCGGAGAAACAACTCCAGAGGAAGATCTTGAGGGGGAACAGAGGCTGACCAGAGGGCAGGCCTCTGGCCCGGAGAAAAAACAGACATGAAATAAGAAGAACTTTCACTTATCAATGCACTAAAACAGCTGTGGAACAAGAGGTAGATCTAATAAAATAAAAGTAACCGCCGGCTACTTGACCGCAACCCTGAGGATGGAACAAGGAACGCAGGCGCAGGCACGAACGCGGTCGGAACACGTCGAGAACACGTCACCTTGCCTGACTTCGCGCGGTCAGGTCCGGAACCCGACACCGAAGTCGCGCTACACCCAGGATCTGCACTCCAGCCAGCTCGATCTCGTTCTGCCCCCCCCCCCCCCGACTGGTCTTCCTCTTCTTCCCTCTCGTGCATTGGCAGTGCAACCTTTCGCGCAAACTTCCTCTTCCTTTTGGCGGGCCGCAGTTTCATGCGTGACGTTTTGCGCCAACGTCATCGTCTTTCCGCCGCTCAATCGAGAAGCACCGCTGCCTTCGCTTCCGAGCACGTTGTACATAACACCACGGTGCCTTCTCACTTCACAAACACCACCACGTCACTACACTACACCACAATTGGCCCCCTTTTGGGAAAGTTTTTCTGCACAAAAAACTGCTGCTCGATTCTTGGATGAAGTCACTCAAAACACACTCACACAGTTCACTACATCGTCCAAAGGTCCACATTCACTAACCACCATATACACACGAAGCAAGAAGTATGAACTCATCTAGCTTTTAATGACAATACCCAAGTTAGCCTGTTTAGTACACCACCTTTTTTTTCAAATATACCCTATTAGGTAAAAAAAAGAACTACACATCAAGTCAATGTTGCATTGCATGTAACGTCTTCAACTGTTCACATGAAACACCCTTCCGCGGTCCGCAATCAAGATCCAAGAGAAACCAACAGGAAATCGAACTTGACGCTTAAGTTATAGCGTCCCAAACAAGGCGTTTTATGACCCTAAACAATTGAGAAGAGTGAGAAATTTGACGCCGGTGGAAGAATTGTCGACCGTAAGCTCGTCCGAACTTAAAGCTGTGTATAACCAGACGCACAACCTCTAAATCACAAGCATACACGCTGTAATTGCTGTGCGCCAGTCGGAAGCCTTGCCTCCAGGCATGCCAGTAAAACCACGTCTGAATGACTTCATTCTTCCTCAGAACGCCTTGCTTGAGCTCGTAAGCGGACAATCGTTCAGACACTTTTAGAGAAGTAACCTCTTCAACCGAACATGCCAGAGCGCACCAGGTGGCATCCTTCCTCGTACAATGACCTGCTGGACCATTACTGCATTCGGGTTCTCTTTCCATCATTTCAGCTTTTTGTCTTGCTTGTTCATCAAAACTTTCAACCCTTTTGCCTGGGTCATCGTGACTACGCTCATTACCACGTAGAGCTGACCTACATTGCAACTCTACTGTCTGATCTTGAACAAGTGTTTCTGTATTTTGTTCCAGTTTTCTCATGGAAGCATCATCTACAATTTCTTGAGAACTCAAGCCCTCTTTCTGTATGGGTGAGTTATATTCATTGTTAAAAGCTGTGTACGTAGCACTGTTGCTACATCAAATGGCCCAAAACAATAGGCAGCAAATAGATCGGAGCTTTTATTACGGCATTCGCCGGCGTTAGCTAGGAGGCCTTTACTGCTCCTTCAGTGGAGCTCTTCAGAGACAATCCTACCTCTGCATGAAGTGTGCTTGACTTCTCGCAGGTTTCAACAAACCCTTTACTTTGAATGGAACGTTCTTGTTCCATGCCCACGAAGCATGCCCGTGCTTCAATAAGCTCCTCGAGTTTCCTAGTTTCTTGGCTACCCACCTCTCTGCCATCTTCCCTAGTTTCATTCTCTAGCGAAAGGTCATGACGAGGTACAGGGTCAGCCTGACATAAATTCAAATAGTTCGTGATGTAACTGCTGTCAGAGCACACCTCAGCCACTGGCTTACTCCTCTCCCCTTTTTGCCATCGCAAGCTCGAGTCGCCACTCGAGTTCTAGCATCTCTAATTCAAGCTTTTCTTTCGCCGCCTTTCGCCATGCAGCCCGTTGCTCACGCTCTCTCTCCATCCGCTCTTTATGCCACGCTTTGAACTCCTTTCCCCTCAGACCCTTGCGTTCAGCCAATTCTAATATCTCCCACGTGCTGGTCATGGTTCGCACCGCGTCCGAAAATCCAGATGAAAAACAAACGACTTTGTCCTGTCGCGGCGGACGCCAATTTGTTTGCAATGTACAGACGCGAGAAACGAAAGTATGTCCCCTGTATAGACATACTATTTCCCCTGTATAGGTAGACAAGTATGTCTTTAGGTTGTATACGAGGGACTATTGGTCAGCTGCCGTAAGTTCACGTGCTACGTGACGCCAAACAGGATCATAAAGAGTGTGCCACACTCGTCGCCATGGCTACTGGTGGCGTTTACTGAAACTCCCACGTTCCACTTGACATATACCCAACATTGTAGCTGTGGGGATAGCCGCCTTTGTAGCTCAGTGGTAAGCATCGAACACGTTACTCGAAGGTTGCAGGTTCAGTTCTTGCCCGTGGCTAGCTATCTTTTCGCCCACTTTTCTTTCTTCACAAGTAATTTACAATTCGGTTTAATAACTACCCTATAGATATTCCTTGGCATTATTGTCTGTTAGATCGCAATATTAAATTGTCAAACACGGAAAAACGAGCCCTTAAGTACATACTTATTTCCTTACACACACACACACACACACACACACACACACACACACACACACACACACACACACACACACACACACACACACACACACACACACACACACACACACACATATATATATATATATATATATATATATATATATATATATATATATATATATATATATATATATATATATATATATATATATATATATATATATATATATATATATATATATATATATATATATATATATTGAGATCTATCAGACACTAATGCCAAGGAAAATATAGGGGAAGTTATTAGACCGAATTGTAATGTAAATGCGAAGAAAGAAAAGTAGGTTTTGTGAGCAGGAACTAAACCTGCGACCTTCGAATAACGCGTTCGATGCTCTACCACTGAGCTACCACGGCCGCTATCCTCCCAGTCACTTTATTGGGTTTATAAGTGAACTTAAGTGCGGGAGAGTCAGTCAGCGCCATCTGTAGCAAAGGCGGCAAGTGTGGCGCACTCTTTATGAGCCTGTATGGCGTCACGTAGCATGTGAACTTAATACGAGCCAGCAGCTGACCAATAGTCCCTCGTATAGAAAATAGGGCACCAGGTCTGCCAGTACGAGACCCTCGTTAAAGAATAAGGGAAAGCGGTGTATACTTAAGGGCTCGTTTTCCCGTGTTTTGACACTATAATAATGAGATCTAACAGACAATGAGGTGGGGGGAGGGAGGAAATGAACAACAAGAGAGAAGGCAGGGAGGTTAATCAGGCACATGCCCGATTTGCTACCTTACGCTGGGGGAATGGGAAGGGGGCATACAGATGAGAGAGAGGGTAAAGAGAAGAGAAAAAGAGAGAGAGAAAAAGGATTGTCAGTCAAACGGCTGGCGCGTATGCAGTGGTGGCACTACACAAAAGTTAAAGGCTGTCACGTAGGCCTGTAGTCCTCAAAAAGCACACGACAGCCTTGAATACTTTTTGAGCGGACGAAAGGCGAGGACGGTGTTCCAGTAGCATCTGAGTGGCCGATTGTCCAATTGTCGCAATATGTCCGAAAGCTTCTGTCTTTCGGAGGCAAATCGAGGGCAATGGCATATCAGATGGTCGATGTCTTCTTTGGTGCAGCAGACGTCGCATTCCGCATTGTCGGTATATCCGATGAGGGTTCTATACGCTTTTGTGAAGGCAACCCCCAACCTAAGGCGACAAAGAAGCGAAGCTTCACGTCGACGAAGTCCGGATGGAGGTCCGTCGAGGGTTTAATTGGTAGAGTCTCGCATGTCTTATATTTGGGGTGTTCCACTCCTGCAGACACAGACTACGTGCCAGGTGACGAAGTCGCTTTGCAGCGTCAGTCCTTGACAAAGGAATCGAAAGGATGTGCTCTTCTTGGTGCGATGTGTGAGCCACGTTTTCTGCAGAATAATTGCCACGGATCCCACAATGGCCTGGAGGCCACTGAAACTTGACCTCGTGGCCTGTTTCTGAGACGTGGTGAAGTTGGATAACTTCGTAAGTTAACTGTTAATGGCAACCTCGTCGAAGGACTGACTGCATGCTCTGTAGGGCCGGTTTCTTGTCGGAAAACACAGCCCAATTATTCGGTCTCTGAGATTTGATGTACTCCAGGGCGCCACGCAAAGCCGCACGTTCTGCCCACGTAGACGTAGTGACGTGTGACAGCTCTAACAGACAATAATTCCAAGGAAAGTATAGGGGAAGTTACCAGACCGAATTGTAATGTAAATGCGAAGAAAGAAAACTAGGTGAAAAGTTAACTTGCCGGGGGCAGGAACCGAAGCGGCAAAAGTATCAACTCGGCCAACAGTCAACTCTTTTGAAGGCATATTGAGATGATTAAATATATCATTTTATGTGGTATAAGTAAGTTAAAATGTGTATTTTCAATTAGTAGAGCTAGACAGTTATGTGAAACGTATTAATTGAAGTTTTCCATGCGATGAACTTATCGCACTTTGAGATACAGAAAAACTGGCCTCAAGTAATAATTGCAGTGTAACAATATTCCATCGTATTGAACGGCGAAAACGAAACCGAAACACCGATGAGCGCAACAAATATAGAAGAAAAGAGTTGCATCACTGTTCGAAAGAACGATTTCAGAGGTGTATAGTTCTTGCGCGTTCATGACCATGTTAGCCATGCAGGCTGTAATTTCAAGCGCAGCCAACACATTAACTAAACGAAGTCGGTTGATGGTTGATATAACGAGGCTCACTCAATCTGGACATCTCAGAAGAATGTGGAAGTTGCGCTGCTCCGCGTTTGAGCTGCGGTGTCGCCGCGGGATTTGGGTAAATGACATTACTTCGCAATTTTCGCTAGATGTAGCTAATTAAAATCTCAAAAGCTGTATTAGGGTTATTCGCATAAAGGTCTTCCATTACGACGTTTGACATAAATGCATGCCAGCAGTAATGAAAAGTTATTTATTTAAATTTCACAATTACTGTCCCCATTTATGTTTTTGACAAGCCTCAGAGGACAGTGACTGCAGAAAAAGTTATTTTTAAGGCATGGAACACATCTCGTATTTTCCTGGTTTATTAGAAATTTGAACACATTCCCTGAAACACTTGGTGGTTGCATGCGTGCATGCATGTGTGTGTGTCTGTCTGTGTGCGCTAGCTTTTTGGCCTGCTACTAATGAAAATACTTAAAATAAAATGAGGGTGCCCCTCATCACTAAGGGGTAGAACGGGCACAAGCCAATCTAACATAAATAAAGAGGGGCATTGTCCAAAGGTATTAAAAAATAGCCAATTTCTTGAACAAAAAAATGACATAGGTAAAACCTAAGGAGTGCGCTTTGGAAGCTCAAGAAATAAACCGATTAGGTTCTCAGTAAGGAGCAGGTCGACGTGCATCAGTGGGGTATTTCCCGATGCTCAGCCTTTGGGGTTTGCGCGCGTGTGTCTGTATGTCTCTGTGTTTATTAAAAATGCGTTGCTGTTCGTGTGTGTGTGTGTGTGTGTGTGTCTGTGTGTGTGTGTGTGTGTGTGTGTGTGTGTGTGTGTGTGCAAGATCACTGCATACCTGTTAGAATGATAGCAAACATGCCTTGAATGAAAATTCTCCCTTTTGTTTGCTTTTACGAAGTTTGGGGAATAAAGAAAAGGTTGTGCCAAGATGTCACCGGAAGAGTTCGCATCTAAACGAACGTTGTGACGATAGCAAGCTCTTTAGATGTACCCTGGGAAGGCGCGAGCTTTTGAGAGCATATAGAACGCTCTCTTGAATCCAGACCGAATACAAAGGAAGATCTTAAGTCTGAATCTTAATGCTGCTGTTGGTAAGTAACACCTTTGTGATCAGTGTGGCGCTTTAAACAATATTTTTCAACTGACAAAGCATCATTCGATATGGCCCTTTATTTAGCAGTGTGAAGGCTCCGATCTTTCATCCTGTGGCGTAGACTGAGATCTTAACCACAAGTATATGTTTGAATAACAAAAATAGTAGTGACATCGATCGTGTATTGATGCGGCTGTTGACATTTGTTCGCAAGAATTCTTGTCCACATATACCTTTCCGCATTAAATATTGCAGTCTTCTCGAATAAAATTCAAATACCAAAAGTGGTAAAAGTTTGTATGAAAGTGGTGAGCGTTGTGACTTAAGAAGTTATATATCTCTACCTTTTCCAAGAACGTTTTCAGGAGGTAATACATACCATGACATGAAAAATTGCTGAAAAAAGAAGACTACAAGCTTGTTCCTTGATCAAATACCTTGCCTTCTTTTTCTGTTTTCATTTTCATTTAGGTTAGTAACCGCATCTTTATCCTCAAATTTCGTCTCGTATAGCCGGTTAAAACTTTAAAATAAATACGAGCTTCGCGCTTGAAGTGCATACATGCCACTAATCTGCGCAAAAGAGCCGGGACAGGTGGTACCTGTTACGAACGTAAGCATACTTTAGCTAAAAATTGCAAGTATTACATGTAGCAGTAATTAAAACTTCGTCGTAACTACTAAAATTATTACGTTTCCCTGAACAGTCATATGGAAATCTCTGCTGAAATTCCCGGAAGTAAGTTTGTGCATCTAAAACGAGGCAAATGAAGGGAATCTCCCCTTCATCAAATGCGCGACAGCTTCTTGAACTCACTGAAATTAGCTAATGCCATTGAATGGGGCCTGCACAACATGTTTCTCTGGGTGATACAATGATTGCAGTGGGTGAAGTTGAAATTTATTTCCTGGTTGTGATGGACTCTCATGCTCCCTTCCCATCGATTAAAAAAAAACAGCAGGTGTCCTGAATCAATCGGTGCAAACTTGTCGTCTTATTGAGGAATGTAATAATATTTTGCAATTAACTTGCATCCATTAAGTAAGTCATGGCTGATAGCAGTGGTGTTGCCGATATTACACCAGGCATAAAAAAAATAACCGCCGGATGTTACTATGGGGAAGTGCCCAAGTGTTTCAAAAGTTCCATTTTTGTCTGGTTGAACTTAGAGTTACTCTGTATGCTACCTTTAGGTAGCAGTGTTGCGCCACTGATAGAACTTGCCGCCCACGCCCCCATTCGCACAGCGTGTTCACGTGCGCAAAAAGCGTCCATTTAGGGAAAGCCAACTTTATGGCCACGCGGGTTCTAGCGACCACCGCGCAACTGGCGCCACCCCTACCACTGCCCGAGCAGTTCAGCGATTGATTGATTGATTGATTTGTGGGGTTTAACGTCCCAAAACCACTATATGATTATGAGAGACGCCGTAGTGGAGGGCTCCGAAAATTTCGACCACCTGGGATTCTTTAACGTGCACCCAAATCTGAGTGCACGGGCCTACAACATTTCCGCCTCCATCGGAAATGTGAGCAGTTCAGCGAGGAGATCCCGCTGAATACTACTTCAATGGTGTTGTGATTGGGCTTTGTGTGTTCCGTTTTTAGTGGACGTCAGTGTTGGAGGTGTCTGTGCAGCGCCGTGACTCAGCGCTGCGTAGTTGCCGCGATCACAGTAATGCCACAACTACGTATAGATAAGCTCAAAATTATCGTTTGCTTGTGCTATTTCTAAAACATCGAAGGACAGCTCTAGCAATTGTTTTATTGAGCCACCTGCTTAAAACGAGCGATTTGTGGAACTTAAGTTGTCACCAATAGGGTACACGATTCAAAACAAATTATGTCACAGCTTTCTTGTTTCCTATTTCAAAAAAAAAAAAAATATCTCCCTATGGTGACTTCCATCGAACAAGCCACAGCACTCGTAATATCTAAGACCAATATTGATTAGAGATTTACATTTTTTCCTTCGAAATGAAAGTCATTGCTCCAGCGACAGGTTATGAACGAGCGAGAAAAGGCAGCGTGCTGCTGAGCTGCGTCGACTCCAACATTCGGAAAGTGTCAGCGATGTCTGAAATGATAGGTTGAGGCAAGGTTAGATTTAAAAAAGTAAACTTTAATATATCGAAGTTACAAGTGAATTCGCGGTCGCTACATGTAGGAGGAAACTCGGTTCTGTGCAGGAGTTCGCTCGGATGCGTCCGACGTCGCCCCTCGTGTCTCGGCTCGCTCTCCTCTCTCAGGCGATGCCTTGCTACGCGTTCCCGGCTCACGAGCTCACGTTTGTTCTTTTTTAATGGTCGCCGAATCAACGCCGCATGGCAACAGAGCGAGCGGACGCGCTCTGGGCTCGTGTGGTGTTTCTTGTACGGACGCCGAGATGCTGCAGGAGAACTCGGCCGTGTGAACGCGAGTGCTGCTGACAGAAGAGTGGCTTTCCTGCACGACGGTGACCGCGTAGTAAAACCGGGCAATGTTGTGCACGGCAGCATTGACGTGAAAGGCATAGAGTTTCCTGAATGGTGCAACAAGTTGCTCATCATCTTCGAACGACACATCCTGCTTCCTGCGTTTGTAAAAGCCGCCAAACAAATAGGCAAAGCATGCAATGTACCGGCGGACCGCGCGTACCTCCACACCACACGCTAAAAGAGGACGACTAACGGTTCATGTTGTCACTCGTGCGTGGTTGCGTGATAGAAGAAAAAGGGAAAGATGGTCGTGTGGATAGCGAGGAAAATTTTGTGTGTAAATTTGTTTTCTTATGTTCATGGGCTCAAGGTCCCCCTGAATAAATAGTCTTTATAAATAGTCTTTACAAAGAGGTTATCTACATGTTGGTGGCAATATACAAAAGCCACCTTGATTTGAGGCTTCACCAATAACTACATAAAATAAACACAGCCAAAACGGTAGAGGGCAGGACAGTAACATAAAAAAATAAGACTGTGTGGCTGCATACGGTGAATGATGATTCACGGACACATCCGATGTTTGCATTCTACGCACATCCGTAGCAGATTGATTCCAAGCTCAGCTTCGGATCATAGTGTTGAATACAGTTGGGACAAAAATTTTTTTATGGAACGTTTTACCGCTTCCCTAGGGAGGGTGTTTGCCAATAGATAAAAAAAATCTACATCTGTGCTCCTCCTCCTCTTCCTCCTCCTCCTGCTCCTCCTCATCATCATCATCACCATCATCATCATCATCATCCTAACTACGTCCACTGCAGGACAAAGGCCTCTCCCATGTTCCGCCAGTTAACCCGGTCCTGTGCTTGCTGCTGCCAATTTATACCCGCAAACTTCTTAATCTCATCTGCCCACCTGACCTACTGTCTCCCCCTAACCCGCTTGCCTTCTCTTGGAATCCAGTTAGTTACCCTTAACGACCAGCGGTTATCCTGTCTACGCGCTACATGCCCGGCCCATGTCCATCTGTGCTTAATATTCATGTAAATCGACCACACGATGGACAACTATAGGTGCACTCGGTGGACCAACAGAGCTAACTATCACGCCGCCATTGGCTCTACAGGCACATTGTAGCTTCCCCACTGGCTTTATTAAGACATCGCCCCACCGCGGTGGTATAATGGCTGCAGACCCGAAGGTAGCGGGATCGAATCCCGGCTGCGGTGGCTGCATTTCTGATGGAGGCGGAAACATTGTAGGCACGTGTGGTCAGATTTGGGTGCACGTTAAAGAACTCCGGGTGGTCTAAATTTCCGAAGCCCTCCACTACGGCGTATTTCATTATCGTATGGTGGTTGTAGGATGTTAAACCTCATATATCAATCAATTTATTAAGACATATTTTATTTTATGGGTATAAACGCTGAATCGCAAAAAGCTATTTCCCGCAGACTCACTGTTCTTAAAACAGACTAATTTTAGGTGGGAGATCAGAACTTTCTCATCTCCTCCTTCCGTTGTTGCCTTCGCCTTATGTAAATAAAAGTGCCCGCCAACCCTTTTCCTGCACTCCAGTAATACAAGCAAAGCCCATATTGGACGAGCAGACAGCAACAACGTGCGAACACCAATTTTTTCGAACGTATTTAATTATTTATAACCATATAAAATAACGACTATATGATGTTAACATATTTTGAATAAGTGCAGACGACAAATAGTCGAAGACACGTCTGCGCGAGAGAAACTTGCTCTTCTTCAAACTGGCTCCTCTCTAGTAATAGACGACGGAATACTGCAATTTGTTGTTACAGTATTCGTCATTGTGTTCGAGTGCAAGATCAACACCGCTACACACTCGAAATCTTCATCATGAGAATCCTCAGTCTTCGCAGAGCACTTCAGGCGGAGCCTTCGCATGTCTTCTCTTCACCCAACCAATGCGCATGGAACCAAGGGCAATGGGTACTTGCGACGCATTAGAGTTCTCCGGAAACGTGCCAGGGTTGTTCCAAAAAACATTTTCGTATCCCAAAAAGGACAGGTGGACTGCCGCAGCAACGGCGCAGCTACCGCCTATCCGACACCATTTCGTTGTCATGGGAGTGGGAAGAGACGATGCTGAAGCACATTGAGATGACGTCGATGGCCCGGTGCGACAGTGGCCCCGACCGGTCGTGGTCCAGGAACTGCTCCCTTGCCTTGCCAATGCCGGCAGCTGCATCGTCCCCGCGAACTAAGGGCGAGCTTCGGCAGAAATAGCACAGCTCCAGCCTCTCCGAGTCCATGTAGCGGTCACTGGAGTCGGAAGAGTCGATGCTGAAGCACATCAAGAAGACGCCGATGGACGGGTACCATATCAGCCGCGCCGGATCACAGTCCTCGCGCTGCTTCATTGTCTTGCCATTTCCGACAGCTGCTTCGTCCACAAGACAGGGCACGCTTCAGAAGTAATAGCGCAGCTCCAGCCTCTCCGAGTCCACGTAGTTCTCCCGCGAGTCGGGAGAGTCGATGCTGAAGGACATGAGGTCTACACGGCAGTGGCCGGAACTGATCATAGCCTTTGCACTGCAACCCTTCCCTTGAAAATTCCGGAGGGGGCCGTGTTTCATGAAGGCAGCAGGTATACGGGACTCTGAATTCGTGACTTTGGCGGATGCGATTAGAAGACACGTCTTTCATGGGCGTTGTTGTTATTCTTCTACCTCTTTCACATTTTTTTCAACCCCGTTCCACAAAAATCTGTAATTCTGCACTTGTGTCACCGAATAATGGTCTTAACATCCAAACCTAAGCTATAGGCTAATGAAAACAATGCAGTGAGTGCTAGACAATCGTTGTGACCAGCTTAGAATATCCACATTTTTAAAGAGAAATCAAATTTGCGAAAAAGAAGGAGATGAGCAAAAAGAAGGACCAGAAGTATGCGTTGTTTATGATGATTATCAGTATGAGGGCACGTGTTTCAATGCTTTCCAGCGCATGTGCTTCGTCTTTTTTGTTTAATGTTTTCGCAGTTTACAACAACCAGCAGCTGGTGAATTTTGATACTTTTGCCGTTACTAACCAGGAATGATTTCTTTGTCTTGTGAACCAGCTGACTATAATAAGTCACACACGTTGCCAGATTTCAAGTAAACACCACCGATTATCTTTGAGTAATCATCACCTTCTTGTGAAAAAATTTCACCAATCCTAGTTTTGTCGATTACCTTGGAATGAGAATTCTGTGCTAATTCATGACACACATATATAGAAGGGCAGAAGATGATGTGTACAGAACTTCGATTATTTTTCTAAATTTCTAACCAGTACACGGTGTGCTATTTCAAAGTAAGAGCATAAATAGCCTTGAACCGGCGGCCGCATGCAGTATACGATACAAGCTAAGTCTTGATGTGCTATGTGTGCGTTTGCGTGTGTCTTTCGTTGTGATTCGTTCATGCTTCTATGTATGTTGCTGTGATGCGTACGTGTCTAAATATTCGCATGAAGTAATTAGTGGCTGCTAACTAATCTTCTTGGACAATCGCACATTGCTTAATAAGCAGGCTTTTTTTATAAGAGTGCGCGTTTAAACTAATGATGTTTTAATATTGTTTAGGCTTAAATTTGTCAATGTTAAAATGAGAATTCAGCGAGTCGTCACGTAGGGATTTAGGCATGCGCCACCTTGGTTACGGGGGTAAGCCTGCTTAGGCTGGCTACCCGAACCAATAGTTTCAAAAGTCCATTCTATCTGTCTGTGCGGTGCATCAAGTAGAACAGTTCATCGCACACCAAGTTCAAACAGCATGTGACAGCACACAGTTCATCGTGTACGAATGCGTGCTGCGCTTACGTAGTACAGACTTTTGCGATAGAGTTTCAAGCAAAAGCAACCATGTGATTATGCAGGGGGGGGCATTATATGAAGAAAAAGAAAGGGAGGCGGGTTATATGTGACGTCGGTTATATGAGTGCAAGCACGAAGGCTTGAAGTAAACACAAGCATCATACCGGTGTCAATACGAATCACAACTTAGAGAAACACTTTTTCGAATATGCGTCCGAGTCGCCGATGGCGGCAGAAGCAAAAACAAAGCGAAGGAGGGGGAGACAGCAGGGGACTTAGGCGCCACCCAGGGGGAAAGTATCACAAGGTGTAAGGGGGGTATGCCTGATATGCGGGGTTTAACGTCCCAAAACCACTATATGATTATGAGAGACGCCGTAGTGGAGGGCTCCGGAAATTTAGACCACCTGGGGTTCTTTAACGTGCACCCAAATCTGAGCACACGGGCCTACAACATTACCGCCTCCATCGGAAATGCAGCCGCCGCAGCCGGGATTCGAACCCGCGCCCTGCGGGTCAGCAGCCGAGTACCTTAGCCACTAGACCACCGCGGCGGGGCTATATAGACCACGCGTTCGATGCTATATATATATATATATATATATATATATATATATATATATATATATATATATATATATATATATATATATATATATATATATATATATATATATAGGCAGGCATGGTGGCGAAAATGGCCGTAGCGTTGCAATAAGTCAAGTAGATCCTCCAAGAGAACGGTAACAACGGAAGTGTTTAATTCGACAGTTTCGGCCAGAGTCTGGCCTTCATCAGGAGTCATGGTACATTCTGTTTGCGCTCACATTTATAGTATTTTGGGTAAAAAATGAGAGGGAAGGAACGAAAAAAAAAAAAAAAAAAAAAAAAAACAGAAAGAAAGAAAGAGTTTGAAAAACGAGAGAGGAAAGGATATCCAGAAAGTTCCAGGTTCCACTGTGCTTCGCGAGTGGCGTCGTCAGTGTGTATTTTCTTAGTATTGCGTTCAGTGCAGTTTGGTGGCGGTCCCTTTATTGTAGACGGGGCCTGGCTAAGGTAAGGGCTTGCGTGTCGCGAAAAATGCTTTTTTTATTATTATTTTTTATTTTTTATTTTTTAAAGACCGTCACTAATTCGGCGTCGGGGACAGCGTTCCGAGGCTCCAGGAAGTCGGCGCGGGAGAAAATGTTTCTTAAGGCGCTGTCTGTCGTTTTGAATGCTATTTTGCTCTGCGAATCCGCGTTTGGGGGTTTTAATTGTGTATGGGGTGGCCCTTCTATATGTCGGGCTTTGTTGTCGAAATGCGGGAAGGGTTTCCAAACTGCGAGAAAGGACGTTTGAAGTGATTGCTATTTTGTACTGGGAAACCGCGTTCGGGGCGTTTAGTTGTGTATGTGGATGTCGGGCTTTGTTGCCAAAATCGGGGAAGGGTTGCCAAAAGGCGAGAAGGGGCGTTTGAAGTGATTGCATTTTGTTCTGGGAATCCACGTTCGGGGCTTTTAGTTGTGCATGCGGTGACCCTTCGACAAGTCGGGCTTACAACTATTGTTCGGTTATTCAGAGAAATAGAAATAGACGACAGTGGTTCACTGAAACACGCAAAGATATTTGTAGTTGTCCAGTCCTCGTCGCCGCCACAGTGCCGCGAAATCTTGAACTGTTATGATTACAATTATAAACTTACATATACACACATACACCCCCATACATATGCGCATATGCATAAGTACATATACACATATAAATGCATATGTATATATTATAGTGCTTTGATTGCTGCAAGTGTACCCGGACTTTCATTTATGCCTTTTTCGAGGGTGTTAAATCGGTGTATGAGGTATGATTCACGTTGTTCACGTTCCCGGTTTGATTTAAATCCTGTTTCTAAAAGTGTGACTGACAATTTGTCGAAGGAGTGGCCGGGAAGGTTAAGGTGTTTTGATAGAGGTAGATTCGGCGCTGATTTCGCGTGGGCTCTGTGATTATTGAAACGAATCCTAAAGGGTGTTTCCGTTTGTCCGATGTATTGCATGCCGCACACGTTGCATTCAAGTAGATATACCACATTAGGGGAATCGCATGTTAGATTTCCTCGTATGTTAATTGAAAAGTTGGATTGTGTGCTGCTTGCCTTGCTTGTATCTCGCATCGCTTTGCATACAAAACATCGAGGCTTCAGACAAGGTCGGCATGAACTGTCGGAAGTTGAAGTATTGATTTGGGAGTTTACAAGTGTGTCTTTGAGGTTGCGTGTTCGTCGGTAAACGACGCCAGGAGCCGATGGGAATGCACGTTTTAGACGTTCACTTTGTTCCAGTATGTTGTAATGTCGTTTAAGGATTTTGTTAACGTTGGGGAAATTCGTGCTGTATGTTAAACATAGGTGTGTCTGTTGCAGGTTGTGTTGTGGTGGCCGCTTCATCAGAAGGTCATCACGCTGAAGTTTTCTAGCTTTTTGAATAGCGTCATCAATTACATGTGGAGGATATTTCTGTTTTTCGAGCACGAGTTTAAGCTTTTGTGAGCTCGCGTGGAAGTCAGTGTCTTTTGAGCAAATTCGCTTAAAACGGTGGGCCTGGCCGTATGGAATGCTGTTTTTACAATGGCGTGGATGATCACTTTGGTAATGGAGGTACTGTTGTCGATCTGTTGGTTTGCGGTAGAGGGTTGTGGAAAGTTTATCATCTTCTATTATTATGGTAACGTCAAGGAAATTTACGGTTACTTGTGAGTAGGTGTGTGTGAAGTGTATGTTTGGATGCACAGTATTGTAAGTATCGATAAAGTTTAGCAGTTCATCCTCGCTGTGAGTCCAAATAAGAAAAATATCGTCAATGTACCGCCTGTATAGGAGTGGTTTCAAGGGAGTTTGGGACAAAAATTCGGTTTCTAGTTCTCCCATAAAAATGTTAGCATAGTTTGGTGCGAGTTTGGTACCCATGGCGGTGCCGCTGATTTGTCGAAAGTACTCTTGGTTGAACTCGAATGAGTTCAGTTCTAATACAAGTCTTGTGAGGCTTGCGATGGCAGAGAAATCTGGGGTGTCAGGTTGTCTATGGTTTGTGTATGTGTTTTTTAATGCCGCTATGCCATCATCGTGGGGAATATTTGTATAAAGTGAAGACACATCAAGGGTAACTAAGTATGAGTGTTTCGGAATGCGCAGGTCTGCAATATCTCGAAGAAAATGTGAGGTGTCTTTTACGTACGACCCGAGAGTGCACGGAATGTGGCCTATTAATTTGTCTACGTACCCTGATATGGGCTCGGTTACTGTGCCTATACCTGAAATGATTGGTCGGCCTGGATTACCGGGTTTATGAATTTTTGGGAGTATGTAGAAGCGCCCTGGACGAGGGTGTACTGGCCGCATTAATTTGTGCTCACTGCGTGTTATTCTTCCCTCGTCCAACAGCTTCTTCAGTTCTGTTGCTACAATACGCGTGTATTTCTCTGTCGGGTCCCCTGGGAGGCGTTCGTAGAATTTTAAGTCGTTTAGTTGACGGTATGCTTCTTGTAGGTAGTCGGTTGTATTTAGGACTACAATTGCCCCTCCTTTGTCAGCGGGCTTTATTATTATATCAGTCCTAGATGTTAGGTTTTGCATACTCTTTTTCTCGGATTTTGTCATGTTTTCCCGCTTTCCCTTCTGTCTGTGATACTCCTGTAATATATCTTTCTGGACCGCGTTAATATATAAGTCCAGACACTTGTCTCGATGACTATTTGGTGTCCAATCGCTTGTTTGGTGGCGGGGAGTCTTTGGAATGTTAGACGGCTTGTCCAAGAAATATTCGTGCAGCCTCAATTTTCTAGCGAAGTTGTCGAGGTCTCGGAGTAAGTGAAACTCATCGAAAGATTTTCTAGTTGGGCAGAAGTTTAGTCCTTTAGATAATAGTTTTACTTCATCAGTTGATAAACTCGTGTCTGATAGGTTTATAATCGCAGCGTCGTAGTGAGTGTTGATAGGTGTTTTCTTGTTTGTGCCGTGAGTTTCCTCGTGGGTGAATGTGTTGTAGTCATACAGTGTAGCGTCTGGTAGTGTGGGGTTGGAAACATTGTCTCTTTTAAGTTTCTGTATTTTAGTTTTCTTGACCTCTTGGTATTTATTCTGTTCGAACTCTGTTAGTAGGGTGATTTCCTCGTTTGATAAGTGGTTGTTGTCGCGCAGAATGGCGTTGGTCATGTTGGTCAGTTTCTTTACTTGTTTTTCACTGTGGTTGATTGCAATTTCTGTTAGCTTGAGTGATGCTTCTAGAAGGACGTTTTGCCATGCGGCCTGGTTGTTTTCGTCGAGATTTGTGGCGGCAGGGGTGATGGAGAGTGTCATTCCTTTGGGGGCTATTCTAGCATTTAGGTATACTTGCAGCGTCGATCTATGCATTGCATGTCTGATTCGTTTATCCGTGAGTTTTCTTACTTTAAGAAAAGTGGCACTGTAACCGGAGAGCAGAGAGCTGGACTTACAGATTGGAAGTCAGTCTTCTTTTGGGCGCGGGGACGGCACTGCAGAAGTCCGCAGGTTGTAGGTGTGTTGTGTAGGCCTTCGTCGTTGAAAGGATGATCCGGGCGTCGAGCTGCTGGCAGGCGTTGAGCTCCGAGCGAGCGTTGAGGGCAGGATGTCCGTGTTGCTCGATGTTTCTTTGGGTGGGGTCGGCAATAGAGCAACACGCCTCTGTTGGTCGGCAGGTTTCACCTCTTGGGAAGGTGCGGTACTGCTGTCGATGACGGTGGGCTGTATCGGGCGTCGAGGTGTTATACTTTCAACGATCGTTGGGAACTCTGTCGTGGTGTCAGAGGTCTGCAGTGCTCCGGGAACGTGTTGGTGACTTCTGGTTCCCTGGTGATATTCTTCTGTTCGCATTTGGATGGGAGTGGTAGGTTGGGATGACCACCCCGCGGCAGGCTCGAGGTTCCCGCGATATATTGCCCCTTTCAGCGTTTGAGCAATGAGTGCTACCCCCATGAAGCTCGGATGTAGTCCGTCCGCAGCAAGGAAACGTCTGGCTGGCAGTCGCCGCCTGGTAAATAACACTCTTCAAAGACGCCCGGAACTTGACAGACTAATTGTCTCATGTGTGCCACCACGATCCACCAACAGGCGCCTACAACGTTCCAACGAGAAATTCGTCCACCGCTTCAACAGGGAAGCTCGTCACTTTAATGAGACAATCAAGACGTACTGCCGGAAACCGGGCAAGGTGTCATACATCGACTATGAATTCGACCAACTGCCAGCCAGACGTTTCCTTGCTGCGGACGGACTACATCCGAGCTTCATGGGGGTAGCACTCATTGCTCAAACGCTGAAAGGGGCAATATATCGCGGGAACCTCGAGCCTGCCGCGGGGTGGTCATCCCAACCTACCACTCCCATCCAAATGCGAACAGAAGAATATCACCAGGGAACCAGAAGTCACCAACACGTTCCCGGAGCACTGCAGACCTCTGACACCACGACAGAGTTCCCAACGATCGTTGAAAGTATAACACCTCGACGCCCGATACAGCCCACCGTCATCGACAGCAGTACCGCACCTTCCCAAGAGGTGAAACCTGCCGACCAACAGAGGCGTGTTGCTCTATTGCCGACCCCACCCAAAGAAACATCGAGCAACACGGACATCCTGCCCTCAACGCTCGCTCGGAGCTCAACGCCTGCCAGCAGCTCGACGCCCGGATCATCCTTTCAACGACGAAGGCCTACACAACACACCTACAACCTGCGGACTTCTGCAGTGCCGTCCCCGCGCCCAAAAGAAGACTGACTTCCAATCTGTAAGTCCAGCTCTCTGCTCTCCGGTTACAGTGCCACTTTTCTTAAAGTAAGAAAACTCACGGATAAACGAATCAGACATGCAATGCATAGATCGACGCTGCAAGTATACCTAAATGCTAGAATAGCCCCCAAAGGAATGACACTCTCCATCACCCCTGCCGCCACAAATCTCGACGAAAACAACCAGGCCGCATGGCAAAACGTCCTTCTAGAAGCATCACTCAAGCTAACAGAAATTGCAATCAACCACAGTGAAAAACAAGTAAAGAAACTGACCAACATGACCAACGCCATTCTGCGCGACAACAACCACTTATCAAACGAGGAAATCACCCTACTAACAGAGTTCGAACAGAATAAATACCAAGAGGTCAAGAAAACTAAAATACAGAAACTTAAAAGAGACAATGTTTCCAACCCCACACTACCAGACGCTACACTGTATGACTACAACACATTCACCCACGAGGAAACTCACGGCACAAACAAGAAAACACCTATCAACACTCACTACGACGCTGCGATTATAAACCTATCAGACACGAGTTTATCAACTGATGAAGTAAAACTATTATCTAAAGGACTAAACTTCTGCCCAACTAGAAAATCTTTCGATGAGTTTCACTTACTCCGAGACCTCGACAACTTCGCTAGAAAATTGAGGCTGCACGAATATTTCTTGGACAAGCCGTCTAACATTCCAAAGACTCCCCGCCACCAAACAAGCGATTGGACACCAAATAGTCATCGAGACAAGTGTCTGGACTTATATATTAACGCGGTCCAGAAAGATATATTACAGGAGTATCACAGACAGAAGGGAAAGCGGGAAAACATGACAAAATCCGAGAAAAAGAGTATGCAAAACCTAACATCTAGGACTGATATAATAATAAAGCCCGCTGACAAAGGAGGGGCAATTGTAGTCCTAAATACAACCGACTACCTACAAGAAGCATACCGTCAACTAAACGACTTAAAATTCTACGAACGCCTCCCAGGGGACCCGACAGAGAAATACACGCGTATTGTAGCAACAGAACTGAAGAAGCTGTTGGACGAGGGAAGAATAACACGCAGTGAGCACAAATTAATGCGGCCAGTACACCCTCGTCCAGGGCGCTTCTACATACTCCCAAAAATTCATAAACCCGGTAATCCAGGCCGACCAATCATTTCAGGTATAGGCACAGTAACCGAGCCCATATCAGGGTACGTAGACAAATTAATAGGCCACATTCCGTGCACTCTCGGGTCGTACGTAAAAGACACCTCACATTTTCTTCGAGATATTGCAGACCTGCGCATTCCGAAACACTCATACTTAGTTACCCTTGATGTGTCTTCACTTTATACAAATATTCCCCACGATGATGGCATAGCGGCATTAAAAAACACATACACAAACCATAGACAACCTGACACCCCAGATTTCTCTGCCATCGCAAGCCTCACAAGACTTGTATTAGAACTGAACTCATTCGAGTTCAACCAAGAGTACTTTCGACAAATCAGCGGCACCGCCATGGGTACCAAACTCGCACCAAACTATGCTAACATTTTTATGGGAGAACTAGAAACCGAATTTTTGTCCCAAACTCCCTTGAAACCACTCCTATACAGGCGGTACATTGACGATATTTTTCTTATTTGGACTCACAGCGAGGATGAACTGCTAAACTTTATCGATACTTACAATACTGTGCATCCAAACATACACTTCACACACACCTACTCACAAGTAACCGTAAATTTCCTTGACGTTACCATAATAATAGAAGATGATAAACTTTCCACAACCCTCTACCGCAAACCAACAGATCGACAACAGTACCTCCATTACCAAAGTGATCATCCACGCCATTGTAAAAACAGCATTCCATACGGCCAGGCCCACCGTTTTAAGCGAATTTGCTCAAAAGACACTGACTTCCACGCGAGCTCACAAAAGCTTAAACTCGTGCTCGAAAAACAGAAATATCCTCCACATGTAATTGATGACGCTATTCAAAAAGCTAGAAAACTTCAGCGTGATGACCTTCTGATGAAGCGGCCACCACAACACAACCTGCAACAGACACACCTATGTTTAACATACAGCACGAATTTCCCCAACGTTAACAAAATCCTTAAACGACATTACAACATACTGGAACAAAGTGAACGTCTAAAACGTGCATTCCCATCGGCTCCTGGCGTCGTTTACCGACGAACACGCAACCTCAAAGACACACTTGTAAACTCCCAAATCAATACTTCAACTTCCGACAGTTCATGCCGACCTTGTCTGAAGCCTCGATGTTTTGTATGCAAAGCGATGCGAGATACAAGCAAGGCAAGCAGCACACAATCCAACTTTTCAATTAACATACGAGGAAATCTAACATGCGATTCCCCTAATGTGGTATATCTACTTGAATGCAACGTGTGCGGCATGCAATACATCGGACAAACGGAAACACCCTTTAGGATTCGTTTCAATAATCACAGAGCCCACGCGAAATCAGCGCCGAATCTACCTCTATCAAAACACCTTAACCTTCCCGGCCACTCCTTCGACAAATTGTCAGTCACACTTTTAGAAACAGGATTTAAATCAAACCGGGAACGTGAACAACGTGAATCATACCTCATACACCGATTTAACACCCTCGAAAAAGGCATAAATGAAAGTCCGGGTACACTTGCAGCAATCAAAGCACTATAATATATACATATGCATTTATATGTGTATATGTACTTATGCATATGCGCATATGTATGGGGGTGTATGTGTGTATATGTAAGTTTATAATTGTAATCATAACAGTTCAAGATTTCGCGGCACTGTGGCGGCGACGAGGACTGGACAACTACAAATATCTTTGCGTGTTTCAGTGAACCACTGTCGTCTATTTCTATTTCTCTGAATAACCGAACAATAGTTGTAAGCCCGACTTGTCGAAGGGTCACCGCATGCACAACTAAAAGCCCCGAACGTGGATTCCCAGAACAAAATGCAATCACTTCAAACGCCCCTTCTCGCCTTTTGGCAACCCTTCCCCGATTTTGGCAACAAAGCCCGACATCCACATACACAACTAAACGCCCCGAACGCGGTTTCCCAGTACAAAATAGCAATCACTTCAAACGTCCTTTCTCGCAGTTTGGAAACCCTTCCCGCATTTCGACAACAAAGCCCGACATATAGAAGGGCCACCCCATACACAATTAAAACCCCCAAACGCGGATTCGCAGAGCAAAATAGCATTCAAAACGACAGACAGCGCCTTAAGAAACATTTTCTCCCGCGCCGACTTCCTGGAGCCTCGGAACGCTGTCCCCGACGCCGAATTAGTGACGGTCTTTAAAAAATAAAAAATAAAAAATAATAATAAAAAAAGCATTTTTCGCGACACGCAAGCCCTTACCTTAGCCAGGCCCCGTCTACAATAAAGGGACCGCCACCAAACTGCACTGAACGCAATACTAAGAAAATACACACTGACGACGCCACTCGCGAAGCACAGTGGAACCTGGAACTTTCTGGATATCCTTTCCTCTCTCGTTTTTCAAACTCTTTCTTTCTTTCTGTTTTTTTTTTTTTTTTTTTTTTTTTCGTTCCTTCCCTCTCATTTTTTACCCAAAATACTATAAATGTGAGCGCAAACAGAATGTACCATGACTCCTGATGAAGGCCAGACTCTGGCCGAAACTGTCGAATTAAACACTTCCGTTGTTACCGTTCTCTTGGAGGATCTACTTGACTTATATATATATATATATATATATATTGTTGCGAAAGACGGCGACGCCAAAACACGGTCCCGAAGGCGCCACCACGGCTTCGAACTCCGCAGGGAAGGTCACCAGCCGTTTGGTAGCGTAAGTTTCTCAGCTCGCGACTGCTTCTGCGCAGAGCTGATAGACGAGCGGACGAGACGACGGTGAGTTAAACAAGGTTTATGTACAGCATATATACAGAGGCGTTACAAATTCGGCACTGGGGCCGACAGAGACTCGAAGAGCCGAGCTCTCCTCTCTAACACAAAGGTGTGCTCTCAAACGGGTCCGCTCTGACACACGTCAGCTTTCACCTAGGACCGCTCGATCGCGACGCGCCGCAGGGCTTCTTTTATATGCACCGGGTCCAACGCAAATGTCCAACCAGAAGCGCCGCTGGTCGTCAGGGCAGACTCCTCCAATGGGGTCGCGGCGCAATGCGTCAGACCCCCAGACATGAAGACGCCCGTTGTTTACTCGACGGGCTCGCTGGCATGTGCGCTGACTCACTGCACGTGGGCGCCAGAGAGGCGCCGACAGAAAGGCGCCGTGGCGTGCTGACGCCGTTGAGTTGTTGATCGCGTCAGGCGGGCTCGCGGCTGGCCTTGACACAGATTGCCTTTTTCAGAGGCACGGCCGTTCGCTGAGGACTCGCAGGCATAACAGCACCCCCGCCGCCAGACAATGCGCCGAAAAGACGAGCTGCTTCCACGGGGCTCGGATGACAGGCGCGCTCGTTCGCCAGGTCCCTCCAGGTTCGCCTCCAGGGCCATGGGGAGAATGCAGCTCGAGACTCTGTTCCGGGAACACATCCCATTCTTGACGACTGATCCCAGCTCCACTGGCTTGTCGCCACAACTTGTCGACCAGCTTCGCTCGTCTCTTCTGACCACCTTCGGATTCAGCACTGGTCGATGGTTCTGCAACTTGCCAAGAACGGGTCGACAACAGACAACACACGACACACGCAAGTGCCCTCGGTCACCCGACAGAACACCAGACAAAGTATAGTTCAACATATACCTAGCTACGTGTCGATCTGAATTTCGTTCCCTCTACATCAAGAGGCACATGTGGGACACAAGACTCTTAAAATGACAACTCAAATTTTTCTCACGTACAACAACGTAACGAATTAGAATACAACATAAAGTTGGCCCCTTGAGATCACTCTGAACGAGAGCGCTCAGCCCAGGTCATGATGAGGTCAAAATTTTGCCCCGAATCGCCAGCGAGAAACCGAAAGGTTGAGAAGGTACTAGCTAGAACGCACTGCTCAATGCACCTGCATTAGCGTTTAGCTTTCCTTTTTTTTAGCGAACGTCAAAGTTGCGCTGTGGAGCAACATGCTCCATCTCAGTAACCGGCCACTTTTAGGCGACGATACCTATGCGGTACCAAGAGCGGCTCACACTTGCGACGTTGCACAGGGGAACAACGATACGGCTTGCTATGGATTGACTCCTCACCGCTTAGCTCGATATCGTGTTCGATCAACCTCGTGTTTCCGGGACGGTCTGAAACCACGTCTCCAAACTCGGAAACAATTTTTCTCAGGTCCTCCTTCTGGACTTCACTTGACCTAGGCTCTAGGTTTATCTGCTCCCAGATTACTTTCGATCCCCCTTCGATTACCTCACAAGAACTAAAAATTTCTGCTTCCTCTTCCTCTGAAGCATTCAACAGCTGATTTACGACCGTTTGATGTTGAACTTTGGGTTTCATCAAGTTGTAAATTTTGTTCTGCCGCCTTCCTAATTTCACTTCATAATTCGTATCGGGGAGCTTCGATATTACATTGGCAGGCCCTTCCCAATCAACCTCAAACTTGTTCCTTTTGGACGGCTGCAGCAGCTTTACCTGACTTCCTACTTCAAAAGCATGCTTCTTCGCCGATTTCTCGTAGTGCTCCTTCGACAGCACTTGTGCCGCGTTTTTGTGGCTTTCCACTAGCGCTTCAATCGAGAGGTCCTCACGCTGCTCTCGAATGAGCGTCTCTCGATCAACTCTCGGCAGCTCGCTCCAACTTTTCGCTACAGGCGAGAGCGTTGCAACCCTCTCGCTCTGACTCAGTGGCGCCATGTCGTCTCCCCCTACGCATACCGCGCCGGTCGCTTCCGCGACGGGCCGCTCGCGTGACTGCTCACATGACTCACGCGGAAAATTTCCTTTCTGGGGTTCCGTCGACCCGCCGACAAGGTCACTTGAGAGTTCACCGCATTGAACAAGGTCAAGTTTCCGCAAAAGCTTCCGCGCTTGCGATCGCGTGAGGGCCATGCACGCTAAGTTGGGGAAGAACGATTTGCCCTGCTCTTTGAGAAGCTGCTCTGAGTTGTTGGAGAAAAGATAAGGAAAACGATCATTTAGCGCGGCAGACACAGCCGCTTCGGTGCCAAGCTTACCGAATGGGCCTTCAATGACAACCGTGGCGATTGGTAAGCGAACACTCTACTCCTCGGCGACTTGCCTGATCCACGCGCATTCTCCTGTAAAGTCAACCGGAGACACCAATGAAGGATGGACAACGTCCATGGTTGCCGCTGAGTCTCTAAGTGCTCGGCACGTTTTCTCATTCACCCTAATTTCTTAGAGATACGGCTCAAACAACCGCATGTTTTTTTCTGATTCTCGGATCGTTGCGAAAGCAAACTTTTGCTTACAGTTTCTCGCGATGTGCCCTTTCTTTTTGCAGTTGTGGCAGATTAGCGGCTTCCGCGATTCAAACGCCCGTGTGGTATCAGTGCGTTGTTTAGGAACCACACTCGATTTCTTCGCTTGCGTTTGCCCTTCCCCTACAGTGTCCTTTGTAAGAGACGGGTCCTTGAAATTACGGTGCAGAGCGGGTTTTTGTTGATCAGGTTTCTTTAAAAAGCCCTCTTTTCTTTCATCTTTTTCAATGCGCACTGCCCTGCTATGCAACTTTCGGCGAGTATAATACTCCTCAGCTAACTCTGCTGCCTTGTTTAGCTGTACTTCACCAATTTTGTCCTGCAGCCAAAGTTTGACATCCTCCTCGATGCAGCGGTAGAATTGCTCCAATGCAACGCATTCCACCACTGTATCGCGGTCGTCATAAACACCTTCGCCCTTGAGCCATTCAATTAAATCGGCTTTAAGACGAAACGCGAAGTCGACGTGTGACTCATTCCCCTTTTTAGCATACCGAAACCTTTGCCTGAAAGCCTCGGGTGACAACTTATAACGTCTCAAGAGCACTTCTTATTAACCTCGTCATAGCTCTCAAACGCTTCCCTCGACAAGCAAGTTATCGCGTCGGACACTTCGACGGGAAGAAGAGCTAACAGGTTCTGCGCCCAAAGAGACCGCTCCAAAGCGTTTCGCTCACAGACGTGTTCAAACTTGACGAGATACTTCGCCATGTCCTCGCCTACTACGAACGGTGGCAGTTGGTCCCGAATTCTAAAACCGCTGACCTGAATCGTCGGAGAAGCTACGCTAGGCGCCTGCGAACACTGTAGGATTGCCAATTCTATTCGTTTCAACTCGAGGCGCTCCTGTCTCTCGGCCTCCTCGCGACGTTCGCGCCTTTCAGCTTCTTCACGTTCGCGAGCTTCGCGCCTTACAGCTTCTTCACGTTCGCGAGCTTCGCGCCTTTCAGCTTTTTCGCGAGCTTCTCGCCTTTCAGCTTCTTCACGAGCTTCTCGCCCTTCAGCCTCCTCGCGGCGTGCTTTGATATCCACCCAGGCCTCATCGACTTCCTCAGCCGACACTCCCTCATGCTTCATGATCTCAAGGATCGCTTGCTTTCGTTTCGCACGGCCCAAAGTAATGCCGAGTTCCTCACAAATTTCGATGAGTTCCTTCACTTTAAGGTTCTCCATCGTTCACACTAGCCTCTCGCTGGTTGCCCCTGTTAAGAATCTACTTGCCGTACCCACTATAAGCCTACTAGCAAGACGCGCAAGCAATTTTTCACACTCCCGTGTTTACCCCTTCTGCATTAACTTTGGTTTCAAAGCGCTTCGACTTGGCTTGAAACGATCAAAGCTCACTTCAATGCTTCACACAGCCCTTCTCTAAACCACTACAACCTGAGCTAGAGTAGTCTGGTGAACTGAGGGGAAAACATCAGGCACTCACCGCATCGATGTCGCTGACGCCGGCCGATCCCGCAGCTGCCAACCACTGTTGCGAAAGACGGCGACGCCAATACGGTCCCGAAGGCGCCACGGCTTCGAACTCCGCAGGGAAGGTCACCAGCCGTTTGGTAGCGTAGGTTTCTCAGCTCGCGACTGCTTCTGCGCAGAGCTGATAGACGAGCGGACGAAACGACGGTGAGTTAAACAAGGTTTATGTACAGCATATATACAGAGGCGTTAAAAATTCGGCACTGGGGCCGACAGAGACTCGAAGAGCCGAGCTCTCCTCTCTAACACAAAGGTGTGCTCTCAAACGGGTCCGCTCTGACACACGTCAGCTTTCACCTAGGACCGCTCGATCGCGACGCGCCGCAGGGCTTCTTTTATATGCACCGAATCCAACGCAAATGTCCAACCAGAAGCGCCGCTGGTCGTCAGGGCAGACTCCTCCAATGGGGTCGCGGCGCAATGCGTCAGACCCCCAGACATGAAGACGCCCGTTGTTTACTCGACGGGCTCGCTGGCACGTGCGCTGACTCACTGCACGTGGGCGCCAGAGAGGCGCCGACAGAAAGGCGCCGTGGCGTGCTGACGCCGTTGAGTTGTTGATCGCGTCAGGCGGGCTCGCGGCTGGCCTTGACACAGATTGCCTTTTTCAGAGGCACGGCCGTTCGCTGTGGACTCGCAGGCATAACAATATATATATATATATATATATATATATATATATATATATATATATATATATATATATATATATATATATATATATATATAGATGTTATTAGGGCGTGCGTGCATGTTTGTGAGCGTATGTGTTTGTGCGTGTGTGTCTGTGCGCATACTCTCTCTCTCTATATATATATATATGTATATATATATAAATATAAATATAAATATATATATATATATATATATATATATATATATATATATATATATATATATATATATTGAGATGGTTAAATATATTCTTTAGGTCAGCAGTGTGTAAGTTGAAATGCATGTTTTCAATTCATGGAGCTTAGCAATTATGTGAAACGTCATAATTGAAGTTTTATATGCGATGAATTCATCGCACTATGAGACACAGAAAAACTGGCCTCAAGAAACTATTGTGGTGTAAATATATTCCACCATATTCAACGGCGAGAACGAAACCGAAACACCGATAACGGCGGCAACCAGAAGAACGGAGTTGCGTCATTGTTCGCGAGCACGATTTCAGAGGTTTAGTTCATGCGCGTTCGTTAACATGTTAGCCACGCATGCTGTAATTTCAAGCGTGCCCAAATCAGTCACTCAGTGAAGTCGGTTGATGGCTGATATAACGACACTCACCCAATCTGGATGTTTCAGAAGAATGTGGCAGTTGCGCTCTTCCTCGTTTCGGTGGCGAATTCGCCGCGGGATTTGGATGACTTCCATTACTTCGCAATTCTTGCTAGATGCCGCTAATTAAAAATCTCAAAAGCTGTATTAGGGTTATTGGCATGAAGACCTAACACTATAACATTTGACATTACCAACAGCAGTATTAAAAAGTAATTATTTAAATTCATATTTACCCTCCTTATTGATGCTTCTAGCCATCTTGAGATCACTGCGACCGCAGAAAAAGTAATCGTGAAGGCATCAAACAAATCACGCATATTACTGGTTTATGATAAATTTGACACGTTCCTTGAAACACCCAGTGGTTGCGTGCGTGCGTGTTTGTGAGCGTGTGTGTGTGTGCGTGTGTGTCTATGCGCAAGCTTTTCGGCCTCCTATAAATGAAGAGAGTGAGAATAAAATGAGGGAAAGGCAGGGAGGTTAACTACAAATTGGAGCATCGGGTATGCTACCCTGCACTAAGGGAAGGGAGAATAGGGAAGAATGATGGGAAATAAAGCGAAAAACAAAATAGACGCGCGAAAACGAAACAAAATTGTGTCTGGTGTGCTATATAGTCAATATAATAGACCATCACCTTAAAAATGTTCAAGAGGGCTTCACTGATTTTCTTTGCGAAGACAGATCATGTCTCCTTTCAAGCGCTGATTATTCTGAAAAAGCTCTGTCACTAAGGCAAGCTAACGCAGCAGCTAGCTTCCGTGTCTGCACGCTGTTAGGAGGGCAGTGACAGAGAACCTGCTATATCGCTTGATCACTGCCGCAATAAATATAACTAAAAAGAAAATGAGGGTGGCCCACACCATCAGGAGGTCGAACGGGCTCAAGCCAATCTAACATTAATAAAGAGGGGAAATGTCCCTAAGAAAATTTTTAAAAAGGTCCATTCCTTGAACAAAGGAAATCAAAAGGGTAAAATCTAATGAGTGTGGCTTGGAAGTGCAAGTAATAAACTGATTAGGTTCTCAGAAAAGAGCAGGTTGACGTGCACGAGCGGAGTATTTCGCGAGGTTCATTCTTTGGGATTCGTTTGTGTGTGTGTCTGTATGTCTGCGTGTTTATTTGAAATGCGTTGCTATTTATGCGTGCGCGCGTGTGCGTGTGTGTGTGGGTAAGATCACTGCGCACATGTTGGACTAATAGCAAACATGCTTTGTTTTGAAAAGTTCCCTTTCGTTTGGTTTTTACTAACTTAGGGGAATGAAGAAAATGTTGTTCCAAGATGCCACCGGAATCATCCGGATCTAAGCACAAGTTCTGACGATAACAAGTTCTTCACATGTTAAAATGAGAATACACAAGCTTTTCAAGCATATCAAACGCTTTATTTATTCCAGACCACACACAGATGGACATATTGAGCCCGAACCTTAATAGTGCTGATGATAATATAAATAATTTTTTAAGCATCAGTGTAACCCTTCCAACAATATTTTTCAACATAGAAAGTATCATTCTATATTACCGTTTATTTACCAGTTTGAAAGCTTTGATCTTTCATATTGTGTGGTCAACTGTGATTTTAATATCAAGTAGATGCTTGATTAGTGATATCAATAGTGACGTTGATGGTATATAGATGAGGCTGTAGATATTTTGACAATAATATAGTGCCAATTTGTGTACATATATACGCTTGCCCTTTAACTATTTCTGTCTCCTCGAATAAAATTCAACGAACTGACTTGTTAACTGCATTGAAATGATGAGTATAATGAACAAGAAAATGATGTAACTGTACCTGTACTGTGAATATTTTTTAAAGTCTTTCAGAAGGTAGCATGTATCAACAGATGAGAAATTGTTGGAAGAAAGAATGCAAGCTACTCACACAGTGTAAATTTGGTTTTCGCAAAGTCTGCAGAGTGGTAATATTAAAACAAATTCTTTAAAATAGATTGGAAAATATACATGGGCTGAATTGCTTGTTGATTACACTGAGGCTTTCGGTTTATTTAACCACAATCTTCTCATAAAGGAGGAGCTTAGTCGTTGTGGCACTTAAAATTTTATACTGGAGCTAATAAAATTATGGTATCGGCAGCAAAGCGTCAATGTAACTAAGTAAAATACTAAGGCTATGAAGGCCGACTCAGCCGATTCTTTAGTACGTGCCATGCGAGCGTCAACTTGCGTAGTGTTCCTGCATATGCTCGTGTCACAACGTATACTACCGACGGTAGGATGTGCAGGGTCACCAGACTTGCCAAGAGCTAATACGTATGCCACATTTAGGTAACAATAATATGGTGGTGATTTGATTTGATTATATGCGGTTTAACGTCCCAAAACCACGACATGATTACGAGAGATGCCGTAGTGGAGGGCTCCGGAAATTTCGACCAGCTGGCGTTCTTTAACGTGAACCCAAATCTGAGCACACGGGCCTACAACATTTCCGCCTCCATCGGAAATGCAGCCGCCGCAGCCGGGATTCGATCCCGCGACCTGCGCTTCAGCAGCCGAGTACCTTAGCAACTAGACCACCGCGGCGGGGCAATCGTATGGTGGTTTTAGGACGTTAAACCCCACATATCATCATCATTTAGGTAACAGATTTGGGCGTCTGTGTTCCGATCACCACCCTTGCATTACGGTGAAGCTGATGCTCAGGAATAGTTCTTTCCCACTGCTGGGCGAAATAGAAAAACAACCGTACTGGTATTAGACATCGTACTTAAATGCAGCTGTACTTACACTAGTAAAGGCGGGTCCAGTTATTGCCGGTTTGCGACAAGAAATGGGTGCCAAGCAACGACAAGCTAAGGATGTCGCCGGCAAAAAGGAAGTGCGGCTTGACCACCTACTATCATGAGCAATATGAGTTTGAATACGCGAACGCGTGGCGAATAGCCTCGAACCCCACATTGCCGGAATGAGAAGAGCTAGAAGGGTGGTGCGCTTCCGCTATAGCTGTTGACATTCTCGCCTCGATAACATTGCTGCAAAACAGTGGCTGGTAGCAGTGGTACGAGCTCACCTCGACGCGGACAGCCATAACCAATCGCTCAGCAGGCTACGCAGCTTCTATGATATCGGCTGTGGCGTACTGCCGTGATGCACAGGCTGTGTTTTTAATTGATATAAGTGGTGATCGCTGAGCATTTTGATACGCATCATTCGCTTAAGTTGTTTTTGGTGCATTTTTGTTTTCATGTTATCATTGCTAGCGGCTGATGGCACGTGATCAGCTGCTGATTGACAGCAACGATCCTGCTAGACTGCCAGCAATCAGCGGATGAGCGCCCTCCTTTCCATTTCGGTTTCGGTTTGCCATCTCGGTATTAAGTTATCTCGGTTTTGCAGGCTACTTGCCGTTCGTTCGCGTGTAGGAGCTCTTATTGCTCAAGATAGTAGCTGTGGTGTCTAGGCGGACCTACGCGCAACACTGTCACCTAAGGTGTGCATAAACACGAGCTCGAGGCTTGCCTTTGTCGGCCGGTGAGAGTCTCCTAAAGGCAATACGGCCAGTGTGGAGGCACCCGGTCGCTTCTTGCGCTCGCCTCTAGACCGGCCATGCGACAGCCCAAGTTCACTCGAAGCGTAGTGGTTTCATGTTATAGTCAAACTCTCCGATAAAACTGTTACACAGGACTCACTATCGCAATTTGAATCACACCTTCAGCAGCAAGCACTTTCCTTGTCTAGCTGAAATGTTTCTCGTGCCTTTTTTAAATGCGAAGCATTTCTTAGCAAACTTCGGCGACTGTGAGCGTATCTATCTATCTATCTATCTATCTATCTATCTATCTATCTATCTATCTATCTATCTATCTATCTATCTATCTATCTATCTATCTATCTATCTATCTATCTATCTATCTATCTATCTATCTATCTATCTATCTATCTATCTATCTATCTATCTATCTATCTATCTATCTATCTATCTATCTATCTATCTATCTATCTATCTATCTATCTATCTATCTATCTATCTATCTATCTATCTATCTATCTATCTATCTATCTATCTATCTATCTATCTATCTATCTATCTATCTATCTATCTATCTATCTATCTATCTATCTATCTATCTATCTATCTATCTATCTATCTATCTATCTATCTATCTATCTATCTATCTATCTATCTATCTATCTATCTAGCCGCTTACTTCTGGGCGCTCTCATGGTCACCCCCCTAACTTGGTGGAAACCAAAATTAGCATGGGAGGGTAAGATGGTTGGACGAATATGACGCGCTGGTCGAGGCTTGAATAATGCCACAATCCAATCGCGCACGTCGTCAAACACTTCCCGCCAGACAGTAGCACATACACCAGGTAGGGTATTTGACGCTGGTATGCGGGTATGTGCCAAAGGTGATTGACACTTAGTATTTACCCAGGAACGACGAGAATGCTCATGAACAATTTGAACGCACGAGCGTTAAGAAATACCCTACGTCGGTATCATCGACCTGATGAATGCAAATAATAAATGTCAGGGTCCCAGCTGGAATCAAACCCAAGCATTCTGTGTGGCAATGAATCGTTTTACCACATAGCTATGCCAGGATTCGGAACTACTTTTAAAATAGACGCTAATCTTCGTGAAACGTCAATAGTGGTTGCAGTGCTGCACCCAATTTTATAAACATTACATATGTACTCTGTTGTTACAGCCGTCACGTCGGCTTAGCGTCAATTGTGGTTAATTGCCATGCTCCGAAATTGATTTGTGTAGCAGTGTCCAGGGCCAGCATCCTCGCGAGCATCAGCGCCGCTTCATATCAGCGTCTGGTGTTGCTCATACGCATGTTCCAGTTGGCACCGTTGCGCAATTGCAAACAACTGGTTGTATAAATATCTACAGCGCTTCAAAATATGCCTGTGCGTACAACATTTGTACATATAATTAGCGTCATTTCATGACCTGTCACTCAATACGAAAATCGCAACACGGTCCCCTGTACTCTGCATGCTTTGCATAACGTCGATACTCCGGTACATGTGATCTTTCGAATTGTTTTATTTTTTTCACTTATGCTAAAGGATTACCAGTTCAATTTTAAAATTGATAGAATCACGTCCGCTTGCCTCTTGATTTCTTTTTCAAAAAGCGTGATATATATATATATATATATATATATATATATATATATATATATATATATATATATATGGAAAGTAATTAACTTCTCGGAGAGGATGGCTTATACAGACAGTGGCTGTCTATTCGTAAGTCAGTGCTTGAACTCTTTGTTATCTCATGGTTCTTTTTATTATAAAATGTCCTCTGGAATCGTAATGTATATATGTGTAATTCAATAAATGAAACGCTAGATTTGGTTCAGTTTTTATGCATCAAACGATAAAACTTCTAAAAATAACCGAAAATGCACCCCTGCTAAGCAAGGCGAAACGCAGGTGATGAAACAGCAATAAAACGCCCACCACCATTCTGATAATCATCATCATAAACGCACATTTTTCATCGTTCTCTTTGCTCGTCTGCTTCTTTTTCGCACTTTTGTTTCCTCATTAAAAGAGTGAATATTCTAAGCTCGTCAAAATGAATGTCTGGCACTCACTGCATTGTTTTTATTAGCCGATAGCTTAGTTTCGGACATAAAGACCGCTTTTATGTGAGACAAATATAGAGTTACTGATTTCTGTGGAAGAAGGATGAAGCAATGTGCACGAACTAAAAAAAGAAGAACAAAAACGCCCGTGGAAGACATGTCTTCTGATCGCCTCTGACAAGGCTGCGTATTCAGAGGCCAGGGTACACGTTAAACACGTCACCTTCTGGAATGGACAAGCCAAGAAAGCAGCGCAGGGACTACGAGCGGTTGCCGCCACTGTCGTACCCAGCAAAAAACGTAGCTCTCCTGTCCTTCAGCATCAATTCTACACACTGCCGAGAGACCGACATGGACTCGGAGAGGCTGGAGCTGCGCTGTTTCTGCCGAAGCGTGCCCTGTCTTGTGGATGAAGCAGCTGCCGGAATAAGCAAGGCAAGGGAGCAGCGCAAACTACGATCGGTGCGGCTGCTGTCGTACGAAGCCACATGTGTAGCCGTCCTTTCCAGCATCGGCTCTCCCGGCTCTCAGGAGAACTACATGGACTCGGAGAGGCTGGAGCTGCGCTATTTGTACCGAAGTGTGCCGTGTTTTTTGGACGAAGCAGCTGACAGAATCAGCAAGGCATTGAAGCAGTGCGAGGACACGACGGGCCGCGACCACTCGGTACCCGTCCATCGGCGTCTTCTTGATGCGCTTCAGCATCGACTCTTCCAACTCCAGTGACCGCTACATAGACTCGGAGAGGCTGGAGCTGTGCTATTTCTGCCGAAGCTCGCCCTTCGTTATCGGCGACGGAGCAGCTTCCGGCATCGGCAGGGCACGGAAGCAGTGCCTGGACCATGACCGGTCGTGGCCACCTTCGCACCCGGCCATCGACGTCATCTTGATGTGCTTGAGAATCGAC
Organism: Rhipicephalus microplus; assembly: GCF_043290135.1. Classification (NCBI taxonomy): domain Eukaryota; kingdom Metazoa; phylum Arthropoda; class Arachnida; order Ixodida; family Ixodidae; genus Rhipicephalus; species Rhipicephalus microplus. Next base: position 110,625,871 of record NC_134710.1, on the reverse strand, counting down.
TCTTCCGACTCCTGTGTCAACATCATGGGGTCAGAAAGGCGGCAGCTGCGCCGTTTCTGCGGCAGCGTACCTGTCCTTGTCGGGATTCGAAAATGTTTTTTGGAACAACCCTCGCACGTTCTCGGAGCACGCCAATGCGTCGCCGGCATCCAATGCGCCGGGTGCCATGCGCAAATGGTGGGCGAAGACAAGACATGCCAAGGCTGCACCTGGAGTGCTCTGCCAAGATTAAGGATAGTTAGGATGAGGATTTTAAGACTGTAGCGGTGGAGATGTTGCATTCGAACGCGCCAACAAAGACTATAACGACAAATCGCAGTATTCCGTCATTCGTTTCCTACAGAGGAGTCAGTTTGAGGAAGAGCAAGTTTCTTTCGTGCAGCAGTATCTTCGTCTATTTGTCGTCTGCACTTATCAAAAATATGCTAATATCATATAAGCGTTATTGCATATGCATGTACATAATTACATACGTTCGCAAAAAAAATTGGTGTTCGTTCATTTTTGCAGTCTGCTCGAGCGGCTTCGCTTGTATCACTAGAATGCAAAAAAAGGTTTCGCTTGTCATTCTGCCGGCTTATAACAGGGTCAGAACACAAGAAGGAGAAAGAAAAGTTCTGATCTCCCACCAAACAGTGCTTTATTATAAGAACAATGGACATGCAAAAATTAAATTTTTGCGTTTCAGCCCTTGTCTCTCTTAAAATGAAATTCGTCTGAATAAAGGCAGTCAGGAAGCTGCAATGGTTGTACGAGCAATGCCTTCCATATGGGAAGCTCTTTTGGTTGAAAGAGTGCACATGCGAGTGGTTCATCGTAGCAGTCAAATTACATGAGTACTATGGAGAGGCGTAGATCGTTACAGCTATTGGTAAACACCTGTCTGGGAGAAACAGGGAAACGTTCCAGAAAAAATTTTCTTCTTCACGACAGTATTGAATACCATGCAACCAGAGTTGATAGAAATACGGTGGTGCGCAGAATACAAAGACTACGTGTCCGTGAATGATTAGTGCCGTATGCAGCCACATCATCTTACTTTTTCATTTTACTGTGCTGTCCTCTGCCGTATTGGTAGTGTTTTTTTACATAACTTTTGGCGAAGGATCCATCAAAGATTGCTGAATGATTGTTCTCATCGTGGGTCTTTCATTCCTGTAAATATCTGGTTTTATCCTCCAATCTTCATAGAATTAGAGATAAATATCGGTGGTACGGTAAAAACCCGATTATTTTCCGTAGGCTGTGTTGCTTAATGCGTTGATTGAGCAGTCATCTCTGAAAGGGCAACTGCAACATTTATCCAAGTAATCAACGAATGACTTCTTGTAGTTTCTTTCTTCATGAATCGACTGCCGAAAATATTTTAAAATGCTCAAGTACGAGCTTTAGAAAGTTAGAGAGCTAGAAAATGAAAGAGAGGAATAAATAAAAAGGTACAGAGGTAAAAAAAGCACAAGAACAAACAGAAGAGAGAAGAAGAAATATATCTATAAAAGAATAAATAATCTTCCAATTCGTCCTTTCATTAAGCTAACATCTAAGTTTTCAAAATTGTTCCTATCAGGTTAACATGGCAGTTCGGAATACAAACTCAAAAGGATATTACTTGTAGTTAAATTGAATATTTTACGCATTATTGCCATTTCATTTCTTTATTTCTGGTTTTTGATTTGATAGCTTACCTAAACTAACATTTAACAGTATCAACGTTGCATTCTTGGGCAATCGGTCAAAGTGGGTCCGTGCCATTTATCCAGGGAAACAAACAAACAATTGCGAAACCGTCGAAATACGAAACATCAGGGTTGCGTTGGTGGCTACATTGCGCCACAATAGGCTTTTTCAGGACCCTGTCTGGTGACGAAAATAAACTATTCCACGTAGTATTTGCAATGTCACGATCGTGAAAAAGTATTTAGGTTCATAACAGAGTGCACCACCTAGCGCGTCTCTCATTCCCAGATGAGCGGCAGCTGCATGAAACTGAGCGGCAACTGCATGCGTACCCAAGAGACATTAATACTAAGAAAACGCAAATATCGCAAATTTCTTCTGAATCAAATGCCTTCTCGTAATCTATGATGACTATGTATAGTGGTTAGCTGTATTCTGCACATTTCTTTATTACTGATTGATAGTATGATTGTTGTCGATTGTTGAGTAGCCTGTTTGAAATCCTGCTTGTTCCTTTGGTTGATGGAATTATAATATTTTCTTAAATCTGTTAGCATGTACCTTTGTAAATAGCTTGTACACGACGGAGAGCAAGTTGATCGGCCTGAATTTTTCAAGTCCATGACATCTCATTCAACAATGCTAACATCAAGAGGATGTTAGCAATGTTGCAAGATTCTGATACCCTCCCCGGCCATCAGGAGACACTTCAGGATACCCTCCGCGGCCATCAGGAGACAACATGGTGGCTAGTTTTTATTACAAAATCAGTCCCCTGTCTTTCAGCAGATCTAATGTTACCCGATCCTCACCAGCAGCTTTGCCTCTTTGCATTCCTTTCAAGGCTTTTGTGACTTCTGTCAATACTGGGGGGAAGTCACATAGGGTCTGCTAGTTCTTACATTCTGGTCATGCTTGTCCCGGCTGCAGCGCACATGTTGTGTAGCTCCGTTGCTATTTTAATTATCCTATCCATATTGGTAGTTATTTTTCTTTCTTTGTTCCTTAGTGCGTGTATCTGATTGTTGCCTATCCCAAGTTTCGTCTTCACTGATTTGACGCTTCCTCCGTTCTTCAGAGCGTGTTCAATTCTCCCCATGTTATAGCTTCTTACAGCGGATAGCTTATGCGCCTATTAATCAAGTGCGAAAGCTCTGTCAACTCTATTTTGTGCATTGTACTTGAGGCTTTAATGCGTTGCTGGTTCTTAAGGTGGTTCTTTGTTTCCTGGGACAGCTTGCCGTTGTTCTGTCTAACTACTGTCCTGTCTAGCTTCCACTACACACTCCGTAATGATACTCGTCAGATTATCATTCATTGTGTCAACGCTAAGGCTTGTTTCCTCGAGAGAAGCCGAGTAACTGTTGTGAAGTGAGACTCTGAATTCCTGTACTTTACCTCACAGTGCTAGGTCATTGATTAGTCCTTGGGTAACAGTTTCTGTCGTTCCTTCTTGTAATTTAGGTGAATTTTAGGCGACACCATTTTGTGGTCACTGCTTCGTACCTTGCCAAGCATTTCACATCTTGCACGATGCCTGGGTGTGCATTCAGTATAAAATCTATTTCGTTCCTATTTCAACATTAGGGCTCCTCCATGTCCACTTATGGTTCTCTCGCTTACGGTAGAAGGTATTCAAGATGCGTTAATTATATCGTTGTGTGAATTCTACTAATAGCTTCCCTCTGAAATTTCTTGTACTTATGCCATACTCTCCTACTGTCTGGCCTCCAACCTGCTTCTTCGTTACCTTGGCATTGAAGTCTCCCATCAATATAGTATACTCCATTAGTACTTTCCGCATTGCCAAATCCAGGTCTTCAATGAG